>NC_048596.1:87479321-88116464 GCF_003668045.3 Cricetulus griseus
CCTACTTTGTCCATTATTTTCTACCTTCCAGATTGCTGAACTTGCCAATTCTTTCAGTACAGCTAAAGTCAAAGTAATTGTTCTCAATCTAAATTTCCCGAACATGAATAAAATCACATGGATATAAAGAAAGGGGGAAAAATTATTTGGTAAACACCTGTGTGTATCAAGTTCTTTTAATATGTTTAACATAATCCTCGTCTCAATCCCCAAAGTTCACATACCTATTATGGTAGCTAATCTTGGTTGTCAATTTGATGAACTTGGGAAGGCAGAGAGAGCTTCAGTTGAAAATTGCCTCCATTAGATTGGCCTATCACGCATTTTCTTGATTGCTACTTGATGTAGAAGGGCCCAGCCCACAGTGGGAGGTACTTTCCTTAGGCAATTGGGCCTGGACTGTATGATAAAGGTAACTGAGAAATCTGGGGAAAGCAAGCCAGTAAGCAACAGTCCTCTGTGCCCTCTGCTTCAGTTCCTGCATTCTGATTCCTGTCTTAAGTTCCTGCCCTGGATTCTCTGGATGATGGACTTTAATGGGTAAGCCAAATAAGCCCTTTCTCCTCCAGTTGTTTTCAGCCACGGTGTTAATCCTATCAACAGAAATGCTAACTAGAATACCTACCTTCCATACCTGCTGTCTGGACTCTGTGAATCAAACTGATTGATCTTTTTGTACTTGAGTTTCTTCCTATTTGGAATGGGGATATTCTGTTATATACTCTAGGGGCTTGATGAGAGGTAAGTGAGGTGATAAGTGGAAATCCCCAGCACAGTTCCTGGTGCACAATAGAGATCTGGTTATATTAGGTATCACTATTGACACAAAGGAAGTGGATGCTGTTCCGGTTTTACTGGTGAAGTCAGTGACAATGAACAGTCTCATTTGCAGTGCCCTCTGATGCAGTGGCCAAAATCATCTGAATTGCCAAAGAATGGTTTTGTAAAATTACAGAACATTGAGGCTCTGTCTGACAGAATCTAATTCAACATCTTTCGGATCTGAGATACAATTGACTTTGGGAACTGCTGGTCTAATGGAAGATCAGGCTCTGAAGTCAAGTGCTCAAAACCAAATTCCTGGTCTGCTGGGTTGACTGGAGAAGACAATGACAGGACCCAGAAATCACATAAGCATGAAAGCTGGAGAGTCTTGAGATGAGCATGTTAAGTTTGTTTGTGGGAAACCGAATAGGATTACTGCAGTTATAGAATGTGTTGAGTGTTACTCCAGAAGCCTCATATGTATCAACTCCATCAAGTCTCACATCCCCTCCCCACACACCCAAGCAGGCATTTCTATTCCAATCTTGCAGGAACAGACATGTCCTGAAAATCCCAGACAATCCATCTCAAAGTTCATGTTCTACTTTGCTAAATTGCACTTTTACAATTACTTTACAATGGTCATTCAGAGTGAGAACATGTAGATCAAGGAGACACCAACTTACAGATGCTGTCAGGATGCAAAATCTCCAATTATCCTTGGAAGAGCAAGGAGAAAACCTAGGATGAGGCCTTGGGAGTGGGATGTCTTTTCACATGGGGGAGATGTGCAGAGTGGGGGCTTCTGGGGAGGGGTGTGGTAGCTCATGGAATCCTGCACAGCAATTCCTGGTAGAGATGAGCTGCTGCTCTATTCTTGGTGCCTCACCCTCCACCCCGTTAAGCAGAGCCTTCATGAATGTACTCAACCAGAGCCAAAGAACAGGAGAGCCTGGGCAGTTCTCCAATAGGGAGCCCAGGCTTAACCATGCTCTGCAAATGCCAAAGGAAGTGAAAAGAGAATCAGAACAGGAGAAAACGGTGACTGGTGCAAAGTGAGAAACTGGAAAGCAAAGAGGCTGGGCATAGAGAACTGTGGGGAAAATATCAACAGACAGATGCAAGGTGAAGTAGAACACTATCCTGGAGAAAAGGGGTTTTGATTGGTTTAAAAAGGCACTGAGCTTACCTTGGGAAAGCCTAAACCGGAGATCAGAGAAAGGAGTGAGGAGAGACAGTACAATGTCAGGAGCAGAAGGGAGCCATGGCTTGAAGACCTTTATTGTTTGTGGAGAAATTAAATTACCTCTTCTCTGCTGACCAGGTCTAAAGTGTGTGTGTGTGTGTGTGTGTGTGTGTGTGTGTGTGTGTGTGTGTGTGTGTGTGTGTGTGTGTGTCTGTGTGTGTGTGTGTCTGTGTGTGTGTGTGTGTGTGTGTGTGTGTATGTGTGTGTGTGTGTCTCTGTCTGTGTGTGTGTGTGTGTGTGTGTGTGTGTGTGTGTGTGTGTGTGTTTCAGAGACAGAGAAAGAGAGAAGGGGGGGTTAAATTTTTAAATCCAGGTTGATATCTGAATATACAAAAGTAAGTTTGACTATTCTTTGTTTTGGTTTGGTCTTGGTTATGGTTTAGTTGTTCTGAGACAGGTCTCACCTGTAGCCTTGGCTGGTCTAGAATTCACTATGTAGATGAGACTATCCTTCAACTCACAGAAGCCTGCCTCTGTCTCCCATGTCCTTGGATGAAAGGTACATGCCACCATGGCCAGCCTTAAAAATTAGTTTATAAATATTCAGTTTACAGGTTATCAAGTATTGGCAGCTCTTTCTGAGGCTCCTCCAGAGAGGCCTTCCCCTGGCTCTTTTCTGAACCGAATGACCCAGCAGCTCAGAACTGGAGAGCAACAATACCTCATTTTGGAATGTGTCCTAGACCATGTAATGAAGCTGAAGAGCAGCCCTTGCTTGCAGACCTAGCCAAGACCCTCCAGCTCTCGGTGCTGCAATGTGAAAGGAAGGGGCTTTGCCATGTGGCTAGAAGAAGCTGAAGGTTCCTTAGCCACCTCACCTCTTCACAGATGCTCTGCACAACAGCCTTCAGAACAAAAGCAAACTTTTTTGCCCTGTTTTGCTAGAATGCACAGCACTCAACTGTTCTTTCTAGAACAGAAAAGAAAGGAAGAGTAACATAGGCACAGCAAAGTGTTTAGTCACATAAGGAATGTAGTAACTCAGAAACATAAAACTATGTTTTTGGAAAAAAATAGATTGGGGGTATTTGAATATTCTCAAAGCAAAATATAAAGCAGTAGTAATTAGCCAGGTCTGCCTGATGGCATAGGTCTGTAATCCACATTAATTAGGAGTCTAATGCACATTTGTAGGAAGTTCCAGGTCAGCCTGGACTACAGAGTGAGTTCAAGGCTAGGCTAGGCAACTTAGACCCTGTCTCAAAATAAAAAGTAAAAGGAGTGTTGGAGCTATAGGCCTATGGTACAATGAATGCTTAGTTAGCAGACAGGATGCCCTAGGTTCAATCCCTAGGACCACCAAATAATACAATAAATGGAAGTGATTTATTCAACCTAAAAGTTGAATATATAGTAAAATTTAAATTATTTTTTAAAAGAGAGGGGTTAGTGGGGTGGTAATGGTACACGCCTTTAATCCCAGCATTCTAGAGGTAAAGGTAGGCAGATCTCTGAGTTAGAGGCCAGCCTGGTTTACAGAATGAGTTTCAGGACAGCCAGGGCTACACAAATAAATCCTGTTTCAAAAAATAAAATAAAATGAGATGAGTTTTCAATATATGCTATTGAAATAACTATCTAGCCATATGGAAACCCATGGAATTTGTTTCGAACTTTATCTCTCTACTAAAATGTAACCCACAGGCACTTAGGAATTAATTTATAAGAATGGGGGCCAGTGATATGGTTCATCAGGTAAGGGCTCTTACTGCCAAACCTGAGGACCTGAGTTCAATCCCTGGGACCTACAGGGTAGGAAAAGAGAACTTTCAGTTGTCCTCTGACCTCTACAAGCAGTTTCATACACACACACACACACACACACACACACACACACACACACCATGTATGTCAGGCCACTCACGTACAAGCACCACAAACACACTATCTATTCAGAAACACCATGCACATTTCAATTAAAAGGCAAGCAGTTAGGGTGGCAGCAAGTGGTGTCTCTAACACCTTTACTTGAACCTGTCCTTGTACAGAATTACTAATTGGAAAGACTCTTTATAAAGTTCTTTTGCACCTTGGCCCTCTCTTTCTTTTAGCATTTTCAAATAAAATCAACAGCTGGTGTGTTATTACACTCCTATCATCCCAACACCGGGACGACAGAAGCAGAAGGACCAGAAGTTCAAGGCCATCCTCCTCTACTAACTGAATTAGAGGCCCCTTTGGGTATATGAGAACCTCTCTCAAATCAAGCAGGCAAACAAACAGGGCTGGAGAGAGGACTTTGTCAAGTCAGTTCCCAGCTTCCACATCAGGAGTCTCAAAACTCCTTATAACCCCAGCTTCATGGGATCTGATGCCTCTGGTCTCTGTGGGCACCTGTACTCAAGTACACATACCCATCTCCCACCACACACACACAATTAAAAATGAAATAGACACCAAGAAACAGATAAATAAAATGAAAGCAAGAGCCTGTTTGGACCCTCTTCAGGGAGCTGACTTCCTTACTTCACTCAGATAAAAGCAACCAATTCAGAATCTTAAGAGCTGGAGATACAGTTGGGGCTAGCACTTGCATAGCATGCCTCCCACCCTAAAGCTAACCCTAAATACCACAAAACCAAACCAAAGTTCCACTTAGCCCTCTCCTTTCTATATACAATCAAAACAAAACAGAAATGTCTATGGCTTTTATCCACTCAATAAAAATCCAGTGCATACCTGTGACAAAAAGTTTGGAAAACACAAACATGAAAAAGAAAAATAATATATAATTTCACCAAATTGGTATAATCTCTAGAAAAAAATTCATTGTCAAGTTTCTTTTCTAATTATGTATTTTTGAACTAATTTCATTGCGCTGACATTTTACTTGGTACCCTGATCTTTACAGATTAATATATTCAGATGGAGTCTTCCTATGTAGCTTAGTTGGCTAAGCTCCTGGGGACCCTCCTTTTAGTCTCAGCTAATTTACTGTGAACATTCTCCATGCCTTTAAGCCTCCCTCAGCAACATGGTGTCTGGGGTTTGCAGTCAACTTTCCTATATGGAGAAATTACACCCATGAATTATATTTACATTGTTTCCATTCTGTCTTTAGTATAAACCATTTTATAAATCACAGAGTATGTGCGTGCATGTATTTGGCACATGTGCAGCAGCACACATGTAGAGGCAGGGGAAAACTTTGTGCAGCTGATTCTCCTTTCTTCACCTTTCTGTGGGTTTGGGGATTGAACTCAGGATGCCAGGCTTTTCTGGCAGGCACCTTTACCCCCTGAACCACCTCATCAGCCCATATAAACAGTTGATTTTTATTTGTGTATATGTGTGTGTCTTTATGTGCCTGCAGAGACTAGAAGAAGACATAGGATCCCCTGGAGCTGGAGTAACAGATGGGAGTGAGCTACCTAATGTGGGTGCTTGGAACTAAACTCAGGTCCTCTGCGTGGTGGGGAGACAGCAAATGCTCTTAAGCTCTGAACCATCTCTCCAGCCTCTATACAAACAGCTTGGAAAAGAACACTGGAATGTTTGAACCTCAGGGCCTTCTGTAATGTGGTATAGGCTTCTAGAACTGGCCCCAGCTGTCCTGTTCCATATCCATTCCAGCCTTGTGGCCAAAGAAAGTTTGTATGCACAGACAATGAAACTTACATACTTTTCTTGAAAGTTCTCTTTATCTCTCTCTCCCTCCCCCCCCCCGCCTCTTTCCCTGCCTCCCTCTTTCTCCTTGCTATATGTCATATTTCATTCAATATAAAACCAGAATTAGCAAGTTTGGGTGAGTGATCCTCAGGAACTTTGTGACCCTGAGTTTGTGTATCAAAAAGCCTTCTGCTACTAGAAAGACACAATAAAACTAAGTGTGGATACAGATCTCCAGATCTTGAGTGTGAGCAGAATCGTGTTGATGCGGTTATATCATTACTATTATTAACCCCTGGCTGGGCCTTTTCCTTTATTTGAATATTGCTGAGTCATGTATTTGTACAACTGCCAGAGATGCAAAGAAATGCCATCAGATGAACCCTGTTTTTAGCCTTGAAAAACAGACTAGTTGGTAAAGTTTAAAGTTATTAGCAAAAACCATATTGATTACTAAACCCCTCTGCCTGAAAATTCCCTACTGCCTTTGTGGGCTGGCACCTGCTTTCATGCTGAAAGGTCACTTGCTCAGCGAAGCTGTGACCTCCTCATGTAAAAATCTACCCCTAAGCACTCTGCACTTCCTCTTTCCAAATCCTGCCAGCTGCATTTGTCAGCTCTTGTCTTCCAGACTCTGTGAGGCCAGTACTGTGCACACAGGGATGGGTCTTCTGTATCTCCCATAGCAACCAAAATATAGCACAGGCAATATTGTTTGAAGTCAATGTTGTTTGAATGCACAGATTTAAAAAAATGGTGACAGGGTATGGAAGCTAGCTGTATGACATTCTATGGACACAGACAGAACTCAAGCACACACCTCCAGCAACCCCCACCTCAACAAAAGCAACTTCTGGGGCTTCCCATTGTAAAATAGCTGCCCTGTCATTTCTCCTTCCCCTGCTAGCCTCTCTCTTTTGAGAATCCAAATCTCTGTATCAAATGAATGAAACATTATACTGTCCTTTAAAATATTAAGTATGGGATTAGAGAGATGGCCCAGTTTTAGGGGACCCAACGCCTTCTTCTGGCCTTCAAGGGTTCTCACCCACATGTGTACATTCAGACATACATAAATAGAATTAAAAGGAAAAATAATAGACTTTAAAAATCTTAAAATACATCCAGGAGCAGTGGTGCATGCCTTTAATCCCAGCACTTGGGAGGCAGAGGCAGGTGGATCTCTGTGAGTCTGAGGCCAGCCTGGTCTACAGAACGAGTTCCAGGACAGCCAGGGCTACTTAGTAAGACCTTGTCTCATAAAAATGAATAATAATAATATATATAAATGTATATAATATAATAATAAATGTTATGGGAAAGTAAGGCTCCCATCGTAGACAGACTTACTACAACCTTGTATGAAAGATGTAGCCATAAGGAGAAATTCACAAAATCTCTAAGAATATCTCAATAATGGCATTTTATTGAAGAAGTTATGGCATAAACCTTCTGCACAGTTGTTTATAATAATAAAAATAATTGTAAGAGGAAACAAAGAGAGCCAAGTATTCCAGAACACCCCTTGTGTTTTCTGGCACTGCTTCGTGTTATTCTGGTTTTTCTCTCTTTAAAGTCACCAGTGATCCACCCTCCGGCTGGACGGCTCTGAGATGACTTGCCCTTGTGTGGCTGTGTTCCCTGGAAAATTCCAAGGAGATCTGCTTTAAGCCTCAGAGTACCTCTTACCTCAGTGGACTGCTTTAGAAACACCAAGAACTGTATAATGAATTTCTAAGGCCAAGCTAAGTTCAAGGTGACCTACAGTCTGTGGTGCTTGGCACAGCCGTCATGTTCAGTTATTCCTTAGCTTGAAGACCCCCTGCTGCCCAAGAGCACCCAGAGCTAAGCACCCTCCACACTAGCATACTACACTCTACCCACTTACTAGGACCCCAGGCTGGGCTGGGTCCAACGAAGAAGAATACATTATCCCTTGATGCCAACATCTTGATGCCTTCATGCTTCTCAAGGACAGCAGGCTTTAGAAAATGAGGATAGACTAGCCCTTCTCATGCAGTTCTCACCTTGTTCATCTGTCTGTTCCCTTCCCCTGACTCAGAGGGGCATGTTGCCATTTTGGAAGACTGGCCTTGCCTTCTGTTCAATACAATATTTAAGCATTAACTTTCAAGTAAGTAGACGAAACTAAAAAAAAAAATTGGCAAGTTCTGTAATAAAAGAAAAATTTTTTCCTCTACCCTGCTTAATCCCAGAAATAAAAACATAGTTGACGGATAACCACTTGATTATACCAGGGGGAAAGAATACATTAAGATTTTTGCTGTGTTGAAAACTTCAGACAAGGTTTTAAGCATCCAGCTGTCTTCATTTGCAAGGCATCAAATATTTTCATATTCCACAAATGGGGCTATTGAGCAATGATATGTGAATGAAGGATAATGCAACTATTTTTAGTATGGTAATTGTAATTAAAAAGCAGTGGAAGAATAATCCTGCCCCAGCATGTCTGAGATCTCCCTTTCATTTCCTCAAAACAATACTTTCTATGTCTGGCTGCCGAGACTTGCAGCTTGTTTTCCTTCTGGTGAAAAATAGGCAACATTTGACATTCTTCCTAAACCAAGAGCAGAGTGTGTGTGAAGTTGTGGTTTGGGCTACACTGGATCCTCTCTTCCTTCTTCATGTTTTCATTTGCACAACTGAAATTTCTTTTCTGTATCTAGGGTTGAAGGGCCATGAGCTGAATCAGTGCACTAAGGGTAATAGTGCACTCTATTAGTCTGTCTCTCTAATATCTGTATATGCAGTCAACTAGCTCAGTTTTAAATTAGGATGGTTGGTTATTGTTGTTTTAGAAGAGCCACCAACGGGCTGGAGAGATGGCTCAGCTGTTAAGAGCACTTGCTGCTCTTGCAGAGGATGTGAGTTCAGTTCCCAGCACATACACCAGGCAACTCAACTGCTTGTAATCTCAGCCCCCTAGGATCTGCCACCCTCTTTTGGCCTCCAATGGCACCTGCAAACACATGCACAGAACCACACGCATTCACGTGATTTAAAGAAAAAAAAAACTTCTTTATTTTTTTATTTTATTTTGATTTTTGGAGACAGGGTTTCTCTGTGGCTTTGGAGCCTATCCTGGAACTACCTCTTGTAGACCAGGCTGGTCTCGAACTCACAGAGATCCACCTGCCTCTGCCTCCCCAGTGCTGGGATTAAAGGAGCGCGCCACCAACACCCAGCTAAAAAAACTTCTTTAAAAGTGCTACCAATTCCTACTCATAAAAATATTTTTATCCTAATTTATTTTCTCCTAATTCCTATTAATATTATTCCCATTTTTCTCCTACAAGAAAAAAAGACAACATAAAAGAATGTTCTTTGATTATTAGAACATGTTTTTAAAGCTTCCAAAGTATCACCTTACAAATGGTTGTTTACAATGTTTGCATTTGAAAGTTATGGATAATCGCAATTAGAAAATAGGACTTAAGCTGGGCAGTGATGACACAACACTTTAATCCCAGAACTCAGGAGGCAGAGGCAGGAAGATCTCAGTGAGTTCGAAGCCAGCTGGTCTACAGTTCCAGGACAGGGAAACCTTGTCTTGAAAAACCAAACAAATAAGGAGGAGGAGAAGAGGGAGGAGATGAAGGAAGGAGGAGGGAGGGAGAAGGAGGAGGAGGAAGAGGAGGAGGAAGAAGAAGAGGAGGAGAAGGGAAGGGAAGGAAGGAAAAAGGGAAGGAAGGAAGGAAGGAAGGAAGGAAGGAAGGAAGGAAGGAAAGAAGGAAGGAAATAGGATCTAAAGTTGGGTATGGGGAGGTTGAGGCAGGAGGATCATGTGTTTAAGGCCAGCCTATGAGACACAGCAAGACCCTTTCTCAAAATTCAACAAAAGAAAAAGACAGAGACAGATAGACACAGACATTGGAGGTAGAGGCAGGAGACCAGGAATTCAAGACTAGCTACATAGTGAGTTTGAAGCCAACGTGGAATATGTAAGAGAAAGAGAGGGGAAGGTGACAAAGAAAAAGAGGGCCTGGGAAGATGGCTCAGTGGAGTAGGAATGTTTTCTCTGAAACAATGAGGACCTGAGTTCAAATCCCCAATACTCACATGAAAAGCATGTTATGTCTCTGCCTGACTGTAAGCCAAGCATTGATAGGCAGAAACAGGCAGGTCTCCAGAGTTTGCTGGCAGAACAACCTAGCCAAAATGGTAAGCTTCCAGTTCAGTGAGAGACCCTGTGTCAAGGTGATAAGGCAGAGGGTGATGAGAGGGAACACATCCTTAGTCTGGCCTCTACACCTGCATACATGTCACATACACCACATACACCACATCACATACCCCCCACACACATGTGCACCACACACACACATACACCACATCACATACACACACACCACACACATGTACACCACACACACACACACACACACACACACACACACACACACACACACTAGGGCTGGAGAAATGGCTCCTCTATTAAGAGCACATATTGCTCTTCCAGAGGACCCAGGTTCAATTCCCAGCACCCACCACAGGTACTCACAAACACCTGTAACTCTAGTTCCAAGAGATCTGACACCTGACCTCTACAGGCGCTCACACTCATGGGCACATACTACCCTCCTGTGCATACACATATACACAAACACAAACGTGATTAAACATAAATCTTAAAAAAAATATAGAAAGAAAAAAAGGAGTTTGGTTGAGAAGGAATCTAAAGACTATACTTCCTTAAAAATCAGGCACTCCAGACTGTCACAGACGGCCATGATACAGCACATCCCTTGCATTTTCTCTGCTGCTGATGCCCAGAAGGCCTCCTGTTGTTGTTACTATTATTATTATTATTATTATTATTATTATTATTGTTATTATTATTATTATTTCTGCTTCAGCATATTTGAAGCTGAAGTGTGACTTCCATGCTCAGCATTAATGAGGACTTTGCTGTGCTTTGAAATTTGCTGTCATCAGTTTCCTGTGTGTTCCTGTTTTTGAGAGCAATTCAGCAACTACGAGTCATGCCCGCTCTGTCCTGCCTGGGCCATTAGAACTTGATTTATTAATAGTTCTTCCCCCTCACACAAGGCTGTTGCCTGTTTTAAAATATTTGTCCTTTAAAACAGCTTCAACTGTAAAAATAGAAGCATTGTGTGTGATCTTTGAAAGAAAATGCTTGGAATTTTTAAAGAGAGAAAAGAGAACGGGGGTACATTTAGGAACCCATCCCCGATGAAACCACCCACAAAATGCAGAGAAATTAGAACCCTCTTCTTAAGAACACCTGGCGGTACATGCCTGTAATGTCTGCCCTGGAGAGGCAAAAGAGGGCTCTGCAAGGTCTAAGCCAGCAAAGGCTAGAAAGCTAAATCCTGTCTCAAATGAACAGCTAACAACAGCTACGTGTAGTGGCATGTGCCTTTAATCCCAACACTTGGGAGGCTGAGGCAGGTGGATCTCTGAGAGTTCAAGGCCAGCCTAGTCTACAAAGTAAGTTCCAGGAAATCCAGAGCTACACAGAGGGGTCCTGTCTTGAAAAACAAAAAACCAAAATATATATATATATTATATATATATATATATATATATATATGGTATTTTGCATTAAAATCCTTTTAAATCTGGTAAACCATCAGCAGCATGGATGGAAACATTTTTAAAATAAATATATTCATTTGTAAAATTGATGTTTCTTTCTTTTACTTTGTTTGCCATACTTCTTTTAAAAATTGTGTCTGGCATTGTGGTCTCATGTTAGGAACTCTTACCTTATCCTTGGGTACCCATTTTCCTGCAAAGAGTATTCTAAAAGTCAACAGAGACCTCCTAAACACCAATTGGACAGCTTTTCTTAGTGCTGTGTCTCCTTGACTGGAGAACATCCCTGAGCTTAATGTCGGTGTTAGAATCATCATGTTTAATTTGACATGTATTAAGTGGTCGGCAAATAAGATTTGCTGCTTAGTCATAGACCATAAATATTAAGCAAGCATTGTATAGCTTTACTTGATGGTGTTTAATTTGCACAGCCCAATCAATTTCCATCTCCCGATTCTTTTTCCTTTACTCTATCACATATCTAATTTTGTTTCATCTAACATTTTCTAGTGCCAAGTATAATGTTAAATGTTTTATACTTATAATTTCATTTAATCTTCACATATGTGCAAAGATGGATCTTAAACTGGAGGTTTAGCTCTGTGATAGAGTGCTTTCCTAGCTGTGTAAGAGTTTGGTCCTCAACACTGAAGAAAGAAAATCTATTGTTATAGTTCATCTATGTTGATAAGGAAACTGTTAATTCTATCTCCAGGGATCCAACACCCTCTTCTGACCTTTGTCAGTACTGCACACACCTGGCACAGATACATACTTGCAGATATTTGCAGGCAAACACACACACACACACACACACACACACACACACACACACACACACACAAATCTCTTTTTAAAAGTCACATTGTATATCTGAGTATTTACCCCACACAATGCAGAAGAATTATGGCAGTAGTTTATCTAAGATTCCATGACTAAGTAGAGCAGAGAGGCCAGCTCTTCTTTGTTAGACCAGAAAGCACTTGATTCCAATTGTCACACAGTATCAATTTTAATACTTCTTCCCTGAACCACATATTTTAATATTCACCAAGCACACTCACTTATTCCATCAATTATTCTGGCAGTCAATAAACATTTAAGTTTTATGTGAGACAGAGTACAGACCTACTGATGAAAGAATTCATGGTCCAGTGGGAACATAGGTCAATACATGCATTAATAGTCCAGGGAGATAATTGTCATAATAAAGAGATACATGAAGCACTATGGGAGAAAGAACAGTCGAACTCTTGAGACAGGAGGTTTGATTGGAATTGAGATTTGAAGGAAAGGAGAGAGGAGATGGATTGGAACCCTGGGTCCTGGCATGTCATGACTAGTCTAGTCCCCCACAGGTTCATGTGTTGAAACACTTGGCATCTGGCTGGTGGCACTATTTGGGGAGGTTTCAGAACCTTTGAAAGGTGGAGCCTAGCTAGAGGAACTGGGTTTCTGGGCAACAGGCCTGATGGTTTATAGTCCCACATCCATTTCCAGTCCCCTCCCTGCCTGAACGGCCCCTGTGTGAGCAAGCTCCACCTGCCAAGCTGCAAGCCATTCCCACCTCTATGTCTCCCTCACCACGATGGACTGTGACACACCAAACCATGAACCAAAATAAGCCCTTTCTCCTTTATTTTGCTTCCTTGGAAAGATAACTAGCACATCACTAAGCCACCAGATTCCTCTATCCTTCCTACATCTGAAATCAGTGAACTGCAATAACCCGCCCCTCAGCATCTTAGGGTGAATAGGTGCAGCTTCTCCTCATACAGTGTTCTATTCATACTGTATCTCCGACTTGTGAGGGGAGCATACAGGGTGCTTAATTAAGCACTGGGGATGTGGAGGCAGGAGGATCACCAGTTTTAGGCTAGCCTGAAGACAGAAACATTGCCTTGATGTCTTTTATTGTTGCCCTGGCAAAGCATTTGACAAAGCAACTTGAAGGCAGCAGGAGCTTGAAGCAGCTAGCTGCTCACATCATATCCACAAGCAGGAGACAGAGAGGTAGCAATGCTTGTTTGCCTGTGCTCAGCTTGGTTTTTCCACTTTGTATGGTGTAGGATCTCCTGTTCAGGGAATGGTCCCACCCACAGTCAAGATGGGTCTTCCCACATCAACTAATAGAATAAAGATAATCTCTCAAAACATTCTCAGAGACTAATGTAATCTAGATAATCCTTCCCCAGAGGTTGTATATCCTGCCAAGTTGACAACACCATTACAGAGACCCTTTCACAAAAGGCATGCAAACAAAACAAAAAACAACCAACAGAGTAAACAAAAATAACAAAACCTTTTGGACTTCCATTGTCCAAGTGTGAGCCTTAAACCACAAAGCAGGCCTTCCTGGGAACTTGGAAATGTAAGTTCCTAGATCCTGCCTCACATTTACAGAGTCAGAAACTGTGAATGTGCCCAAACTGCGTATTTCTAATAAATATTGGTTCCTCTGTTATTGGGTACCCTCTACCCATGCAATAAGCCAACCAAGCCGAATTAATAAGTACAGGTTTAGTAAACAGAGCAAAGCAACTACCAGGTGACTGTCAGAAAGGCAAGAGAGAAACTCCTTTGTAGGTCTGGTGACCCAGTCTTACATACCTGTAGGCGTGGTTTGGGCAGCCCCATGGGAGGAGCTGACCCTTGGTGGGCTTTCTTTGGGCTGGATCTCGGAGGGCAGCTTCAGGGAGCTGCTGCTTGGTACACTGAGGGCAGGGTTTGGAATAGGTTCCTCCCTGTCCCTTCTGCCCCGCAGCTGGAGATCTCCAACAATTTCAAATGAGTGCTCTTGAATTCTGACACCACTAGAGTTCAGGAGCTTCTGCTGTAAGCGAGCCCCAGACAACAGTCTCCCAAAATACACAGATAGTGAGTGTTCAACAAATAGTAGCAAAAGTCCCTGCCCATTAGGCTACCTTACCTTCAACAGCTCAGTCTACAGGTTCCCCAGTATCAAGGAGGAACAGATCACAAGAGTCCTCCATGCCCCATTAAGGACTAGAGGTGGAGGGTATCTGGGCTCCTTTGGCCAGTGCAGAGCCCAGGTGTCTATAGGCCCTCCCTAATTTGTAAAATATGTCCAGCACTCAGACTGCTTCAAACTATTATTTTATATGAGTGGAATAATCTTCGTTTAACAGATTTTGTTTTTTAGACAAGGACTCACTATGTAGCCTTGGCTGGCCTGGAACTTCCTGTGTAGACCAGGCTGACCTAGTACTCATAGAGATCCACCTGTGTCTGCCTTCCTAATGCTGGGTTTAAAGCATGTGCTACCAAGACTTGCTCAACAGATTTTAAAACCATTTTTTATACTATGTGTGTGAATGTTTGCATGCATGTATGTATGTGTACCACACGTGTATGGTGTCTTCAGGGCCTAGAAGAGGGCATCAGCTCTTCTGAACTGGAGTTACAGAAGGTTGTGAGCTGCCATGTGGATGCTGGAACTCAAACTCAGCCTTCTGCAAGAGCCACAATGACTGCTCTTAACCACCAAGCCATCTCTTTACCTATACTAGACAAATTTTATTAGTTAAGATAATATACTTTAAGGAAATAGTGAAGGACTAAATTACAAATGAATTTCATAGGCATTTAGTAAGTTCTATACACCAATGTCCTTAGAAGGACAAATATCCCTCCTCTGGTTTCCCATAAGAGTGACAGAGGACAAGAGTCAGAGGCTGGGGGCGGGTGAGAACCAATACCCCTCAAACACTGTATGTTATAGTTTTTTCAGTGATGTCCCAGACTCCCTAGAGTGACTTGGGAGGCAATGTTGTCATGCTAGTCCCAGAGTCATGTAGCAGGCAGGTAACTTGCATTCAGGGCCCTCTGGCTCCAGGGCCCTTTGTGTTTTTGCTCTGCTCAGTGTCTCTCAGGGACACCAGCGACAGCTAGAGAGGGACAGTGAGAGCTGAAAACCCTAAAGGGGAGAGAAGCTCCATTAACTTCACAGTTTTGCTTCCATCCTCACTGTCACTTCTACACATTTCTTCATTAATTTTAATTGGTGGGACACCGTGCTAAGTGGCCTCTGTCATCTGCCAGCAGTGTTTTGGGGCATTGAATGCCACTGCTCAGTTGCTTGCTTGGAGCCCTCTTGGCCTTTGGCTCTAATGGTGGTGTAGTGACCCAACACCATCATGCTGAGTCTACCTTCCTGGCTGCTCTTCTCACCCCCCTCTTGCGTCCTTTTCTTTGTCCCCTCCCCTATTCCCCTTGCCTTTCTTTTCCCACCCTCTTCCCACAGAGCAGCCTTGGCTACTTACTGTGGGGTGTTTACTGAGTGAGTATTTACCATATGCTGGTCTTTGCCTTCCTGGAAGCCTCAGTCTAGTAGGGGAGAGGGAGAGAAAGCTAGAAGCAAGCAGATCACTAGTTAGCACTTCTGTCTAATGCTGTGAATTAGGAACAAATCCAGCTGTGCTATTTTCTCCTGATGTGACCAAATACTTGAGAAAGTAGATTAAGGGGAGAAGGAATCCTTTTATCTCACGGTTTGAGATACAGGCCAGTGTAGAAAGGAATGCATGGCAGGACAGCTACAAGGTAGCCAGAGTCTGCTGCTGACATCCCCTTGCCTCCTCACACCTCGGTAGAACATGAAGCAGAGATGGGATAGGGAGCAGAGCTGGACTATAAACCCCAAGAGCCTCCCTGCCCCATGGCCCACTTCCTCCAGCTAGGCCCCCATCTCCATCAGTGCCATCAGCTGGGGACCAAGGGTTCAAACTCATAGTGCTTTAGGGCAGTGGTTCTCAACCTGTGGATGGTGACCCTTTGGGATCCCATATCAGAGACTCTGCATATCAGATATTTACATTACAATTCATAACAGTAGGAAAATTACAGTTGTAAAGTAGCAACAAAATAATTTTATGGCTGGAGATCACCACAACATGAAGAACTGTATTAAAGGGTTGAAGCCTTAGGAAGGATGAGAACCACTGCTTTAGGGGGTGTTTACATCCAAACCAGAACAGGGGCTTTGTAGACAATATCAGAGGGGCTTCCTGCAAAGGCTTCTGTAAGGAGGCAACCTTAAGTGAGACCTGTGGAGATGGAGTATAGCAGTGGACGTGGGGTGGGGAGGAGGCATGCAACCCCGTGGGAAAGTGGAAAGACCTGGAGAAAGCTAGGCAGGGAAAGTGGTAAGGGACCCAGAGGACAAGTATAGGGGGTTAACTTCATCCAGAGTGTTCTGGAGGCCTTCAGAAAGACTCGCTGAAGTGCACCCATTTATCCTACTCTTAGAGAAAGTGTGGAGAAGCCAGAGATCTTCTCAGCGTTTTCTGGAGAACAAATTGAAGATACTTGAGAACCAAATGAATTCACCTTCATCTGCCACTGTCTCCCTGATGGAACGCCTTCCTCATCAGGACTGATATTCCTCCTTTTAGTTAAAAGAAGGAAGGTTCTAGCCTCAATCATTCAGTAGCATATTTCAGAGGAGTCTCTGGCATTGGTGACGGGCAGTGATGGGGAGTAATGGTTGGTGATGGGCAGTCACATATCAGTGTTTATGCACGACACACACGACAGAGTCCTGAGGGCAGCGGGGAACAAGGCCTGTGAATGCTTACTCGTGTTACTCAACCACTGTTGTTAACTCTATTTCACAGGTAAGGAAAGAGAGTGAGTGGACTTATCTAAAGCCACACAGCTGCTAGGAAACAATCAGTAAATAAAAAGAATGCAAAGATTCCAAATAAGCACCATTACTCTTGTTTCTTCCCCTCTGACCACACTCACTGTGGAAAATTAGAACTGTACAAAATTATGTCAGATAGAAGTTAGACATTCCCCATCACTTGGTCCCTAGAGTGGGACTGAATGTTCACTATAGCGTTTCACTGTAGTTGAAAGCTGTTGGGTTTCGGTCGTTGAAGCAGCTGGTCTTCTCCGAAGTTTACTCAGAACCAGGGCAGATGGAGCCACTTTCTTTCCATCTCACTCCAGGAAGTTGGATACTGGTTACAAAGAGAGCCACACCCAGTGGGAGCGGATGCATTAGTGAGTTCATCACGGCTCAGTAAGAAGGGGGCGAAAAACCCACTAGTGCCAACAACAACAAACCCAGCAGGAGGAGGACCAAACCCACAGCAGCTCAGCAAGAGGAGACAGATTGTTCTCCCCCTTGATTTCCATGGCTCACAAAGTGGCATCAGATGGCCTCCAAATAGAAGCAGAGGAGACGCTGACACTTCCGAACTCTATAGTACATAAGATGGCTTTCCAGGCCAGCTAGGCCACCCTAACTGTCAAAAGTCATTAGCCTCCTGGATAAACTAGTTTGTCTTTTTTTAGGACCGGAAATCAAATGGGAAGGCTTCCCCTCTGTTCCAGGCGTGCCAGAGGAATTACTCATGCTCCTTAACCTATGACTCATACAGGAGTCTAGGAGAGTGTTTCCAAAACAGGCCGACAATTAGATAAACAAAGCCACTGATATGTGACAGAGAAACACAAAGCCACTGATATGTGACTGTCACCCCAGCTGGGTTGGTGGAGTGGGTCAGTAGACCTGGATGGGATGGGCTTCCCCAGAGCCACTGGGCAGCAGACAGTGGCGTGAGAACTTGAGACAGTTCCTGGAAGTGGATATCCACGCAGGGAATTCTTTTCAGTTGTAAGGGATTCAATTTCGCTGACTTCATGGGTGGAATTATGGTGTCTCTCTCCCCAAAAGACTCGAGGAACTGGCCTGCCATGTCACTATGCTGTCTGGATATCTGTATGCTCTGGTTGTCCCTGTGTTTTGACATCTCAAAGCACAGGACATTAATCATCTGGGGACTCTGGGCCCGTTCCCAGGGTCCGTGTTAGCCACTGTTGATCTGCAGCTAGGAAAACAGCTTCTCAAATAGAAATATCCAGTCAGGGAGAAGGCACAGCTTAGGAAATAGCTCAGTTGGGAGTGGACAGTCTCCAGGGCAAGTGAGAGGTCAGCTTTTGTGTGGCTTCTCTGGGAAGGACTCTGAAGCCAGCTCTGAAGCTGAAGGCTTCTCCTTGGCAGGGCCTGGGGGTATGCAAGGGGCATGGTGGGGGCATAGGATCACTACCCCAACTCTCATCCCTGGAGAAACAGCAGGTGGAAATGAGTGCAGGTTCACCATGCTGTGAGGGATGAATAGTGATGGATGGTGCTGTTTGCTCTGCTGTAAACTCACTGATGTTAAACTCACTGATGTAAGGGCTAGGCTGAGGGTGGGGGTGGATCTGTATGGAGAGGGTCCCAAACAAGAGTAATGCTCTCTTCTGCAGCATCACTGGCAGCAGAAGGGTCTTCTCAAACCCAGACCTGTTCCCTTCTTTCCTGTCAGACTCCTTTGAGGGCACCTTCTCTGCAGAAACAGGACTGCAGAAACCCCAGTGTAATTCTCAGGCCAGGCTGTTCTTCACTCCTTGACTCTGTTGGACTTTCAGCCTCATCACCAGCCATGCCCTAGTCCTCTAACCACATGAGCCTGCTGCTTCCTAGAAACAATGTGCTTTTTGGCTCTCTATCATTCCTTCATGCTGTCCCTTCAACTGCAGTGCCATCCTATGGACCCAGATCACTGCTCTCCTGCCCAGGCAGGATCGTGGTTCCCCAGCTGAGCTCTGCCAGCCTTTCTGACAACAGTACTTACCTTGTGCAAGTCTTAGGGTGGGGGAGCTTGAAGTTACCCAGGAGGGAGAAGCAGTTACTCCATACTGGACTTTGGGAAAGCTTATAGTGTTGAATGGTGTGTAGAAGGGTTTCCACTTTAGCTTCTCTGCTCTGTTCTATTCAGAGTGGATAGAAGTTTTAGGGAAATTGTGACACAGCCAGTCTGGGTGCTGTCTTCCCTGTACATTCCAGTGTGACTTTTAATGACATTCAGTGTGCATCACAATATGTAATCAATTTTAAAAGGGTAACATCCTCAGAGTGCACCAGTATCTACATTTAAGCTCAGAATGGATAGCATCTCTCTCTCTCTCTCTCTCTCTCTCTCTCTCTCTCTCTCTCTCTCTCCCTCCCTCTCCTTTCCTCCCTTCTTTCCTCCCTCCCTCCTCCCCTCCCTTCTGGCTTAGGGCACTACTAGAGCAAGTGTGCAATAATGTTAACTACCACAAGTTACAGCAAGCCCATTCATTAGCAGGTGTGTACAGGAGGTAGCCCCAGGAGAGCCCCAGAGGGCAATTTCGAGGGGCACTCTGGGAAACAGCTATACTTTCCCCTCATTTTAGGCCTGTAACATGCTCCTCTCTCTATTCTGAAATACTCTACCTTTCACGACAGCTCTTCATCAAGTCGGTGCTGGGTCATCCTCCAAGCTGCAGTGTAGACACAAACACTCAGAGATGCCTGCCTGGACAAGCTGAGATGTGATACTGCGCATCTCAGCACTAGCAGTGTGGTCTTCAACACCCTTGCCAATGATTGCCACTTTTTTTTGCCTCTCTCTTTACACTGAAAACCATCTGAGAACAGGACTCAACCTCGGTTTTATTTTGTACCAATGAAGTAAAATGTTCATTGAATATTTTCAAGTGAATGAATATTTTTTTTTAAAAATGATTTAAGTTTAAAATTTTACTTCTTAAAACTATGTCCCTGTGTGTGTGTGAAGGTGGGGTTTAAATGAGTCCACCAGACCCAAGATAAAGGATAAATAGGTGTTTATTAGGGAAAACACTTACACAGATAAGAGAATAACCGCTGAAAGACCCCTGTCCCTTAGCCCTTTCTTTCTCAAGTTTGTCTCCTCTTCCTCCTGTCGGCGGCTTCCCCGATCCCCACCCCCGGCGGCCTTCCCCCGCCACCCGCCGCACGCCCGGCCCGAGAACAAGCACCGGGTGGGCCGGCCCGAGAATGAGCACCAGGTGGGCCAGCCCGAGAACGAGCACCGGGTGGGCCGGCACGAGGGCGAGCACCAGGTGGGTCGGCACGAGAACAAACACCAAGTGAGCCGGCCTGGAGCCCTGCCCCTGAGCCCCCGCCCGAAGAGAAACACTCCGTCCCAAGGTCTCCGCCCCCAAGGTCAGCCATCAGGAAGGGGGGGGAATTGAGTCTGCTGTACCAGACACCAGACACCAGACCTTGAGAATATGCTGATCTGGAATGGCTCTGTGTCTCATTTGAACCATCCAATAGAAATAATTCTGTATTTCGCCTCATTTGAAAGACTCTATGTTTCACCTCATTTGAATAACTCTGTACTTTGCCTCATTTGAATAACCCTGTATAGCGCCTCATATACATTGACCAATGGGAATAGCTCTGTATAATGCCTCATTAGAATTATCCAATAGAATCCCTGCTCCTAGCTTGCGCCTTTTTCCCTATATAAGGACCCCTTTCCCTTGGCTCGGGGCGCTTAGCCACACAGAAGCTAAGTCGCCCCGGGTACCCGCGTCTCCAATAAAGCCTCTTGTTTTTGCATCCAAGTTCGTGGCCTCGCTGATTCCTGGGTGTGGGTCTCCCTCTACGAAAGTACCTCTTCGGGGGGTCTTTCACCGCCACGGGCTTCCTGCTCCAGAAGATGCAGTCTCTGCCCTTCTGATGCTCTCTGCAACCCAAGAAAGCACGAGCCAGCCCCTCCTCTACCTTATAATGGGTCACATCTGCACCTGAAACCACACCCAAAAGGTGTGGCCACCACTACAAGTTCACTGGCAAGGCAAGATGCCACTACATGTGTGTACCTGGGGAGGGTGGAAGAGGATATCAGATCCCTTAGAACTGGAGTTACATGTTGTTGCACCTGAATGGAACCTGGGTTCTATGTAAGAGCAGTATGTACTCTTGTTAGACCCCCGGAAACTCAAGTATCTGGGGTCCCAGGCCACGTTCTCGGTCACCCCAATCACCAGGCGGATTCGAGAGCTTGCTGCAAACTGCACAAGGCTTTATTGTAATTTAACGAGCTAACCCCATGTTAGCTCGGGTCTTTCACCCACCTGCCATGGTGGACAGCTAGAAAAGACGGTTTGAAGCCGCTGCGCATAGATCTTTATAGAGCAGCATAAGGGGAGTGTCTAGGGGTATGCACAGGCTCACAATTGGTGTGCCTCCAGGCTTGGAGGGCTTGCCCTGTGTTGATTGGTCAACTGGTTGTTTTGGCTCATAGGCCCTCCCAGGGTGGTTGCTATGCTCTCTACATCATTGCTGTGCGCTAGTCCGTAAAGCACACCCAGGGTCGTAAAGCATAGCGCCACCAGCTAACTTCTGATTGGCTCCTTGTCACGAGACAGGCATCTGACCTCTAAGTGACCAAGGCAGGTTTATGGCAAGCACGTGTTCGGCTGTTATGGCTGCCAAAAGAGAAGCCGGTTCCTTCACTCTGACCACTGAGCCATCTTCTCAGCCCCTGTAAATATACAAAATCTTATATGTACAAAAATGCATGTTCATGTAAGTGTTGGAACCCAGCCCCCATTGGGTCTCCAGGAGTTGTTTTCCAGCATAACCACAGGTACCTCCTGTTTTCCTGACCTCACCCCACTGGGCTCAATATCCTGTTGTGAACCCTTTGACCTGGGGTTTTTGTATATAAGGCTACTCCACAATAAAAGTGAGGGACATTTTCTCAGAAAAGGACCAGGAGCCTCGTGGTTCATCCAAATCTCCAGGCTTTCGCCCAATACTCGGACTTAGTGGCCAAGAGCAGCCACAAATGGAGGTTCCACTGAGATCGGGAAAGAAAGGGGACCCTGAGAGATTACCCTCAGAAGGCTGGAAAGCAAGTAAGGAGTTGTGAGGGTAGATTGCAAAAGGTACTAGAAAATTGGTACCTCAACTCCTAAGAGAGTTGGATTGTAAAGGCACTGGAAAATAAGATACCTTAACTCCAAAGAGAGTTGGATTGTAAAGGCACTGAAAAGGAGGTGCCTCAACTCCTGAGAAAGTTGGATTGCAAAAGCACTGGAAAGGGGGTGCCTCAACTCCTAAGAGAGTTGGATTGGAATAGAGATCACAGTCAATCACATAGATAAAGTTTAAAGAGACGAGGTACTGGTGAGATTTAATTTTAACTTTGGATTAAGCAATAATGCTAAGAAAATTATTAAAGAAATGTGGGAAATCTGCCACTGAGGAATCCCTCCTCCATGAGCTACCCACCAGTAGCCAGCTGACCCAGCAGCCCGTGCTTTTGTCCACTCAAGCCTGCTACAGGCTCCAGTCAGCCAGCAACGATGTGGTGTGCACAGGCTGGCTGGAGAAATTGCCTCCTGAGAAAAATTGGGGCGCTATGCTTGGAAGAACCCTGACCTTCAACAAACAAGCGGCCCTGAAAGACCCGCTGCCTCTTTGTCTTCCCCGCCTGTGCCGGTGCTGGGTGTTCTCTCTGGAGCAGGCGGGATGGGCTGGGGAGGATGGGGATCGGGTGGGGGCGGGAGGAGAGTTGGCCGAGGAGGAAATGGGGCGCTCCCGCCGCCCTGCTTCCCCTCATCCCGCTGTCCCTGCTGCAGCTGCGATTCAGATGTTGGGGGGCACCCCTTGAAAGACCCCCGCCCCTGAGCTCTCTTAAGTTTGCCTCCTCCTCCAGTCGGCGGCTGGTGGGGCGCGAGGCGGATGCTTCCCCTTCTGCACTTCCCGATCACCACCTCCGCCGGCCTTTACTTCCCCGCCGCCGCCGCCAGCCCCGCCGGGCCCAGGGCGCAAGCCGGGACCAGCCAGCAGCCCATGAGCGGCTTAGCTCTCTCTCTCTTTCTCTCGCACACTCGGTGACACTCCCGTACGTGCGTGCACTCACATGCCCGGCCGCCGACTCCCCCCAAGCCGGTTCACCCCGGCGGGGCTCGCGCCCCTGGCATGCCCGCCTGGCACCGCGCCCCGGGGTTGGGGCCGAGCGAGGAGCCCGCAAGGCGGCGAGAGGGCGCCCTTCCCCCCCCCTGCGCCCCCGCTTGATGGGGAACGCTCTGTCCCAAGGTCAGCCATCTGGACGCGGAGGGAGGAACTGCCGAGTCTGTTGTACCCAAGATGAGATAGAGCCAAGGCCGCTTCGCCTAATTATCAGACCTTGAGAAAACAACTCCGTACCTCATTAAATTGTCCAATAGAATCCCTGTAACTATGCTTTTCGCTTCTGCACTGTGCTTTTTGCTATATAAGGACCTCTCTCCCTTGGCTCGGCGCGCTTGGCCCCACCGGAGCTAAGTCGCCCCGGGTACCCGTGTTTCCAATAAAACCTCTTGCGGTTTGCATCCAAGTCCATGGTCTCGCTGATTCCTGGGTATGGGTCTCCTTCTGCGAAAGTACCTCTTCTGAGGTCTTTCACCCCAAAAGAGGTTTATGTTTGATATCATTACCAATGAGCACACCTTCTACCTGGTGGCCGAGACAGAGGCTGACAAGAATAGGTGGGTCCAGAGCATCTGCCAGATCTGCAGCTTCAGTCAAACTAAAGAGAGCAGTGACACCCTGAGAAACCTTTCTTTAGTCAGTCATAATGTCTGCTCTTTTCCAGCTGAATTCAGCTCCAGTCAGCCCCTGCTCAGAGCAGGGTCTGTACAGATAGTGAGGATGTGTACACCTTCAAGGCACCCAGCAACACCCTGTGTATGGAATTTGGAGACCTCCTAGTGGAGTCAGCCATAGCTCCCCCACCACAGTGCCACAGGACACCTCTATGGGGCAGCCCTCAACAGAGACCTCCAGTCAGTGACTACAAGTATCCAACATGAGGTGAAGAAACTGCCTGCTGGGCTGCTAAATCTCTAGAAAAGACTGTCGTGGGTCGATCAGACACTGCCAGCTCTGATGACAACTATGTGACCACAAACCCAGTTTCTGACATCCTTGTGAGCATAATGCCCCATCACTTTGCCAGCCGAGGAAGCAAGATCCAGCCACCCCCGGTCAATATCCACCTCAAGCCTGGCCGAAAAGCAAAGCCAGTACCCCTTGACCTGAGTAACAACACTGTCATCAACGAGCTCCCTTTCAAGACACCTGTCACCAAGTCTTTGTCCACGGTCAACCATACCTTTAACTCCAGCTCTTCCCAGTGCTGCCATTCCATCTCCAATACAGACTCCAGAGACAGTGAGGAGAACTATGTCCCTATGCAGAACCCAATGTCTTCATCCCTTGTATCCAGTGGCACTAACAGCCCAGATCCAAAAAAGAGTACTGGCAAAGTGAATTACATAGCCCTGGACTTTCAGCCTCTCCCAGAGGCCATCCACATCATCTGTCACATTGGATGAGAAAGGAGAATATGTCCAAGTGGATAAAGAAAAGACCCAGGCCCTACAAAAGACCATGCAGGAATGGACAAATATGCAGCAGTCCTCAAGACCCTCCAAAGATGCCAAGCTATGGTAAGGATGGCCATCCCTGACACCTCCTCTCCTTTGTGACTTTTGTTCAAAAGATGTATGTTCTGTATGTATGGTGTAGCCACACATGTGTGTATGAAGTGTGATCGTAAATGTGTGATTGTTAACAAAAGAATGCTATTGTGTTGTCTTTGAATCGTTTAATTGCTGGGGAAGGAGCAACAGTCGTTAAAGTACAGGTTACTTGGGAGGGAAATTTCTGCTTTTTTCCCATGGAAGGTGAAGAGCTGTGGATTCCTTCCAGACTGGTATGGTTTCATGGGGCAGGACCACCTGAAGCAGTGGCCCAGGTGATCTGAATATTTGTTTTCATTTAAATTTGGTCAGTTAGAAATGGTAGTGGTCACAGTCAATCACTTTTAAAAGGAAAAAGGAGGAATATGATATAGAAATGATACTTTGTATTGAATGAATCCTCATTTGTTGGTAATTTGTATTGGAATGGATCTTCATTTGTTGATACTAGTTAGGTTTTCTAGATATCTAGATATTCTTCATACCATTCAAAGACCAATGGAATATATGGCATTTAAATGGTTTAGGATTTTTCTTGACAGTGAGACATAACTGCTCCTGGCACACCAATTATATCTGAGAGGAAGATGGGCATCCAAGAAACTCGTTATAGAGTTTGCCTTTGACATGACAAGACCAGCCATTTGGGCAAGAAGCTACTCTTGCCTGAACTATTTAGCTGTTGCTTTATAAACTGGACATGCAGGACCCACAGGAAAATGCCTAAAGGGTTCCTGCTCCATGGAGGAGTACAAACTGCCAATGCAGATGGGCAGTTTAGAATTTCCTGCTTTGCTGAGAAGTCTGCCAGACACATTGTGGCCTGTAGGCTAAAGATGGATGCCCCAAGGTTACCAAGAAACTTTGGGTGACTTTCTAGGAAGCAAGGTGTCTCTTGTCAGTTCTAGAGTTTATATATTATCCTTCTATGGTCTTTGTTGGCATTGAAGATAGTTCTTCCTTGATAACTGTTTTGTTATATATAAAGAAGGGGGAGATGTTGGAACCCAGCCCCCATGGGGTCTCTAAGAGTTGTTTTCCAGCATAACCACAGGTACCTCCTGTTTTCCTGACCTCACCCCCACCGGGCTCAATATCCTGTTGTGAACCCTCTGACCTGGGGTTTTTGTAAGTTTGTATATAAAGCTACTCCACAATAAAGGTGAGGGACATTTTCTCAGAAAAGGACCAGGAGTCCTGTGGTTCATCCAAATCTCCAGGCTTTCACCCAATACTCGGGCTTTGTGGCCAAGAGCAGCCACATGTAAGTGTATGTGCATGCATGGCATGCACACAGTACACATGTGGAGGTCACAGGACAACCTTGGATATCGGTGCTCACCTTCCATCTTGTGTGAGACAGGGTCTTTCTTGTTTTTCAGCCATACACATAGCAGGCTAGCTGACTTACAAAGCTGGGGTGGTATCTGTCTCCCATCTCCTGTCTTACAATAGCAGGGCTGGTGTTGTACATGCATGCCACAGCATCCGGTTCTAGAGATCCGAGCTCAGTCCTCATGCTTACTCAGTGCTTTACCCACTAAGCTATCTTCTCAGCCCATGAATGAATGTACCCTTTAAACCAACATTCTTTGTGGAAAATGGGGCATCGATTTTTACCAACTTAGTGACTTTTCCTGCCCCCTTGGTGCCACAACCCCATTCTGCATTTTTATAGATGCAGAGAGGTTTTCTGAACTTGCTTCCAAGTGCCCACCTGCCTAGGCCAGAGGATGCCACCTACTCTCATTCCCATTTAGCACTTCCTGATCCACCCTTGCAACCCCTTTTTATACACACTTCTTCCTGGATACTTTCCCCAGACTATTATCTTCTGAGCTCCCAAAGTACTTCAGTTTCCTTCCACATTCTTTAGGGGTGTGTGCGCGCACGAGTGTGTGTGTACCTTATAAAGGTTAGAAGTACCCTAGGAAGCCACAGCACATATCCCAGTGGCACACAGGGAGAAGTGGACTCTCCCTTCCACCCTCAGAGTGTCACCTGGAGTTCTGCACATTTTCAAACACACACCAAACCTTCACTTTTAAATTAAAGAAGAAATCTCATACTAGGGAAAGTAAAACAAAACCAGTCCAATCCAGAGCACACAATAATACTGCAGAGTAACTCAATTTCCTATTACTAGCTTTTGCTTTTCTTTTGATGCTTTGAATTTTGCTTGTTTGAATAATTTGGTTGCTTTAGCTGTCCTGGAACTCACTCTGTAGACCAACTTGGCATCAAACTCACAGAGATCCACCTGCCTCTGCTTCCAGAGTGCTGAGATTAAAGCACACCCCACATGACTGATTTGGTTTTTGAAAAATATTTTAACACATTTATTTACTTATTTGTGTGTGCATGTGGTCAGAAAATAGTTTGTGAGAGTCAGGTCACCGTTTTCCCAACAGATCTTAGGAATGAAATGCAGGTTGTTAGGTTTGGTGGCAAGTGTCTTTACACACTGAACCATTTTGCTGGTCCTGTTTTCATTTTTGGGACAGAGTCGCAATCTATAGACCAAGCCGGCCTAGAATCTTATGAAGCCCAAGATGGCTTCCCACTTGCAGTTATCTTCCTGCCTCAGCCTCTCAGTGCTGGGATCATAGGCCAAGCCACCATGGCCAGCTGCTACTTTAATTTTCCACTTAATGATTACTGGTTTGCTATGTATGCACCACCATTTGAAAAATCCCTTTCTAGATGGCTATTTTTTTGAATTTCACATAATTCCCTTACATACTTGGTGGCTAGTTCTCTGGGAGAGATTACTAAAAATGGAGCCAGTGGATCAAATGGTTGCTGTCTGGTATTTTGATAGCTCTAGTCTAATTGTCTTCCAAAAAAGTAGGCTCATTTACACTCCCACCCACAGTGCTTAGGAGTGTCTAAAGCCATGACAGGGTGTTATCCCTGAATTTAATCTTTGTTATCTAATTGGTCAAAAGCTTTCCTGTCACTAGGCATGGTGACATTTGCATATGATCCCAGTACTCTGAAGGGGAGGTAGGAAAACCCTGAATTTCAAGGCTGTTTGGTATTCCTTCCCCTCCCTTCTCTTTCTCTAACTTCCCTCCCCCTCCCCTCTTTTCCCTCATTTCCCTTCCCCTCTCCCTTTTTCTCCTTCCTTTCTCTTCTCCCCTCCCTCCTCTCCCCTATTTTCCCCTTCCTTTCTCTCCCCTCTTTCCCCTTCCCTTACTGTTCCCCTCTCCCCTTTCCTCTCTCTTTCTCTTCTCCTCCCTTTCCTATCTCCCCTCCCCTCCTTTCAGATGTCACATATAGTCCAGCTGGCTCAAGAACTTGCTGTGTAGCTGAGAATGACTTTGAACTCTTGATCCTCCTATTTATTTATGGATATCCAGTTTTTAATGTGGCTGCTTTCCCTTTGGTTTACAAAAGTGTGAAGTCCTCCATTCTGAGAACCACCAAGAAAAGGGAGTTTTGTTAACTTGCCAACATTCTCCTCTCTGGTTAATCTTCCTGCCAAATCCCTTGACAGCATGGCCTACACTGGCTGATGTTGTTCCTCTCTCATCCCCACTCTCCTTTACCATTGGCCTTCAGGCCTCACTGCCTCTTCTCCGTCTCTCATAACCACATAAGTGAATTCCTGTTGTGTGACAAAGCTTTCCCTGGGGAGGTGCAACACAAATGTCCACTCACCCCAAATAAGAAACAGATGGCAGGCCAAAGTGTGGAGTCCACCAAAGCACAGTTTGGTGAACCGATGAGTTTTATTAGGGTTACTAACAGAAACAGAAACGACTCCAAGACAGATGCATCATCAAAGCCACCCCAGCATGGATGACAGCTCACAAAAGCTGGAAATGTAGAGCACACAGTGCAAACTATTGTAGAGTTGTAGAGTGTCCTTTCCAAGAGACTCAGTTGATCTAAACTGTAGAGTAAAAAGCCCAAGCTCAATTCCTGGGCTTGAAACCCCACCAATCCCCAACCTGAAAATCTTTACCCTAGAAAAAAACGCCACCTCCAAGAAACCCTATATAAGCTTGCCACCTACTCAGTTCTCTCATGCCTCTTTTCCTTAGCAGAGGCAGCCTCCTGTGTTTTTACCAAAACATCTCTTGTGTGAGGTTTATTGTGTGGTATGGTATTCCTCGGGTCCCGACTGCTTCCTCGGATCCTGACTGTGAGGATACCATTCCCCTCAGATACATAAGCCCCTTGTAGGTTTTCTGTTTCTTCCAGGAAGCTGGCCTGATCCCAAGAGTCTTCTTTGCATCTTTGCTTCCTTCACTCTGTGGGAGATACTCAGTTTTTTGTTTGTTTTCCTTACTCTGGCAGGGAGGAGCCCAGTGAACCTGGTCAGTTTCAGGGACTTCCTGAAGCTATTTTGAGTTGTTTACCTTCCTGCTTAAGGAGCTTCTTTGCAGGGTGAAATGTTTAAATCTTGGAAGAAACTCTACATAACAACTCCTAAGGCCATGACCATGGTATTCCTGTGTTTATAGCCTGCCACACCCAGCTGTAAGACTGCTTAGTAGCCAGCACCCTTCTTCTACTTAGGACAGCTGCTTTGCCTCTGAGTCACTATATATGTTTTGTTCTCCTTTTGGATATCTTGTTACTGATTCAGCTCATTCATTCAACAAGTGTTCACTGAGTATCTACTATGTAACAGGTGCTAGTCATACTGTGGTGTACTACACAGGCACTGTCACCTACCTGCCCACTGGACCCTTGAGCATATGTTTCAATAGGACAGACATCAAACAGCCATAGGTATTTTACTGGTTACCTACTGTGTGTCTTTTCATATTTATGGTTTTGCACAAGCAGATGATAGAGAGGAAGATCGGGAGGAGAAGTCAAGACAAGGAAGGACAATTTGAAGAAGTAAGATTTAAGCTGAGATCTGCAAGATCAATCCATGTTAGTTAGCTGGGTGAGGAGGGAGGAAAACTCTGAAACTCCTTGTAACCAAGGAAACGAAAGTGGCCAGTGTAGCTGGAGAATAGGAGGTGGGGTATGTGTAGTGTGAGGAGGTCATAGCCATGGGCAAAGGGTTAGATCCTGTAGGTTCTTGTGGGGGGGACTTAGATTTACTTCCCCCCCCAGAATAATGGCAGCTGTTTTCTCCTCCCTGCCTGTTTCCTTATTTCAGACATGCTTCTGTTAGACCCCCGAAAACTCAAGTATCCGGGGTCCCAGGCCACGTTCTCGGTCACCCCAATCACCAGGCGGATTCGAGAGCTTGCTGCAAACTGCACGAGGCTTTATTGTAATTTAACGAGCTAACCCCATGTTAGCTCGGGTCTTTCACCCACCCACCATGGCGGACAGCTAGAAAAGATGGTTTGAAGCCGCTGCGTACAGATCTTTATAGGGCAGCGTAAGGGGAGTGTCTAGGGGTACGCACAGGCTCATGATTGGTGTGCCTCCAGGCTTGGAGGGCTTGCCCTGTGTTGATTGGTCAACTGGTTGTTATGGCTCATAGGCCCTCCCAGGGTGGTTGCTATGCTCTCTACGTCATTGCTGTGCGCTTGTCCGTAAAGCACACCCAGGGTCGTAAAGCATAGCGCCACCAGCTAACTTCCGATTGGCTCCTTGTCACGAGACAGGCATCTGACCTCTAAGTGACCAAGGCAGGTTTATGGCAAGCACGTGTTTGGCTGTTATGGCTGCCAAAAGGGAAGTGGGTTCCTTCACTTCATGATGGGGGTCCTTCTGGCCACCCAATATGATGTTGTGAGTAATCACCTGCTCAACAGTGGGTTCCTAAATGCTAAAGACCCCTGGATTCTGGACCTTCTATAGCTACCTACTAGGCTCTTCCTGTAGGGTAAAGGGCTAGCATCTCATATGTAAATACTGGAAACTAATCTTATATTCCTTTACAAAGTAACTCTCTACAGTCAGGTATGATAGTACATACCTATAATCCCAATATTCTGATGTCCACAACAGGAGAGTTGGAAGTTCAAGGCCACCCTGGGCTACAAAGTGAGAGTGGGGTCAGCATAGGCCACATAGCAAGGGACTATTTCAAAGAAAAATAAATAAATAAACATTTTGTTTCATTATGGTTCCTGGTGACTATACCTGCATCATGTTTATCCAAGGTGAAATTCTGGGGTCCCCTTGATGTCCCAAACTAATTTAACTATCCATTAATTATTATTAAGACACATAAAGGACAAATCCTATGGAACTTCCATCCTAGCATAGGTGACCAAGAGTAAACACATTGGTGTATCATAATGTCAGTTAGCAACCGAAGAATGCTGTAAATGAAAGCAAAGCCCATGTAAGGTAATGGTAGAGAGGTACTGCTTATTTTCATCAGGGAAGGTGTCTCTGAGGAGTTCTGAGTGAAGGGCAGGATGAAATGTATGTGAACTTTTAGGGAGATGGCACTAAGCAGAGGCAACAGTGCAAAGGTCCTCAGGGTCAGGGGGCTACGTGAGGCACTGCAAAGAGCTGAGCAGCTGAACACATTGAATGACAGGCTGGTAACAAAGAGATGAGACCAGATCACAGACTGTGGTGTGAGCAACAAAGGAGTGGCTTGGAATTGAATTTTAAGTCTCTATTGAAGCCATTGAAGGGTTTTCCTTTATTTCCTTCCTCCCTTTCCTGTGTCTTCCTTCTCTTTCCCTCCTTCTCTCTTCCTCCTTCTGATTTTCTTTTTTAATAGAATCTTTAGTCCAGGTTAACCTCCAACTGTCTAAGTGCCTGAAGATGACATTGGACTTCTGATCTTCATGCCTCTACCTCCCATGTGCTGAGATCATTGGTGTGCACCACTACACCCCATTTATATGACCAATCCAGGGCCTCATGCATGCTAGACAAGTACTCTACCAGCTGAGCTTCATCCTCAACTGTAGGAGAGTTTCGGTGAGATAGGTGATGTGATGGACAGCTCAAAGAGACCTCTGGTTCCTGTGAAGGACAGTCTATCAAGTGAAGACCACACTGGCATCCATGCTTGCTCCACATCCTTGGGGTGTTGTCACCTCTGTTTCCTCTCCTATCCTCACAACTGCTGTCCTAAGCCCACCTCTCCTTCCCTCCCACAGCTGAAACATTATTGTGGTCTCTCCAGTGCTCTTCCTGATGGGCTGACCTTTTGGTTGCACAAATCTGAGCTACCTTGAGCAGGGCCGATTTCCCCAAGCCCTCAGCGGCTCCCAAGCACATAGCTGTAGCCTTTCATCCAGGACCACTTCCATCCTCACCTCCCACCACCTTCCTGCACAAACCTCAAACTAAAGTCACACTGGCCTCCCCAGTTTCCCAGAGAAGCTTCTCAGCTCCCTTGCCATACTTCGTGCCCAACTGACCAACATCTCATAAAGCCGATGCTTGCCATTTCTCTATATATAGCATCCAGACTTCTTGCATCCTGGTCACCCTGGGCAAAGGCAGCTCTTCCTGCTTTTGGAGTCCTACAACTTCCCAGTGGCACTAACTGTTTCTGACTTAAGTTATAGCACTTTATTGTACAGGTCTTATCTTTCTCCCCAAACTGTAAACTCCATGAGATCAGGGTCCAAGCTCAATACACATCTGTGCACTTCTGACCCTCAGTGACTAGTCCAGGTTCGCAATGAGGACACATGTTAAATGAATGAATCCATTTCAAGTCCTAAAGCAGCGTGAGTGAACAACACAAGGTACCATGCAATGGAAAACTGCGGTGAGGCAGTGGAGGCATCATGAGAACTCAGGAGGTCAGAGGCAGGTGGATAGTCAGGCAAGAGTTACCACGGTCGAGGCTTCTGGAACATTTCTCACACGTTGGGCCCCAAGCCCGATTTTACACATATTGTATCATCCTTGGTGACCTTGTGCTACTGGCACGATTATGAAACTCACCTACAGAAATGGAAACTGATCTAGAAAGGAGAAGTGACTTTCTAGAACGCAGTAAAACCTAGAGAGGAAGGCTTGCACCCATGCCTGTCTGGTGGGTTAGTCTACACCAGTTTCTTCACTCGTTTGTTTTTTAAAAACAAAGAGAAGGTGCTGCTGTGGAAATAGCCTCACACCTTCCCAAATGACTTTGAAACTGCCGGCCATGACCTGGGCTGTGCTTCTGCTGCAAAAATTTGAAGGTGAGGTGGGCACCTCTGGATTGGAGAACAGTTGTGTGTGGTCTTTGGCAGACCCTTAGAAAGCATCCCGAGCTGATTTTGTAGACTTGGTTGGATGAGTAGAGATTGTATGGAAGGTGTTGAATGCCAAGAATAGTGGTGAGGAGATGCCCTAAGATGCTAGGGCATTGCAGGGTCTATAGGCAGAGGTGGCTCCCTACTCTACTTTAAGAACCTTTATTTGGAAAGACTTTGCACCAAGCACGTGTATAGACTGTCAGACTCTATGAGCCCACGCATACCCTTTAAGAACTAATGGTCTTTTGGGGGGAAAGCCTCTGACAGATAAGGGGAAAGTGGAAACAGAACTGAGGGCTAAGAATTGTAATGGATGATCAGTGAGAACTTCTTAAAGGTTGAGTCATTGGAACCCAGTCTTGACAAGGTGCAAAATGAAGGAATAGGCAATGGTACCTACTCCTGGCAATCTGGGTCTGTGGGAAGATAGTGCTTAGAGACAACCACCCCAGTGGTCACACACAGTCTAGGTCACTGGGCACTAGGTCACATTCACTGATGCCCCAAACTCCTGCATAAACAGCAGTCTGTGAAGAGAAGTTGGGAGGGGAGGGGTAGTGTGGTGGTGCACACCTATGGTGTCAGAACTCAGGAGACAGAGGCAGGAGGATCATGAGTTCAAAGTCATCCTTGGCTATATAAGCAGTCCAAGGCCAGTCTGAGCTAAGTGAAACTCAGTCTCAAAAATAAAATGAAACAAAAACAACAAAAAGGTAGAGGAGACTTAGTGTTCAGCAACTCTAAGGGTAGTGGAGCTGTTTAAATGTCAAAAAAAATAAAAACCTTCCTCGAGTGCTTTTAAAGCCACCAAGTGTAGCATGTCCATCTCAGAGACCAAATCCCATGAGTTTGGTCAGTGGAAGGGACGTACTCCAGACCTAGTTGGGCATGTCACAACCTCTTGCCTAAGGTCACACACCTAGGAAGTAGAAAGTCAGGATTTAAACCTACATCTGTCTTATGAGAGAACCAGTTTAAGTGGGTTTTTGTTTGTTAAATTTTAGGAGGGGGTGAACCCAGGGCCTCACATACTAGGTAAGCATTCTGCTGCTGAGCCGAGGACAGAGAAGGTCATCAGTGTGTTGCCTTATCACTTCTTTATTCCCTTCTTATGAACCTGGAGCTAGGCTGGCACCAGCAAGCCCCAGAAATCCTCCCATCTCTACCCAATAGTACTGGGGTTAGGAGCTTGTGAGGTCGTGTCCAGCTTTTTTATGAGTATTGAGGATTCAAAATCAGGTCCTCATGTCTGTGCAGCAAGTGTTCTTACCCTGGGACCATCTCTCAGCCCTGTTTGTTTATTTGGGGTTTGTGGTTGTTGTTGTTTTGCAATAAAGTCTCACTCCCTAGCCCAGGTTGACATGAAATTCACTCTGTTGCCCAGGCTGGTCTGAAACTTGAGTAATCCACCTACCTCAGCAACCTGAACACTGTGATTACAAATGTGAACCACCATGCCTGGCTGAGAACCATGCTTTAACAAATAAATCTATTACATTTGCAAGTTCTTGTGAAGGTAACATGATGATGCATATAAAATGACCTGGAACATGGTAAGCAATTAATTGTAACTGGATTCGTAATCACAGTAATTATCTCGATGACCAGCTCAATCAGAGGTGCAGAGAACACCACCATATGCTAGACAAAAGAGCAAGATCACCAGAGGACAAATGATGTACCCACTCGTGTGTGTGGATTGTGTGGATCAGGACCCTGCCCCGCTCCCCAGCTGTTCCCCAACCCGGGGCCACAGCCTCCCCAGGAAAGTGTTATCACTTTTCCCAGTCTTGTCCTGCTGCCTGCACAGCCTGCTATTCATAGCTGGGGGAGTAGGAGGAGCAGGGACAGTGTGAGGCTCATTGAATGTCAAGGTTCCACAGCCCATGCATTGCATAGATCCTACTTAGTCATAGGTAGAAAATGAATGTAGTTGCTTTCTACCAAGCCAGACAAATCCCCACATTCTCACAAACTGCTGCGTGCAGAGACTCTGAGCTCACCTGATGGTGGATCCTGCCCAGGGGGGATGCCGTCTTTAAACTTTGCCTGGTTTCATTGAAGGGAATGCATGTGCCTTCACAGAGAGGGGGTGTCTCTGCCTAACAGTGATAAATACTGGAGGTACGGCAGCACACAGGATGTATCTGGAATGGGTTAGTTTTTAATCAAATTTAATTTTAAAATATGTGTGTTTGTGCCTGTGTGTGTTTATGTGTTCCATGTCTGTGTAGGTGACCTTGGAGATCAGAGGTCACCAGATCCCGTCAAACTGGAGTACAGGCAGTTATGAGTGCCTGATGTAGGTGCTGGGAATCGAACCTAGGTCCTCTGTAGGAGTAGTACATGCTCTTAATCTCTGAGCCATCTTTTCAGTCCCTGCAATGGACTCTTCAACATGGCATCAACAGCTTCCTAGACCCAGGGTGGTGGTGTTTCTTTCAGTGGACAGTTTAGAATTAGAAGAAATTAGAAGATTTGTGTAGGGAAGGGACATTTGAGCCAGATCCCAAAGCATAACCTGGGAATTGTCAGGTGGGGAAAGGAGGAAGGTGTGTGGATGAGAGAGAACAGTAGTCCTGAGCATTTCCAAGACTTGGGACAACATAGCACTCCTGGAATGCTGGTGGCGTTGTGGCAGGAGTCCAAGGAGACCAGGCTGCTGGCTTGGGCAAATTTGGTTCTATGAAGGCTTCTGAAGAGTGGGGGGTGTGCTTGCAGGGGATCTCAGGCAGGTTACAGTAAGAAAATAGCCTAATTTTGAATGTGAGTTTCAGTGTTAGCTGCTTTTCTCACTCTTGTAAAGTACCTGACAGGGGCCTGGGAGATGGCTCAGCCAGCAGTGTGAGAATCAGAGTTGGAGTCCCAGAACCCATGTAAACAGCTGGGCACGGCAATGCTTACTTGTAATCCCAGCACTGAGAAAGTAGAGACACTTGAGTCCCTGGGGTTTGCTGACCAGCCAGTCTAGGCTAATCAGTACTGGTGCACCTACATATGTGCATTCACACACACACACACACACACACACACACACACACACACACACACCATACACACACAGAGAGAACAACGTATATATTGCTAGTGGTTTCAGTCCATCATGGCAGGGAGGGAATGGTGGAGTGGGGATTCTCATACCATGACTGACAGAAAAAAAGAGGGGAAGGAGACAGACGGACATATATATATATATATATATATATATATATATATAGAGAGAGAGAGAGAGAGAGAGAGAGACTTTGACACCCCCCCCAGTCCATGGGATGGAGCAACCTACCTTCAGAGTAGGTTTTTTTTCTCAGTTAATCCCCTCTGGAAATGTCCCCACAGACACACCCAAAGGAGCACAGCACCAATCTCCTAGTTGACTCTAAACCAAGTCAGGGCATGGAGATTCATCATAGGTCCTGTTGCTCTTCAGTTACATGTGACTGCACCTCTGTGAGTCTCAGTGTCCATGACTACCAGATAGCACAATGCCCTCTATATAAAGTTAATCAGTATTAGACCAAAAACAAACTTAACCCAGTCTCAGCACATGGCAGCTCCCGAGAACGTGAATTCTCCTTTCACTGACTAAGGGGAGTGGAGGGTGTTTCCAGCTGATTGGAGATTCTGTAAGATTTTATTAGCTATAAAGAAAGAAGCAGAGTAAAAGGTTCAAACGCTGGTCCCCTTGACTTGATATTGTATTTGTGTTGAATGGTCAGTATGACCTATAAACATGTACAATGGCAGTCAGTTCAAATGTTTTATCTAGTAGATGTCCACTTTGGGTCCGTAGCTCCAGTGTGATGTCCCCAGAACAAGATCAGCAGCAGTGTGAAGTCACACCTCAAGGGTGGGTCACTCTATGGATCTCCATGTCCCTCACGGGGTGGGGGGTTTGCATTCTCATTCCAGGGCAGGATTCCAGGGCTAGAGCCTGGGCCTCTGATATCTGGGTCTGGGTCCAAGAAGTCTAGACAAGGAGCTGGCTTCACTGCCTCAAGCTTTCTGATGTGAAAAGACAAGCCTGAAAGGACACAGCTCCAGCAAGCTGAAGTTTACTTGGCCACATACGAGAGAACTCACACTTGTTCCCACTTCTCTAATTCACCCCTCCACTCCTTTGGCAAATATTTACTGAGTGCCCACCAATAAGCAAGCGTTGTGTGTGTGGAGGTACAATCACGTACCCTCCTATCTCATGGTTTTCACAGTCAGAATGTGTGGAATCAATGATACTAGCCCCTTCCAGTACCTGCACATATATGAGGCCTCCTATTGGTCGGTTAAATGCATCCACAGCCTTTGTGGAAGATGATGAGCCAGAGAACATGGTCCTGGGAAGAGAACCTTGCCAGAAGGTTACTGAGCTGTACCACGCCCTACCAAAATCAGTTTTCCAAACCGTTAGCACAATATTTTGAATATGAGGCCTGAGCTCTTGAAGTCTCATCTTTTTGAGCTCCTGAAGAGAGAGGAAAAGGTGATGGGGGATTTCTTCTGTATGTATGTTTCTCTTATTGGTTAATGAATAAAATACTGTTTGGCCAATGAGGCAGGAAGATAGGTGGGACTAGGAGACAAGGAGAATTCTGGGAAAGGTAGGCAGAGAGGGCCAGAATAGTTACCATCTAAGGAAGGACCGGGAAGAAAGGATGCACCAGGCATTCTCCGGTAAGATAAGACTTCGTGGAAATACTTAGATTAATAGGAATGGCTTAATAATTAAGACAGAGATAGCCAATAAGAAGCCCAAGCCACCGGCCAACAATTTTATAATTAATATAAGTCTTTGTGTGTTTATTTGGGGCTCAAGGGCAGGAGACACTGACATCTCCCTATCCTTTTTCCTCTGTAGTATTTCCTAGACTCCTCTTCCTGGGAGGGGAGGACTTGGCCCCTCACTGCTATCCCTAGGGGATTCACTTGCTCCTTACTGGGAATCGAGGCTGTACCAGGGCCAAGTCCTCCTGAACTCCATCTCCTGACAGCTCCTCCCCACTTCCCAGTCTGTTCTTATCACAGGACAGACAGGGAACTACTTTCTCTTCTAACTCTTTTTACTTCAGAGTCTAGATCAGTTGTCACTTTCCCCAAACACTGCAGAATGCCACTCATCCTCTGGAGGACTAACCACCTCCTCCCAAATCCACAAGGATTCTAATGTCACCTCCACTGAAGCACTTTTCATGCTATGTTGGGCTCACTTGCTATGAGCATAACACACAGGTCAAAGGCTTTGCCTTGGAGGTCCATGTTTCTTTACTACATGGATGGAGCCAAGTGATAGGCAATTCTGTAGGTGCTTTTGTTTTGTTTTCTGCTTTGGTGTTAAGTTGAATGATGAGATGGAAGGGAGGGGAACAGGTGTTCCAACACAGTCCTTAGAAAGGTGGAGCAAGAAGTTTCCGGCTTCTCAGCCAGCCATCTAGCATCCCTTGAACACGTGGGACTGCCTTGTGCTAGGGGCTGGAGATTTGACTTTTAAAACCATCCATATTTTGCCTTTATATTGTTTAAGGATGTGTACTTTGGAATGGAGAGATAGCTCAGAGGTTAAGAGTACTGGCTGCTTTTGGAAGGGACCCAAGACCAGTTCCCAGAAGTCATGTTGGGCAGCTCACAACTATTGTACCTCTAGCTCCAAGAGATCTGATACCTCTTCTGGCCTCCAGAAATACCTGCACTCACATGGCATTTATACACACACACAGACACACACACAGAGAGAAACACACAGAGACACACAATAAATAAATAAATAAATAAATAAATATTTTTTTTTAAAAAAAAAGAGGGGCAAGGCATGTTGGCACCTTTAATTCCAGCACTTGGGAGACAGAAGCAGGTGGATTTCTGAATCTGAGGCCATCCTAGGGGTACTACAGAATGAGTTCCAGGACAGCCAGGATTACAGAGAAACCCTCTCTCTAAAAACCAAAATGATGATGATGATGATAACATTTAAAAAAGGGAATCTCTCTTTTTTTTTTTTAAAGTGTGGGCATTAAAAGGGAGAGGAGGTTGATTACCAGGTCTACCTCTACTGGACAACCATGGACAAGCTGCTTTAGCTCAAGTTTTCATGGGTACTGGCCCTTCATTGTTAAGTTTTGTCTTGAGAATGAGTGGTATGATCTATATCCAGCTCTTAGAGCAGTGACATCACAATGAGCAGGCGATAAATGTCACCAATTATTGTCTTCAGAGTCAAGGTAGCTTGAAGTGACATGTTGTCCAAGGGAGTTCTTAAGAGGAAAACACACAAAAAACAAACAAACAAACAAACAAACAAACAAAAACACCTATGCACCACCTTCCAGCTTCATTGGATTCATTGACAGCTATTCAAATGAGACTTTGATGATAACAACAGGATTAAGGGATGATGGATGTGGCAATTTTAATTCTTGTGAAAGAGATAGCCCAGCTAACACTCTAGTTTTTGTGAGACATTTAAAACAGTGACGACCTCCAAGTTCTGGAGAACACCCTCTGCAGAAGTGGCTTCCCTCTCGGCTACTGGAGTTGGCTGGCTGGCTCTGGACATACAGGTCTGGGCTCAAGGTGGTTGAGAGCAGTGATGCTCTCCTCCACATTTAGGCCACAGGTGATTGTAACACAAGCAGAAAGGTGCTGTGGGAGAGGCAGGCACTTGAAACCACACCCATGGGAGAGAATCATAGCATGCTGCGGTTGCTGCATGGAGAGCTGACTGGAATAACTGGGTTAAGGCCTGGAAGCTTGTAGCCTCTTTGGGATACCAACGCTAGATGCACAAGTCCAGCAGTAAACCCACCACACCATTAGGAGACCAGCATCATTTCTCACATCAAAGACAATTATGCTGTTTACAGCTGGGAAAGGTAGGACAAACGGTACCTGCTCAGAGTGCCAAGTGTGATGCTTTGTGTCTAAAATACCCAAGAAGTCAAAGGATGTGGTGTTAGAAACCTCTAGAAGCTTCCAAGATCTTAGACATTACTTAATGGATCAAATATTTGGGTATCCTAGTTCAAACGTTGGTTCCGTGCTCTTAAGCCAAGAGTTTGAGACAAAGCCTAGTTTACCCATCTCTAGCTGATTGGCTTTGAGGGCTTACTACCTGACAGGCTCCCTGCTGAGTTATTTACTCCATACTCTCTCATCCTCCCTGAGAGTCAAAGCTCAGCAAGCATCAGCAGGATGTTGCAGATGAGCCTGAACAAGGTCACCTGACTACCATTGCTCATACTGCCCGTTAGCAGAGGAGCTGGGATGTGAATCAACCCTGGTCTCCTGGAGACCAGAACCTGAGCTCTTGGTGGACCAATCTGGAAGAAGCCAGTGATTATCCAGTCAAACCAGTTGCCTACCTGGAGGACACAACTGATAACAGAGAGTGCATGGGCTAGGAGTCTGCTTTCCTTTGAATGGAGGCTGTGCTGTGTGAGACTGCGCAGTCTCTAATTTCCCCAAGCCCCACTTTTCTTTCACAAGGAAAAGGTAAAATTGTGTATATCCTTTGTAAACAAATACACACAAAAAATCTACTGAGAAAAAAAAAAGTAGAATAGGGCTGGGCAGTGGGGCACATCTGTTAACCCAGTACTCTGGAAGAGGAGTCAAGGAGGTCAAAAATTCAAGGTCATTCCCAGCTACATAGCAAGGTAAAGGCCAGTCACTGCTACCTAAAACCTTGTCTCGAGCATAAATGAAAACCAAAAACTAAATAAGTAAAGGAAGGAAGAGGAAAGAAAGAAGGGAAAAAAAGAGTTTAAAAAAAAAAGACAGAGGGGCTGGAGAGATGGCGGGGGCTGGAGAGATGGCTCAGTGGTTAAGAGCACTGCCTGTTCTTCCAAAGGTCCTGAGTTCAATTCCCAGCAACCACATGGTGGCTCACAACCATCTGTAGTGAAATCTGGTGCCCTCTTCTGGCCTGCAGACATACATGTAGGCAGAACACTGAGTACAAAATAAAAAAATAAATCTTAAAAAAAAAAAAAGACAGAAAGACAGACAGACAAAAGCCAGCCTAAACAAGCACACTCTAGTCCTCTTTTACCAGCTACCGAGTTTCTGGTACATCTAGCCAACTGCTATTTGCAAAGAGAAGTTGAATATAGTGCCACTCCCTTTCCTGACTCACTAGAAAATTCCTTGCTTTAGTCTGATGTTCAAGATGATCTCATTTTTAAGCTGAGTTTGGCATTTGGCTGTTATATCCTAACATTCATATGCATTTCATCTCTAGTAGAACAAAGTGAGGTCCCCAGATCGTGTAGAAAGCTGCCTCAGAGCACACAGTAGAGCAAAGGGCTGGCACCCAAAGCCCGGTTTCTTGTGAAGTGGGAGCTTGGGGCAATTGCTCTGATTTGAGAGCTCTATCTTCACAGACCCCACTGTTTCATCATTCTGAGGCTGATATGGACACCAGCATGTACCCTAAACTGCAGGACCTATTCCCCTGGGGCAGAGTGGAGTGCTAGGGGATATTTGATCCCACTGTGAACCCCAAGTTAGGATTTGCATTAATTAAATAAAATTAACCTTGGGTCAGGAGACTGAGTTAGCAACTAGTTGACAGAAAGCAATCATAGAGCATCAGAGGGCATCCGGAAGAGATAGAGAAACACATCAGAAGAAGTAGGGAGGGATTTTGAGTGGCATGGCTTTTTGTTTTGATGAAGCAGAAGGATATGTTTTGGGGGAGACACCAGCAAGGAGAAAAGTTTAGCTAGCTAGATGCTAATCAACCTCTCTGAGCTAGCAGTTTTTCACCCCAGCCTTTGAATCTCGAGTCTTATTTATAAATAGAACAATAGAGATTTAGTTAAAGCTGCCTTTAGCAGCAGCAACAGAGCCAGTGCCTGTGGGAACAGAATTCCCACCAGGCTGCTGCCTGAGCAGCCAGGCCACTGCCAGAGAAGCAGGATGGGCAACTGGAGTCACAATTGCTGGCTGAAATAGCAGTAGATTAAGGTGAAGCCACTGTGCTAAAGATAAAACAACAGTGGAGGCTGATAGCAACATCCAGCTTGAAAGGAACAAACCTTAACCACTAAGAGTGAACAGAAACAAAGCAAAATGTTAGCACTTCCCCAAGGGCAAGTGTCTCAGTTCTGATGCAAAGGAGGGATACTTAAAAACCATTTAAAATTAGAGACTATAATTAATGCTAAACTAGTTTAAAATGTGAAACAACATGAAGATAAAAGACAATATATCAAGAAAATATTTGCACCAAAAGTCATTCAACCACATGATATATGAAAAAGTAATCAAATTTTAAAGGAAAAGCAAATCATGGGGCCTACAGGATGGCTCAGTGGGTAAAAGCATTTTTCTACCAAGCCTTATGACCTGAGTTCAATCCCATAGGTCCTCATAGTTGAAGGAGACAATAGGATCCCACAAGGTGTGCTCTGTATGATACACACAAGTAATGACATTAGCACAGCCACATCCACACCTACCCACCTACCCACCCACCCCCACACACAAATAAGTAAAAATAAAAGTTGAGTAAAGATTAAGGAGTCTTGTGTATGTATTTGGATGCTTATTTTTAAACATATTTAATGCTGTACATTTGAATAAACCTATACTATCTATCACATGATATTATTACCTATATTTTGGTATCCTAATGAATAGTGCAGAGTTTGAAATTAGTGGTGTTTTTTGTTTGTGTTAGTATTGCTAGTGCAGTTGAGTTGCTTAAAAAGAAGAACATACTGATATAGTGCAGCAAAGGACCCCCCTCTCTCTGGATAACATATTTAATATATATTTTTATGTTGCATTTCTTTTCTTTGACCTATGAACTATAGTGAAAGCAGATCCAAAATTAGCTAATTGTTCTTCTGGTTGTGGTGTATAAAGTGCTTGCTGCTTCAGAAAAATACAGGTTTTCATTAACATGGCAAGTTAAGAGCTAGACAAACTGAGCAACAGGTGGGCTGGATAAAGAAGACAGGTCAGGGGCTGATGAGTAGGTTTAGGGAATTCAATCCTCGGTGTGGAGCCTTACATCTGTAATCACAACATTCTTAAGGTGAGACAGGAGAAAGAAGCATACAACCAATCAGGGACAACAAGAGAAAGAGAGACCCCACACCAGCAGAGTGAAAGGAAGAAACCAGCTCCCCAAAGTGGTTCTCTGAGCTTCACAGGCAATCCATGGCAGTATTGATGCCTCCACCACCCCCATACAAACAAAGTAATTGTTGAATGTTTATTTTAAAGAAAAGGGATGGGAGAAAGTTACCTGGCTCTGCCTTCCACCCTCTGGGGCAGCACTTTGGTGTCCTGTCTGAAGTGGAGATCAGCCTTGCTTGTTAGGGAGTGAGAAGTATAGGACAGTCTACGTCTACATCTCTCAGGAACTGTGATGCTCAGGCACAGTGCATGCCACCCCTGTTCCATAGATGAGAAACAGGCTTACATTCTAGATGTCTGGATTGATTTGAGGTTCTTTAAGCACAAAGACCCAGGGCCCAGGCTCTGGGTTCAGGTCAGACAGCCTTCTGAGATGATGACATTGCATTGCACCAAATATATTGTTTTCATTTTTACACTGGAAAACTGGGAGGCAGTAATTATGTATAATGCAAGCTTGGTTGTGGAGTTTTGCAAGTCAAAGTAAGTTTCATGCTGGCACATGTATCTCCCAGTAACATTTAGGTGTCATCAGCAGCAACCATCCCATTTTCTTAGGATACTTTCTGTGTCTCCAAACCAATTGTGATGATCAGCAATGCTGCACCAGCAGCACACGTATTTTATTCACTAGTTAGTCAAATCTTTTCTCTATAGTTTAAGATTGCATTTTAGTACTTCCTGGAAAAATAAAACAAGGGATTGCCAGACAGCCTAGAAGGTAAATGTGCTTGTCTCACAAGCCTGATAACCCAAGTTTGATCCCAAAGAGGAAGGAATGCACACTGTGGCACAGAGCTGCCCATGTTCTAACATGCACAGTATACACTAATAATAATAATAAATAATTTTTAAAGGAAAAATAAATCAAACCAGTTGAGGAAGGGTACATGGTACTGCCACGAGAGGGAGTTTGTGGTCATTGTGGAAATTTTATCTCAGAGCCTGGGACAGGCAGGTTGTGCAGACCCGAAGCAGAAGCCCAGCAGTCCTCAGGAAAGCCTGAGCTGTTATGTTCTTGCCTCAGTGACTACAGTGAGAGAAATGAGAGAAGACAGCAGTGCACATGGGCAATGACTCTCATGTACTGAGCACCTACTGTGTGCTAGGTCAGTGCCTCAGTGTTTTAGTGTCTGTACCTGGAAAATGGAAATTATAACATTGCTTGTATAGTTTTGTGAGCACTTTAAGAGTCAGGGTCTGTAAGCAGTGAGTGGTCGCTATTATTATGAAACTTTCATGCTTCATACGAAAACCTTCAGTGCTGTATTCATAAACACAGAGCTACCTCATCGTAGATAGCCCCTGTTGCCTGACACATCACTCTTGGCCCCCTCTCCTACTGTTGCCCACTTCCAACCCACCTCTCTTCCTTTCACTCTGCCACCCCCAGGCTCAGTGAGCCCACAGATCACTTTGCTTCTGGCAGTTCAGTTTGCTCATCTGGGAAGTGTGGTGATATTTCTCTCAGGACTTTGTAGGGACCCAATGATGTTTCCCAAGAAGAGTGTGCAGCCCTGTGCTGGGCACACAGAACTAGATGGTATGAAGCTATTTTCATAAAATGAGCCCTGGGTGGGCTTTGTGATTACAGCCCAGCTATTTCTACATATAACCTTCTTTCTGACAGTTTTTGACAAAAGAAATATATCAGAAACCTAGGCTTTGACAGCCTTTCCTTGGTCTCCTTGTAATAGGCCATTTCCCTAACTCAGTGCTGTGTAAAGCAGTATAGCTTCTAAATTCACTGACAGTGTCTGTCAGCAAGGAAATGTCAGAGCACTTGGTTCCAACTGTCCCCATTGCCGTCCTCCGGCTTTCCCTGGGTGAATGGTAACATTTTCAAATAGAGAAAAATCTCCTGGTAATGTCACTGTCCTCCCCCAGAGCAGATTTACAGCAGAGTGGCTGGCATTTCCACACGCGCTGCAGTTGTCAGTGTCAGATTTTATATGTCCCTGGGTCTCAAGACATATGTATATATAGGCAGCATTTAAATCCCCAGAGAACAAAGGCTATTTTTCCAAGTTGGAGATAGTCCAGAAGATCTCTTCATTTCATCTATTTTTAAATGTTTGCATGAGTTAAGAGTATGCTAATATTAGGGCCTGGGGAGCCAGCTCACTGGGTAAAGCGCTTGTTGCACAAGCACGAGGACCTGAGTTCAGATCCCCAGCACCCGTGTGAAAACAGCAAGTGGTGTACGTCTGTAACCCCGGTGTGAGGGTGAACAGAGGGAGATGTATCCTGGAACCTTGCTGGCTAGCCAGTCTAGCTGAATTGGCAAGCTTCAGGTTGAGTCAGAGACCCTCAAAAATAAAATTAAGTGGAAAATGATAGAGGAAGACACCTGACATCAGTGGTACACTGGGTGGTGAGTACACCCCTGACTACCACACACAAGCCAGCTCGGGTGCTACGAGGGGTGGAGAGGTGGGAACATACTCAGCTTCTCATAGCCAGTCACACAGGCGAGGTAAACACTTGCTAGACAACATTTTACCTACCTGCAGGGACTTAGCAAGATGAATTACTTGTTCAAAGTCTCTCTCTCTCTCTCTCTCTCTCTCTCTCTCTCTCTCTCTCTCTCTCTCTCTCACACACACACACACACACACACACACACACACACACACACACAGATGGGGTGTCTATAATGATGGAGTTCTTCTGCTTGTGTCATTTTCTTGTCCTGAGGTCCTCTTTCTTCCCTGGTGTCTATATGTAAGGTGAAGATCATTAACCTGGGTAAAGTCCAAGGTATGGGAAACTAGAGACATTATCTTAGATTTTCCCATTGACTCTCTTTATGGCCTTGGGCAAATCATTAAAACTTCCGAACTGTATCAGGTGGTATCCACCTGGGAATAATTAGCATAGTGCTATATTGTCCCTGAACCTTTGTGATAATGATACTTGCTTCTATGGTAGGATTTTAGTGGGTTAGTGTTAATGAAATTCCCCAAATCTGCAAGAATTTACTTGTTTGCTAGTCCCTCTATCCACCAACCAAAGAGGAAGAGGTGTGTGTGTGTGTGTGTGTGTGTGTGTGTGTGTGTGTGTGTGTGTGTTTGGGGGGTATTCTGTATAGATGTGATAGCCTTTCACATGTTCATGTAGAGGCCATAGGTCAACACTGGATATTTTCCTCTATTGTTCTGTCAATCAAACCATTAAAAAGTATTTATTGGAAAGTTGCCACTGTCTTGGAATACAGAGGAAGCAGTGCTCCTGGGGCAGAAAATAGTAATTATGAATCACTGGCCACCCACTCCATCGTCTGCAAAGCTAAGCACAGTGATGTATTGGGGGGGGGGGCTGAGATGACAGGACCCAAGCACAGGGACTTAGGTGTGAAATGGAGCAGGGAGGCCCTGGCTCTTATGCTTATTTAAAAATTTTATTTATGTTGTGTGAGTGTTTGCTTGCACATACGTGTGTATGATGCCCCAGGAGCACTGCTGAGGCATTAGGTCCCCTGGAACTACAGTTATAGATGGTTGTGAGCCATTATGTGGGCGCTGGGAACTGAATGTGAGTCCTCTATGAGAGCAGCTAGTGCTCATAACTGCTTAGCCATCTCTCTACCCTTTTGCTTGTGTTTTTATTATAACATTTTCAGACTTACATGTCATTATGTAATCTTACATATGCCCCAACTAGCATCTCTCTTTTGCTTCTTCCCTTCCTCTCATTCACCCCAAAACAGCCTCTCTGCTACATCCATGTCATTTATGTATACATAAATACATACATAGTTAAATCTAGATTCCACAAAGGAGAAGAAGTCCTTTTTTTTTCATCATTAAATCATATTTTATTTGGGATAACATCTTAGATCATTCTTTTTTTTCAAGTGTTAATTAATGCAATATTTGTATTAATGCTTTGAGAATTTCACACATGGACACAAGGTATCTTGATCCTATTTACCTCATATTTTCTTCCATTTTTATTTAAATTAGAAACAGGATTGTTTTACATGTCAATCCCAGTTTCCTCTCCCTTCCCTCCTCTTCTGCCCCTCAGTAATTGCCTATCCCATCCCATTTCTGCTCCCCATGGAGGGTGAGTCCTTCCATGGGGGAATCTTCAGAGTCTGTCATATCCTTTGGGATAGGGCCTAGGTCCTCCCCCATGTGTCTAGGCTGAGGGAGTATCCCTCTATGTGGAATGGGCTCCCAAAGTCCATTCCTATGCTAGAGATAAGTACTGATCTACTACAAGAGGCCCCGTAGATTTCCAAGGCCTCCTCACTAACACCCAGGTTCATGGGGTCTGGATCAGTCCTATGTTTGAGAAGAAATTCTATATTTTGTTTTTCTTCTCCCTATTACTGTCTGGTTTTCTACTCCCTCTGGATACTTTCCTCCTTCTTCATAGTCCCTCTTCTACTTTCATGTCATATCGATTAGATGGAAGACAAATGATAGATTATAGATAAATGATAGATACAGGTGATAGATTGCAGATAAATTAGAGATGAGGATGATAGATTGATTGGTCAATGATAGATAGATAGACAGATAGATAGATAGATAGATAGATAGATAGATAGATAGATATGGCTGGCAGATAGACTAGACAGATTTGTATTCTGTTGTGTCCCTCCTGTTTCTGTGCTTGTCTAGACAATTGCCTGGCTTGCACAGTAGTGTCTACAAAGCCTCCTGAGCATCCACCTCTAGAATGCAAGCTCAGGTGCACACTATGGAGGCAGAGGGAGTAGAGGTTTGGAGTTTCCTTAATCCCTTCTCTCTCTCTCTTTTCCACATCTAACCCTGCAGTTCCTATACAGAGTACCTTGGTCAACCTTCACTTGCCTTCACACTCCACCCCTTAAATAAAGCTCTGTTTTCAGGCCTTACTGGTGTAAAGAACAAATTAGAACCCTCATTTTTTGTTGTTTTTAACAGAATTAAGCAAGACAGTCTTTTTTTTTTTTTTTTTTTTTTTTTGGTGCTAGTGATGGAAGCCAAAGCCTCACACACCCCCAGCAAGCGCTCTACCATTGAGCTACCCTCTCAGCTCACACATACTCAGCAAGTACTCTACCACTGAGCTACCCTCTCAGCCTCAATAATCTTTAGTGGCTCCGCTTCGGCTTCAGAGGAAGAGCTACCTCCTCAGCCTGGGTCTGTGACTTGGCCCTACGCTGTTTCAAGCCCTTGTTTTACTGTTTCTTTCTCCCCTGTCTCCAGTCACAGCACGGAAGTCATCACGTGTTTGTGTAACCACTCATCCTAGCAACCCCTCTTGATACTTTCCAACTGGCAATAACTTCCTTTTCCTCAAGTGGGCAGCAACAATGGAGTCCAAGAAGACTTGAAATTCGGGACAGATTCCCTAATTTCTCTTTCATTGCTTGTCAGAGTCTGTTTGGCAATATGGCTTATTAAATGTTCTTTCCTCTGTCAGGCTGTGGGTCTCTCCAAGGACAGTTGCCATATCTTAATTTTCTATGTGTCTTTAGAGGCCAATCTAGTCTGTGCTTGTTTATTGAAGAAAACAGCTGAGTAAGGCCACCAGAGTGATGAACATGGCATGAACAGTCACTGCAGGGTCTCTTCACACTGAGGCATTATGGGCCATGATTTACTGGTTGTATGATGTTGAGCAAAAGAATGAACCTCTCTGAGTCTAATTTTTTGGGCAAACAAAGCTAATCATAGTATCTTCTTGATAGTGATATTGCAAGGATGTTAGTAGTGTAAATTCAGGGATCCAGGCCCCTGTAGGTGAGCACCTCTGGCCTCCCCACCACCACCACATGCCTGCCCGTGTGCTTGATCCTCTCATACCAATTCTTTGGCTTCTGGCTCTGATGCCTTGTGTCCCTGGGAGGTTTTCCTGGCTATCCTATACCTATGGGCTGGGCTTCCATGTTATCTGCTTAGAAAACTCTGGCCTTCCCTTGCCAGGGCTCTCATCTCTCTGTGGCTTCTTGCCTCTCATGGGGGTATCACTAACTAGAGAAAGCACATGGTAATTTCTATAATGAGTACACACTACTGAGGCCTCTGAGACACAGTCCTTTCCAATCCTCACAGTGACTTTAGGGCACACAATCTATTACGGCCATTCACAATTTACAGAGGAGGACATAGGACAGAGTACATTCAGGAAGTTATCCAAGGTCACCCAGCAAGTGAGCTTCAGGATAGTAATTCCAACCTGAGCTCTGCTTATCTGTGGACTCATTCTCACGAACCATTCATCTTTTGTTTTTTCTTATTTGGGAACAAGATCTTGTTATATAGCCTTGGTCAGCCTGGTCCTTGCTATGGGCTCAAATGTGCTCTAACTCACAGAATCTCTTCCTGCTTTAGATTCATGAGTGCTGGAATTGTAGCCATGGGCTACCATGTGGGCTCCATCTTCTTTATTCTAGGCATATGACTGTCACACTCTAGAATAGGCACACAGGCACACACCCAAGCACACACACAAAGGTACACCCCCCCCCTCTCTCTCTCTCTCTCTCTCTCTCTCTCACACACACACACACACACACACACACACACACACACACACACACACACACACACCTAGTCAACTGAGAAGCTTGTTCTTCCTGTCTCCCTTGGGGTATCCAGGGGAAAGAAGTTTCCTTGTTCTTGGTCAACATCATGGCTTGGCCTGGAAAACTCATGCTGTGGTTAAGCAAGCTCATTAGAAACCCACGGAAGTGAATTATAGCAGCAGGGCTTGTGCCAGCCTACCTAGCCACATTTTCGGTTCCTGGGACATATGGGCTTCAACTCATTTAAGAGGCATTTTTAACAAAAGCATACAGAAGAATCGCTCAGCATATGTTAGAGTAGGTAGGGGTTCACAGAACCCTAACTCAACTTGCTTTTTATAGCCATTTGCAAAGGGACATGCTCATTTAAGCCCCTTTCTCCTTCAACACACACCAAGGAGAGGCTGGGCAGGGAAATGGGTAGAAGGACCCCTGATCTGTGCTAAGGATAGAGGATTGATGGCACTACTCCTAGTCCCTACGTTCTCTCCCACCCACCTGCCACACTCTTGGAAACATTCACTGACTTGTTCATTCTCTCCAAGGCGTATGCACCCAATCCTTTTTAAAAAGATGATGTAAGTAATGTATGCAAATTTAAAAAATAGGCTTTGGGGGAAAATCATCCTTACACACATTTTCCTAAAGAAAACATTTGGGTATTTATCCTTCCAGACCTTTTTAATTTTCTGATATTTTACATACATCCACACATGCTTTCATGCAGACATACATGTGTGTATGCTTTTCATGTGATTCTAATGTAGTCCTATTAAATGTTTTGTAAGTGGTTAGCTCACTGGTGTGGTATGACTCTTTCAAACTAAGAAACATTTTATTGTTTTGTCATAACTTTGAAGTTCTACGGTATTCTATTGCCTAGTACATTGTAATTTAGCCACTCTGTGTTGTGGGACATTTGGGCTGCCTAACCATGGCTATTGTAAATGCCACCTCCTGGAGAACCCGAGTACATACCACCCTGAATGCCTGATCTGCTGTTCCTTAGACACATCCCCAAGCCTCCTATATTAAGAAGTTACAGTGTACTCCTTAATAGATGAGTGTGATCGTCTCTCCCATGTGACAACTATGGGCTTTTAAGCCACAACCAGGTTTGTTGTATGTGAGAGTAAATGTCGGTTAGGGAAAAGAGAGGGACAGAAGAAAGGGCACCTCAGTATCAGAGGACACACACACAGGGATACAGAGCTTGATTCTGAATTGGGTATTTTTGGGTTAGACTGAGAGCATTCTATTAAACTACAAGCCAACTGGCAAAACTTAGGGGAGAGATGGATATCCTCATCATTTGCTTCCTAAGTTTCCACTCTCATCAACATCCTGGATCCTTAACGCGGAGCTGCAGAATGGCTGTCTCTGCTGGCCTTTTGGAAACTAGTTCAGTAAGACACAAAAATATCCATCCTCTTGGATATGGTCATGACATTCTGGAAACACAGCAAGAAGAGCTAATGCCAAAGGAAGATAAAGATGTGTGCATTAAAATGTTTTGTGGAGAGTTAAAGAATCAACTGGGCATGATGACATCATCTGTGTCCCAGGCATTTTGGAGGAGGATTTCAAGCTCAAGATTAGCTTGGGCTATATGTTGAATTCTGGGCCATCCTGGGCTACATGGGAAGACCTTACATAGTAGACAATCGGAAAAAGGAAAAGGGAAGGAAGAATTTTTAAAAAATCAACATGTAGGTAAACTGAGGCACATTTACATGATAGAACTGTATACAGTAATCCCATGCTTACCAACTGTGTGGTTTTGGGACAATTGTTAACCCCACTTGCCTATTAAATAGGGGAGGGTCTGATAGTAGATCTTTGTTGACCTGACTGGATCTGGAATCAAATAAAAGGCCATCTTCTGGACACTCCTATGAGGAATTTTCTTGATTGGATTACTTGAAATGAGACTATTTACCCTAAATGTAGGAAGCGCAGATAAAAGTGAGGTGAAGGAAGGAAGCTTTGCTTTCTATCTACGTGCCTTTAAAAGCTCTCATCGCAAGCAAGCTCATTGACCCTGCTGCTACTGCTGACTCCTTCACTGAACCAGCTTCCTCTGGCTTCCAGTATGGACTGAAGTCCAGCAATTCAGCAGGGATCCTTCAGACCATCAGTGCCACATTGGGACTGTAGAGACATCCAGCCCCATAGACTAAGTAAATGCTGACCTCTCCAGTGTGAGACAGCCCTTGTTGGACTTCTCAGGCCACATCATAAAAGCCAACCTAGTAAATCAGCCTTTAATATATATTAACTCCGTTGGTTCTGTTCCCCAAAAGGACCCTGGCTAACAGAGGAAGTAGAAAGATTTATTCACACAGGCTTGTCAGGATGAAATGAAATAGTACAATTAGCCATCTGACTGCAAAATTTGCTATACTTACCACAGACTGAGAATATTTTAAAGAGGATATTATGACACATATCTTAATCACAGCACCTGGGAGTTGCATTGGATTGCAGTCATACAGTTTGTTTCAAGCATATGAGAGGATATTCATAGGTTGTACACAAATCCTTTGCTATCTTATTGCTGGTGATGGGCATTGAACTCAGGACTTCATGTTCAAAAAGCAGACTCCCACTTTCAGCACCCATGTAGTCCTTGGACCAGTTCCCCATGGGTCCTATGGTGGTTATTCTTGATGCCAACCTGGCAGCATATGGAATCAACCAGACACACTGACAGGAATGTCTGTGAGAGTGTTTCCACAGAAAATTAACTAAGGTGTTAGTCCCTTTCACAGTGGGTGGCATGCCTTCTAAAGGGTAGCCCAGATACAAACAAATCAAGGGAAAAATCAGTGTGTACCTGCTTCTTTCTGAGGCAGTGTCTTTTGCTGCTGCCACTGCTGTTGCCATTCTCCACTGATATCAGGCTCTAGTTTCTTCAGCTTCCAATGTAGAGGGAACACTAGTAACTCCCTAAGAATCTCCCAGACCTACAGCACTGGATTGGAGCTGCATAAACATCTAGTTTCAAGAGCAGAGAAACACCAGTGACAGTTCATGCTGGAGAGAATGTGGAGATAGAGGAACACTTCTCCACTGCTGGTGGGAGTGCCAACTTGTACAGCCACTTTGGAAATCAGTATGGTGACTCCTCAAGAAAATGGGAATCAGTCTACCACAAGATCCAGCAATTCCACTCGTAGGCATATACCCAAAAGAAGCACATTCATACAACAAGGACATCTGATCAATGATGTTCATAGCAGCACTATTTGTAATAGCCAGAAACTGGAAACAGCCTAGATGCCCCTCAACCAAAGAATGGATAGAGAAAATGTGGTACATTTACACAATGGAGTACGACTCAGCAGAAAAAAAAATGGAATCCTGAAATTTGCAGGAAAATGGATGGAACTAGAAGAAACCATTCTGAGTGAGGTAACCCAATCGCAAAAAGACAACCATGGTATGTACTCACTCATATTCGGATTTTAGACATAGAGTAAAGGATTACCAGCCTACAATCCACACTGCCAAAGAAGCTAATAAACAAGGAGGACCCTAAGAGAGACATACATGGTCCCCTGGGAAAGGGGAAAGGGTCAAGATCTCCTGAGCAAATTGGGAGCACGGGAAGTGGGGGGGGGCTAGGAGAATGAGAAGGGGAGAAGAGGAGGGATGCAGAGGACATGAGGGAGCAGAAAGGTTGAATCAGGGGAAGAATAGATGATAACAAGAATGGAGATACCATAATAGAGGGAGACATTTTTGGTTTACAGAGAAATCAGGCACTAGGGAAATGTCTGGAGATCTACAAAGATGACACCAGCTAACAATCTAAGCAACAGAGGAGAGGCTACCTCAAATGCCCTCCCCGATAATGCGATTGATGACTAACTTATGTGCCATCCTATAGCCTTCATCCAGCAGCTGGTGGAAGTAGAAGCAGACACCCACAACTAATCACTGAACTGAACTGGAACCCAGAAGCAGAGAAGGATGAGTGAAGAGCTAACAGGTTGGGTTCTCAAACCCCTTCCCACTGTGCAGACAACCATTGTTAGGATGTCCCTCTTATGTTAGCCAACCAACCAACGAATCCCTCTTATAATGTATGAACATGATATTGGTTTTGTTCTTCTGGACAACCCTGCCTAATACAGACACTAAAGAAAGGACCACATTTGAAAAGCATCTTGACATATAATGTGTTAAATAAGTAGCTTCTAAGTAGTCAAAGAGTATGTGACACTTGTGATGAGTTTGGCAGAGACAAAAAGATGCTCACAAAACCACACAAAGCCTGTCCTAGGGAAGCTATCTCAGGAACTGTTATCTCTTCTTTGTCTTCCTAGATGTAGACCCACAATTTCAAGACCTACAAACTCAGTTTTGTCAATCCCTAAGGGTTGAGACGCTATCTTTCATTAAAGAAAACAATATCAAAGGCTCAGGCAGACACAAGAGTACCAAGATAATGACTTAGTAAGAGACATGCACATGGCATATAAAACAGATGTCTGTCCTGGCGCCGTGACACTTCCTCTCCACAGAGACAAGGTACAGAGGGAGCCAAAGCAGATACAAAAGCCATGGTCTATGAGAAAAACAGTGGGCTTATGGTTCAGTGAGAGACCCTGCCTTGAGGCAATAAGGTAAAGAGATCCAGAGGCAGTCACCTGACATTCTTTTCTAGCATAGGTGTATGCAGCTGTACATCCCTGTATACACACACACACACACACACATACACACACACACACACACACACACACACACACAGAGAGAGAGAGAGAGAGAGAGAGAGAGAGAGAGAGAGAGAGAGAGAGAGTCATTCCTGGTTTCTCTTGAGACCTGTTTTAGTGGACATTAGACACAGTGAGGGATTGTAATGTTATCTTTGTGTCTGCAGAGCTACTAGGAGTCATAATGTTGCTGGTGAACATGGAAGCTGAACAAAGAAGCTAGAGAAGTTATGTGTCTAATAGCATTGCACTAAGATACTGTGATCTTGCCAAGCAGAGCTGGAAACATTCAAAAAGCCACTGACTAAAACCCCTTTCTTCCTGAGTTGGCACTGACCAGAGCAGCCAAGGTCTGCCTTTAAGACTTTCTTTCACTAAAATTCCAAGGCTGGCCAGTTCCTCTCCAAAATATCTGAATATCCATCTCCTTTGGGCAGCTTGTTTCACTCTATCCCTTTCTAACATGTGTTATCTTACTGTTTTCTTCCCCCAGAGTCTTGTCTTTCCCTGGAAGGAAACATGGAAAAATGACAGTAGCATGATTTATTGGTGGCCGCAGACTTGTGGGCGAAATATTTTCAGTTGTGCTACTGGGGATCTAATGGCTGTAAGATTTTAAAAACAGATTTTAAATAATCGCTGTTGCCTGGTATTTTCCCATTTGTAAACTATTTTCTGCTGGATCCGGCTGATGCTTCGCAGCACAGCAGGCAGCATGAATAATGAGAGAGGAGAGGGATGCTGGATCACACCACTGGGTCCCATTCTCACTGCAGGCTGCTACCAACATCCAGGATGCTTTCAGACCCTGAGTGCCATCATCGGGCTACCTGGATGTATGAGGAATATCATTCATGTGTTTTTCACACTGGTAAACAGCTATTGAATTTCTCAGAATGGTTTATTCTTAACCTTATGCAGCTCAAAGTTCAAATCCAGTAAGATGGAACACACATAGAGGTCTATGTCTTTCTGCTCTTTGGGTCAGGGTCTGTGACTGCTGTTCTGAGAATGGGACCCACAGATGTGTCCCACCTGCACAGAGGGGTGCATGCCTCAAAAGGTGCCTAGATGTCTTCCCTCATTGTCCCTGGTAGTTTTGGAGTCTGAGATGGTCTTTGTTTCTTGCACTTGGCTAGTAAGAATTGGAGGTGGGTACCAGCATCACTTTTGTTAGAATGCTAGTCACATCAGTCAGACCTCACGGAACCAGGGTACCTAGGGTCAACCTGAAATTCATGTCCCTGAGTCTGAGGACTTTCCTCCTCTCGAACTGCTGCAGTGGGAAAGTGCAGGGAGATGAAGGCTCCTGGGAGCAGCCGCCAATGGTTCAATTCAATCAATGGTTCTCAGTAATTGGAGCATAAATATCCCAGCTCCCTGGCCCTTTGGGTGGGATGATTATGAGGCATGAACTTCATGCTGTTTCCCAGGGGACTATGCTTTAGTTGTCCATTGAAGGAGCCAGTTCACTGCATGCTCCTGGGGGGGCTACATCCTGGGTTGGGGGAGCTTCTTGTTTCCCCAGTGTTGGTCCCTAAGCCTCCCCAGAAATTCTTATTGTATTTGAACCCCTGTCTCAAGGTCTGCTACTATGAGAACTCTTGTGAAGACTCATGATACCCAGAAAAGAACCCAACGCTTGTTACCAGAAGACCGGCTTTGACCCAGGTTCTGTCTGTTACATGTCTTGTGACTTTGGGTCACTAACTTCAATTGCTTTAGGTAAGCTGTCTTTACACAAACAGAAGCCGAATAACACCCTTCATTCAGTGGGTCATTGGGAAAGCCTGAATGAGGATATGGAGGACAGCTAGCTGAACAGGGTGAAGTCCTTCTGTGTTCTTCATTAAGTCATCCTGTGGCTCCACTAATGCCTCTTCATCTGCACATCTCTCCCTTCTGTCTCTTCACAATCCCCAATCATGATTATGACTTATTCCGGGCGGTGGTGGCGCAATCCTTTAATCCCAGCACTTGGGAGGCAGAGGCAGGCGGATCTCTGTGAGTTCAAGACCAGCCTGGTCTACAAGAGCTAGTTCTAGGACAGCCTCCAAAGCCACAGAGAAACCCTGCCTTGGAAAATCCAAAAATAAATAAATAAACGATCATGATTTAATTGCATATTATGGGAATGAACAGTGTATTCAGTATTTTGTAACTAATTATTCTTCATTTTTCTGTTCACTCCTATTTCTTTTTTCTTTTTAAGAATTTATTTTTCTCCAAGTTTTAAAAGGTTTTATTTATATGTGCGTATGTGTGCGCCTTTGTGAATCTATGTGCACCATGTGCTTCCAAGTACCTCTAGGAGTCAAGAAGGTATCAAATCCATTGAAACTGGAGTTATAGGCAGCTGTAGGCCACCTGATGTGGATGCTTGGAACTGACCCCTGGTCCTCTGCAAGAGGAGTAAGCACTTTTAACCCCGAGCCTCTCCAGTCCTCATTTCTATTCCTTATTTTTTTAAAAAATCAAATATAAAGAAGAATTAAAAGAATAGGCTACTAAAGGCTTGATTTTGATCTAACAATCATAAACCTCCTTCTATATTTGTACTTTCTATCACTTGCGCGTCTATTATATGTATCTGTTTATCTGCTGTCTATCTATCCATCCATCTCAATCATCTATCTACCTTTCATTTATCTATCTACATATCTGTAGATAGATATGTAGATATCTTGTTAAACTGTTTGAAATTAATTTCTACACATCCTAAGTTACCTAAGTTATATCTTTCAACTAAGCCTCTTTCCTATTTATATTGTGCCTCCCCCACACGTAACAGATTAATTTCGATTTCTGGAGTTATCATCTAACACTCTATATATTTAAATGCTCTGCTTGTACCAAGAACATTTCTGAGCTTATTTAGCCAGGATCCACTCACAGTTCACTGTAGAATGGCTTTGCTTAGGAATAGCTGTCATGACTGTGTACATATGTATAGGTGTGTATGCAAGTATACATTGCAGTATGTGGTTAGGTTGTTTCTTAGTTAGGGTTTCTATTGTTTGAAGAGACACCATGACCACAGCACCTCTGACATAGAAAAACATTGAATTGAGGTGGCTTGTAGTTTCAGAGATTTAGTCCATTATCATCATGGCAGGACATGGCAGCGTACAGGCAGACATGGTGTTGGAGAAGGAGCTGAGAGTTCTACATCTCCATCCATAGGCAACAGAAAGTGAACTGTGTCACATATCTTGAGCAAAGGAGACCTCCAACAAGGTGATACCTACTCCAACAAAACTATGCCTCCTAATAGTGCCAGTGCCCTTGAGGGACATTTTCTTTCAAAGTACTACAGTAGTGTACATGTGTACCATATTGTTACCTGAACAATCTTTCTGAAGACAGGGCAGAGCTGAGGCTCCCTGGGCTTTTGGTGTCACTGAGACAGAACTGAGCCTTGCCTAAACATGTGACCTCACCTGGGCTGGGGGCCCTGGGCAGATCTACCTCTGTGTCACAGATTCACTGCCCAGGTCTGTGCTACCATTGGTGGTCACCTAGAAGAGTTTCCAGCATGTCAGCTGTCTGCTGGGGGAGAAGGCACTGTGTCCTTTGATTTGGCGAGATGGATTTTTTTTTCCCCTGGGGAAAAAGCAGAGCTATTTGTCAGGTAGAATGTCTCATTAGGCAAGTCAGCAAGTAGTGTTAGTCTGACTTGGTGTATGTTCTTCTGCACCTTCCTCTCTTCAGAGAAGTTAAAACCTGGAGACAGAGGATAATGGGTTTAGATGGAGCAAGGATGATAAAGTCCTGGATAAAGTCCTGTCTATGGACTGGGACACAAAGTAACAGTGAAAGCAAGCGTGTGGACAGGCTATTAGGGCTGCCTTCTTGCTTTGCCACACAGCAGCATCCTGGGGTCTTGTTAAGCATCATAGCATTGCTCTGGGCATCATCAGGTCCATTTTATAAACTTGGAGTTATAAGCTACATCAAGACTGCTGGGCTTTGGACTTCTGTCTGCTAGCTTGCCTGTCTGTGTCTTTCTGTCTGTGCTCACTCACTCTGAACAGTACAGTCTGAACAGCCTCTGACTTGGGGCTGCTCCTGTTGCCTGTTGCTTAGCACCAAAGACAGCGTCACTCATCATAGTTGTTCAGGTAATGTTTGTTGAATGACTGTGTAACAAGAGAGGCATAAAAAAAGCCAGCTATCAGACTCTTAAGACTCCATTGATTTTAGTGACTCATAAGCCCTCCCTCGGTTAATCTTCTTTACCTCCACGCCTTGCCTCTATAGACCCTCCTACTTCCCACAGTTCCTCCTCAAATACTCTAGCCCAAAGGAGTATCATAGGTGGGAGGCTGGCTATTTCAAATCATGAAAGCACTACACTGTGGCTCACTCCAGCAGCTTTTCTTCAGTGGTGACAAGCAGACTCACATTTAAATCTCAAAGCTACTCAACTGAGGCAGGGGGGTGTAGCTCATCACCAGAGTACTTGACAGGCATGTGCAAGGCCCTGGGATCTATTCCAATACTGTGTCTACACAATAACCAACTAGGTAGAAATAGAGGCCTGGGTCAGTGGCTGGAGGTGTCTGGACCGTTGTTTCTCAGAGAGAAGGGTGGCAAGGGTTAAAGGGGCTAGAGACACTAGGGCCTGGTGTTTTGACTCTCTTTGCACTAGCTTTCATGTGCATTGGGCCCCAGAGTCTTGTCTCCCTGGTTCCGATTCCATTCCTTTCATTTTTATTGCCTTTTATTGGTTCTGGCCTGTTTGTCTCTCATTCAAGCTGCACATTTGTGCTCTCTGCCTAGGGGATTGTCTCTTATCGAATACATCTCACCCAGAGTCATATTTTAACCATGGCTTGCATTCTTTCTTTTCCTCTTTCCTTCCTTTTTTCTTGGAGGGGGGTGCGGTGGGCAGGGTTTAGAACTCATTATGCATCCCAAGCTAGGATCAGACTTATACTAATTTTCCTGCCCCAGCCTCCCTAGTGCTACAAGCGTGAGCCATCACACTGGGCATTTTTCTTTTCTTTGACATGTATGAGTGTGTGTCTGTATATAGTATGTGCATGTGAGTGCCGGTGCTCACGGAGGCCAGAAAAGGGCAATAGATCCCCTTGGAGCTGGAGTTACTGGTAGTTGTGAGCTGCTTGATGTGGGTTATGGGAACTGAACTTGGGTTCTCTGCAAGGGCAGCTTTTCTAAGCATACCCCATGCTGCTGAGAATCTTCCTTGGGATTCCTATCACTTACAAGATAATATCCACAGTCTTCGGCAGGACAAGCTGGTCCCTGTCCACTGCTCATTCTCATTCCCTGTGACCTCCCTTTCCTCCCCTTTCTCCTCTCCTCCCCTTCCTCCTCTTCCTCTCCTTCCTCCCTTCCTCCCCTTCCTCCTTTCCTTCCTTTTTCCCCTCCTCCCCCTCCTCGTCTTTCTCCCTCTCCTCCTCTTCCTCCCATTCCTTCATAGCTCTACTCCCCAGCCTTGTGCTCTAATGAGATGATAGGGTATGGTGGCCTTCACAAGCTTTCCCTGCAAGCAATTCCTCTCCTCACCTTCCCAAAGCCGAGTCACTGATTTTTCCTTCCATGTACTTTGAGCACTTTGTAGATAACACTATCATCAATTACCTCTCTGCATTTGCACTTAATGCCTGGTTCATTCATTTTGTTATTTGACAACTGTTCATTGAGCAACTTCCACCTGCAAGGCACTGTTTTAGAGTTTGCAGGTGCAATGATGAGCCGAGTCCTTGCTTATATTTCACAAGTAGGATGCATAAAAATATGCAAACAAACAAGTACATAATTTAATGCCACTAGGAAAAGACAACAGGATATGGCAATGAATTCCTGTCTTTCTAGCACTTAGAAGTTAGAAGCAGGAAGACTGCCATAAATTTGAGGCCAGCTTGGGCTACATAGGGAATACCAGATCAGCCACGGACACATAACAAGAGCTATCTTTAAATAAATAGCCAGGAGAGATGTCTCAGTGGTTATGAACACTTGTTGCTCTTGCAGAGAATCTGGGTTCAGTTCTCAGCACTCACATCTCATGGCTCACAATCACTGCTCTAGGTGATCCAATGCCCTTTGGCCTCTGAAAGGCACCTACACACATGTGGTGCACATGCATACTCTCACACACACACTCTCTCTCTCTCTCTCTCTCTCTCTCTCTCTCTCTCTCTCACACACACACACACACACACACACACACACACACACACACACAGACACTAAATATAAATAAATATTAGCACCTTAAATTTCAGGTTAAAAGAGTTTTAAGACAACAACACCACACCAAAGACCAAACAAACAAACCCACCTCAAAAGCAAAAACACAAAAAGGAAGCAGAGGTCTAGAGAAAATGAAGGTGGAATGCTGTTTTAGCTAGCATGGCCAAGACATTTGGGGAGCAAGGGTGGCAGCTGTAGGCGGTGCTGGGCAAGTGTCCTGAAGCATTTGTGGGGGGTGTCTGAGGAACAGCAGAAAGTAAATAGGGTTGGGAGGAGTCTAGAGAAGGGCTGGGATGGACAGATGGTCAGAAAAGGGACAAGCGTGGAGCCAGAATATTGGGACATCATAAGGCCTTTGGGGTTAGTTTTGCAAGAGCAGGGAAGTTGTCACTGCATTTCCTTAGAGGAGTAAAATCTGCTTCTCCTTTATAAGGCTCAACCTGGGGTGGAGCAGTTATAAGCTTGCCTACTGTGTGCAAGGTCTTAAGTTTGAATACTGTGGTTTGAATAGGAATGGCCCCCATGGGGTGAGGGGAGGTTGCAAAACTTATGTGGTTCCCAGTGTGCTCTTTCTGTCTTTTATTTTGGGATCAAGATGTGGGCTTTCAGCTGCTCCTGCTGCCATACTTTTGCTCCACCATCATGGACTCTAACCCTCTGAAACTGTAAGCCCAATCAAATGCTTTCTTGTACAAGTTACTTTGGTCTTGGTGTTTTGTTATAGCAACAGAAAAGTAGCTAAAACAGATCCCAACACCACCAATAAATATGATATTTTGAAAGCCTTGGGCTGGTTTCTATGGTTGAGAACAAAGTGGACAAAGGGTATGGGGCATACTCTGGCTGAGAAGGGGAGAGGACTGGAGTGGGCCAGTGGGCATGGGGAGGAGAAGATGGATTCCCAGTATATTTTCAAAGTAGAACTTGGTAGACAGATTAGATGTGGGGAGAGAGGGGGAGAAATCAGTGAATCAGGGGTGACTGCTCCTGATTCATTCACATGTCACTACCTCCCTCAAAAACAATCCCATTCCCAGCCCCCATTTTTCATAAATCCTGAATGCTTTGGGGAATCTGGTCAGAAATGTGCTCTTCTCTCCAGGAGGAATTCACTGCATGCATGTGTACATAACATTCTTGCTACTTCTATTCTATTCTATCTTGTTTCTAGAGGTGGGGAGGTGTCAAAGATGCTCTTCGTCCCATCCTTGAATTGGGGGGGTGGCATCCCCCTGCTCTCTTCCCAGAACCCTGGGAGCCTGCCTATCTCTTTCCATTCTGGCCTCCTGAGAGAGAGAGTCCCAGCAGACAGGGCTGCTCAGTCACTGGTATCTTCAGACAAGGGAGAGTATGCTTCCTGTTTTAACTTTTTATTGGTCCTGGTGACAAGATAGTATGTCCCATCTATACCACTAAAGATGGTGGGGACAGTACTGCTACACAGTAAGAACCAAACTAAACCAAACAGGCAAACCAGAAGCCAGGACAATGCAGCCAACACTTACAGCAGAAAGGGCCAAAACAAACAAACAAACAAAAAACCAACAGCAGCAGCAAAAAAATAAACCTCAAATAATTTCTTTTCACATGTTGGTAGAAACTCATAAGAGAGGAAGATGTCAGTAAAAATGTAATTGTGCTAAATGACACTAGGAATTTTTCACCTCTTCCCCAAGGCCTCAATGCAGGTGGATTGTTTCAGAATTCTGCACTGGAAGAGAGACAGTCTGGGGTCCTGGTTGCAGCCAAGCCTCAGAGCAGGGCCCACAGGAAGAAGTGATCCCCAGAAAAAGTCTTCCATGCAGGAGAGTATCCCACCCTCAATTCCCCTGTTGAGTGTGAGACAAGAGGTAGCTGAGAAAGACCCAATGACATTGAAGACCTTAACCATGAAGTGTGTCAGCTGAAGCCTGAAGCAGCATGGCTTGAAATGCTCACCCTGGCTCTTGGGGTACAGCACATGAACACAATTGTAGGGATAAACTGGAGATAGATATGAAAGAAGTGGCTTTCTGGAGGATGCCATGTGTCCGTGTATCTGTGTGTCTGTTTCCGTGTCCGTGTGTGTGTGTGTCCGTGTGTGTGTGTCCGTGTGTGTCCGTGTGTGTCCGTGTGTGTGTGTGTGTGTGTGTGTGTGTGTCCGTGTGTGTGTGTGTGTGTGTGTGTGTGTGTGTGTGTGTGTGTGTGTGTGTGTGTGTGTGTGTGTGTGTGTCCGTGTGTGTGTGTGTGTGTGTGTGTGTGTGTGTGTGTGTGTGTGTGTGTGCACTTATGTAGAAGATGAAGATACCAAGGGGGAAGTCTCCATCTCCTCTTAACTTCAAGAAAGGAGTTAGAAACTGTAAGAATAAATAAAATGAAAGCAGCCCTGAGTTTTGCAAACTAAATTCAGTATTAGCAGCCCTGCCCCTTTTAGCATGGCCTATGGCTCTCTATGACATTTGGTTTAAACTTGGAAACAGATTGCAAAGTCAGCATTCTGCTGGCCCTCTTTTCCAGTTGAAGGTGCCAGGCTTGACGTGTCCACCATTGGGAAGTAGTGAAGTGAGACTTGAGCCCCAGACACAGCAGGCCAGGCCGACTGGAGCCTATGCTCTGGTTGGCTTATGTGGCCAAGGGAAAAAACAATGAGCTCTCTTTTGTGTGAGTCAGAGTTGAGGCTGTCTGCTCACCCTTCCTCCAAGGTTACGTGTCTTCCAGAAGAACACAGCCAGAAACTCAGACCTGGGGGAGAGCCAGGCTTAGGACCATGACTGCCAGAACTGGTTCCTGTCTCCTGTCTTCCACTCTGGTTGGTGTCTTTGTGCCTTGTCTGAGGGCTTCCTTCTGAGGTGCCATTAAGCAGAAGTCTGGGGAGACAGAAATTCCCTGGCTCGCCCTCTCCTGGGACAAGGCAGGCAGTGGGACAGGTTTTCAATACTGATTAAACACAGATCTCAACACTTTACCACAACCATTGGGCGGTGGACCCAATGCTTAGTTAGCTAGGATTTTGATCTTCACTTTTCCAGATTTTTGTTTGTTTGTTTTTCAATTATAAGAAGACAGCATGGACTTTTCCCCCAAATGATGTTTAGCAGACCGTAATGTGAAGGCATAAGAACTCCGGGAGCGAAGCTGCTTACTTTGTGCCTCTCTTGTGCATCTTACAGGAAAGAGCAGAACTCCAGAAAGTGGGGAACATCTTAAGAGGCTCTGGGTAGGAGACATGTGCCATTTGTCACCAACCCAAGGCTCCTAATCCTCTTTCATAGCTGATATCCCCTTGAGCTGGATCATGGCATCCTCTCTGAGAAAAGCAAAATGCAAAGCCCTTGACTGAAAAAGAAAACAACCCCCACTCAGCACTTCTTGCCTTAGGAAGGAAGATGTGGGTGGAGGCCTTCAAGGAGGCCAGGCTCCTGTCAGGTTTGGTGTGCACTGAGATTTGAAGGCTAGCTACTTCCCAAGAGTGGCTCTAAGTCAGTCAACGTTTCCATGGGAGATGCCACTTTTGCTTGAAGGAAAGTTATTTTGAGCATTCAACAATGAGGAAAGAATAGAAGCTGAAGTCCTTTCTAGAAATTCATGGACTGGGCAAGCTTCCCTACATGCAGAGACAATCGTTTGTAACTGGCTGAAATGTGTGACCTGGAATTGGATCAGCAGATGTCAGGTGGCAACTTGGGGAGAAGATAGGCGATAAATTGGCAGTTTCCAAAGATTGGCAAGCCAAGGGAGGATGATTGCTAGGAGCACACTGTCATGTTGATTTCAGTGAGGATTCCTCTCTTCCCAATGTCAGAATCATTTTCCTAGGCCCTTATCTGCCATGTGATATCTGCTCACCTGAGAGAGGACACCAACAAGAGACCAAAGAAATCATTTCACCAAAACTAGCTTGGTGAACCAGTGAATCTGTTGTATTGATCCCCAGGACCACAGGAGACTCACAGGCCTGCCCAGCACAGATGACAACTTGGGAAACTGTCTCCCTGGTGCTCCAAGCATAGCTCACAGGCAGCTTCCCCAGACCCTCTTCCCTGGTAATTGTTTACTGTTAGACAAGGGGGTGGAGGGGGAAGGGGGTGAACCCTGGAACTTTCTGAGTTCCTAGGGCTGCTAAGTTTCATGATCTTTCAGAGTCTTTTAGGATAGTCCTTAACTTCATGTGTCTGGCTGGGGAGCCTCCTTCTTCCCTCTCTCTAGGAAGGTAGGTTTCAACTTGGAGGGAACAAAATAGTATGGCACCCCTGGCCTTTCTGTCACCTCTGCCTATCCAATCCCAGGCCCTCCATCACTGGCCTCTTGTCTTAGAGCTAGCTACCTCAATTTTTCCTCCTTCCTTCCTTCCTTCCTTCCTTCCTTCCTTCCTTCCTTTCTGTCTTTCTTTTTTTCTTTCTTATCTTTTTTGAAATAGGGTCTCTTTATATAACCCCGGCTGTGCTGGAACTCACTATATAGACCAAGCTGGCCTCCGACTCACAGATACCCACCTGCCTCTGCTGAGTGCTAGGATTAAAGGTGTGTGCCACCATGCCTGGCTACCTCAGTTTTCTGATCTCTTCGCAAGGCTGCTAACCTTGGACTATGGGTTTGCTATAGCTGGGGTCTAAGAAAATCTGGGCCTTTCCTAGGAACAGTAAGGGATGGATTCCTTTAGCTCCATATCAGCACTAGGGTACAGCCTGTGGGATGACAATAAACATCTTAACTCAAGTGAGTAAGACTCAGTCCTTCATAAAGCATTTGTGTTTGACATCACACATGGCTTGAAGGTCTGATGATGATGTGACTCCTGCAGTCACCATGAGTCTCAGGACTGTGAGACGTAGTCTCAGGATCAGAGTGAGGCAGGAATGGTGGGTACCAGGGGGTAGACCAGTCAAAGGGGCTCACTGTCCTTTTCTTCCTATCAGAGGCAATGCCAATGATGACCCAGGGTGACCCATGCTGTTCTTACCATGTCTAGCATCCCCGTCTTGACAGAATGAAGTGCTGAAAATCACAAACTCATGGCAACACAAATTTATTTTGCCTTATCTAGTTTGGAATGGAAAGTTGTCATGCTCCCCTCTCCCATTTCTTAAGAACATAAAAGCCAAGGACAGGAGCTTCTAAATAAAGAGGGACTTCAGTCAGAAGAATTTCTGTCATTCATCTCTCCATTCTCAAAGTGCACTGTGTCCAGGTAGCTGAGATCACCAGCCAGCACCACCAAGCTTAGTTAGGAAGCCAGGTGCTAAACCATGCCTGAGTCATGGGGGAGGAAGTCAGCAAAGTGCCTAGATCCATGTCCCCGTGAGCCATTTCAACTGCCCTCCAGTATGTGGCATGCACTCATCAGAAGAAAGAAATCCGAAAGAGGAGGAAGGAAGGGACGAAGGAGGAGGAGGAAGAAGAGAAGGAAATAGATAAGGAAGTACCCAACAGGATGCAGAATTCAGCCTTCCTGAACTCCAGCAGTGCTAGTAACATAATAACAACTTTATGGAGATGCTTTGGAAGAGGAGTCTGGGAAGGAAGATTTATTTCAAAGGCAACTTCACTAATGTGGCTCATCAAAGTACTCTGAGCCCAGGAGAGATGCTTGAGAGAGTGGCTGTCTCTCTGAGGACAAGTGTGGACTCCAGTGGCAGACTCACTCACCCAAGGCTGACACACTTCCCTGGAAGAGCAAGCTATAGCAAATGGCAATTATTTCAAGCCACCTGCACCAAGGAGGCACCTTCTTAGGGTATGTGGTTGGCCATAAGGGACACCGTTAATATCTGGCGTTCTTTCTGTAGCCTAGTTGGTCTTCAGATGAATGGAAATTCAAATGGCCTCCTTTCTTTGGAGGAATATTTTTTGGTTTTCATAGATAATATTTATGTATGAGAATGTCTGCATGTGTATATATATATATATATATATATATATATATATATATATATATGCATGTGTGTGTGTACAGATGGGGTATGTGTGTGTGAATGATTTCCTGACTTTTTTTCTTTGTTTTTTTTTTCTTATTTTTATTTTTTGAGACAGTATCCCAGAGTACAGAGCAAGCTGGAGTTGGACTTTTGACCCCCCTGCCTTAGCCTCCCAAGTGCTGGAATTATAGGTGTGTTATTGCCCCTGGCCTTGCATGAGTGTATTCTGGCTGTCTTGCTGTCTGCCTCCATCAGGGACAGAAGCTCTTTAACACAGGCAACCCAGATAGAAGCCTTTTTTTTGAGGTCAGGCAGACCAGTTGTGCCTTGTGGATTTCTGGACCACGGACAAGAAGGTCTCCAGCTGACTTGGTAATGGCAGCCATATTTTCAAAACCTCAGATTGGGATCTGGTGTCTGACCAAGGCTTGAGTTCTCTTTCATGAATGTAGTCATGTGCTCTTCTCACCAAGGGATAGAATGACATCACCTGCCATTAGGCAGTTTATGGATTGCCTTTTGCAGGGAAAGTGGTGGGATGTTGGGACCACCAAGAACTCAGTGACCAGTGCCTTTGGAACTGTCTACAGATAGTGATTTTTGAAAGCTGGTGCAGTCTTGACTCAGGCATGAAGGGAGCCACTCTGCCTTACAGACTGAGCCAGGCTGGGCCACACGGCATAGCTTAGGGTCCCTGTGGTTAATGAGCTCACCCTTAGGCTGCCGGCCGGCTGGTCTGCTGCAAGCTGCCAGCTTCCTGAGTTGTGAATCAGCCTAGGCTGTCACTTGATTCATCCTGACCAAGGAACCTTGGGAACCTCCCCAAACCTGAGTACTTTAGCCCAAAGATGAGTAGTCACAGGGAGGTCTGTCCATCCCAACCCTACTCTGCCCTCCAGTTTCCTTGTTGTTTCTTTGAGATTAGAATTCAAGGCATTGTTAAGAAGCCGAAGTCCCACCCACAGTGGCCCCACCCTGTTGGAGGAGGCTGTGGGGCTTTGGAAAGGGACTCATAGGCACACACATTGTTTCTTTGAGATCCCACTGAATTAAACTCCTTTGTCCTACACTTAATTCCAGGGGAATTAGTCAGCATTAATGAGTAGTAGCTCATCCTACTTTCCTCTCCGCCTGGAAGTCCACCCACTAGCTTCTCCTTCCAAACCCATGGTTTTCAGTGCTTGTTTGGAGGCCCTTAGTTCTGTGAAGTTAACTCTTAAAGGGCCTCACTGGATGAAGAGGCAAAGGCAGGATGCACTGAGGCGTGCCTAGGCACCCTATCAGGACCACTTCACATTTTATCCATTGTCTCTTTACCACAGGTGTCAAGGTAGGAATTATTATGCCATTTTCTAGCTAAAGGAGGCAGGATAAACTATGGCCCCTACTCAAGGTCAGGGGGTTAAAAGTGGATCCTAGAATAAACTGAGTCCACAGGGATACTTAATCCCTATTGATTCAGTACCACTAAGATGGTAACAGTGTTGTCTGAGGGAATCTGTTCCTCACACCGACTTTGCTTAATTTTTTTAACTTACATTTATTTATTTGTTTGTTTATGTGTATAAGTTGTATGTGTGGGGGGGTGTTCTGTGCCAAAACAAGTGTGCAGAGGTCAGTAGACAACTTGGAGTCAGTTCTCTCTCTTCTCAAAGTGTGTCCCAAGGCTTGTCAGCGAGCACTGTTTTTTATCTTAGTTTCTTCCCCAAACCCCTCATTTTCGGAAACCTCATTGACTCAGTGACCCTGTTCTTAATCACAGAGTGACATTTTTCGATGTGATGACACAGTGCTACAGACTGTAGGAAGGGTGCGGTCACCATGTGACCAAGCTACCTGCCAGCCCAGAAAAGGGGGAGAGAGCTTTGAAGCAGGCCACTGCCCCTTCTGTCAATCCTCAGGTTTGAACTGGTCACCCACCACGTTGGTGCTGTCTACCTCTGCCTGTGTGGTGTCCACCCACTCTCCAGTTTCTCTATTCTTTCCTCCATTCTTCTACTGAAACTTCCAAACCAACGTGTATTCCGATGATTTCATCTGCCTCAAAACCTTCCCGGGCTCCCAAAGACATGCAAACACTCACAAAACTTCCAGAGGGTCCTAAGAGGCCTCCTTATTGTGCCACATCTGTTGATTTTCACTTTGTGCACCGAGTTTAAGCCACTGCAGGATGGACTGCAGGCCCCAAAACCTCTGTTGTGCACTTTGTACTATCTAAAATAGACTTTTTTTTTTTTTTTTTTTTTTTTGCCTTGACTGGCAAGCTCCATCAAGAGACAGGAGCCATTTCCTGCTGAGATATGTGTCCTCCATGGTTAGTCATGTTCCCACCACACTGCTTCAGGAATCTGCCTTCCCCAAGTAGCCTGCAGACCCCAACATCAGCACTGTGCTTTGCTGGCTGCCACACTTGGGTCTAAACCGTTGCAGGATGCCATTTGCTCTCTGAACATTAACCAAGCCAGAGTTTTCCGATGGGCCACCACTTTTGTTGTAAATTGGAGTAGATTCGAGTTTTTTTTTTTTTTCAATAACACTATTTTCATTCACTTGCCTGTTTTCCTGAGTGGGTGAGAACAGGGTAGGGTTTCAGCTAGCTTGCAGATAATTGTTCTACGTGTCAAGGAGAAAGATTAAGAAGGGATCAACAGGCCTGGAGATTCATTTGTGGGCTGATACAGACAGGCGTGCATATCTGCATAATTTATGTGCTTGCAAATGCATGAGGTTAGATGACACTCATGCAAAAGAAGAAGAAAAAAACAAAACACCTCCAAGTGAGAGCAGCAGTTCTTCACACCACACCGAAGGTTAGCTGGCAGTGATTAAGACAAACAATGTGGAAAATGGAAACTACTTGATGTGCTATGCAGAGCATGGGGAAAGGCAGTCTAACAGTGTGTGTTCATGACAGAGTCTGTGAGAATCTGGAAGGCAGGCCAACTAGGAAACAAAACAAACCCCCCCCCCCATTTTTAAAGATGCAAGGCTGTAAGTCTCGTCTGTATCTCACGATCTCACTTCCCTGGACTTCACCAGCCTGGACAGTGTGTGGACAGCGTTCTAAGACTGTTTGCTTTTTATAAAATTAAATTAAATTACTGTATGTACATTTGTGGGACTAAGGGCCTACGCATGCCATAGTCTCTGTCTACGGAAGTCACAGGACAACTTTCAGGAGTTGGTTCTGTCCTTCTCCGTGGGATCCAGGTTTTGAACTCATGTCATTAGGCCTGTACAGCATCACCAGGCCTGCAGGGCAAGCACCCTTACCAACTATGCCATCTTGCTGGTCCCAAGGCTGTTTCCAGTCCATCTGTCTTTCTTAGCATGATAGCAGATTTCCCATCTGTGTCTACTAGACCTGGTTCCCACCCTCCTCAAAGAAAGAGAGTAGTTGAAGAATCTTCTGTGCCCGGCAGGCCTGTTTTAAATAGCCAGGAACTCAGGCATAAATCATCTCAGCCTTTTGTTCCTTTCCAGGGTGCCTTCTGTGCCCTTGGTCCAAACCCTGATCCCCTCAAAGCCTTACAACCAAGTCCTCTGGCATTATGTGCTCCACAACTTCTGAACCAGATCTTCTGATGCCTGTGTCTCCCATATGGTGTCCTCTTCCAGCCCACCATTACCTCCTCCCACACTCTGGAGCCTAGAACACCAGGTTTATGGTCTTCCGTATACTCATCTCCACTTTCCATGTTGCTAACCTCGGTCTCCACATGGATAGCTTGGCCACCATGGTGAGCTCTTCCTCTACTGCTGCCCCCTGCCCTTGGAAGCACTTCTTCAGAGACTCATCTCTACTCATTCATTACTTCCATTTCCATCCTCTCCCAATCCCACTTCTATGTATGGCCAGGATGCTGGTCCTACATACCACCAACAAAGCTCCAGTTTAGGCCATTAAAGCCCTAGGAATTATTGTCTTAAGGCCAATCTGATAGAGACATTTTCTCAAGTGAAGTTCTCTCTTCCAAGATGTCCCTGGCTTGTGTTAAGATGAAAAAAAAAAATCTAACCAGGACAGTGACACATATCTGTAATCCCATAGATAGGGAGGTAGAAGCAGAGGGATTAGAAGCTCAAGGTCATTCTTGACTATATAGTGAGTTTGAAGGCAGCTTGGTCTATGTGAGACCCTGTCTCAATAATAATAGCAAGTCTATTATTGTGACATTTTCTTGATTAATGATTGATGCGGAAGGGTCCAGGCTGCTGTGTGCAGTGCCACTCCTGGGCAGGTGCCTCTGAGTCATGTGAGGACATGGCTGAGCAAGCCATGGAGAACAAGGCAGAGCGCAGCATTTCTCCAAGGCCTCTGCTTCAGTTCCACCTCCAGGTTCCTGCTCAAATTCCTGCCTTGACTTCCCTCAGTGATGGGCCATGATGTGGAAGTGTGAGCCCAATAAAGCCTAACTAAAACGGCCACCATGCCTGGTTCATGTGGTGCTGGAATAGAACCCTGGCTTCATGCATACTAGACAAGCACTCTGCCAACCAAGCAACATCTCAAAGTTCATAAGGATTTTGTGTGTGTGTGTGTGTGTGTGTGTGTGTGTGAGAGAGAGAGAGAGAGAGAGAGAGAGAGAGAGAGAGAGAGAGAGAGAGAGAGAGGGGGGCGGAACCGGGGGACTGATAATGCTGATCACTTTTTCCTTTTGGAAACTTCTTGGGGGAAACCAGGGAGCCTGGGTGTGCTAGGTAAGTGCTATTCCTCTTGGCCATCTCTCTACTTCTCTTTTTACTTTTGAGACAAGATTTAACTAAGTTCTCGGAGCCTTTGAACCCTCTCTGTGGTCCCAGCAGCCTTAGAACTTGCCTTATCTTCTAAAGCAGTGGGGACTGTCAGCCTGGCTCTCTGTGAACCTTCTTACCCTCCTGTAGAAAGGAATTCCCTTTCCTTACCCACGGTTCTCCTGTATCTCTGACAGGCTCAGCTCTTCTCCTCCTCCTCACCATCAGATACCCTTCTGTGATGTGATAAGGACCATGACTGAAAGCATCTTGGGGAGGAAAAGGTGTATTTCAGCTTTTGCTTCCAGATCCATCGTGAAAGGATACTGCCCAGGGAGTCAAGGCAGGAACCTGGAGGAAGGAGCCAAGACCACCATGGAGGAGCACTGCTCACTGGCTTGCTCTCTCATTGCTTGTTCATTTTACTTTCTTAAGCAACCCGGGACCATCTGCCCAGGGTGCTCTGGGCCCTCCCACATGAATAATTAATCAGGGAATATCCCAACGATTTGCCTACCGGCCAATCTGATGAAAACCGATTCCTCGATTGACACTCCCTCTTCCCAGGTGATCCGGGGCTGACAAAAAACTAACCAGCACACATCTTGAAAGTGAGACTCGGGCTAGCCTCTGCCCCTTTGGTCAGTGCTGTCAGGTCCCTTTGGACAGTTTTACTCTTATCAGCTGTCACTGGTGGGATGAGGATGCGGTGCTTCACGAAGAAAGTTCATTTCAGAGGGCAGCATGGTCAGACTGGAGAGGATGAGAGCAAAGCTGGGGTCGGGGGGACAGAAGCTGGGACCTCACATCCTGGGGAGGAGGACCCCATGCCCACCTTTATGTTGTGCAGCTCACTGGGGACTGGAGAAAGATGGGGCTGGAGGATGACATCTCCACCTTCCTGGTTCGCCTACACCCTTCTCTTCGATGTCCCTCAGCAAATAGGCCTTGTGCACCACCTGCTGTCCAGATTGTGAATGGTATACTAACATTCCATGCATTGTTTGAGTTTATTCAGATTATGGTCAAGCAGTCTCCACCCGGCTTCTTCTCTACTCCTGCGTGGCTTTCTGAGAACCCATAGCAGTGGTTCTCAACCTTCCTAATGCCACGACCCTTTAATACAGTTCCTCGTGTTATGATGACCCCCCAACAATAAAATTATTTCATTGCTACTTCATAACTAATTTTGTTTCTGTTATGAATCACAGTGTAAGTATTTAACATGCAGGATATCAGCTCTGTGACCCCTGTGGAGTCACGCCCCACAGGTTGAGAACCATTACCTTATAGCATGCTTGCTGAACACGAGTAGACATGAACCGACTGCAGCAGAGGTAACTTTGGCTTGCGCCAATGAGGTTTTAACCTCTCCCTAGAGAGGCTGGGGAGGCCCTGGAGTAAGAAATAAAAATATGATTCTGCAGTCCTAAAGCTCAGTCTACTGGGAAGGCTTGTGGGAAGCACACAAGCAGCTAATTGAAATGACAACGTTGTGAGGGAGACAATGAGGACACAGAGAGTGATGTGAGCTACACTGATGCCTGTCAGAGAGGTAGCAGTATTTACCGGAGCCCGGAGGGATGGGCAGGCATTCACAGGAAGGGAAGAACAACTGACTGGCTTTCCAGGTGGGTGGAATGGCAAATGCAAAAATTAAGGACATTTAAGCATCTATCACCTCTTCTGGGAGCAGCAAGAAGTGACTTGGGAACAACTGTTTGCATTCTGTAACAAGTCCTCCCAGGCTTCTTGAGATGTGTTTGTAGGTAAATCTTTGTAAAGGGTGTGTCTGTCTGTGATTTGCCTTCATTCTCTACACATCATATTTTAGAGACCCCCCCTGCTATGTTTCTGGATAAAGAGCTACCTTTTCCCTCCTAAATAGTTACATATATATATATATATTATATATATATATATATTCATTTTATTTTCTAGTATCTTCTGTTAAAGGACATGACATTTTCATAAGGATTTTGGGGGATCACAGGGATTAATTAGCAACATGCAATATACAGTGGCTCCCATATCCTAAGAGTTGAGATTGTAAAACAGTTGGTATAGGACCTGCCTAGCACGCACAGACCTGGCCTTGATCCTCAGCCCATTATACTGATTATGGTGGTTCATGCCTAGAATCCCAGCACTCAGGAGATGGAAGCAGGAGGACCAGCAGTTCAAGGTCATCCTTGACTACATAGCCAATCTGAAGCCAGCCTGGGCTACCTGAGAATTTGTCAAAAAAAGAAAGAAAGAAAGAAAGAAAGAAAGAAAGAAAGAAAGAAAGAAAGAAAGAATATCAATCACTGAACAAATGATACCTCTCAAACTGCACAGCGTCCCACTGGTTCCACTGCTTGGTGTGCTGTGTCCCTCTTTAGTGTCCTCCTGGGTTCATTTCCAGTTTTTCAGCTTGAAAAAATTTCCATAACAATGATTCCTAGAGATAAAGTTAATGAACCAAATAACACCTACACTTGAATTATGACTGACACCCTCTGAAGAGACAGCACCAGAGAAACTGTAGGGAAGGGACAGTGACGAAGAGATATCACCAGGGAGCCACCACTCTTACAGCTCAGTCATCAGAAAGCAGTCTATGGTTGACATTTGTTTCCTTTCCGACTTAGTACACGTGTGCCATTTTTCTCCCCTTATAGCCGTGACCCAGAATTTGTGGAATAAGCTTTTTGCAATAGTTCTCTGTGACTATTGTTACTGCCTTTGTTTTGCAAATAACAAAACAAAAACAAAACCAATCAAAGTGCAGAGGAGTCTGGGCTAAACCAAAACTAGAACTTGGGCCTCCAGGATCCTTGAATGCATCCTACTACTCTGTTGCTAGGCAACCTTTCTCGCTTTTGACTCTTGTACCAATGCTACTTGTTGCCATGGTAGTGCTGGGACAAGGAGCAGTAAGTTGTAATTAAGCAGCAAGCTAGGAGAAAGGGGCTTTTATGTCCTTGTGTGGGGGTGGACAGGAGAAAAAGCTACTGGCACAGCAGTCAAGGTGCAGAGAGGGACACAGGAAAGAGTAGGTTGGCAGCTGGGTGGCCATCTGTTGGGCTGGTGCTCATCATAACCTTCATTGCAAACTGTGTGCTGGTTAGTTTTGTCACCTTGACATCGACTAGAGTTACCTGGGAAGAGAGAACTTCAGCTGAGGGATTGCCTCTATCAGATTGACATGTCTGTGGGCATTTTCTTGATTAATGACTGACATGGGAGGGCCCAGCCCACTGAGGGTGGTGCCACTCTTGGCAAGTGGACCTAGACTGTATAAGAAAGCAAGCTGAGCAAGCCACAGGGAAACTGGTAACAGTATTTCTCTGTGGTCTTTGCTTCAGCTCCTGCTTCCAGGTTCCTGCCTTGAGTTCCTGCCTTGGCTTCCCTAGTGATGAACTGTGACTCGTAAGCCAAATGAGCCCTTTTACCCTCCCCAAGTTGCATTCCCTCAGTGTCTTATCACAGGAACAAAGCAGAAACTATAACACCAAGTTTGCCCAGGGTTGCTTGGGCTTGGTGTACTGTCCTTGCCCACATGTTGTCTTGTCAAGGATGGGCATGCATGTCTTGGCGGTAGGTCAATGGGTAGAGTGGCACACAAGCAGGGGAACCTGGATTCAGATCCCAGAATCCATTTCAAAGCTGGATGTGGTGCACACATCTATAATCCCAGCACTAGGGGGTTACAGATGAAGACAGGCAATTTCAGAGCTCATTGGCCAACCAGCCTAGCTTAATCTGTGAGTGACAGGTTCAGTGGAAGACTCTGGATCAAAAAATAAGGTAGAAATTTAGGTGGTGGTGAATGCCTATAAGTCCAGCACTCGGGAGACAGATACAGTAGGATCAGGAGTTCAAAGTTAACCTTAGGTCCATAGTAGTTGAAGGCCAATCTGGATTACATGAGACCCTGTCTCCAAAAACCAAAATGATGGGGCTGGAGAGATGGTTTGGTAGCTAAGAGCACTTTCTGATTTTGCGGAGAACCTGGGTTTAATTTCCAACACCCACAACCATCCATAACTCCATCTCCAAGGGATCTGACTCCCTCTTCTGTTCTCCCACAGTACCAGGCATGCATGTGGTGCACATACATACATTCAGGTAAGCACACATACCCCTAAAATAAGTGAATGAATGAATGAATGAATGAAAATAAATATTTAAAAATAAGTTTAAGACTCCAAAATAACAATAATTATAAAGTGGCAAGCAGTTAAGGAGGACATTTGACATGGACCTCTGACTTCCACATGCATGCACACACATGTACACATTCAACTGCACACCCAGTGCACACCTCCACATGAACATGCGCATAGATCACACACATACATAGAACAAGCATCTAGTTTCAGTAGGTGTCTCCTTTATTCAACCCAGAACAAACAGTGTATCATGGTTACAGCACCATTCCATATGAGGCAGACCTGGGCTCTATACAGTAGGCTTTTATTGCTTTACATTGTGTTTTCTTTAGTCTCCTTACCTTCCAGGAAACATCGAGGTGCCGTGGAAGTTGAGTGAGAAGATGGCACTAAGGCCTATGAGCCTTGAGTGGAGCCAGGGCGAATGCCTAGCTCTGTGACTCTCCCGCCCATTCTCTTTTGGATGTTCTGCAGAGATGAAGTTCCAATCATCTTTAGTATTCTGTCAGTTAACACTGAGTCCAGAGATTCCAAAAATCTCTTTGGGCTCTTGTTTTTGAAGGAGAATATTTTTTAAAAAAAGAAAAACAGATTTTGAAAAGATTTGAGAAAGTGAAATTCTGCACCTCACAACTGTGTTATCTGCCCCAGGAGTGAGTCATTGGTCGTAGGAGGGGAAGCGAAAGTGTTTTTCAAGGAGGCACAATCGAGATTGCCTGACGCAAGTGACTGCAATCGCCTCTTCAACCAAATCCAAGTAAAAAAAATTTTTTAAATTCATTCACTTGACTTTTTGAACACATCTTCTATGTCAGGCCCCATGCAGAAGGTGAAAACATGAATAGAACATGGTCCCTGCCCCAAGCAAGCTCAGGATTGGTAATAATCAGTAATAGTGCAAAATAATTCCAGCCATGTGATAGCTGCTGGAAGGAGGTCCATGGCTAGAGTTGTGGGCGCCCCAGCAGGAAGCCCTCAGCTGGGCATCAGTGGGGAGAAGGAACTGGAATTGCCTGGGCTAAGCTTTAAAAGACCAGAGCAGAAGGCAGTGGGCAGTGGCAGTGGGCAGTGAGCATCGGGCAGGCCAATACGGAAAGTAGGGGTGTGGGCAGAGAGCCGTAGAAGCAGGAAATAACATGTCTTATGCAGGGCACCCACCAAGTTGCAGGAGGGTCAGGTGAGAAAGGAAACTGACTCAGAAAGTGTCTGTACCCAAACACCCCTCCAGCTGCAGGCCTGGCCTGTACCGGAGACTTCGCCTGTCCTGAGAAGCACCCCAGGTTCCTCTGTACTTGGAGAGTTTACACCTGCCCCTGTCCCTGCTGCTCACTTTGACCCACAATTCATCCTCTGACCTCTTCTGTCGTAGTGGGAACTCAAACCTTTACCCTTTCGTATCTTTTTCTTTTTCTTTCCCTGCATGCATGTGTATATGCATGTTTGGGGGTGGGAGATTGCAAGCATGTTTGGATGTAAATGCACCTCTCTCTCTCTCTCTCTCTCTCTCTCTCTCTCTCTCTCTCTCTCTCTGTGTGTGTGTGTGTGTGTGTGTGTGTGTGTGTGTGTGTGTGTGCGCGCGCGCGCGCGTGCCCATGGGCATGGCATATGTGGAGGCCCAAGGCTGATGTTGGGCGTCTCAATAGTATTCCACTTTATTCATTGAGGCAAGGTCTCACTTGAACCCAGAGCTCACCAATTACACTATTCTAACTAGCCAGTTTGCTTAGGGCTCCTCTTTTCCCCTGTCTCCTGGTTCAGTGAGAGAGAGACCCTGTTTCAAGGGAACACAGCAGGGAATGATAGAGCAGGACACCCAATGTCTACTTCTGGCCTCTGCACGCACTCAGGGGCATGTGTTCACATATGTGTATATAACATGTACACACACACACACACACACACACACACACACACACACACACAAATAAATAAAATTAAGTTTTAAAAAATTTTAAGTGGAAGTTCAAAAACAAAACAACAGAAAAACCAGGGACTGGAGAGAAAGCTTAGCTGTTAAGAGCACTTTCTGTTCTTATAGGAAACCATGGTACAGTTCCTAGCAACCACATGGCAGCTCACAACTGTTTGTAACTCCAGGGAACCTGACACTATTTTGGTTTCTGCAGGCTCCAGGCATGCAAGTGGTGTATAGACATATATGCAGGCAAAACACACACACATATAAATTAAAAATAAAGAATAACCAATTCTCCAAAGTCAGAATGAGGTCACTGTAGTTGTCACTTCACAACTGTCTAAGATCCAGTGATCATGCTAAACCTTAATTTTCCATTCAAACCTGGAAATGGAATGAGCCACCCATCATGACCAGCTAGCTGAGTGTCCCACATCCCTCCCCACCTCATGACCAGCGAGCTGAGTCCCTTGTGTGACCAGCTAGCCAGCAACCAGTCCAGAGAAGAACAACTATGTTGCATCTATTCTTTGTGTCTTATGAGAAAGACCCAAGGTCATATGGCGATCATAATGGCAGGTAGACTTTTGCATTAGCAAGAGGGGATGAAAATGGGAGAGATGCATCACATTTCCTGTCTGAGAACTAGAGCTAAGCAAGTCACTTTTAAAGTCTTGAGTGTCGAAAAAAGTTTACTCCTAGATGGATGGTGTAGAGGTGAGTTTTGCTTGCAGGACAGTTTGTCAAAGTCCCTGGATCAAATTTCTTACTCCTTGACTTACCTGGAAAGGCATTTCTGTTTTCCTGATACCTAGAAAGGGCTGGTGTGTGTGCACCCACCACCTCTGTGTGTGTAAGTGTGTGTCCATCTAAGGAAGCCAGAGCAGGGTGCCAGATCTCCTGGAGCTGGAGTTACAAATGGTTGTGAGCTTCCTGAATGGGTTCTTCAACCCCCCACCCCACTCTGGAGAAACAGCAAGCGCTCTTAACTACTGAGCCATCTCTCCAGCCCCATCCTTGAATCTTATTTCCAGCCCTAACATTCAAAATTGTCCTTTGCTTTAGACAAATGAAAGGATTTTTCTCCTGCCCAGAGGCACATCTTTGCCCTTTTAACCAGTTTTAAACATCAGAATCCAGGAAAGCCCTCTTCAAAATGTAAATGGTTGGGAAATAAATACCTTAAAAAAGCCTGGTCTACAGAATGAGTTTCAGGACAGACTAGGTTGAGAGAGAGACAGACAGACAGACAGACAGACAGACAGACACACACACACACACACACACACACAGAGAGAGAGAGAGAGAGAGAGAGAGAGAGAGAGAGAGAGAGATGAAAGACAGAGAAAGAGGGGTGAGAGAGATAAACTTTTCTAACCCAAAACTAAGATCATTGCAGGAAAAGTTTAATTTAATGCATAACGCATGCATTAATAGTTCTCCAAACACAAGAAAAAGAACATTTTAAGCACCCCCTTTCCAAACAAGTTGTTTTGATATTTTTGTTGCCTGTCTCATTCACATGGTGTAATTTTATGGAGTGCTAACTACTATGAAACCATATTTTTATATTCTACTTTTTACACTCAGTAACACATTAGTAAAATTTCCATCTTGTCACATAGGCTTTCTAATTGTCACATTTAATTACTTCATAATATTTAGTTGAGTGAGTTTATTATAATGTATTAATCTTTCCCTCATGGCTGGATATTTAAGCAAGTTCTAATTATTTTGTTAGTATGATTAATGCTTCAATGAGCTTCTTCCTGCTTCTGTTGATTAATTCCCCCAGGATAGATTCCTATGGGTGGAATTTGTAGTCTAGGAAGTCTAATAGGCACTTCCGAATGGGTTTCTACTTGTCTGACCTTAACCCTTCTAGTTCACACCTGATTAGTTGCTTTAATGTGGCAAAAGGAAGAGAGGAATGGTTTTTTAAATAAATATTTATTTTAAGTGTGTGTGTGTGTGTGTGTGTGTGTGTGTGTGCATGTGTGTGAATGCATGTATGTGTACTACATATGCTCAGAGCCTGAAGAAGTCAGAAGAGGGCATGGGATCCCATGAAACTAGAGTTCCATAGAGTTGAGACACCATGTGGATACTGAGAACTGAGCCTGGGTCTTCTGCAAGAACCATGAGTGCCTCTCTGCTGGGCCATCTTGCTAGCCCTTTCATTGCTGGTATTTTTCCAGTACCTATAATTTCATGTCAGTGAAAGCTGTTACTGGGATGTGGTCTCTAGTTTCCCACATACACACTGATCTGTCTCTTTCTTCTTTTGCCTGACTCATTGACGTTATTGACCTACTGCTGTAGTGAAGGAGTAGCCTCTTCACCCTTCTCCAGCTCTCTTCATTATTTTGTGTCATTTATATCACAAGCAAATTTCTGTCCTCCCTGGCACATGAAGGCAACATCTTTGTTTTACTTGCTGTATCTCCCAGAATTTATAGCTTTCTCTGGCACAAACCAGATTCTAAATAAAACTTTGTTAAATAGACAATTATACAAATTTGAGGGTCTTAAAAAAACTTCCACTAGATAATGGGACTTTGGCTCCCAGTGTACAACGCTTGATGAGGCTCCTTACAGGAGCACCTCCCTTTCCTTGCTCCATGTTTCCATAGCAGAGGGGAATTATTTTATTTTTTAAATTTATTAGTATTTATATATGTGAATGTTTGTCTGCATGAATGTATATGTACCACACAAGTGCCTGGTGCTCCCAAAAATGAGAAAAGGATGTTAGATCCCCTAGAACTGGGGATATAGATGGTTGCAAGCAACCATGTAGGTGCTGGGAACTGAACCTGGGTCCTCTGAAAAAGCAGCAAGGGCTCTTAACTACTGACACATTTCTCCTGACTCCAGGACGGTTGTTTTCTAGAACTCTGTGCTTGGTTCTTCTCACTCACTCACTCGTTCACTCACTCACTCACTCACCCATCCACCACCCACTCACTCATCCACCTACCCACCCACTCATTAATTCACTCACCCACTCACTCACTCACTCACTCACTCACTCATTCACTCCTTCAGTGAAGAGAGAGTGAGTATTGGATAGATAAGTTATGGAGACAGAAAGGTCATGTGCAACCATGAATCTTTGTCTTTGAATTTGGGGAGATGGTGTCCTAGGAAAGGCGGGGCACATATCCTATTGGCTTCTCTGTGTCTTACTTCATTACACTGTCTCCACACTACACCCCATGGGGGCAGGGGGTGGTGGTTTTTTCTGTACTGTTTGAAGTAATCAGGTCCTTTTAGCTAATATCTGAAAGATTTATCAGCTTACAGTCTTCACTATTTTTACAAGGGCAAGGTTCTTGACAAGATGTCAGTCTGACTCCTGGGTGGAGCTCTCAATCAGTCTTGAATTTAGAGAAAAGAAGTGCTATTTCTCCCACTCCATTTAGCTCTTCTTGTCCCATTGTTTCTCTTCCTCATCTCCAATACCCCCTGCATCCTACTCCCTTACTTTGAATTCCCCTCAATGCAGCCCTTTATTAATTTCCTGCCTTATATGGCTACTCCAACTTAAGCCCACTTTAGATTTAAAGCTAGCATCCACATATGATGGAGAACATGTGGCATTTGTCTTTCTTGGTCTATGTTGTCTCATTCTGAATGGCTCCTTCTAGCGTCATCTGTTTACCTGCAAATTTCATATTCTCATTTTTTTCTTTTGCAGCTAAGTAACATTCCATTGTGTATCTATACCACATTTCCACTAGCCATCCATCAGTTTATGGATACCTAGGCTATTTCCATTTCCTGGCTATTGTTAATTAAGCAGCAATGAGCATGAATGAGCAATATGTCTGTTGTAGGATATGGAGCCCTTTGGAAATATGCTCAGGAGTAGTAGAGCTTGATCATAGAATTGCTATGTTTTCATATGCTTGCAAATAATCTTGTGACTTCTAACTCTCTCCCGAAGGCAGGAACTTTCTTGATGTTAAGAGAGAGAGAGAGAGAGAGACAGAGTCATGTCCCTGTCATGTGATGTTAGTGGTCTCCATCTAAGTGGTACCATGTGAACATTCCCAGGATCCTTGCTGTCCCTTCATAATGGAGGATGAATCTATTGACAAGAAGATAGGTTATAGTGAAGAAAGAAAGAAGAAAGAAAGAAAACACACACACACACACACACACACACACACACACACACACACACACACACCAAACAAAACCCACAAACCAAAAGAACCCTCAGCACTGGTACTTAGGAAGAACAAGATAGTAAGAACTGCAATCCATTATATAAACAAAGAAACTGAGGCTCAAGGGTCTAAGTGATGAGTTCAAGTTTACACAAATGGAAACTACCAGACATAGTGTTTGGATATTGGTCAATTTGAGTATAAACCTACATTTTTAGCCAATCCCCTACATCACCCCACCAATAATCCCTACAGAGGAGGAAAGGCCCTTTGACTCTATGCTTTCTGATGGTTCTGTAGGTCTTTGGAAACCCATCTCCATTCTGCCCTGAGCTCTTCAGGCCTGGCTTCTGTGGCCCTTCACTCCTTTGTCCCCAGGCTGGGTTTGGCAAATGGGAAGCTAGACAAGAAGTATGTGTGTGGGAGGGGGTGGGGAGCAGAAGAAAGAGTGACAGTGTTTATCTTCCTGTGTCCTCTGCCAAGCAACAGATTGTCTATGGTCTTCAGAGATGACCACAGCTCCAAATGTTCTCTTTGGATTCTGGTAATCTGCCTCTCTAACTGTCCCTCCCTCCCTCCCTCCCTCCCTCCTTCCCTCCTTTCCCTCTGGCCTGGAGTGGTGAACGCTCCCTTGCCTGCTGAGGTCCAGGTGTATCGCTCTGTCTTGCAGTTTCCCATAACCTTTATTCACAGTGTCTTCCCTATACTCTAACTTGTTGGGAGATTAACAACTGTTCTTCACTGATAACCTGCAGCCTCCTTGATTATTAGGTTAGACCATCCTGAGGGCTGGCCAGATTTTAAACCAGAGCGGGGAGTGGAGAGAAAGGGAGGGAAGGAGGGAGGAAGGGAGGGAGGGAGAGAGGGAAGGAGGGAGGGAGGGAGGGAGACAGAGAGAACATTCAGATTCTAGATCAGGACATGGAATTAGCCCTACTGGGGAGTTTACTGATCAGAGCTCTGAGCTGGCACTCTACAGTGCTTGTTCTTAACCTACTCGCTCATTCCCTGTTAGCCACCCTGATGAATCTGCACTGGGACAGTCCTTACATCATGTCATGGAAGTTCCCAGTAGTAGCCCAGAGCTGGGAAAGTCCCTGAAGTGCCAGCTAGCAGATGTGTTTGGAGGATGAATGACACTGGGAGATCTGATATCAAAACAGGAAGGATGCTTTCATGAGGTCCAGATGGGTATCTGGAGTGAAATTTTCCTTGGAAAATTTTGCATATATTGTACTCCCATCCTGACAGTGTGATGATTAAGAAACACTAAGTGAAGCCTGACATTAGATGATAAATGAGGACTTTACACCCTCTATGACCTAACATTGTTCTCTGGTGAATTGTTTCAAATGCATAGGAACCAAAGACCAAAAACTATGATCCCAGAACACCATAGCCCTCGCCCCTGTGAGTCACAGTGACACAAAGTGGCATCTTCATCATGTTGTTAAATCTCATGACTATTGCTCTTAGACACCAAAGTTGCTCTCATTGGTAGCCCAGGCTGGCTGGAAATGACTCATTTAGGGAACCTATGGCTTTCCCAGAGGAATGGGCACATCAGTCAAATAGTCCCCTGTGATCACAAATAACCCCCAGGGAAGTGTCCCATCAAGCCGTGCTGGATTTCATCTGCCAACCTCACAGTTTCTGTAAACAACAGAAGGTTTCGATGCATTTCCTTTGAATTCCTACAGCAACACCAGTGCCTAGTATTTACAAATACACTCCCTTGTGGCCTTGGTTAAAGTGATTGCCTAGTAAAAATTCACTACCCATGGAGCCAGGTGATAACCTACACATGGTCAGAAACCTGGGCACGGAGGCACACAAATATAATCCTAGCATTAAAATTTTTTATTTATTAATATTTTTTTAAGATAAGGTCTCTCTGTGTAGCCCTAGCTGTTTGGGAACTTACTCTGTAGACCAGGCTGGCCTTGAACTCAGAGATCTGCTTGCCTCTACCTCTGGAGTGCTGGTATTAAAGGTGTGTGGCACCGCTGCCTGGCAATGTTTTTTTATGTGTAGGGGTATTTTCTTCCATGTATGTCTGTGCATAATGCTTATGTAGGCCAGAAGAGGGCATTGGATTTCCCTGGGACTAGAACAGTGGGTAATGAGCTGCCTGCCATGTGGGTGCTGGGGATGGAACTCAGCTCCTCTGGAAGATCAAGCAGTGCTTTTTAACCACTGAGCCATCTCCAGCCCCTAATGCTAGCATTTGGGAGACTGACTGAGGCAGGAAAAGCACAATGCTGAAGACAGCCTAAGCTACATAGGGAGACCTCATATTAAAGAGAGAAGAAAAGAGATGGAGATAGCTCAGTGGGTAACAGTGCTTTCCAAACAGCCTGACGACTTGTGTTCAACTCCAGAACCAAAGTTAATGGGAAAGGAGACAGTCAGCCCTGGACAGTTTCCTCCACACCTGTACCACAGGACACACACCCTTCCATGTCATACACACAAAATAAAATAAAAATTTTAATTAAAAAAGAAGAAATTGCCATGCAATACCCATTGCTGGGTATACTGAGATGCCATGATCTCAATGCCCATTTAACCAGAAAAAAATTATCTACGGCCACAGAGTCTACTTTCCTCATCAGCATTTGAGTGACTTTGTTGTCTTCAGTATGTGCTATGGCCATATTAACATTGGTGTTTGTATGTGTGTCTGTGTGGCTTTCTGAAACAAGGATAGCAACACCTATCTATAACCACTTATAAGTTGAGGCAATGAGACAGAGAGCAATGATTTTAGTGGGGCCAGGACTGGAGCTGCAGAACTTTATGAGCCGTGTGTCCTCAACACATTGCATAGTTGTCTCTGGGTCCTCTAATGTGAAACAGGAACAAAAACATTTTATTTGTTCCATAGGATTGTGGTAAATATTAAGGAGGAGTTAAGATGCTGTGTGTCTGCTCATTGTCTAATACACGGAGGATACTCAGTCAATAGTTGGCAAAACATTCTGGGTCTCACCATCCACATAAATTAAGTGTGGACGATGGCTGCATTTACTTTGAAGAACAGTAGAGGGCAGGGCAGACCTCACAAAACTGTTTTCAGATCTGCTTTCAAAAGAAAAATAGGAATTTCACAGATGTCTTCCTTAAATGCTTCTCATGAAAGATGACGCTATCCCTACTTCTAATATCTTAATAGAAACTGGAGCCTTCCTGTTAGGCAAGAATCCAAGGAAGATATTGAGTAATGTTTAACCAGGGACTTCCATCGCTTTAACAGCATTTTAACATCACTGCAACTTCCCAGTATGAACTTAGGTGCTTGTCTCCTGGAATGGGAGCACAAGATAAGATGCAGTATTTTAAAGTTGATTGATTGCAACCCAGAACTTTATAAGAATCTGAGACAATATAAAGTTATTTAGATGTCATTTCAAATGTTAAGAAATCCTGTTTGAAATTCTACACTTTGGTTAAGTTAGGGAGGCAACCATAGAATTGCTTTTATGAACTGTAACTCACAGATGGCTAAACACCAACCTCCACTCTGGTTGCTTCATTAAGAGAAGACACGAACTTTCTGAGTGTGGCTGTAGCAAAGGACCGACAGCAACAGAAGCAGCTTTGAGAAACTGATGAAGCAGTGGGTCAGGTGCCCAAGAGGCTCAGCGGGTAAAGGCTCTTGCTGTCCAGCCTGACCTTCAGTTACATCTCAGGCTCAATACAGCGGAAGGAAAATACCAAGTCTGCAGGTTGTCCTCAGGCTTCTACATGTCTGCTGTACACACACACACACACACACACACACACACACACACACACACACACACACGCCTAAACCTATTATGCTTCCATTTGTAGAAATAAACCTATCAACTTATGTGGGACTTAGATACAAACAACAACAAAAACCCCACAGTGTCAAAAGCTGACAGAGGAACCCAGGATCCTGCCCTACTGTTTGTTCTTCAAACACTTCATAGAAAGTAGCACTTCAGGCTGCTTGATCTAAAAGTCCACTGTTTGAGATGCTACTAGGAGAGCCATCCTGCTTTACTGGCTTGCAAATGTTGGGTGAATCTGTGACAAAGAAGTGGCTCAAGTGACACTTTAAAGTAGACTACAGCTTAATGTATTCTGATGGTATGGAAATCTGACTCAGAACATAAAGGCTTACAAAGTGGGCTTTATCCAGTTGTGACAAACGCAGAGACTGCTAACATGGATGTCTTTCTAGCATTCACACTGGTGGTGACAGGAAGGAACAATTGGATTTTTTTTCACTTTTCAACAAATCCAATTAGGCCTGAACTGATAAATTATGGAAGCTCCCATTATGCACTAGTGTGATTTAGAGCTAAGTGTTGTTGGGAGGATGTGTGTTTCTTGCAGTGGCATTAGGAGATGGCTATTCAGATTAAAGCATTTGTGACAGACTATAAATCAGTGTGCCAGCTCCTTCCCTGATTAAGTTTTGCTATTAAAAAAGCTAGCTGAGGGCTGGTGGGATAACTTTATGGTAAATGCTTGCTATGCAGGCATGAGGACCCCAGTTCAGATCCCTTCAACCCGCAGAGAGGCGGACACGGTAGCCTGCATCTGTTATCCCAACTATCTTACAGTGAGATAGGAGGTGAACAGGAGAACCTCAGAAATTTGTGGGCCAATTAGCCTGGTGTACACAATGACAAATAACAAGAGACCCTGGCTCATACAAGGTGGGGGGTGAGGGCACACATCTGAGTGGTTCTTTTGGCCTCCGAACATGTGCCATGGCTTGTGTGTACTGCCCATAGTTTCACACGAGCATTATGCAGACATATACACATCATACAGACATTTCTGTCTCTCTCTCTCTCTCTCTCTCTCTCTCTCTCTCTCTCTCTCTCTCTCTCACACACACACACACACACACACATACACACACACACACATACACACACACACAAAGATTTTAAAAGTTAGTGCAACTCAACATTCTGCTTAGTTATGGAGTATAATTAGTGAATTATAGACAGAGTAATACATTAGATGTGCTATTCTTCTTATGTGTTAAGTGTTCATATGTAAGCTGATTAGAAATGGTCATGTTGCATGCAGAAGGAAGTAGTTATTTCTAGTGCTCTGATAAAACACCATGATCAAGGCAACTTATAAAGGAGAGTTTAATTGGGCTTACAGTGTCACAGGGTTAAAGCTCTTGATGGCAGAATGAAGAGACAGCTGAGAGCTCACATTTTGACCATGTCCCTGAGACAGAAAGAGAGAAGTGGGAACTGCAAAGTCTTTTGAACCACCCCCTCCCGGCAGTGACTCACCTCCTCTAACAAGGTCACACCTCCTAGTCTTTCCCAAACAGTGACACCAGCTGGAGGGCAAGTATTCAAACATGAGTCTATGGGGACCATTGTCACTCAAACCACCACATCTAATATCTAATTTTTTGTTAAAGAATATTTCCATGAAAGGAAGGGATAAACATACTTTCTTCCATTGGCAGGTAACATCCAAGGATATTAATAAAAGGAGACATTTGGAAGAACAAACTTTCTATACAAACTTTCTATATCTGTTTAGATCTGAGCCCAGAATGTAACAACAGTCATGAAAAGTTGACATTTTGTCATTGCAGACTTGTGAGACACTATCAACGGTACTGATCAAATTTGAAAATATATTTAAAAGCCAGGTCTGGTGGCAGAGGCCTGTCATTCCAGCTACTTATGAGGCTGAACAGGAGGGTGCAGAGTTCAAGGACTGCCTAGGGCAAATGAGTGAGATTCTGCCTAAAAATTCAAAAGTAAAAGGAAAGGCCCTATAGTGGCATAGCATGTGCCTAGCACAATCAAGGCCTTGGGACCAGTCCCCAATGCATCAACAAGGAAAAGAAAGTACATTTTCAAATTGTGTTTTCTATCTAGGAATGACAAAGTCACTGGTGTAACAATAAGTCTTACTCCATCCGCCCGAGACCCACCACCACGTGGGCACCCAGAATAACACACAGAGTCTTATATTAGTTTACAATGCTGCTGGCCAATTGGCTAGGATTTCTTATATGCTAGCTCAGTCTTAATTATAATAAATCTATATATTTTATAAGACTTATCTTATTGAGGACACCTTCCGCTGGTGTCGTCTTCCCAGGATCACATGGCGGCTCCATAGATAAGAGAGCAGGAGGAAGAGGAAGAGCAAGAGGACAATTTCCTTCTTGTCCCTGCTTATATTCTGAGTCTGCCTGCTATGTCACTTCCTGCCTGGATATCTTTACTACATTTCCTAGAATCCTCCTTGACTCCTAGTCCCACCTATCTTGCTTTCTTATTGGCCAACAGTACTTTATTTATCAACCAGTAAGACAAACATATACACAGAAGGACCTCCCCATCATGATGGGGTCAGATTGGAGTCCCTTATTTTTTTTTTACAGTGTGTGTGTGTGTGCGTGTGTGTGTGTGTGTGTGTGTGTGTGTGTGTGTCTGTGTGTGCACTTCTGTGGAAGTCATGGGAGAACTTGGGAGGGTCAATTCTCTCCTTCTACTACATGGGTCCCAGGTCTGGAATGCATTCTGTTAGTCTTGGCAGCCAGTGCCTTTACCTACTGACCCATCTCGATGGCCTGGAATCCTTTTTTTTCAATCAAAAAGCAATTTAAGCATAATTATATGAAAACCAAATTTGTATTAGTTATCTCTTTTTTTCAATCAAAAGGTAATTTAAACATAATTATATGAGAGCCAGATTAGTTATCTGTTTATGTTTCTTTTTTACAATTATTCACTTCTATTGCATTTGACATAAGCATCTGTACATTATGGATTGGAGATTCAAAAATCCAAGTATTTCAGTCCAGACTGTGTGTGAGATGCATTGTGGAACCATCCTCTGCAGAGCTTGCTGCAGGCTTCCAGCAAGAGCTGTGTTAGCCAGGCAGCTGTGTCTTAATGGCTGGAACACACTTCCTCAGGCTCAGGTTGAATGGAAACACACAGGTTTCCATTCTTACCAAGTTTAGCATCCTTTCCTCCTAAGGTACCTGAAATGGAATGTTAATATATTAAACAACAGATTTCGTACAGGTTGTGGGAAATATTAAAATGAAAGGACACATTTCTGAAAGCCTGTCTGAATTGAGTACTAGCCTGGACACAAGAAGACTGCATGTACACATGTGGTCCCAGGGCTAGCCAGAGCTAGAATGGCAGAGCTTACCATGCTGGAAGACCTTCACCAGACTCTAGACCTGGGCTCCTTCTGGGACTCCATGTGCCTTCAGCATCACCACATAGCCTACTTAGACTTAACTGTCAACTTGAAACTGACTAGAATCACCTGAGAAGGGAGTCTCAATTGAGGAACTGCTCAGCTCAGACAGACCTGTGGGCATGTCTGTGGGGAATCGTCACAATTGCTTTCATTGATGTAGAAGGATCTAGCCCACTGTGGGTGGAACCATTCTTTGGCCAGGTGGTCCTGAGTTGTATAAGACAGATAGTTAAACATGAGTTTGCAAAAGTCATCAAGCACCAATCTTCCATCGTTTCTGCTGTACCTTTTGGCTATGCAAATTCCCTGGTCAGAGGTAATGCGGCATGGAGTAGCAAGCAGGCCTGCCTTGGAGTTTCTGCCTTTACTTTCTTCGGTCATGGACTGTAGCCTAGAAGTAAAAAGGAAATAAACATTTTCCTCCCCTAAGGTACTTCATTCATGGTATTTGTCCAGCAACAGAATGAAAATAGAAGCCCCTCTGTGTGACTCTGATGGCCGAGGCCTCTATAGAGAAATGTTTCTGCTTTGTTCTCCATGGCTTTTAGTGTTCTAATTTCTTCTCTTGTCTTCCATGACCTTCCTCTTGAATCACTGACTCTTTCCCTCTGCCTTTTTGTCTCAACCCTCCTCTTCTTCCTCCTTCTCCTTTGAGACAGGATCTCTGGCTACATAGCTCTGGCTGGTCTGACTCACTATGTAGACCAGGTTGGTCTCAAAGATACGGCAGTACTCCTGCTTCTGCCTACTGAGTGCTAGCATTGTAGGCATGTGCCACTATGCCTAGCTCCATACCCTACATCTTACCAAGTCAATATAACTGTGGACACAAGTTTTCCAAAACTCTACTTTGAGTTAACAGTGCAATGTTAGATATCAACAAAGACAAAAACCAACCAACCAAACAAGAAATTAAGAAGTCATTTCTTTTCCTGGCAGTAAGGAGTGAACTTCATTCATTTTCAAGAAAATGATTTCCCAAAACCCAATTTTGAATTACAGCCTGTCTTCCAAATAAATGATTGTACTGAGAGAAAACACTGGCTGAGCTTGGTCACCTCGTGTGCAGTGCTATAGTCTCCTTTTGGGCCATGCCATGGCTCAAATATAACCTCATTCTCTGGTTGTCTTGCCTCAATTCTTCATATTCTTTGAACCTGAAGCCATTGTGTGACTCTCAAATCATAACATGTAGTCTGAAAAATGTTTTCTACATCACTTAGAAGCATAAGAGATGGGCTAAAAGATACAATTTCAATACATGCTTAAGTCGTTTGTATGACCAAGTGGATGATTGGGAAATACTTCTTAAAGTTCCTGGCAAATGCACCAGAATGGGTGAATGTCAGGATAATGGAGAGCCACGATATGTGTGACATGATGGCCTACTCTGGTCCAATCTGTGAAGACACTCCACTGAGGGACTGTTTAGAATGGCTTCACCATCACTATTAGCAAGTATAAGGAACTAAGACACCCACGAAGAACATCCTGAAAAACTGTATGCCTACTCTGACCCTTGTATACACAGCTGATGGACAGCTGTGTTTGAAATCAGGATACATTGTTTACCTGCCTGATTTTAGACATAGCTCTGCTATGGTACCGCCTTCAGAGAGATGAAGCTCCTAATTAATCCATGATTGCAGAACAGATGAAAAATGGAGTATTGTTATGGAAGGGGATTGATTACCATCTTTTTATGCCCTGCCCACCTGGCAGAATTAAAACACTAACTCATCCTGACATATGGTCACTGCCAGACAGAAAAGAAATACAAGAAACCCGTGACAGATGACAGACACGCCGGCTTCCCTCTGTGCCAACAGGAGAGGGTTTGACATGAGTCTTATTTTTAATTTTCTTAAAAATTATGCATGTAGCCAGGTGGTGGTGGTGCACTCCTTTAATCCCAGCACTTGAGAGGCAGAGACAGGCTGGCCTCTGTGAGTTCAAATCCAGCCTAGTCTACAGAGCAAGTTCCAGGGCAGTCTCCAAAGCTACAGAGAAACCCTGCCTTGAAAAACAAACAAACAAAAATGGGTGTAGAGCTGAGCAATGTGATTCATGGCTTTAATCCATGCACCACCTGCAGAGGCAGGTGGATCTCTGTGAGCTCTAGTCCAGGCTGGTCTACAGAGAGCGTTCCAGGACAGCCAAAGCTACACAGAGAAACCCTGTCCCAGAAAACCAAAACCAATATAATAAAAAAAAGGCATATCGAAAAGGTTCATCCTTTGAGACATTTTGAAGTTTTAGACAAATGTCTTAATTCTCCATTTCTTAACAGAATTTTAAGTATTTCTACCTATTTGCATTGCATTAATAGTAATGGGTATCTGAGTATCTGATAGTGGGAGACTTACAGAAGAAGTGTCACCAAATTGAGTGAATGATTACTGTATTACACTTGTTTTTATGTGTGTTTTGTTTGCCTGTGTGTATGTCTGTGTATCACCTGCATGCAGTACCATCAGGAGCCAGAAGAGCATTCTGACCCCTTGATTTGGAGTTACAGATGGTTTTAAGGCACCTGATGTGGGTGCTGGGAAAACAGCCAGTGCTCTGAACTGCTTCATCATTGCTCTCGATCCTGCATTATACTTTCTATCATCCATTTATTTGGGATAAGAGTGGTATATAATGCCAACTGAAAGTTGCTGAGCTGCTGTTATGGGTAGGAACACTGTTTAATGTGCTATCTGCTATTAATGTATTGAAAATTTATAGGAGTCAGTATAATAGCATCTATTATCATTTTGAGTCTACAGAGAAAGAAACTGAATCAGAGATCCATTAAAGGATCTCCTCTAAGGGCATGTAGCTGCTATATGGTTGAGTCTGTTTCCTCCAAGACTGAATGCTTCTCCCTCCCCTTAGTGTGGATGAGACGGGAAACGCAAAAGGCAGAATAATGTCAACCCCATGGTGAGCTGACATCCAAGTCACAGGACTGATTCTTAAAGTTCCTATCTATAGATCAGGGATGATGACGGCTTCCCTGCTTCCCTCAGATGTTTGCTGGAGATGAAAAGATGGCAAGGTCATTGAGAGAACTCTGGAGCACAGGGACAGCAGGGCTCTCCCTACCATCTGAGCATAGCAATTCAGAGAGAGCTTCCAACGGTCACTGTGGACATTCATAAATGGTGGACAGGGATGGAAGCCACAAATACTTTACAATAGCAACAAAAATGGAGGGAGACACATACATAGCTATGTGGTTTGGTGCTGTGTTTTCAGTGGATTGATCCCTTTAACATTTTGTATTATCCCTCTTTACAGTCCATTGTGTCACTGATTTATTCATCTTATACAGTTTTTCTCTTCAAATTAATGTTGGCATGATATAACTTTGCTGTTGCAGGTAAAAAAAAAATGACCCCCTGAAAATATTACTATTCCAATTTTCAGAACCTGAAAATGTGTGACGTAATAGAACAAAAATGCGGTGGATGTGGTTAAAGACTTTGAGTTGGAGAGAGGCCTTGAAATTGTCCAGGTGGATTCAATGTGATCACATGTTCTCAGCAGGAGGAAGGGGAGGCGGAAGAAGAGGTCTGGGTGATGCAACATGGGAAAGACTCGACTGTTCTTGTGGGCTTTGATAATGAAGGAAGCCAGCCCTGAGTCAGAGAATGGGGCTGCCCTCCTGATGCTGGCAAGACGGGAGAGACTTCTTTGCAGTTTCCAGAAATGAGCTTAAGCCTTTATACCACCTTGGGTTTAGCCTGCCAAGACGTCTGCTGGATTTCTGATGTACAGAACTGTACAAGAATGTTAACTGCAGCTACTAGGCTAGTAGCAATTTGTAATAGAAGTGAAAATCTAGTTCAGCCTCTAATGCATCAGGAAGGATATCCAGTAACCCTCCTTGACTTGGCTAGACTTAAAGAAATGAGTTCAGCATAGCCCCTGTTCCTTGGGCAACTCTTTTTGTTTTTTTGTTAGTTTGTTTATAGGCAGGGTCTCACAACCCTTTCTCCCATACCACAGCACCCTGACTCCTGATCTCTCTATTCATGTTCAAGTTTGATTTTCTGGTGGTGGCCTCTGAAGAGAACTAATTGTGGCCCTCACCTCCCTATAGTTTCACTTCCCTGTTTGTCGTTGCTTGGATGAGTGACCTGAGCAGTCTTGCGATAGGGGACACTTGTAGACACTAACTGGAGGCCCTAAGGCAGCCACAGAGTTTCAAGAGGACATTTTGGACTGCCCATCCCTGTGGGATTTGACCTATACATGTCATGGCAGGCTTAGATGCGACTCTTGAAGGTGTCTGAAGCCAGTTTCTAGGCTGTCATCATCTATTGAGATCCTGTAATGTGAAAGTCTCTGTTCCAGGTGGTGGCTGGGGTACAAAGATGAGCCACTGACCTAGCTTTAGCAGAGAGGAGCTTTTGGGAGAGCGGAAGTCAACCAGGAACACCAAGAAGAAGGTAAATACAGCCTAACGTGAAGCTGATGCTCAAAGGCAGAGGGGGTCATGGTTGGTGTATTTGATTACTGTGTAGAGGGGTTACCACTAGTTTCCTACATAGAGAGCTCATCAGGTCATTTCTACCCTGTGTGCCCATGGTTCTGGTTACCTCTCTCTGTTTCCCCCTCTCCTGAAGAAGAGAATTTGATCTGTAGTCAGATGATGTGAGCCTAAGCCTTGCCTGTCCCCATTTAGTTTCACCTCACTGGCTTATAATTATTTGTGTTTAAAATGTGAATGAAGACCACCCTTTACATGACGATGCCCTGTAAAAACAGTGCTCGGTAAAGCATAATGTACTTAGCATCTGACAGCTACGATTAATGTTATTAGGCTCTGAGGATTTTTACATATCCAGGCAAGGGTCCCTTTCCCACAAAGTTCTCAGCCTCTGGAGTGGGAAGAATGCATTTATGGAAGGCTCAGATATGCCCAGCGAGAAGAGGGAATTATAACTTAGCACTAATATGTAATTAGTAGTTGGAAATCAGATTAATTGTGTAGGTCTTTCTTCCACTAAATGGTACCTCTGTGGCTTTCCAAGCTTTGCATGCGGCACCGTAGTCAAAGGGGAGGCAATTGACCTTTGTCTTGTTGAGGTGTGTTTATGCAATTGCCTGCTAAGTAAGAGTTAGCAATTGAAAGAAAACTGCATTTGTGGGTGAGGCTAAAAGGCAGTAAGTGATGAGCAATGTCGCCCACTCTTTTGAAGGCAAAACCCCAAAAAGGAATTCTGTTAGATTTAATGCAGTTTAACCTGACTGAGTAAACTGGGGTTTGCCCTTGTCTGGGCATACTGCCAGGTGCAAGGGTTACAGAAATGAGGCCTGAACCTCTCAGAACCATAGCTCTGGGAGGCAGGGAGCATGTTCCAAGTGGGGGCGGGTCTGGGTTAGAAGGAATCCCAGTGGGGAAAGAGTATAAGGTTTCTTCTGCCGGGCCTGCCTGCTTCTCACCTCAGATGCAAGAGGAGGAGAGGGAAAAAAAAAGATGAGAGAGATGAAAACAGCTGATTTATTTACTTTTATTTTATGTGCACTGGTTTTTGCCTGCATGTGTGTCTGTATGAGGATGCCAGACCAGGGGTTGGCAGAGGAGAGGCTAGAGGTGCTGGACAATTGTGGAGCTGGAGTTATAGGTGGTTGATTGTGAGCCACCTGACGTGGGTGCTGGGAACTGAGTTGGAGTCCCTCTGGATGAATAGTATGGGCTCTTAGCTAGTGAGCCATCTCTCCAGCTCCTCTCAGTATATTCTTTTTTTAAAAAAAAATATTTGTCTTATATGTATGAGTGTTTGCTCTCATGTATATATGTCATCAGTCGTGTGCCTGGCACCGGTGGAGGTCAGAAGAGTATGTCAGATCCCCTGAAGCTGGAGTTATAGGTGACTGTGTGCCTGCATGTGGGTGCTGGGAACTGAACCCAGGTCCTCTCCAAGAGCAGTAAGAGTTCTTAACCACTGAGTCATTGTTCCCTCTCATATATTCTTTCTTTAAAAATGATTTATTTATTTTTATTTTATGTGCTTTGGTGATTTGTCTGTATGTATGTCTATGTGAGGGTATTGAATGCCCTGGAACTGGAGTTATAGAGAGTTGTGAGCTGTCATATGGGTGCTAGGAATTGAACCTGGGTCCTTTGGAAGAACAGCCATTGCTCTCAATCACCAAGTCATCTCTCCAGCCCCTCAGTATATTCTTAATTGTGTTTTTGTTCTATCAAATTGGGATGCTGGCCTATTTTTAAACATTTATTTTTTATATTCGTTTATTGTGTATGTGTACAAACATACATGTAAGTGCACTTGCATATGTATGTGTATGCATGCCTATGGAGGCCAGAGGCCAATGTCAGTTGTCAATCATGCTCCACCTTATTTTTTGAGCCAGGGTCTCTCACTGAACCTGGAGCTCATCAATTCAGCTAGACTGGCTGGCCAGTGAGTTCTGGAGATCCACATGTCTCCTCTCTTCCCAGTGCTGGGATAATGGATACCTGTGCAGTCAAGCTCTGCTTTTCCTGGCCATGATATATATATATCTATCTATCCTGGGGATCAAACTCAGGCCCTGTTGTTTGGGTGGCGGGTTCTTTATCCATTGAGCCAACTCCTAAGTCCGGAACACAGTTTTTGTGTTTTAAACAGCTATATAGTTTTAAACAGCTATAAAACCTTGTGGTTTTAGCATTGGCACTTCCTTGTTTGAAAATAGGAGAATATAAGAAGGCTGACTTGTCTAAGACTTGCCTTTGTCAACAGGCGGTGGTGCCACATACCTTTAATTTCAGCACTCAGGAGACAGAGGCAGGCAAATCTCTGTGAGTTTGAGACCAGCCTGGTCTATAGAGTGAGTTCCAGGACAGCCTCCAAAGCAATACAGAGAAACCCTGTTTTGAAAACCAAAGGAGTGGGGGAAGAAGACTGGCTCGGTTAGGAAAAACACTGAAAAGCTCTGGGTGTCACATATATGTGTGTTGTATGTGTGCATTCTATGCACACATATACTTACCGAATATCCTGTCTGGTACATTATTTAGGTATAGATTCTACCATATTGGGGTCAATTTATAAATATTTATGTTGCAGAAAAGCTAATCCAAAACACTTACCTTATGGTGCAAGAGAAGTGGGGAGATAGTCAACCTGTACCTATTTGTAAATTCATTTCAATGGTATTCTTTGTGTGTGTGCATGTTATTCTTTGAATTTTTCTTTAAGAGACAATTCCTGTAATACCCTACTGCTTCCCTCATTGATAGTGTAGACAAGGTCTTTAAAATATGTTAATTTTATATTGGTATAGCTTAATTCTATCTTTGAAAACTTACCCTTTAATTTTGTAGAAAGAATTGGCTGATGACCCAGAACCATAAGAATGGAAACTGAAATGTATTGAGTACCAGCCTGGAACTCTTTCCCATAGATTAGTCTAGCCTCAAACTCACAGAGATCACCTACCTTTGCCTCCTGAGTGCTGGGATTAAAGGTGTGCATCACCCCACCCGGCCTAACAGCAAGCGCTTCTGGGTATTATTTTATTTAATCCTCCCAGTAGCCTTGTGCCTTTGTCCACTGCCTCTTTTTTACCCAAGGGCACAAGCGTTTTTCTTAAGTAGGATTATATTGTCATAGTGACAGACCATGTTATGAGGCAAATTGTGGCTCCCAAAATAATACCTCAGAATGTGACCATATTTGGAACTAGAGTCATTAGAGAGGTAATCAGATTAAAAAGAGGTCACTAGGTAGATCCTCCTGGGTTGCTGAGATGGCCCAGTGAATAAAAGTATTCACTGTGCAAGCTTCACGACCTGAGTTTGATCTCTGGAATCCATAGTGGAAGGGAGAATTAACTCTCAAAGTTGTTTTCTGATCTTCACATGTGTACCATGGTACATGTACACACACACACACACACACACACACACACACACACACACACACACGTACATACACACAATATGATGATAATGATAAATTAAATTTTTTAAAATGTAAAAGGTAAATCCTACTCCAACCTGACTGGTGGCCTTCTCCCATCCAAGCACTAACCAGGCCCAACCTTCCTAGCTTCCAAGATCAGACAAAATTGGGTACATTCAGGTTGGGACAGCCATAGAGCCAACTGGTGGTGGCTTTCTAAAATGGGGAAACTTGGTGACAAGCACACGTGAGCCTCAGGACACTGGATGATCCAACTGTAAGTCAAAACATCGGAAAATTTCAGAAAAGTACTTATCAGGAGGAAAGCATGCGTTCTCTTCACGATTTCATGCTGACACCCCCACTCAAGTCTGACGGCCTTGGGATGGTGTTAGGGCATAGGCCTTCAGAAAAGATTAGGTCATGAGGTGGGACCCTCACAAACGGGATTAGTGCCTTTGTGAAGGGACACCCAGAGGGCTCCCTAGGCCTGCCTGAAAGGAGGAAGTATGGAGCCAGGCAGCTGTGGTAATCTCTCTCTGCTGTTCTTAACTTGGCGACACTTCATCAAAATGGAGTAAGAGGACTTCCCCTGTGAATGACTCAAAAGAAGTGATGTGGAAAGCAGGGAATGTCCTAGCTTGCTTCTCTGTTTCTGTGACAAAACACTAACCAAACCAACTTTGAGACAGAAAAGTTTATTACGGGTCATAGCTCATCATGACAGGAAGCCAAGCACAGACTCAAGGCAGGAACCTGGAAGCAGGAATCGGAGCAGAGGCCATGGAGGAATGCTGCTTACTGACTTGCTTTCCCTGGCTTGCTCAACTACCTTTCTTATACAACCTGCTGTGGGTTGGATCCTCAGACAGTAATTAACAATCAGGAAAATGCCTCACTGATTTACCAACAGCACAGGGATTTGTTCTAAGTGTCACAGGGGGCTGAAGGGCAGAGGTCCCTGAGCTGGTATTTCTAAATGCCTGTAGGGAGAGACCCCGATACCTATACCTGTGACCATGCCTGGTTCCCTAGTCCCGTGTATCTTAATCTGTTCATCTACAAATGCCCACTCTGGCTATGTGGAAACAATGGTATGTGAAGGTGTGTGTCAGTCAGCTTCCTATCACCATGGCAACACAGCTGCGATGATTAGTGTAAAAGGAAGTAGAGTTCTGTTGGCTCACAGCTTCAGAGGTCTCAGTCCATGGTCAGTTTTGCCTATTTTGGGGGCCCCTGATGAGACAGACCTCATGGTTGAATCATGTGGTAAAAGGGGGTCATTCGCTTCTTAGTTCCCTGGGGACAAAAAGAATACCCAGTAAGAAGCATCTGCCACAGAGTGCCAGGCCCTGAGAACCAGTGGAATCTCTCTGGTCTCCCCCAGGACCCTGGCAAGGAGCTTAGCCAGTAAGTGCTGAAGGCCCAAAGGACTATTCCCACAAAATGCCTCTGGATGCACATCCTGGAGCTAAATGAAACAAAACAAAACAAAACAGAAGCACACTCCCATCTGCTCTCCAGTCTGTACCCTACTATCTACTTCCCCTATCTGCTCCACCCTTGACTCAGTTTTAAGGAAGTAGATAGACAGGAGATAGTGAAGACATTTTTGGACCTGCAGGAACACCTGATCTTCCTATTGTTTCTCCCCTCAAAGACCACACCTCACCCCTCCCTTCCTACAAACTGGGTGGGGCTGGGCCTCACTGACCAAGCATCAAGTATCTTGTTTCTCACTACATTAGAGAAAACATTCTCTCTCTGTCTCTGTCTGTGACTCTCTCTCTCTCTCTCTCTCTCTCTCTCTCTCTCTCTCTCTCTCTCCCTCTCTCTCTTCCCATCTAAGGTCTGGCTATATATCTCAGGCTGTCTGTCCTTGAACTCATAATCTTTCTGTTTCTGCTTTCTGAGCGGTGAGATTATAGGCATGTGTTACTGTGACCCAATCCCCTCAAAAAATATAAAGAGAGAGAGAGAGAGACTTTCTCCTTTAACATCTTTGAAAGTTGTGCAAGTTGGTGGCTTCTCAGGAGCCCAGACTCTGCCAGAACAGAGCTGTGCTGATGCCACCTCCTTTTCAGACACCTCAATCCTTCCCTTTACCATCACAAAAGCCTTGATGTTAAATAGAATAAATATTTGCTAATATCTGGTGATGACGCCACCTTCCTGTTATAACAGATTAATGGTGACCATGACCGTAAATGATTGCATCATGCCAGCTTCCTTTTATGTAACTTCTGTGTGTCCAGTCCCTCTGTGGAGTGCCACCTAATGCAAAGCCTTTCTCTGTAGAACCCAGCACTCTTTGCAGTGAGGCACCGGTGAATATTCTCAGTAAGTTGACTCATACCTAGATTGAAGCTTTTAAAGAATGCTGTTGTGTACCTCACCAGGTACCGCTCTCGCCATTTCTCTTGGATCACGTTGGCCTTCTTTTCAATTTTAAAAATACATATTACTTCCTGGCATGGTGGGTCACTCTGGAATTCTATCACTCAGAATGCTAAGGCGGGAAGGTCATATGAGTTTGAGGCCAGCCTGTGCTAGAATGAGATTCTCAAAACAAACAAATGACCCCCCCCAAACCTAGCACTTCCTCTCTAATAAGTTCTCATGGGAACTGGACTGGGGAGAGGCATCTGTATCTTAAGCAGGAGCAATCTCAGCATGCAGGACACACAGAAAACACTGCTAACATCAAAAGGAGAACATGAAACTGGAACTAGAGGTGCAGACCTGCCATCCCAGCTAGATCTGCAAACTCAAGGACCACAGTATGAGTTCAAGGCCAGCCCAGGCAACTTAGTGAGACCTTGTCTTGAAACAAAAAGTACAAAGGAGCCTGGGAATGGGAGAATCAAACACTCTTTTGCCAAGAGAGCAATAGGTGTTTAGGTGTGGGTGACTGCAAGGGTCCATGAGAGACCGGGGAGGGTGGATGACAGTGTGCTACTGTCAGTCAGATGAGGACATTAGTCCACTCATGCTGCCCTCTAAGCATGTGTCCTCACAGCTCGTGTGGATCTGCCTTCGCTCACCTGACTTCTCATGTACAGTGGTATCGCATGTGAATGTGTACACGTGTCCACACTTAGACACAGCATATGGGACTTTTTAGCACTGCTATTTTACATGAATAAAAATCAGTGTCAAACATGTATTCTCTCTCTCTCTCTCTCTCTCTCTCTCTCTCTCTCTCTCTCTCTTAAAAATATACTTTGTAGAAAAACTTGGGATGTACCTTGGAGGGTACAGCATATGCCCAGCATGAGCACAGACCTGAATTCCCATTCCCCACCCCCAACCCCAGAAAGGCCAGGAGTGGGTATGTATAGCTGTAATATCCGGGCTGGAGAGCAGAGATAGGCAGGCCCCAGGGGCTCATTGGCCGGACAGTTTAGCCAATCAGTGAGCTTGAGGTTCAGAGAGACTCTGTCTCAAAAAATAAGATGGAGGGTCAACAAGATGGCTCCATGGGTAAAAGTTCTTGTCATGCAAACCTGACAACCTGAGTTAGACCTCTAGATCCCATGGTAGGAGATAATTAACTTCTGAAAGTCAACTGACTCTCCATGTGTGCCATGGCATGCAAGTTCCCCATTAGACGCGCGCGCGCGTGCGCGCGCGCGCGCGCGCGCGCACACACACACACACACACACACACTGAAATAAAATTTAAAGGACACCAATAGACTGTAATCAAGGAAGAATCCACACACTCCCATATACACATGGACTCACCCCCACAAACATGAATACACACACAAGAAATTTTTGTTTGTTTTTCGAGACAGGGTTTCTCTGTTTATCTTTGGAACCTATCCTGGCACTTACTCTGTAGACCAGGCTGGCCTTGAACTCACAGAGATCTGTTACGATAAATCTTTCTGCCAAAAGCCGCCTGAGCCCCACCACCACGTGTGAGCTTTACGCCAGCCCAAATGAATACACAGAAACTTGTATTAGGTTCAAAGCTGCTTGGACAATGACTAGGATTTCTCATCTGTTAGCTCAGTTTTAACTATCATAAATCTATATATTTTATAAGACTTAGCTTATCGGACGCCTTATTGGCATTCCTCCTTGCCGGTGGATCACATTGTGCTGCTGGAGCAGGAGCGGAGGGGAAAAGGACCCTTCCTGTTTCTCCTTCGCTTAAATATGAGTCTCCTTGCTATATCACTTCCTGCCTGGATCAACACTTCTCTTCTACATTTCCCAGAATCCTCTTTGACTCCTAGTCCCGTCTAACTTGCTGTCTCATTGGGCAAGCAGCATTTTATTTAACAATCAATAACATAAACATACACAGTACATTCCCCATCAGGGATCCCCCTGTCTCTGCCTCTCTGGGATTAAAGGCATGTGCCACCAATGCCCAGCCACACAAGAAATTTTTAAGTAAATTCTCTAGCCTCAATTTCTACTTTCCAAAGTCAAGAACAATTTTCCTTCCTGGGAGGTAATGAGACACAGTTGGCCTGGATCCTATGAAGTAGAAATGACAATAAGGATGCTGATCTGCTTTAGGTACTGGCCCTGAGCTGAAAACACTATGTACGTATAAATGCTGATTCTTTGTGAACATTTTTACGTATGTGGGCTTACTCATTGTCCCCTAATCCTTCCCATAGACCACTTAAAGTTAGAGGATTTATGTAGCCAACCTCAGGATAACTCAGGTAGATTCCTTATGCTCACAGCCACACTGCAATGTAGAAAGTGCCGTGCTTTAGAGGATTCAAGGGTGGGTCACCCTGCATTACAGAAGCTTTTCCTTTCTCGAATAGGGTATCACTATCCAGTACAGGCTAGCCTTGATTTGTGGTCCTCCTGCCTCAGCTTCCCATGTACTGGGATTACAAGCATGTACCACCACACTCAGCTATCCTGTCCTCCTCTGCTTCTCCCTCCTCCTCCTCCTCCTCTGTTTATTCTTCCTTCCTCTATCAGATTCATTCATCTCTCCCCTTGCCCCCAGTTTTATGAAGGCATAACTGACAAGTTAAAATACGTATTGTACAAAACTACCTTCTCCCTCATTGGCCATTTAAAGGCAAGATGTGTCACCTGTAGCTCTACTGGTGTCACCCACAGAAGTTTGGCCAGGGCTCTTGCTCTTGCAGTGTATGTTCTAACCTCCACAATCGGATCCAGAAATACGGGTTAAACTCTCGTGCCATCAATTTGTCTGTCAGAACTCAAAGGGCATAGGCTTCATTAAGTTGGACTAAGTGACCTTGAATGGATTAATCAAGAACACCTATCCAGTGAAAGGGATCATGCTAGTCTTTGTACATGAAAAATAAAAAAAAACAAACCTTTAGACCTTCAAAAATGTTTAGAGCATAAAACTCACTGTTAAAAGATTTAAGCAGGCAAATGAATAGTTACAACACCTCACAGGTGTGTGTGTGTGTGTGTGTGTGTGTGTGTGTGTGTGTGTGTGTGTGCGCGCATGTGCACATGAGTGTGTGTTTTGAGGCCATTTACACAACAAGCATATGATATGTTACTAACAGTTGTTACTACATGAAGATAGACTTGCAGAACTGATCTTGCTTGGCTGAAAGTTTGAATCCACAGACCCAGTCTCCACAGAGACTCTCAAGACTCAGACCCTGGGGCTGGAGAGATGGCTCAGCGGTTAAGAGCACTGGCTGCTCTTCCAGAGGAACCAGGTTCAATTCCCAGCACCCACATGGCAGCTCACAACTGTCTCTAACAGCAGTCCCAGGGGATCTGATGTTCTTTTCTGGCCTTGTGGACACCAGACACACATGTGGTGCACAGATGTACATGCAGGCCAAAACACCCATACACAAAGACATAAACAAAAGGACTTGGGCCCTGGCAATCTCTTGGTCTCCTTTGTAGTGTTCTTCTCTGGGGAATCTTGAACAACTGCAGTTGGTATTTTTGTTCACAGCAGGACTCGGGAAGCCATAGCCAGCTCCAAGACAGCTTGGTCCTGAGGCAGAACCTGCGGGTCTAGGCACACACACTTCCTCTAACCCACCCACTTAGACTGTTAAGACTGTAAAGGGACTGCAGAGATGGCTGAGTGGTTCATCAGGTTTTTGGCTCTTCAAGAGGACTTACCTAGCACCCATGGCAGGCAGCTCACAATAACCTGTAACTCCAGCTCCAGGGAATCCAACGGCCTATGTGGGTGCCTGTGCATATGTGGCAAGCACACGCAGGTGCACTCACACACATTTATTTTAATAAACAAATATATAAAATATAAAAATAAATCTTTTAAAAGTTAAAGGTTATGAAACCCTTCCTTTTTAGCCAGACCTTCTTAACATAGGCACAAACCCAGCCCCCTTCAGAGAGACAAAGAAAAATCAATCAGGAAAGTCACCCCAAGTCACAGCCCCACTCAGGTGTGTCAACTTCCCTGTCATTCTTCCTGAGTTTACAAAGACCAGTGCATCTACCCTGAGAGGAGGAAGCCCTGCTATGCTCTTCACCTGCGATTAATAGCTGTGACGTGTTGCAACCTGAGCCCCTTCTGGGAAAGGGTAAGCTATTTGTCTTTGGAGCCTGCCAGAGTCAGAATAGTGGAGAGGGTGGGGTGGGGGATAGAGGTGGGGGATGGGGTGGGGGGGGCACACTCCTCTTTGCATTTCTTCCAGGCTCTTGCTGTCCTGCAGAATCAGATACAGACTGCAGAGCCACAGTGGGCAGCAGGACAGAAAGAACCATTGCTCTTTATGTGGGCAGCGCCGGCTTCCGTCTGCAGGCTGACACTGTCCTTTGAGTTCTGTAGTCTGTACAGCTGAGCCTCAAGGGGATGTACTCTGCTATGATGGGAGGGTGCTCTCTAGCAGTCAGGGCAGGGGAGGGGGTTTGCTCTGATGGCAGAGGGACCGCCCTGTGACACCCTGTGTTGCCATACTCAGATAGCATGCAGAACCAAACAGGTGGGAGCTCCTGCTGGAGACAGAGCCTGGAGAGAGGCCGGCGTGTACTCCAGCCCTCCTGGGAAAGGGGCTGGCTTACCAAGGGACCCTCCAGACATCATTCATTCTTTTCGGGCATTAAAACATGAAGAACTGTGAACAGAGAAGATAGAGTGTGGTGAAGAAGGAAAGAAAGCCAAGCAGAAAACAGTACAGTGTGCTTGGCTAGTCCCCTCTTGAGGGAGTCAGTCTAGTGACACACAGTATACAACTACAAAGTTCTGTTGACCCTGTGCCACACAAGGGGCTGAGTGACCCAAACGACTGGCATCCCCCTGCCCCCTTCCACCATATTCTGTTTAGCTTGGTTTGGGTATGGATCATTGAAAAGCTGAATTCCTCAGCATGGGCACACGCAACACTCTGAGCCAGCCAGCAACGTACTCAAAGGCCTGTGGGGGAAACTTGGCAGACCTGGGCCCTCAGCTAAGTCCCATAATCTCCCTGAGGATCAGGTGAGAATTTCTCATCTATAAAATTGGACTAACAAGCCAGGTTCATGGTTGGATGGTGAAGATTAGAAAACAAGGTGTGTGGAAAGTGCATTAGCTATTCAGGGAGAGACTATGGACATGAGGCTGGAGAGGGGTAGGGCTGAACCTGACAGCCACAGCAAGTGAGTGTACCCTGTCTATCCCCCAAGCCATGGGAAGTCAGCCCAGGCTTCAGGAAAAGGTCCAGAGGAGAGTTGGGACTATCAGTTAGGACCTATTCTGGGCTGTGACCCTTCAGTTTCCTGGCTTTTAGAATTGTATCTACAGGGGGCTGGAAAAATGGCTCAGTGGTTAAGAGTACTGGCTGCCCTTCCAGAGGTCCCGAGTTCAATTCCCAGCAATCACACGGTGGCTCACAACCATCTGTAATGAGATCTGGTGTCTTCTTCTGGCCTGCAGGCATACATGCAGACAGAACACTGATTATATAACAAATAATCTTTTAAAAATGCATCTACAAAGAATATCTCTAAAATGCTCTTACCTACAGGTGCCTAACCTTAGATCCATCCTTGTTGCTAAGCTCCAATATAGCTTTGTGGGTTTTCCTTCAGAGCTGGAGCTCGAACCCAGGGCCCTGCACATGCTTGGCAAGCGCTCTACTGCTGAGCTTACAAACTCAGCCCTTCAAATGTAGTCTCAATTCAGTTTTGGAAAATGAGTGCTTATGCAGTATCTATGGTGTGCTAAGGGCTCAGCTGGCTGCACATGAAATGTAATGCCAAGATGGTAAATAAGCTCAACTGCTCATGGGTGGAGTGTGTGTGCTAAAAGCATTCTGGAGCTTGAAGTTAAGAGGCTGGGATTACTTAGCCATGCCTGCTATGGATGGGTGGGGGCAGTTGGCAATGTGTCTCCCTTCTCTGTTATAGTGACTCTCACGTCCTACATACCACCCTTGCTGAATTGTGGTACTGCCTAGACCAGCTTATATTCAAGTATCTCTTGATAATGGAGTCACAGTAGAGGCATTTGCAATTGCTTTTTTCACTAGGAACTACAGGGGAAGTGACATTCTTTTATCAAGGGGACCATTGTACCATCAGTATATTAGTAGAAGTGGCATCCATGCAATCATGCAAAGAGACCATGCCTAGTAATGGACTCAGAGGGAGGAGTTAAGAAAAAGGAGTCTGAACAGGAGAGTCATTTGGGGCCCTGGTCCCAACAATGCTGGATATCTAGAGATTTTCCATGAGTGTCCTATGAACCTGGGTCCAAAGCAGGGTGAATCAGGACATCCTAGAGCAACCTGGTGATGGACCCTGGGAGTACTGTCAAATGGTAGAGCAATGGTTGAGTTAAATGAAAATCTGACCATTGACAATTGGAATGAACATGGTGGTGTCTGTTATTTGGCAGGTTTTCAAAATATGTAGGTGAAAAGGGACACACACACACACACACACACACACACACACACACACACACACCTGCTACCATCCAAGACCAGATGGATAAATGTTTTCCAGGTCATGGAGGAGAAAGGGAGTTCCAGGAGGCCATGCCAGGTCAGAGAAGTAGGGGCAGAGAAAGTGTAGGAACCATGAGGATGTCTCATGTGACTGGAACTTAACAATGGGAATACACCCAGGGACTCCAGAGCCTGACTGAGAGAGGCCTGAGACAGCTCCCAGTCTGTGACTTCATGGCTTGACTGAGAGTGGCCTGTGACAGTTCCCAGTCTGTGACACCATAGCTTGACTGAGAGTGGCCTGTGACAGTTCCCAGTCTGTGACTCCATGGCTTGACTGAGAGTGTCCCGTGTGCAGAAGCAGCTCCCAGTCTTGGCTTGAGCATCAGTTGAACAGTTGTAAAAATAAATATTATATATGTCTTGATTGCACTCAGAGATCCTGATTTAATTGGTTTGGTGAGCGGCTGGGATATTGAGACTTTAAAATCATCCCAGGTGATTGATTCTAACATGCAGCCAGGGCTGGGAATCATTGCTCAAGGAGACAGAGTCCTTGAACAATTAAAACAGCTTATGTTTTTCTGATAGTCCTCAGGCAGGCATATGGCCAGAGATGGGCAGCAGGGGCCTGTGTGAGCACGGAGAACAAATATCCAGATGAAGCAACACAAGGGCTTTAAATCAGACCTTGGTGGTGAGACAGGGAGTGGTGGAGAGGGGGTGTGATTTGAAAGGACAGAGAGATAGAGTGGAGGGACAGAGTGGGAGTAGGAAGAACTGAGGCAGGTGGTCAGGTTTCTTGAGATGCAGAAGGCTCCAGGGAAACACAGAGCACAGGAGACGAAGAGTGAGTGCCTGCTAAGGGGTTTGGAAAGCAGCAGTGGAGATGGGAGTCCGGCTCTCTTTGCTGAGTTGGAGATTCTGTCCACTTAAGTTTTTTTTTCCATCTTTCAAGGTCTGGCAACCTATTTTTCATCTTTTCCCTTTGTATTTACAGTGAGAATCAGGTTGTGCAATGTTCAGCCCCAATTTCCTCCTGGAAGCTTCCGATCATGCAGAGACTAGAAAGGAAAAGATCGTGTGCTCGTCACCCCAACACAGTTGGGGTTCTACAAGAGACCAAAGCTCAAAGTATCCATACTCCAAAGGCAGCAGGTGGGGGGTGGCATGGGAAGATGAGGGCCCACCCCTCTTCTGCTTCTGCCTCTACTGGCCAGCATGCTCTCTAGGTTTAGGGGCTTTCTTTGGCATCTAAGTAGAGGCTACAACTGGCCTTCTCTTACAGAAGTGTGCCTGTCAATCCCCACCCACCTGCCAATCTCTACTCACCTGTCAGTCCCTGCCCACTCATCAATTCCTACCAAACCCCCACTCCTCAAACCCCCACTCCCTACCCCCCCACCACAACACCTAGAAACTTATTATAGGTCTTCACCCTAGAGTGAAAATTGTCCTATTTGAAATAGTAGCATTTATGGAAATGGCCTTACTTGGGCTGTGTGAATTTATTAGCTTGCTTTCTTTCCCTGTGTGATGTGGGGCACATTGATCCCAGGACTCAGGAGGTGGAGGAAGGAGACCAGGAGTTCAAGGCCAACCTTGGCTGCACAGTGAGTTCAAAACCAGCATAGGCTACCTGACACCTTACCTCTGAGAGAGAGTGGGGATGATGAGAGAAAGTAGGGGCAGGGGAGACTTTAGGATGTTATAATTCAGATGTCACAGGCTGTTTGGCCAGGCAGGGGGTGGATCTCCATCCCTGGAGTATCTGCCTAGCTTGTCAAGGAATACCTTCTTTTATGAATGTACAGCCCACTGGAGCCCAGAAGAGAGATAGACAGGTGGAAAGAGGTAACCAACAGACTTGAGGTAGGGCTCTGCTGTCCTTTCTCTCCACCCTTCAAATTCAAATACTTAGCATTCACGAAAAGCATGCTGGGAGGTAACTGATCTTCTGGGAGGCATGCCCTTTTTGAGTTTTCCTTTGTATAGTTTGTATTTCAAAGAAAATGAGGTGATAAATTTTAGTCTGGTTCCAAAACATGAACTTTGTGCTTTTGCCACAGGGTCTTGTGTAGCCCAGGCTAGCCTCAAACTTGTATGTAGCCAAGGATGACCCTGAGCTTTTGATCTTCCTGCTTCCTGCTTCCCAGTGCTGGGATTACAGGCATGAGCCACTGCATCCAGTTTTATACCACACTGGGGACTGAAGCCTAGGCAAGCTCTCTAGTAACTGGGCTACATTCCCCACCAACATTATTTTTTTTTCATAAAAATAACATTTAAGAAATGTGATATTTTGTTTTTCTGAATGTTTAAATTGACTCCCTTTTGTTTGCTTTTGCCTAAATGTTGTTTGATAAAAGCTTAACACTCACTTCATGGGAGATAAAAATAAATAAAAGCCTTCCATTTGCAGACTTAGTCTTGCTGTGGGAAACATATTGAGTAATAAGTAAACAGATTAAGACAATGCATCAAGTCAAAATACAGTGCATGAGATTGAAACCTAACTTTCAGAAGACAAAACAACAGTGTCAGCTGTTAGAACCCCTAAAGATACATACCGATGTATCTTTTAGGTAGAGGGTGATGGGAGTTATGTGTCTGTTACTTACATCCCATTGGGTATACGTAAAGTTCTTACATGTCAGTTTTAAAAATCAAGAATATGCCCTACAATACATGATGGGAAGCTATTTAACAATGAGACATTTTAAATATGAATGCAAAAATGCCTTGTGGGCTGAGTGGATACAGGTGCCTGCCACTGAGCCTGATGACCTGAATTCAAGCCCCAAGACCTACAGGGTGGAAGGAGAAAACTAAAGCCTGCAGGTGTCCTTGAGCTCCACCTGTGTGCTGTGGCGTGCATGCCCACACATGTGCACATACACACAGAAAACCTTAAAATTGTAGTAAAAAATGTAATGCTTTGCTTTATCATGTCTCGAAGAGAGTTAGTTCTATTTCTTTTTGCCTTTCCCCACCTGACTGAGCCATCAGACTAGGACTGGATTCATAATCTATAATCCATGTTAAACAAAGGCTTTTTGTGTGACTTTGTTCCTTTGGACCACTGCATCTCATGTTCGGACCCTTTGAATAAATGAAACAATTTAGTTGCCAAAAGAAAAAGGGAAATGCAGGGCCACAGAGATGGCTCAGGGAGTAAATACTTGTTGGGCAAGCCTGAGGACCTGAATTCAATCCCCAGAGCCTACATACAAAAGCCAGGCATGGCGGTGTACGTTTGTAACCCCAGCACTGGGGAGGCAGAGGTAGGAGGGACCCTGGCCAGCCCATCAGGTGTAATTCTTGAGCTCTAAATCCAATGAGAAACCCTGTCTCAAAGGAGGGGCGTGGTGTCCTGAGGATAACACTTGGCTTGTTTTCTGCCCTTCACACCAATGTGCATGCACACCTCCACATACACATTCACGCACAAAAATGAACAAAAGCCTATACTGGTTTTCAATATTTTTTAAAAATTTATTTGTATGGGTGTTTTGCCTGCGTTTATGTCTGTGCACCGCGTGTGTGCCAGGTGCCTGAGGAAGCTAGAAGAGAGCATTAGATCCTCTGGCATTGGAGTTATAGATAGTTGTTAGCTGTTGTGGTGCTGGGAATTGAACCCAGGTCCTCTAGAAGAGCAGCCAGTGCTCTTGACTACTGAGCCATCTCTTAAGCCCATCATTATTTTTGAAGGTGTAATACTGAAAGAACCATGTGGAGATAAATTATCTAGGAGTCAACCCAGGGAGCAATCTGAACAACCTGCTTCTGCCCACCCCAACTTATGCTCCCTCCCCCTTCAATGTCACAGGTCCTCTCCCATCTGGAGACATGAAGCAAGGTAGGATGGAGAATGGAACTGCAGACAAACTTAAACATCAGCCTGGGACCGAAAGCAATGGAAGCACCAGCCTGAAGACCAGTGTCCTAGGGATCCCAAACTAAAACCAGAGGGACCTAAGGACCTCAACAAACAGCGCTGCTCCTGCCTCTAGCCAGTCCCCTTTGCCAGGCCAATCCAGACTTGACTCAAATGAAAGGTGTAGACATGTCTGGTGCAGGGATATGGTATACACGTCACTCTGCCATCCACTTTGCTGACTTTAGGACATTTACAACTTTAGTTTCAAGAGAGAACATGCTACTTTGTGTATTAATTGCTATTTAGGTAAGTGTTTATGGACTACTGCGTATTGGAGAAAAGGAAAAACGGGTCAGTGAGATGCTTTCCCTTACCTTGCTCCCTTCTCTTCCTCCTGTCTCTGTCTTGAAGGTTCTCTCCTTTCCCTGCCCACATTAGGCTATCTCTGTCTGTCTGCTGTCTCTCTGTCTCCTCCCTGCTCTGTGTGTGTGTGTGTGTGTGTGTGTGTGTGTGTGTGTGTGTGTGTGTGTGTGTGTGTGTGTGTTTTAAAAGCTTTTAAAAGCCAGTGTTTGGCATGGTCTCCAGGCGACTTCTGGTCTCAAATTGTCCATCCATGATTTAGAAGCCCTACAGAACTCCTGCCATCCCCAAGTCTTTGTTAGACAGCCAAACCCCTCTGGGCAGCTTCCCCAGATGTCGGCACCTTGGCAACGCCCTGGTTTGAACATGATTTTAATAGCGACTAATTCCCTCAGTGGTGGCACCCCTGCAGATGGCTCATCATGTCACAGGCAAGTTTCAACAGTCATGGAACCAGATGGGCATATTTTCCCAAACAATAGCGTTGTGGTGGCAAACAGCTAAGGCACGTCAGCGGCACGGCAGTGAAGCAGGTAGCAAATGTGAGGTGGGATGAATTATCTCCTTTCTGGAGTGATTTCTTGTTTAATCTTTAATTGCTTCTGAAGGGAGGGGTGTCCTTTGCAACCATGGGTGTATTTTTAGTTTATTCATGATATCCAAGAAGGAATTGTGTTCTGGGGCTATGGCTGCCAGAAGAGACCAGCAGGGAGATTATGCCGGTTCTAAGTCAGTTTGGAGGTAAAGGACAGTCTGGACACTCAGGGCAACTGATCTCTTTTTGTTTCCAATGTGTTAGCACCCACCCTGTCCACTACCTGTCACCCTCTGCTCCCGTGGACACCCTGATACACACTGACTCAGGACTCTCTGTTCCATAATGAAGGTGGAGGATGGGAGGGTACCAAGGACAGTGTGCCTGAGGCTGAGATGTTTAGTCTCTATGATGTCAACCTTTAAAACACATGGCATTACTCCAACATCTGACATTTACCTTGTAGCTGTCTATAAACTAACTTGCCAATGTGTCCAGGTTCACATTAACTCTAGTTTGGGGTTCAGGTTGGGATACTGCTAAGAACATAACAGCACAGATGCTATGTAGAAACTGGACTCACAAAAGACACCTTTGACTTGCACTCATTTCCTGTGGTATTAGCAGCTCCTAAACATTCGCAGCACAGTGGGTTCTAAGCCAAACTTATGTGAATTCTGATCTTAAGCTACTCAGAAAGTACAGATACCCCTCAAAGCAATGCCTCCCCCAGTTATATACTCCAGCTCACAGATGGTGAGGTCCTTTATATGAAATGTCATGGGGCTTGCACATAGCTTGGTGACATCCCCACGGGCTGTTTAAATCACTCTGGATTGTTTCTAATACCCACGACAGTGGAAGCACTATCTGTGTATGTGGATGGTTCCCTATTCAGTACACATATGACACTTTCTGAGAAATATTTTTCAGCTCTTGGTTGGATACACCTGTAGATGTGAAACTTGCAGATATGGAGGGCCAACTGCATTTAAAAATAAAGTAGGGGTTGGAGAGATGGCTCAGAGGTTAAGAGCACTGGCTGCTTTTTCAGAGGTCCTGAGTTCAATTCCCAGCCACCACATGGTGGCTCACAACCATCTATAATGCGACTTGGGGCATGCCCTCTTCTGGAGTGCAAGCAAATATGCAGAACATTGTATACATAATAAATAAATAAAATCTTTAAAGCCGGGTGGTGGTGGTGCACATCTTTAATCCCAGCATTCGGGAGACAGAGGCAGGCAGATCTCTGTGAGTTTGAGACCAGCCTGGTCTACAAGAGCTAGTTCCAGGACAGCCTGCAAAACCACAGAGAAACCCTGCTCCCCAAACGTAAAATTGGAACTAGCAAGAGGACTAGATAGTTAAAAGCACCTGCTGCTTTTGCAGAGGACCTGAGTTTGGTTCCCAACACCATGTCCAACAGCTCAGAAAAACTTTTAGCTTTAGTTTTGGGGAATCCATCTCCCTCTTCTGGCCTCCATAGGAACTGCACATACACATACAAATTAATTTAAAAATTTCAAAGATTTCATTGAGTATATGCATTATACATGGTATGTTGTTACAGAAATGTGTGTTGAACTTATCTCACAACCTTCTACTCTCTTTTGTACTCATCCTATCCTATTAGTCCTCTTTTTCTGCCTCGACAGTTTCATGCATGCTTTCCATGTCATACATACATACAAGATTTTATGTATCTACACAAAATCTACGAATCCCACATTGTAGAAAACGCCTGGTATTTGTCTGATACCGACTTCCTGTGTTTTATATGATTCTCTCTAGTTATATATATTTCCTGTAAACAACATAACTTCATTCTTCTTGTTGGATGATAAAACAATCCATTGTGTTTCTATTAATACCGCATTATCTCTATCCATTTCTCTGTTGATGGGCACCTAGTTTGGTTGCATAACTTAGCTACTGTGGATAGTGCCACAGTAAACAGGGATGTGCAGGTATGTCTGTGATATACTGATTTAAAGACCTTCAGGTAGATACCAAAGACTTGATATGGATGAATCATATAGGAGACCTAATTTTAGTTGTGAGAAATGCCTATTCTAATGTTCATAGAGGCTGGACTACTTTATATTCATTCCCATCATCTGTATATAAAGGGTTCTTTTTGTCTATATCCTCAAAGGACTTGTTATTATTTATTTTTTGTAATGACTCCAATGACTAGTGAGATGTGAGACTGAACATTCTTTAATATGTACTGGTCATTTGTTCTTAATATTTTGAGAACTGTTGGTTAATTTCATTAGCCCCATTATTGACTGAGCTGTCAGATTTTTTTTTTTTTGTTCCTTGTATATTCTGGAGAGTAATCTTCTGTTAGATGTCCAGTGTCTTATCTACTTTCTGTTTCTGTGATAAAATGTCCTAACAATAAGCAACTTACGGGAGAAAGGTTTTATTTTGGCTTACAGTTCAAGAAGAGTGCAGTCCATCATGGCAGCAGGCAAGGAAAGTCTGGTGGTAGGAGCAAGAGGTTGGCTGATCACACTGCAGCCACACTCAGCAAGTAGAGAAAGATGAACAGGAAGTGGGGCTGGGCTATAAACCTCAAGGCCTGCCTCCAGTGACTTATTTCCTCCAGCAAGGCTCTTCCATAACCTTCCCAAACAGCACCAGCAGCGGGGGACCAAGTGTTCCAACACATGAACCCATGGGGAACATTTCATATTTAAATCAAAGCATGACTAAAAAATGTTTTCCATTCTTGAAGCTCTCTCTTCACTCAACTAGCTGTTTCCTTTGCTGTTTACAGCTTTTTAATCTATGCTTTCCAACTGCATCCATGAGGTGCTTTTATTATTCATCCTAATCTGGGAATATTTACCTACACCCATATCTAAAGTGCTTCCACTTCTTTTTCCTCTAACAGTTTCAGAGTCTCAGAGTTTCAGGTCTTGTGTTGAGGTATTTGATCCAAATGAAGGTGAGTGTGTGTGTGTGTGTGTGTGTGTGTGTGTGTGTGTGTGTGTAGGGTGACAGGTGGGGATTTATTTTCATTCTTCTATGTGTAGATGCCCCCTTTCCCCAGCACCATTAGCTGAACAGGGGGTCTTTTAGCCACTGTACGTTTTGGCATCATTGTTTAAAAATAGTGGTTACAGTCCTGTGGGTTTATATCTTGGTCCTCTGTTCTGTTTCACCGATCTATGATCTGTTTCTGTTATGATGGCTCTGCCGTGTATTTTGAGATCAGGTATGGTGACACCTGCAGGATCAATCTTCTTGCCTGGATTGCTGTGACTATTCAGGATATTTTGTACTTCCATGTGGATTTTGAGATAGTTATTTTCTATTTATGTGAAGAAAAACATTAGAATTTTGATGGGAATTGCATCGAACCTATTTTATAATGCTTTTTATAGTATATCCATTTTCACGGTATTAATTCCTCTCATCTATGAGCATGGGAAGTCTTTCCATTGTCTAGTGTCTTCATTTTTCCTTCAATGTTTTAAAATTTTCATTCTAGATGCATTTCATTACTTTGGTTACATGTTTTCCAAGACAGTTTGCTTGTTTGATTTTTATTTTTGTTTAGGCAATTGTGAATGGGATGTTTCTCCAATTTCTCTGTTAATATGTTTGTTATTGCTGTATAGGAAAGCCACTGATTTTTTTTAAAAAAATGGTATTTTGAAATAGAGTCCCATGTAGCCCAGACTGGATGCAAATTCACCATATAGCTGAGAGTGAGCATTAACCTCTGACTTTCCTGAGAGCCTTTACTGCCTGGAAGCCAGGATACAGGCATCTGCTCTATTTAGTGGTGGAGACTGAACCCAGGGCTTCTTTGTACAGGGCAGCATTCTACCACCCAAGCTACAACCTAAGCCTTAGGCTGCTATTTTTGTATGTAAGTTTTATGTCATCCACTTTACTGCAAGTATTTGCCAGAGTTACTAGGAATCTTCTTCTTCTCCTTCCTCTTCTTCTTCTTCTTCTTCTTCTTCTTCTTCTTCTTCTTCTTCTTCTTCTTCTTCTTCTTCTTCCTCCTCCTCCTCCTCCTCCTCCTCCTCCTCCTCCTCCTCCTCTTACTCCTCCTCCTCCAAGACAGGGCTTCTCTGTGTTGCAACTCTGGCTGTCCTGGAGGCTACCCTGTAGAGCACGCTAGCCTAGTACTGGGATTAAAGTCATGTACCATGACCAGCCAGTGGAATTTTCTGGTAAACTCTGTAGGGTCTCCTCTGTATAGAATCATATCATTTATAAATGAAGACACTTTAACTTCTTTCTTTCTTAATCATATTTTTATTTCCTTCTCTTATTTATCTAGATAAGATTTTAAGTACATATTGAGTAAGAATAGAGAAAGTGGATACCCTCATCTTGATCCTGATTTTAGTGGAAATGGTTTGAGTTCTTCCCTAGCTGTGTAATATTGGCTGCAGATTTTTCTGTATGTAGTTTTTGTTATGTTGGGATATGTTCTAGTCTCTTCAGGGCTTTTATTTCAAAAGGATGGTGGATATTGTTTAAAGGGAGCAGGCAAAAGCACATTGGCCTGAGTACTGCCATTTTGACTTTTGATTCCGTTTTACCTGTAGGGTAAAATAAAGTTCAGGTTCCCAAGCCTTAGGGGATCTGAGAGCTTTTCTGGTCGCTGATCAACTGCCCCCCAAACCATAGATATAGTCATTGTGCATCTTTACTTCTCTAGAAACATCATGGTGGTTCCTAACAACAGGAAGAACAAGTGAATCTGATTGTTTGAACTGAAAGGCTTGCATTGTACATCTATTGACAGTGATGGAACATTTAAGGAAGTCCCTAATCTCTAAATCCTGATTGGTGAAAATTGTAATGGTAACTTGGCAACAAATGTTTGTGATTTTTGTGCTTATATATCCCACATCTGCCCTGCTGGAGGCTGTCAGGAGAAACAAGACTCCTGAGTGAGTCCTTGCCCTGCAACCCTGTTCAAACAATAACCACTTATGTGGTGAACTATTAAAATCTTTGGAACCCATAAGTGTTGTCTCTCTCCTTCCTTGTGATGAACAACAGGCTGGGTGCAACATCATTAAAGCTGTTTCTACATCTACTGAATGATCACGTGATTGAGTCCGTTTGTGGGATATATTGCCTTTATTTGCATGCATTGAGCCATCTCTGCATCTCTGGAATAAAGGCAACTTGATCATGATGAGTGACATTTTGATATACAGTGAATGATTTTTTTTTTTTTTGGTTTTTTGAGACAGGGTTTCTCTGTGTAGCTTTGGAGCCTGTCCTGGCACTCGCTCTGGAGACCAGGCTGGCCTCGAACTCACAGAGATCCTCCTGCCTCTGCCTCCTGACTGCTGGGATTAAAGGCGTGCACCACCAATGCCCGGCTACGGTGAATGATCTTGACAATTTGTTTTACAGATATTTTACTTGGAATTTCTGCATGTTTATTGAAGAGAGTTGTCTATAATTTTCTTTGTTGTTGGTGGGTCACTGTCTTTGGGATCAGGATGACTCTGGAGTTTGGTAGGTGATGTTCCTTCTTGATCTAGGTTTTGGCTAATTTAGGAAGCATTTATGTTAGTTTTTAAAAAGAGTTTGTAGAATTCAACAGTGAACCCATCTCAACTTGAACTTTTTGTTTTTTTAAGTTGGGAAATTTTTTTTTAAAAGTTACTGCTTCAGCTAGACTTGGTGGAACACAACTTTAATCCCAGAACTCAGGAAGCAGAGTCAAGCAGACCTCTGTAAATTTAAGGTCAACCTAATCTACAAAGTGAGTTCCAGGCTAGTAAGGGCCATACAATAGGCTCCTATCTCAGAAAACAAACAAAAACAAAATACTGCTTTAATTTCATTACTTGTCATAAATATATTTAAATTGTTTGTCTTGTGTTGGTGTAATTCTGGTAAGTCGTTCAGGTCTAGAATCATCTGTTCCTTTTAGATTTTCTAGGTTAGTGGAACATGTTTCTAAGGTATGTCCTAATGATTTTTCTGAATTTCATTAGTATCTGTTGTAATGATTCTCTTTTCATCTTTAATTTTGTTCATTTGTGTCTTCTCTTTCTTTTGATAAGTTTGTCTAAAAGTTTGTCAAGCCTGGATTCAGGGAAAGACCCTGCCTCAAAGAAATAGAGAATACTCAGCACCCTCTTCTTGCCTCCACACAGGGGCATAGGTAGATACATACACAACATACATGTGTGTACACCCAAATACACAATACACATATGCAAATAAGTAAATAAATACTTTAAAATCTTTTAAGATTAAAAATTAAAAATGAAAGAATATTAAAAGGGAAAAGGGAGATGAGAATAGAGTGGAAAGAAGCTAGCCTGCAAAATTGTCAGTGAGTATTAATGAAGGTGGAGTGAATGTAAAGGGGAGAGAGCTTAATGGACATGCTGTCTGATTCATGGACATGCTGTCTGATTGATGGACACGCTGTCTGATGGATGGACATGCTGTCTGATTGACGGGCATGCAGTCTGACTGACGGATATGCTGTCTGATTGATGGGCATGCTGTCTGATGGATGGACATGCTATCTGATTGATGGACATGCTGTCTGATGGATGGACATGCTGTCTGATTGATGGGCATGCTGTCTGATTGGCAGGCATGCTGAATGTGGTCCCAACTTTGGTTTGCAGTGTTCCCTCTCAGGCTCCCAGATGCCAACCACCCTCTTGAGGAGTTCTTTGGGAAATACTAGTCCTATTAGTGGGATGTCATTCATGGGTCAGGTGACAGATGCTAGACACACCTCTGTGGTCTGTCAGTGACTGGATTATAAATGCAGGTTATATCCCCAGTGGTGCTTTAGACATCATACTGGTCACTATGCAACATATGTCTCTCTGTGTTTACCCTGCAGACTCCAGCTCCAGGCAGGTTTTTGCCTCACTGAATCCTGGATAGTTCTGGTTCAGTTTCTTCCCTGTGGTCTAGAGATGTTCTGATTTTAGCACATAGTCCCATGATACTTGCTCTGGCTTCCCAAAGGTCACAGTTTATGAAAGATTTGGAGCCACAAAGCCTCTGACTCAGGTGGTGGTCTTTTTAAAATGATGTCTTGCCTCATTTTGGTGGCAAGACAGGAAGAGGGAGTTCCTGGTATCTCTTGTCCCCCTTTTGCTGCTACACTCATTTTTTGCCTCTCTTCCTGCCGTCTTTTTTTCTCTCTGTCTCTTCAAAAACTGGCAAGCACAGTGCCAGTTTTCCATGGCTCTGGTTACTCCCTCTCACCAGGAGGGGAGCGCTTCCCAGGCCACACCAACCCCTCAGGGACTTTCTTTTTTCCTGTTCTGGTTTATTTGATACTGCAGGGTACAGAACATCTTCAATGTTTTTCAGAGTTGATCAACATGTTGATTTTACATAGATACATAGTACGAAATGACAGAAGTGAATGCAGAGCCATTTCAGATATTGCTGGAGTTTGTCTTAATCCCAAGCCAAAATTCATTCTAGATTTTTTTATTAGTTTTAAACTCAAGTCAGAAACTAAAATCTTTATAATCAAATGTTCTAGCCCAATATAACCCAAAGATATACTAGCTTGATATGTTAAGACATGAAGCTAGGGAAATATTAAAATTTTTTGCATACTTATGCTATTATATTTCAATAAAAGCAGAAAAGTTTGTGTGTACAGTAAAGACACTGAAATTCATAACACACATCTTTTAAAAAATGTATTTATTGTGTGTGTTCGTGCTCAGGTGTATTGAGGGGTCAAGCCCATGCCACAGTGCATCTGTCATGGCCAGAGAACAACTTTCAGGAGTCGATTCTCTCCTTCCACCAAGTGGGTTCCCAGGACCAAACTCAGGCTTAGCAGTTTGTGCCTTTACCTGCTAAACCAGCTTACTGTCACCCCCGCCCCCACCAATAAAACCATTTTAAATCTGGGCTGGGATATTTCAGACAGGCATGGGTGTTAAGTGATGTGTCAGCTTGCATGATACACATGTTCTGTGTTCTAACCTTGGTTGCAGTGAAGTTGTATGATGTAGCATGGGTGAGTGCTGATCTTGAATTCAGTCCCTGTTGGACTCTGAATTAATTTTTTGTCATGGCACGTTCAGTTATCTTTCACTACTGCCAAATATTTTATTTGGCACATTCAGTTACAGCAACCCCAGTGAGGTTGCAACTTACATTAAAAATTGGAACATTATTCCATTATGAATAAGGCACAGCATTTGGGGTTGTGCCTTAAGGATCAGAGAGACTGACATCTGGATGGTTCCTGGATGAGGCACTTCTAAAAGGCTCACTCACCTGGCTGGGCATGGACTCTGTTCCTTACCACACGGGCCTCTCCATAAAGCTGCCAAATGTCCCAGGGCCCTTCTGACTGCCTTTCCCAAAGCCAGTGACCCAAGCTGTCAAGAAGATGAGGGAGCCACGCTATGTCTTATAATCTCATCTTAGAAGTGATATTCATAACTTCTGATGTGTTGTTTGACTAGGCAGACAGGCAATCACAGTACACCAGGGCAGGACTACAGAATTCCAGGAAGTGGGTATTGATGGGGATGCATTTTGGATCTGACTATCACATTAGATGAAACACAGGCTTCTGAAACTGTCCTTGGGTTTGGGGTGGGGCCCAACGCTTTTTCTAGCAAGTTTCCAAGTGATGCTAATGTTAGGCACTAGGCACTAATCTCTGTTTTCATTGTTTTGTTTAGCACAGCTAATGCTGTGTATTTGTTACTCACCATTTGTGAATGAGGAAATTAAAATTAAGAGAAGAGAGACAACTTGCCCAAATTCACCTGTACAGTGATCAAGGCGGGGGGGGGGGGGGAGAACTTCTCTTTTACAGTGATCAAGAGAGGACTTCACCTATATAGTGATCAAGAGGGGAAGACTTCACCTGTACAGTAATCAAGGGGAGGAGGACTTCACCTGCACAGTGATCAAGAAGGGAGGACTCTACCTGTACAGTGATCAGGAGGGGAGGACTTCACCTGTACTGTGATCAAGAGGGGAGGACTTCATCTGTACAGTGATCAAGAGAGGGAGGACTTGAACCCAGCTCTTTTGCCTGGCAAATCTAAGTATTTTACACAGGCCAGTAGCCCCCAACCTGTTTTTTAGTAGACTTTTTTCCTAAAAAAAAATGCACTAGCTATGTTACTGTGTCCCTATCATACAGTATGAGTCATGCTTTAAAGTATACCAACTGAATTTGTGGTTATAGGCTAAAAATTAACCTTAGTTTCATTTGAAAACTTAATTCAATATTGCAGTGTTTCTAAGTGAAATGAAATATATGTAATCTATGTACAGCCTTTTTTGTTGTTTTGTTGTTAGGACAAGATCTTACCATGTGGCCCTGGTTATTCTGGAACTCGATTTGTAGACCAGGCTGATCATGAACTTACATAGATGTGTTATATGCACAGTCTTTATACTGTGCCAACTGCTGAGAGCTTTATACTCACTGGGCATGATAGCACAAACATTTAATGCCAGCACTGAGGAAGCAGAGGCAGGAAGATCTTTTTGAGTTCAAGGTCAGTCTGGCTACATAGTGAGTTCCAAGACAGCCAGGGCTGCATAGTGAGGCCAGTCTCAACCAAACAACATAAAAAGAGCAGGAACTTTGCTAGGTATGGTGGTACTCACTTGTAAACCCAGACATTTGGGAGGCAGGGGCAGGAACAGCCAAATGCTGAGACCTTGTCCCAAAACCAGCCAACAAAAGGAATTGATTGCTAGCTTTATTAAGAGCTGCCTGGACTCCTGTGGAGAGGATTAAGACTTTTGTTTTGTTTTTATACACTGATTTCTAGACAGAATTAATTTTAGCCTATACCCCTGACGGAAACTTGAAAATGTATTGGAAGCAGTACCAAGGTTTGATGAGTTTAGATCGACAGCTGGTGCTATTATCCAAGGCAAAACAAAACAACAAATAAATGCAAAACCAAAAACAACAAATGCCTCCCAGCTGGCCATATATTAAAACTTGGAGTATAGCATTTTGTGGTTTGGGGGGACATAGAAATAACTATTTCCCCCCAGAAGTGGCCCATGCTGGACTCACTACAAAACAAACTCAAGCTTTCCATGTCAATGCTAAAGAGGTTTCAAATAGACTCCATGCTCTGGTTGGGACTGATGGGGGCAGGCAGATGTTGCTGAGGACAGCTGTGACAGGTGTACAATGACTGCCTTCATACATGACCCTCAATCTTTGTAAAACCCCGTGGAAAACATGGCATTTGTGTCATTCAGATTTGAAGAATGGAGCTCACAGAGGTGACCTTAGGTCACTAGTAAGAGTGTGATTCTCACACTCCAAACAATAGCTGATTGAACAGTGCCATCTGTGGTCTGTGCCAGGGAAGTGGTACAAATTGAACTGCCACAGGGGTGTAAACAGAAGAGGCATGGCACCAGACCAGCTTCTCAATAGATGAAGAGCTGTCAGTGATCTTCGAGAGTTGCCCTTTTAACTCCAGCTTCTTGGGAAATAGAACATTCCTTTCATTCAAGTGTTTTTCTAGATAGGTATTCTAGAACTTTTCCTTGATTATTCATATAAGTTCTCCATGCATCTTGGGCAGACTAGGAGAAAGAAACCCTTTTAATCTTTTTACCTGAATTATTTAATCCTCTCAATATCAGTAAGAAATGCGCTCATCTTTTTAGTTAAGAAGTAATGGCCATTTCTTGTTGCTATGACAACTTACCTGGTATTGGGTAATTTATTTTTTGAAAATATTTCTTATAGTTCAGGAGGCCAGGAAGTCCAAAAGCATGGTGACACCTAGCGAGGGCTTCCCTACCACATGGTGGCAGGTGTCCCATAGTGTGTCCTACCTCAGGCCTCTCTTCCTCATCTTGAAAGCCACCCAATCCACATGGAGCCATACCCCAGTAACTTCCTCTGGTCCCAGTTACCTCCCAAAGACCCACCTCCTGCACCATAGAGCTTGGGGATTCAGTTACAAGATTTGTTTCTCATTTGCATCATAGTGTTGTTCTTTTATTTAAATTACAGGTACGATGGAACATGAACCAAGAAATTCATTAATCAAGTGGAGTTTATTGAAAAGAAAGGGAAGAAGAGAAGGAGGAAGGGGAAGAGAGAGAAAAAAACAGAGAAGAGGGGCAGAGAAGGGAGATCGAGAGGAGGGAGGCAGAGGGAGAGAGAGAGAAGAGAGAGAAAAGAGAGAGAGAGAGAGAGAGAGAGAGAGAGAGAGAGAGAGAGAGAGAACATATGGAGTTGCTCACTTAAAGGGGGAAGCTTGCACATGCGTACTGAGTCCTTACCCAGTCCCATAATGCCTGATATAGCCATGATTTGACCACGCAACACAGGGCCCTTTGAGCTGCCAAAGTATCTGCCTGAATGCTGATATGCGTGTCCCACTCATTGTTAGGGGCGGGGTCAGCATAATGCCGGGTTCCAACACATAGTAAATGGAATACTGAGAATCTATATTCTTTCCCAAACTTAGAAGCTGTCTACAGTGCTGTATCCTCTAATCTCGAGTCTATGTGTGGAAATTATTATGGAATTTATTTACGTACCCAGTTGTTTGGTCTTTCCGATTGCGTGTCTGCTAACTGGGTGTGTGGGGGGTACAACTTACTTGGGGCTTTGTAGATCACTGACCCTTCCTGTAAGTTTGCTACTCAGGCTAGAGCATAGTGGATGCATAGTAAGCATCTGGGTCATTGGCTAGGGCAGATAACCAAGCAAGAAAGCTTCACTGGAAGAGTCGTCTTTAGGAATAAGGATCCAGATAAATGGTTTATACGCAGAATAAACAGATCTTTTCAGAGCCCCATATTGTGGTATTCACTGCTCTATCTACCCAGCACCTCTCTTACCTCCCAGGAATAGCCCATCTACTTCCCCACTCCAATATGGCTTTATACAAACTGTCCTTGCTCTTGGCAACAGTAGTTGGTTTAGGGAGTGGGCATGAGACGCTACTCATGACAATCAGTGCCCTGTGCTTTTCTGAACTGGAATGGAGAGGAGGTTTTTCTCAGGTGATGGAGCATGGAAGGCAGGAGTCTGTAACTTCTGGGAGTACTGGTCAATACTTGAAAGAAAATTATTTTGAAGAAATGAGAGTATTCCCATGTAGAAAGAACTATGGGACCAGGAACAGAGACAGCATGTGGGTAATGCCAGATCCAAAGGAAGCACCAACTCCCCAAGGCCCAAAGGGCAGTGAAAATATCCGGAAATGAGCTTAATCTGTACTATAGGAGGATTTTTGGTGGCTAGAAGGCCAGCATTCCTCGGGAACTTGTGAAATGGGCTTCCACCTGCCAAAAGGAGTCATTTCCCTTACCTCTGGCTAGAAACAAATGGCTACCTGCGGTGCCTAATAGCGTACCAAAGCTCATCCTGGCCTCCAAGCTCCCTCAAGTATCATAAGCACCTGCTATACATTCCAAAGGCCTTTCTCAATTTCTTCAAGCTATTCATTATTCTTATAACCCTGCTATTTTGATATTCTCTCTTTCTCTTCTGCTTTTCTCACTATGCTTTCTCTATTCTCTATCCCCTACTAGTCTCCTCTCTCTCACAGATAGTCCTGACCATGTCCAGTTTGCTAGCTGAATCCAATCTACTTCTTTCTTTCCCCCTCCCCCCCCTCTCTCAGATGCCTCTGAATCTTCTTGTTCTCATATCTATAATAAAAACCTTCCCCTTAATGATAGCATGAAGTGGCCTGTCATCAATTTATACAGGTGACACAGTGCTGACAGCTTTAATATTTTTTATCCTTTAATTCAATAGCTCAGGTCACCCCATGGAAATGTGAACCAAAAAATGTCCCTTTATTGGCCTATGCAAACCCAAGTTATGATTTTGTCACTTAAACCAAGCCCAGCATAATATATTCTATTTTTCCTATTGTTTTTTTCTTAGCCTAAGACCTAGATGGGATATCGGTATTTATTGTTTTTCTTCTTGTTGTGACAAAAAAAAGCTGACAAAAGAATCTTAAGGAAATAAAAATGTATTCTGGCTACAGCTCAAGGATACAGTCTATCATGGTAGGGAAGATGGAGGCAGAGCATGAGGCAGCTGGTCACATTGTGTCCGCAGTCAGGAAGTGGAGAGAGAGGAATGGATATTCCTGCTCAGCCTGCTTTCTCCATTTTATTTAGTGCAGAACTCTGCCTATGAGATGGCACTGCCCACATTCAGAGTGGGTCTTCTCTCCTCAATTGGTGTAGTTGAGAAACCCCTCAGATCTCCCAAGTAACTTATTTATAACTTCACATGAGCAGTGTGTGTAGAGGTGCTCTATGTGAAGACCAGAGGGTGATGGTGAGATGTGTTCCTAAATCGATTATCCTCCTCTCTTTTGGAGACAGGGTCTCTCACTGTGCCTGGAACTTAGTTTCAGATAGAATAACTGGCCAACCAGCCTCTGGGATGCACTTGTCTCTGAACCCCAGCCCTGGATCACAGATGTTTATCACCGTGGTGGTCTTTCTACAATGATGCTAGAGATCTGACCTTAGGTTCTCATGTTTGCACAGCCAGCACTTCACCCCCTGAGCCACCTCCCAGTTCCTAGGTGATTCTGTCAAGTTGACAGTATTAGCCATCACAGAGCTTGAACCTCACATTAGTAGCTTTGACTGAACCTTGGTCCTGTAGAATTGATGAAAGACAGACAAGTGCATCCCTTAGGCTGGAATGACCATGTCCTGATATGCTTGACACACCTCTGGTTTACATTTGTGGCCCTAGTGTTGATATCAGTAGGGTCCTCTTTCAGTTTCTGTAGGACCTACCTTGGAAAGCAATGATGCAGCTACCTCAGCTGGGGCTCTTCTTGAAAACTATTAAAATTCAGGCTGATACTCACTGTGGAATCACTGCAGGTGGTTCATTAGGTAAGATACTGAGAGCTCACCCCAGAGCTGTTGGAACCAAAGCAGATTGCCTGCAAGGTGTGGGAGGGGAGGCCAGACAAGGTAGCAGGTGTGATGTGCTGGACAGCTGGTGCTATATGAAGTACAGTTTGAATGGACTGTGTCAAGCAGGAGTCTATACTGAGCTGAGGCCTGGGACAGAACCTGGAGACCATCACCTGTCATCCCTGTGATCTGTGATGAAAGCTCCAGCTGGCCTGATGACAAGCCTGGGGTGCTCCCACACCTCAGTGCTAGGCTTCTCACCTTTGACACGGTCCAGGTTCTACTTTGTGGAGAGATTTCTTAAGAGCAAACTTAACCCCAGCCTTCTTGGTATTAAGCCAGGACACCTGCCCCAGACTGGGGGATCAGGGCCTAGATCAGGATGAATGTGGAGGAACAGATCTCAGGTGCAGGGTCTGGACACCTGGCACAGAGCTGCAGCTGGGTGTTCTCTGCTATTTCTTCACACCCCCCACTCCCTCTTCTCATCATACTCCAGAGCTGGAAAGAGGTCTGCTCACAAGCCTGCCTGGAACCATAAAGAGAAAGTCTACCAGACCACTAGGTATCCATGTTTTCCCTTTGTCTTATTATCACCTCCACCCCTTAAATCACTATCCACTTTGTGCTTCCCTTCCCTGTTTGTGAAGCACAGGTTCTAACTCCATCCTCTTCAACTGCATCCACATTTGGACATTCTACAGGTTAGACGGGTGAAGCAGAGGCAGAAATGCTGGCCTTGTGTTCTAGAACCATTCTGCTGGTCACCAAGGTTCTAGAAGTGCAGCTTTGCAATGAAAGGGGAGTTGGAGGGGAGAAGAGAGACCTTTCCTCAGACTAACTTATCTCTGATTTGAAAGTGCTTCCCACAGTAGTAGGATCCCATCCCATCCCTCCCTGTCTTCCCAGAATAGAATTTACTTGGAGCCTCACAGAGGATTTTTCTGTCCTCTGAAGGTGTGCTACGCTCGGTCCTTGCCTGCAGCAGAGTTCTCAGTGCAGAGCAGGTGCTCTTGGGTGGGAATAGCAGGGCTGTGGTCTCCACATATCTGAGACCTTGTGAAAGACCTGGCATCACCCATCCTCTCCCTCTGAGGTCTGGAGTAGATGTTATTCTCAGCCACACATTGTTTTTCCAAGGGAAGTGGGTAGTGTTATCTGCATTCTGTTGACTTGCTTTGTAGGAAAAGATGCTAGATAGCCCACTGTTACTGTCTTGCTAACCAAGGGCTTATCCAGAGGGAAATAGTCACCCAGGAGGGATCCTGGGTGAGATCCCAGGCCTCTGCTCCTTGCTCTGCTCTTTCTTTCTCTTCCACCATCTCCTCAAGCAAGCACTGCCATCCCCTTGCCTACCCCTGGCTGGTCCCTCCCATCCACCTGCAGGGTGTGGCTTGCTCTCTTTAGGAAGCCTACCTTCACCTTGAAGGTGGGTTCCATCTAGATAACCCTGGATCCTTATAGGTTTCTCAAATGCCTTCTTGGCATCACACTCCATTCTTTCCCCTCCCTTTTGGAATGCTTTTGCTTCCTATGACTGACACAGACTGACACCTGAGAGCCTTCTCTGGGGAGGGGCCCTGTTATAGTAGGCCCTGATGGAAAGGAGGATGTAATTCCCGGTAGCTTTCTGAGGCAGAGATCCTGCCTGCTGTATCTTAGGACATGCCAATGAGCCTACCCAAGCTTGTGAACATATGAATGAGCTAGTAAAGCCTTTTACTGGGATGGGTTCCAGAATGAGAGTGAAGCTAGCAATGTGTAGACAGGCTTCTAGGGAAGTACAGGCCTGACATAAAAGTTGAACCATATGCCCTCTTGACAATGGCATTGTCCATGTGTGAGAAGTGCCCCCCCATGAAAGGTAGATAGCCCACCAAGGTCCAGTATTCCATAAATCTCCCCTATTGAACCTCTCCAACCTGGTAAAATGTTTGTTTACACAAAGGCTCCACTGTATTTCCAGAACTTCTTGGCCTTTCCCCTTTCCTTCATTCCCTTTGCACTAGTTCTTTCCAAACTAACCAGTTGTGATACTGTGAGGGCAGAGCTCAGCCAATGGTAAAGAGACACAGTCACCACCTGCCTTAGCATATATACCGAATGAATACCCTGCTGCCGGTGTGCTTGCTTGCCTTCTTTGGGTTATGGTGTGCCCCTTTGGTAAAAACAAATTGCCTTGCCAAGCTACTTTCATTTTGTTCCTAACATGAGTGAGGCTCTCAATAATTGAGCTTACATCAGAAGAAACTATTTCTTTGCTAGGTTTTCCTCCTCCTCCCCTTCATCCTCCTTCATACCCAATGAACTCTCTTCATGATATTCATAGTTTTTTCTTATGAATTGTATGCATGTGTATATTTGATTACAAGTATGTCTGTGTATCACTTGCATGCCTGGTGCTCTTAGAGTTGAAAAAAAAGTGTCAGATACTTTGGAACTAGAGTTAGAGAAAGCTATGAGCCATCCTGTTGGTTCTGGGAATAGAACCTAGGTCTTTTGGAAGAGCAACAAATGCTCTAAGTCACTGAACCATCTTTTGAACCCCTCCTGGGCCCTTGGTGAGAGTTCTATGCACCAGCACAGTTCTTGGCTGAGAATTCTGTTCCCCAGCAGGAAAGCATCTGTATTAACCAGCTGTCTTCCTCCATAGGTTGGAAATTGCTACAGTGGTCCACAATTTTCTCTTAGCGCCTAGCTCATTGTTGTATCCTTACCTTCTTCTGGATTCCACTCTATGCAACCCCTGAATCAGATTTGCTAGCTATTGTCCCTAGGGTCCCCAGTCTTTATGTTGTCCCCAACATCTGCCTTGTCCAGACAGTAGGACCTGGGGCATTTGACTCTGATCACAACACCCCCAGCCTACTCTTCCGTCCCCACCCAGTACCAGCATAGTGTGGAATGTGATTGTGACAGAGAGTTGCTTGGTTGCCACAGCACTATCTCAGGCACGTCCAGGCAGGCCTAGGCAGGTCATTAGGGGTTCTGTTGACATGAAGGACAGCCAGATTTCCCAAGAGAAACCACAGATGGAGACATAGGCATATGCATATTAGGAATCAGATACGTTTACACTGTTGTCTTCAGAGTTTAGAAGACTGGTTAGTTTGAGGTTGAATTCCTCCCAGGGACACTAAGCTCTGTTTATCAGTGTATTTGGGGATGGTGATGAGACACGGGAACACAAGTCATGTAAAGGAATGAGAGACCATAAGAGGAAGTGGTCACAGTGAAAGAGGAAGCTTCAATAACCAGTCCTGAGGTGAGAACCAGGCCCCTGCTCTTTGCCTTCCTTCATCTTCCAGCATCTCCTCAGGCAGCCCTGCAACTCTCTCACCTGTGCACAGGACCACTTAGTTGCAAATAACAAGCACCTAAACCTCTTATATTGAAAACAAATAGTGCTGCAGGAAAATGAGTAGATATTTCTTTTTCCTTACAAATGTTGCTGAGTTAGGGTCAGAGCCTTGGCCCAACAACCTCCCTAATAAGCCAGGGTTGCATTTAAATGGAAGCCAGCAGTGTGTGTGGCTAAGCAGCCCTGGTCAAGTTGTGGTCTCTCACCCATCACAGTTGTTTGGGCTTCAGTCTCTGCTTCAAGCGATGTTCTGCCAGGTTGATAGTACTACATGAAATTAGTCTTCAGGAAACAAGTACCTTCTCTGGCTGGAACTGAGGCCCCAACCTTTTCCTTCCCCTAGCATGAGCTTCTTGGGGAAAATTCAGTTTCTTGTCATCCATTATTTCATTAGTTTGATAGCCAAAGGGAGGGGCACAAGGATCTCTAGAGAATATTTTCACTCCTGAGGACACTCACAAAGAGGCCATCCCGTCCTAAACAACCATCACTATCTGTGATGAGCACCTGGGAAGTGCAGGAAATGACAGTGACCCTGGCTGGGTGCGGCCAACGGAAGGCAGAGAAGATATTAATGATCACACAGTGAGGACCTGGGGATTCACTAACTCGCTATGTGCCCAGGGAGCCACAGCAACTCTGCAGAGGCTCAGTGTATGATGGTCCCTGGGGGAAGGTCTGGGTGACGGCATGTTTAGTTTGATGTTTTCTGTCTTCTCCCACACCCATACAGTTGTCAAAAACTCCAAGACACTTTCCCTGCCTCCTCTTCCTTCAACAGATCAGTGTTTGCCCGCTCCCAGGCCCTAGGCACTAACGCAACCGTCCTGAAGAACAGAGATCAGTCACTGACCTCACACACTTTCTAGATCGTTCAAACTGATGACAGGACCGATCCATGGCATGGCTAAGAGGAAAGTTTTTATTGTGAAACTGGTTCCCATCTACCAAAAGGAGCCATTTCCCTTAATGTGGCAGAGAGATAAGACACATCCGGAAGAGTACAGAGCAGAGAAAGAAGTAGGCTGAACATGGACAGCAGAGTGGGCATGGCCAGAGCTGTCTGCAAGAGGGGGAAATAGCAGGGACTAGAGAACAGATAAAACAGTAGTAGGAACAGAGGAGAGGGAGAGGGAGGGAAAGAGAGAAAGAGAAAGGGAGGGAGAGAAGGAGGGAGGGAGGGAAAGAAGGAAGGAAGGAGAGAGAAAGGGAGGGAGGGAGAACATAGTGAGAATAGCAGGGTTATAAGGAGAATGAGTAGCTGTGGAGAGGGGAGCCCATGAGCTGGAGGGCGTTAGGGCAGGGGAGGAGTGAGAAGGGCAGGATGCTAGCATGGACTTGGAATGTGTAACAGGTACTTGTGACCCTGAGGGAGTCTGGAGGCCAGCAAGAGCTTTGATAAGTTGATGGCCATCACAGGCAGTCATATGTCCCTTCTGCCAGAGGTAAGGAAAATGATTCCTTTTGGTAGATGGGAACTGGCTTCACAAGTTCTTGAGGAATGCTGGCTTTTCTCTAACTGCCAGAACCCCACCCCCATAGTCCAGGTTAAACTTTAGAGTTGGGGAATTGGCTTTTTTATTTGGACCTGACATAGATGGAGGGCACAGGCACACAGGCAGGGAAGGCTGGAGACTGAGAATTGAGAGGAGAATGCTGGCCATCAAAGGAGGAGGGGGTGCCCATTTTGTTGTTGCTGTTTGAGGCAGGGTCAGTTTCAGCTTCCTTTCTGCTTACACTGAGGTGGCTGGTGTCTGATTGCTGGATCTCTTGTGGCTTTGCACCCTCACCTGGCTCATCCAGCTGCCCTGATTCCTAGGCAATAGTAGCTACAAGGTGTGCCTTAGCTCAAGTCTGCATCTAAGAGCAAAGAAGGATGTTATCAGCCTAACAGAAGTTTGTGAGAAGAGAAGGGAGGAATGGAAGGGGAGAAGGAGGGAGATAGAGAGGCAGAGGGGGGAGGGAAGGAGAGGGAGAGATGGGGGAGAGACAGAGGGAAGGAGGGAGGGGGAGAGAGAATATGTATAAAGAATTCCTTATCTAAAACTGATGTGAGAAATTTCTAGAAAATGAAATATTCAAGGGGAACATTTTTATGTCAGTTGATTCTTTTTAAGTAACTGGAAAGAAAAAAAAAATGATGCCGGACGTTGGTGGTGCACACCTTTACTTTAGTCCCAGCACTCAGGAGGCAGAGGCAGGTGGATCTCTGTGAGTTCAAGGCCAGCCTGGTCTATAGAGCGAGTGCCAGGATAGGCTCCAAAGCCACAGAGAAACCCTGTCTGGAAAAAAAGAAAGGAAAAAGAAAAAAGAAAAAAGAAAAAATGGCTCATTTATTTGTCCTGATCAAAGGGTTATCATGAAAGAAATGTAATCAATGTCTTTAAAAAAACGAAACCACTGGTTAGAAGAGGAGTGGAAATGATGAACTCAGCTCAAACCAGCATATAAAGTCCACTGTCCACTCATTCAGGGGCCACTTACCCAGTCATATTCAGTTGTAGTCACGTAACACACAGGACCACATACTTGGGGCCAGGCATGTACCTGGGATTAGACACTATGCTAACTATAAATCGCAAAATGCTGTTGGTGAGGAGAATAAAATTACCTAGCCCATGTCAGTCCAGTGAGGAAGCAACAAGGCACTTACACATTTGAATTGAGATCAGAAGGAGGAGGAGGCCTGTGCAGGACACTAAGGGTGCTGTAGTTCTAGGCAAGAGCAAGCCAGGTAAGTTTGCCACAGGGAAGGAAAGGTGAGCTGTAAGCTTGGATGAATACAAGTTAACTGCAACTGAGATGTGGACGTACGCTCCACGGAAGTAATTCTTGCTGTATTTTATTTATTTTATTCTCACATAGCCCAGGATGCCTTTGAAATTCATATATAGCAGAGGATAACTTTGAACTCATCCTCTTGCTTCTAGCCCCAAATATTGGGATTACAGGCTTTTTACCCCATGCCCAGTTCTATGAGGCACTAGGGATTGAACTCGGGCCTTTGTGCTTCCGGGCAAGCACTCTACCAACTGAGCTACATCTCTAGCCCCCAGTGGAGATAATTCTAGATGGAAAAAAAATCTTGTGACAGAGAGGATACAGCATAGCAACACAGTTCTGGGCCAGAGGGAGAGGAGAGAGCAGGACAAGGTGATGCTCCAGACGATGTGGGACCAAATCACACAGTTTCAGTTATGTCCATTGAAAGCTTCATTCCAGCCTCAGTGTGAAATGCTTTCAAAGTGGAGTGATCACTTGGAAAGTTGCAAGAACCCAGATTAGGAAAATGTGTGGGAGTTCAGACTGGGGCAGGGGGCGCTGTGCCAGTTTTGATGACCCGTCATCTTCCTGCATGGTTCTGTAAAGGAGACCCTGCGCCTGGAGACTCCAGTTAGATAACTTGCAAGGGCTGGCTCTGAGTACATGCTCCTCTTAGACAGGGAGAGGCACCTGACCTTGTGCGGTGGCTCTAGGGTTCTGTTTTCTGAGATGATTTTCATTTTATTCTCAGGAGCAACCTGTGTTTGTACAGGGAAATGGGGCCAGGAAGCAGGCTGAAACACATTGTGAAGAAGTTCCTTTCCAAAATATTTTTTGAAACGTAGACAGAAGTGAATATTATAGAGCCTGGGAGTGTCTCGGGCCCACACCCCAAGGCTGCTTTCCTAGGTAAAAGATGCCATTGGGCTCTATTCCTAATAAAGGGATCAAGTCAAACTCACAAGCGTTTGGACTCCTAGAAGTGCTGTCTTTACTGATGCTTCCTTGGGAATTCTTCCTGTCTCTGGCACTTGACCAGGTAATGAAAGTTGCATAGAATGGAGATAAGTACCCCAGATAAAGGCCTCTTGTGTTCGACTCACTGTGCTATATCAGGTGACCAGCTTTTCCAAAGTGGCCATCCTCCGACTCAGCCCCATTATTCTTGGGCTCAGTTGAAACAAAGGCCTGGCTTTGAGGTTCCCAAAGTGCATAGCTAACACAGGTGTGCACTCTGTTCATCAGATGACATCACTGTAACACAGTGAGGAAGGCCTCTGGGTAGGAAGAAAATGTCAGGTTATGACTTTCCCTCTCACAGAATCCAGACATAGACAAAGATGAACTCACTTTGGTCCCCTGAAAGCGAGGCACTTGGTCCTGACGACAGATTTAGGAAAGAAAAAGTGAGAAATTTTACCACAACAAAAAAGAAATGATGGCTGCCTTGTAATCCTGTGTCCACATCTCCTTTTAGCACCCAGAGAGCAATGTCAGCAGGACCACAAATAAATGACCATTTTCAAAGTGTCCCTTGGTTAATTCAGAGGCTAACCAAAGGGGAACCGGAACCTAGTCCTTCCACTGCAGACACAGCAGCAGGGCCTTCCTCCTCTCTGCACTGACTGTTCACTTACCTGAGGCTTCCCTGGTGATTCTGCCTGATCCCATCAAGGGGAACTTCCTCCCAGGGAAAGGGAACCCTTGGAGGGTTAAGTGTATTGTTACTATGCTGAAAACAAACTGTAGGGGGCAGTGCATCTGGGGAGCCTGAGAAGAGCCTAACAAGGTGAAGGGTGTCGGATTGTGGGCCAGGGTGGGGAGTGTGGAGGAAGAACATGCAATTGGATCTTGGATGTACTTTAAAATAGAAACAGTAGGGTTGATTGATGGAGTCTCAGAGAGAAAGAAATAGAAGAGAATCTGAGACCTTCACTCAGGGTCAGAGCTAACATCGTGGGATGGAACAGCCACCCCCTGCCATTACATTCCCAATGAGGAAGTGAGCTAGCTCTGTTCATTCTATTGGCCTGGCTGGATCCTGTGATTCTTAACTAAGACCCATGGAAGCCGTGTTCCCTTCTGACTCATTGAAGATTATATTCCCTTCTTAGATAATGACTATAGTCAGTTGTTGGGCCAATAAGAAAACACAGAGATTTTTATTATTATTTTAGTTTCTATCCAAAATAATGGGTTGCGTTATACTAATTTTAAACATGTGTATCATTTATTTCCTCATGTTCCATCCTCTCACCACCTCTTGTCATTCCGCATCTTCCACCCCCCTTCTTCCTTCACGTCCACCATATGACATATGTGAGTACAGGTAAATCCAGATTCCACAGAGGAAAACGGAATATTTGTTTTTCTTCTACTCAGTTATCCTCTCTTACTCCTTTCCCTCCCAGCCCCTCCCCAAAACAATCTCTCTTTTACTTTCTTGTCACATGAAAGAAAACACATGTCATTTCTTTTTCTGAGTCTGGCTTGTTTAGCTCAATATGATGATCTCTAGGTTCATCTATTTCCCTCCAAATAACATTTCACCTTTCAAAAGCCAACTGAAACTCCATTATTATCTGCCTTTTCTTTTCCCCATTATCTGTTGGCCAGATGTGTATCTTGGCTACTGTGAATGGTACAGCAATAAATACTGCTGACTTAGAATCCTTCAGGTAAACACCCAAGAGTGGTAGCACTAGGCCTTAGGGTCAGTTTTTTTTTTTTTTTCTTTTCATGAGCAGTCTTCCTGATTATGATCTCATGACCTTAAATATTACTTTTTCATTGTAGTGAGTAAACACTTGACAGAAGCAATAACAGAGGGAGGGTTTGCTTTGGCTCACAGTCTGCAGCTACAGTTCATTGAGGCAGGGAGGGCACCTCAAGGGGCTCCAGGCAGTTGGTCACATGGCATCTACAGCCAGGAAGCAGTGAGAGATGAGTGTTGGCAAACTGTGTGATAAGTCCCAGCCCAGAGGACAGTGCTGTCCACAGCTAAGGTCTATTATCCCTCTTCAATTAGCTTATCCATAAGCATCCTCACAGACACGTCTAAAGCTTATTTCTATACTGATTTTTTTTAAAGATTTTATTTATTTATTATGTATACAACATTCTGCATCCATGTATGTCTGCACACCAGAAGAGGGCACCAGATCTCATCACGGATGTTTGTGAGCCACCATGTGGTTGCTGGGAATTGAACTCAGGATCTCTGGAATAGCAGTCAGTGCTCTTAACCTCAAAATCTTTTTTTATTTTTTTTTTGAGACAGGGTCTCTCTGTGTAGCTTTGGAGCCTGTCCTGGCACTCACTCTGGAGACCAGTCTGGCCTGGAACTCACAGAGATCCTCCTGCCTCTGCCTCCTGAGTGCTATGATTAAAGGCGTGGGCCACCAACAAACGGCTAAAAGAAAAGGTTTTAAACAAATCTAAGAAAACTATGTTGCAGAATATTTGTTACATTGTTTAGACTGGTCCATAGGTTAGTGGCAGAGGCATCCCTGTTTCTGTCTCATCTTCCTTTCCACAACACATAGTGTCACAGCAAATTAGTTGTGTGCTCACTGTATCTGAATTCTGTTTATTGCTTTTTCTGTTTTTAAAATTAACCCACAGACCAAGAAAATTCAATTATAAATGTACTGTGATACATAGCTATTATAAACATTTTAATATGTTAAAATATGGTGAGCTGTGGTTAGTGAAATGGCACAGTGGATAAAGGCCCCAGAACTTGCAAGGTAGTAAGAGAGAATCAACTCCTGCAAGTTGTCCTCTAACACACACATTTTTACATAACAAGTAAACAAAAGTCAAATATATATATATATATATATATATATAATATAGATAGATAGATAGATAGATAGATAGATAGATAGATAGATAGATAGGGGACATCTCTCTCTGTAGCCCTGGCAGTCCTGGAACTTGCTATGTAGATCAGTAGATCAGGCTGGTCTTAAACTCACAAAATCCTGCCTCTGCCTTCTGAGTGCTGAGGTTAAAGGTGTGCATCCTAACACTCAAAGACCTAAAAATATTTTAATTGGTTAATTGACAAAAGTAGGGGGAAATGCCAAGGGAGAAAAAGACTAGAGTGAAGGTACATTTACTTGATAGAGAACAAGTGTATAAATTTGTATAAATTTGATGGAGCAAGATAGAAAGGATTAAGTACGTTGTTTAATGATAACCGTCAGAAGAACTCAATTAAGAGCATCACTTAAGAAGACAGGGAGAAAGAGTGGAAAAAGAAATAGGAAGCGTGACAGGTATGCTGATGTCCCCATACTTCATATAATTGAACTCATTAGATACCAAGATAGAGAAAGCACAAATTAAAGATGTGAGGATGGAAGGTGAAGCTCTGATGATAACAAGAAGTCAAAAGTCAAGCAGTTCAAAATTCAAAAAGTTCAAAAACATCACTTCTAAGAAGTAGGTACAGGACTTGTATTTTGTACCCTTATGTTCCATTTGCATTTTAAACAGCAATGGTCACTATATGGCTATGGCTTGAGGGTCTTTCGGGTTCATGGTGATCAAAGGCTTAGTCTGCAAAGGGGCAACCTTGGGAGGTAGGGTAGTCTTTAAGAATGTGAGCTTAGTGAGAGAGCCTTAGGTATTGGGAATATGAAATATTTCCCATATGACCTCTTTGGTGGTTCTTGCTTTACTCATGAGAGAGAGAGAGAGAGAGAGAGAGAGAGAGAGAGAGAGAGAGAGAGAGAGAGATTGTAAAAGAACCAAACTAGCTCCTTACATCCTCTCTGGCTTCCTGGTTGAGATATAGCCACTTGCTCCTACAAAGGCTCCCATCATGGGGTCCACCACCCACTTTACTCACAAGAGGTCAGATAATGGAGATGTCCCTTCTTGGAATTCTTTTTTTATGTGTAGTGCTGGAGAGTAAACCCAGGGACTCCTGTGCACATTCTTTGCCACTGAACAACCTTCTCAGGCCTTGTGTTTTGGGGATGGGTTTTTGTTTCCTACCTTAGGCTCATTAATAGTCTCAGAATTTTGACCCTCCTGCTTCTACCTCCTTAGATTAGGATTATAAGCATCAACAATCATTGTCAACCCATGTTAATTTTTTAACTTCTATAATTGTGTGCTAATAAATTTCTATTTTTTCATAAGTAGCCCATGTCAGTTACTTTGTTATAGTCACAAAAAGCTAAAATGTCTATGTGAATGAATGTATATATGATAGATTAATTAACATAGTGGGATATTTGGGAGACAGGGGAAAGGAAAATTGTTCCCTGGTTGCAAGTGTTTCCAAGGATAATATTTTATCTGATAAATTCTCCATTATGATATCAAGGTATTGTACCTAGAAGCTTCATGTCTTCTAATGGCTAGCTTCATAATCCTAGATGTTATGCATGACACTAGAGAAGAAAAGGTACCAGCCTCATCCCACTGTGACCCCTGAAAAGTACAACAACTGTCCTGATGGATATGCCCACTAGTACAATATTGGCATAAATGTTATGGGAGTGACCACCTACTTTCTGATTGGATCTAAAGCCCACTTGATGAGATGGAACCTATACCTGACACTGTTAAAGGGGCCAAGAACCTGTGGCTAGACAGGAATAAGTCCTAGGGCAGAATCTAGCATGATTCTTCTGCTAAATGAACATTATATTAAGATGACTTCTTATTAAGATTTATTGATATAGAAGCTTCTCCTTGCAGTAGATGGCAATTAACATAGAGACCCTCAACTGTCATGCAGATGATAAGAGACTGTGGAGTGCTCAACCCTAAATGGGACATACTTATAACGCCCCCCCCCCCAGGCTTAGGGATCATCATGGAAGAAGAGGTATAGAGACTATAAAAGGCAGAGGTCACATTGTGTGTAGAAAGGAAGCCGACAGTGGACAGGAAGTAGGCATCAGGCTGCTGTACCTCAATGTCTACCACTGACTTACTTCCTCCACTGAGGCTCTACTTTCTAAAGGTGCAAGAATTTCCCGAAACAGTACCACCAACTGTGACCAAAGAGTTAAAATACATGTGTGGTTGATGGGCAATGTTCTTCTGTGTATATGTTTCTCTTATTAGTTAATGAATAAAACACTGATTGGCTGTTTGGCCAGACAGGAAGTGACAAAGCTGGGCAGAATCAGGATATTAGCAGGGACTAATAGGAAATTGCTCTCTTCTCTGCAGAGACACCAAGCAATCATCATGTAGCAGGCAAAGAAGTTGCAGGTCCGGCATACCCCAGTAAAATAGGCCAGGTGGAAATACATAGATTAATAGAAATGGGTTAATAATTAAGACAGAGCTAGCCAATTAGAAACTCTAGCTAATCGTCAACAGCTTTATAACTAATACAGCATCTGTCTGTTTATTTAGGGTTCAAGTGCTGTGGGACCAGCCAGGACAAAAAACCTCACTTAACATGTGATGGCTTGGATGAGATGTCCCTTATGTTCTCTAGCATTTGAATATGTGGTTCCTTGTCAGATTGTTTGGGAAGGCTTAGGAGGTGTGGCCTTGTTGGAGGAAGTGTGTCACTGGGGGCAGAGGACTTTGACATTGAAAAAGTCTCCCATCAGCTCCAGTTCACTCTATTTCCTGCTGCAGTTTGAGATGGGAGCTCTTGGTTATTCCCATCACCCATGCCTGATTACTTCTTCACCCATAGTCGTCGTGGCAGACTTTTATCCCTCTGGAGCTGTAAGCCCAAAATGAACCTCTCCTGCCAACAGTTGCCTTTGTCATGGTGTTTCGTCACAGCACTAGAAAACTAACTGATGCAACAAGAGTTTATGGGGGGATTTCATGCTCAAATCACCACAGTAGGGAAGCCTGACTTGAAGCACCTGGAGAGACTTGACCAGTGGTCAAGCCTGATGTCTGCTAGGGTAGCAATCCCCAGATATAGTTTAGGGAAACAATGGGTGATCTAGCAAGTAACCATCATTTTAACAGAGAGGACATTGGACAGGAGTTCTGGAGGGACTTTTGAACTCAGACAGGCAGACATCTCAGCTACAGCAGGGCAGCCACAGGCAGCAGACCCCCTCTCCATCCAAACCAGAACCTCATTTAATATAGCTTGGGGACACATGAAGTCACCAGGCTGCCCCATTTAGGTCTGACATGTGTGTAGCTCAGTGGCCTGAGGTGCTAGGTCTAATTTGCTTTCATAACTATACCACCTTCACTTCATGGAGGTAGAAGAATTTTAAAAGCCTTACAAGAGGAACACAACACGAAATTCATTTTCCAAGTTATTGTCTCTTTTCAAACACAGAATTGTTATACATTATTCTTTTATGTTACTTTGATCTTGTGGAAATTAAATTTTGTCTCATTGATTTTTCTTTCCTAACAGTATTAGGTTCCTTGTCAAGGTTGAGGTAATATAGTAGAGACATAGACATTCTGCTCCAGTCCCTCCTACCCCTGGGCGCAGGATAAATTGCTTTCGGAAACCCATCTTCATTATTCACTAGCTGTGACAATTTGCATGTTATTTAACAGTCTAAGGATCATTTCCCAGATCTAAAAAGAAGTATTTTTATTGATTCTCAAGGTTGCTATGAGGATTAATTGAGATAACTGTGCAAAAGTTCTAGGAAGATAGTACATACTCCATAGACACTGGTGCACAGGCAAAAGACCACAATCAGTTGTATCTTATGAGACAGCATCCCTCATCCTGGGTTCAAGAGAAGCCAGGGGGAAAGTGGCTGTCAAGTTATGGAGTCTGCACATATTAAAAATGTCCCCTTGATGTATGTAAATTATTCAAACATCATATAGATAGTCATATCTGCTATCCCTAGAGTTTTCTTGTTCCATCCTGCTTGCCTGTCTGTCTACCTTCACTATCCTGTCCACAGACAGCTGCTAAGCTGTCTTCTGAAACTGCCCAGGGTTTCTCCTTGCCATAAAAAGGTTTTTCTATGTTTGCCAGCACATCCTTAGCAGCTGTGTAAGTCACAAATCTGTTCTTGTGGTCCATGGCTTTAATCTGGCTTTGTTGTTTTCTTATGATTGAGCAGGGCATGTGGGATTTGAAGAGAATTATCTTCTCTTCAAGATGAGAGATGCTCTTCTCTCAGTTGTCATAACACTGACAGGATTTAGACCTTGGGCACTTGGTTAAGGTGGTACCAGCAAAATCTCTCATGGAAAACTTATATTAAATTGTTTTTCTTGGATTTATTTATTTATTTATTTATTTATTTATTTATTTATTTATTTATTTGTGTGTGTGTGTGTGTGTGTGTGTGTGTGTGTGTGTGTGTGTGTGTGTGTGTGTGTGTGTGTGTGTGTGTGTTTTGCCTGCTTTTATGATGCACACTGCATGCATCCTTGGTGCCTGTGGAGGTCAGAAGAGGACATTAGTTTCCTTGGAATTGAAGTTAATGTGATTGTGAACCACTGGGTGCTGGGAACTGAGCCTGACTCCCTGCAAGAGTAGCAAGTGCTCTTAACCACTGAGCCATCTCGCCAGCCCCTGAAAGGTTAATTTTTTAAAAAAGAATTTTATGTACTTATGTGTGTGTTGAGTGTGTGTACATGCATGTATGTGCATGTGTAGGTGTGCATCTGAGTGTGTGGAGACCAAAAGAGGGCATCAGATACCTCAAAGCTGGGATTTTGGGTGTTTGTGAGTTATCAGTGAGGTCTGGGATCCGAACTCTGGTCCTCATCTCTGTGACTCAACCATTCTTAAGCACTGAGTCACCTTTCCAGTTTGAAAAGCTACTTCTTTTTTTCCCTTTCTCTCCATTTTTATTTAAATTAGAAACAAGATTATTTTACATGTCAATCCCAGTTACCTCTGCCTCCCCTCCTCCCCTGCCCCAACCCCAACTAACACCCTACCTATCCCATACCATTTCTGCTCCAGAGGGTGAGGCCTTCCATAGGGGGTCTTCAGAGTCTGTCATATCCTTTGGGATAGGGTCTAGGCCACCCCCTTGTGTCTTGGCTCAGGGAGTATCCCTCTATGTGGAATGGGCTCCCAAAGTCTATTCCTATGCTAGGGATAAGTGCTGATCTACTATAAAAGACCCCATAGATTTCCAAGGTCTCCTCACTGACACCCACATTCATGGGGTCTGGATCAGTCCCATGCTGGTTTCCCAGCTATCAGTCTGGGGACCAAGAGCTCCCCCTTGTTCAGGTCAGCTGTTTCTGTGGGTTTCACCAGCCTGGTCTGGACCCCTTTGCTCATCACTCCTTCTCTTCAACTGGATTCCAGTTCAGTTCAGTGTTTAGCTGTGGGTGTCTGCTTGTATTTCTACCAGCTGCTGGGTGAAGGCTATAGGATGGCATATAAGTCAATCATCAATCTCATTATCAGGGGAGGACATTTAAGGTAGCCTCTCCTCTGTTGCTAAGATTGTTAGTTGGTGTCATCTTTGTAGATCTACAGACATTTCCCTAGAGAAATCAGGCACTAGGGAAAAGCTACCTCTTAAAAACCTTATTTCTATACTCTATTATTTGAAAGTTGGTAAACCCAGCCAATACTCAATGGAAAAAGAAGGAATTAAATTCTCTCCCACAGGGATAAAAAATTACATATGTTATTTAGATTGTCTCATCAATAAGCTTATTCTTATCTTCAATTACTTATCTATATATTCAGCACTTACATAGTGAGGACTCGCGGATATTTTATTTATTTTTTAGTTCAATATTGCTTATATTTTGTAACTCAGATAAATATAGACATATAGGATAATAACATGAAATGAAAACCCCAAACCAAATCCTCACATTTATGCTATATTGATTTTGGGAAAGAGAACAGTTCAATGCAAGGAGGAATAGTGTTTCTAGCAAATAGTATGCAGACAGCTGGAGCGCCATGTGTGGAAGAGTGAAATGGAACCCTTGACACTCCCCCAGTCTACGAAAGGCTACATGGTGGGAAGAAGCATGGCAGGGATAACGATCACAAGGTCAATATGACTAGACTGTGTAGGTTAAGGGAGAAGATGGTTCAAGTCTAGAATCAGTGATGGAATGTGGGTGACACTTAGGGAAGGATGGAATGCTGTTGAAGATCCATAGAAAGCATGTCTTGCTACTGGCGTTCAAATCCTGTTCCACCACCTCTGACCTGTTCGACCTACACCAGTTGTTCTCAGCCTTCCTAATGCTGCGACCCTTTAATACAGTTCCTCATGTTGTACTGACCTCCAACCGTAAAATTATTGTCATTGCTACTTCATAACTGCAATGAATCATGATGTAAATATGACGTGTGCTACTGTTATTAATTGTAATGTAAATATCTGGTATGCAGGATGTCTGATATGCAACCCAAGAGGGGTCAAAACCCACAGGTTGAGAATCACAAGCACTCAACCTCTCTGCTTTTCCCTTATATGAAAAATACCATATTTAATGATTTCTAGCTCCTTGTGAAGATTAAACAGACAATTGTGAACTATCTTCCATAGGCAGATGTGTTTGGACACTTGTTCCCAAGGTGGGGATGCTATTTTCAAAGGGTGTGGTACTTTTAAGGGATGGAGTCTCACTGGAGGAAGTAGATCATGGAGGGGTGGGGGAATCATGAGGTTTAATAGGCCAGCACCACTTCCTGTCTGTCTTTTGCTTTCTGACATCTGCCATAATGTCACCAGGTACTTTATGCTCTTGGTAACATGCCGTCTCACCCATGACATCTGGATCCCTTCTTTTACTGTGAGACCAAACAAGCCCTTCCTCCCTTAAGTGGTTTCTTGTGAACTATGTAGTAATATCAACAAGAAAAGTAACTAATATGTGTGTGAAGAACATGTTGAGAGACTAGGCAAACATTATATATAATATGGAAATACTTAATATAATTTTAACTTACCATAGTTTTGATGATAATTAACTGCATGATTTTTTAAAAACATTTAAAATGATTTATTTATTCTTATTTTATGTTCATTGGTGTTTTGCCTGCAGGGGTGTCTGTGTAAGGGTGTCAGATCCCCTGGAACTGGAGTTACAGACAGCTGTGAACTGCCATGTGGGCTATTATTAACCTTAACTCGATATTTAGCATTGTCATTGTCATTGAGTGAAGATGTCATTTGGTGTCTGACGAGTCAACATGTGAAGGAAAGTGTGGAAGGGTATGATGGGAATCTCTGGCTTTTGAATTGACAGGAAGTTTGATACCAAAGCTATCATGATCTGAAGCCACACTCCAGGGAATACATAGCAGCTGCTTAGTTCAAGGTCTGTGTGTAGTCCCGCTGGGCAGGTCTGGGGAGGGGCACAGGAACCCTGAAAACTCTGACCCTGTAACTAGTGAAGCTGGCATCATAGAATGAAGCTTTAGCCATCTCCACAATCAGCAGGGGAGTGTGACACTATGGCCTGACCTCAGCTCTGAACTTCAAATCTTGTTTTTCCAACACAGCTGGCTGCAGCTGCCTTCCCATTTGCTGGAGGGGGGAGTCCAGCTCTCCTTTGGTAACACAGGCCTACTCAGTACATCTCTCTCTTTAAAAAACAAAAAACAGATCATAGGCCAGGTTTTGTTTTGTTTGATAATTGCATATCAAGCTGTCAGCCAGGGCTTAGCAAAGGATATGAACATACTCATAAATTATCCAGTATTCAAAAGCAATCTTGATACTGCTATGAGAGCCTCATTATGGTTGAAGGAGCATGCGGTATTTGCAAAGGCAAGCACTCCAAGGGAACTATTTTAATGAACCTAGGGTTCTTGGGTAATAGCAAAGGACAGCTGATAGATCCCAAGTGACTCAAGGAGAGATTGGAATTCACAATTCCTGGTGGAGCACCTGCTAGTAAGCCATTCATAGAGCAGGAATGAAGCCTGGGATTATTTCACACGTACAAGAGGCTTCGGGTGCCAGCCATGGTTTTTGTTTGATTGGTTTATTTGTTTATTTGTTTATTTATTTATTTATTTATTTATTTGTTCATTTATTTATTTATTTATTTTACTTGTGAGGGGAGGCAGCCAATGACCAGTGTGTGGGGGTATCCATGGAAACTAGAAGGGGCCACAGAATGTTCTGGAGCTGGCATTACAAATGGTTATAAGCCACCTGACATGGACACCAGCTGAACTCTGTTACTCTTAGTGAACGGCAAGAGTTCTAAACTGATGAGCCATCTCTGTGGTCTCTGGTTTTATGTTTTGGGATTTGGTCTCATCCCATAGCTCAGATTGTCATATAACTCAGTGTAGCCTAGGCTGGCCCAAAACTCTTGGTAACCTTTCTTCCTCAAGGATCTGACTTTATTTATGTTTAAATATTTGTTTTATTTATGTGTGTGTATGTTTGTGTCTATGTGAGTGTATGTGCACACATGTGTGGAGGTAGCTGCTGAGGCCAGAAGAGGGCATCAGGTTCCTTGGAGTTAGTGTTACAAGTGTGAGCTGCCAGACTTAGGTGCTGGGATCTGAATTCTGGTCCTCATGGTTGGGCAGCAAGTGTTCTTACCCACCCAGCCATCGCTCCTGTCCCAGTTCCTGACATTTAAGCTCACAACAGCATGAGGGTCCATCTCATCTCGTTTTCTCTTCTCCTCATGGCAGTTCCATTGGCAGTTCTAACTACAAGGTCAAGCTTATCTCAAATTGAGCCAGTCTCGGCTGCAGAGACTCATTCAGTCATCTATCTTTCTACTCTTTTGCTCGTCAGCACATGGTGACAGGCATCATTCAAGGCATATAGGGAGAAGAATATATATGAATCATGCATGGTCCCCACCTCACAGTAGCTCATGGATCAGAGCTGAAAACAGATACAAAAACCTTAACCCCCAAGTGTGTGTTAAGTCCTTCTCTGCCCCAAGAGTTTGTCCCTGCCTAAGTCTTCTTTACTCATCAAACCCAGTTCTATGAACTCCTCAATTTAGCCTCTCCTCCAGAAAATGCCTTGTGCTTAACTTTCAATTCATGGATCTTAAAACTCCAGCATCTAGTCCAAACACAGCCATGCCGTACTTGCTCTATGGGTATCTTGTAAAATGAAAAGGTTTCTTCAACTCTACATTGGTTTGAGATAATAAGGCTTTACACAGGCAATTGCTTGGTGGGCTCCGTATCTATCACCTGATAGGAGGGTTCTTTGTAGGAATGGAAAACAAACATTGATCACCCTGTTTTTCTTTACATCCTCTGAATCTGATTTAGTAAATTTATCTAAGACCCCGTGCAGCCTCTCTCAGGGACAGCCTTGGAGAGCGGGGTGCTGTGTGCCAGGCAGTGCCCACTCGTGAATTGGGAAAACTCAAAAGGAAATATGGTTGGTAATGTTCCATTTTCCCTGCAAGTCTTCACCTTTGTCTTCACTCCAGTTTCTCAACGATCCATTTGGCAACTCTGCAGTTTCCAGATGAAGGGGCCCACTGGTGAGAAAGCTGCCTGGAGAACCCTTGATGGAGACCCAAAGAGAAAAGATGAGGGAAAGTGAGTCTGAACTCCCCTATAGGCTTTAGAGGGGGTGTCAGAAATCTGGCCCAGAGAAAAGAGGTGTTCAAGGAGTCCAGTGTCTGTGTGGATTCTTGTTTTCTCTCTTCATGTAATATGCTGGAAGCATCTCTTCCTTTCCCCACAAGTCCTGAGACTGGTTGTGATTAGACCTTGGGTTTTCTGGCATGGAGGTGGTTCTCCCACCTGGCTGTGCTTGAGTAGGAGCTGTGAGAGGTGGGATTGTGGGTGGTGAAGCCCTCAGCCAGATCCTGCCTCTTTTGTGCCCGTTGCTTGGTAACACTGAGAGGCAGAGGCCCCTGGTCTGCTTTGCTATTGGTCTGGTGATGTTGTTGACAATGGACATGTCTCTGGCTCTGGGTTCTATAAGAGATCTGAGAAGCTTGAGTTTCAAGCTTCAGTCTCCAGAAAATGCAAGTCCTTAACTCTTTATGTCCCTTGGAAATCCCAGCTGAGACTGCTGGGGTTCAGGCGTGGTTGCTAGCTCTGAAAGCAAGGCTGGTCTCTGCTTTGCCTCGAGCCTATTCTGTTGGGCTGCTGTGGCTAGAAAGCTTTGCTCTCCCATCACTTCTTGTTGGATTTTCCTGTAAGACAGCCTATACAAATGTAGTGTAAGTCATCAGAGCTGAGCCAGGGCAGGAGATGGTTTGTTTCATCCATGTTAGCTTAAGACTGAGAGCCTTCTTGGGGTGGTCAGGAACCTGATCACCAGGACCCATACGTTTCTGGAATGGAGCTGGGGTCTAGCAGGGAAAGAAAGCCATAGAAGGCTGAGGAGACTATAGGGGTGTGACAAGGGAGAGAATTAAGAAACAGAAGGGGTATGAATTCATACAAGGTGGTACCTATTGGATCCTTGAATAACTCCATGGCTCACGTGAGCAGTGCCTTTTATGGAGGTCAGTTCTCTGCTTGGCGAGGGGACATCTGAGCTCCTCAGGCTGTGGCCTGCACCCACTCCACCTCCTGCCTCCATGTTTTCTGATTATGCACTCTTCGGAGAAGGAGTCAGCTGAGGATGAGGCTAAGAGTAAGGTAAGCCAGGACATCTGCAGTGAGGGTCAGAAGATGCCCAGTTTGGGCTGAATTCTCCAGGCACTCAGTCCTGTTTTTCTTATATTTTTGGGTTGTGGGCTTAACCTTTAAAGGATGAGCCATCTCTCCAGTCCTCAGTTCTGTTTTTCTAACCCTGGTGTCACTTATAGAAAGCTGCAGGTCCCAGCTGCAGACAGAGTCCCACGCCTCATACCTCACCCCTCACACCCTCACACCCTCACCCACCACCAGGAACAAAGACACTTACCTCATAGCAGGGAAAGTGGAGGATCTTGCAAAGGTCCTTGGTTGAGTCAGGGATGGGGTACTGTTGGGAAATGTCTTCTTCCCTTTTGTTGAGCCTTGTAGTCATCTGCCCACATGCCTCCAGAGAATCTCAAGGTAGGTGAAGATGTAGTCAGGGTGTTTGTGCAATTTCTTCAGGATTAGCTGACCTATGTCTACACCAGTCAGCTCTTCAAAGAGTTGTAGCTATACACAAGTAGGGTTTGAAGTGGGGCAGAAGCTCCAGGACCCCATGACCAGAGGGGCATTACCAGGTTGTAGTAACTCCCGGGACCTAGGGGAGCCAGGTGTCCTGACAGTCTTTGTCTCAGGGGCACCACTGAGTGGGATGGCTTTCTCTCCAGCAGGGCTGGGGATCATATTTACACAACTCCTTTCAGGTCTTAGGTCATGTTCCTGCCACAACTGTTGTTCCTCAGAAGATTTAGTGCAACTCCTTTTTTTTTTTGCTTCCACAGTCTAAGGGGGATGATCTACTTATGTCCAATGGAATTGCAAAATGCCTCCTGAGAACATGGTGGTATTTTGCTGTCATTGGTTTATTCATCCCTTTTGACTATAAGAATCCAAGTTCGGGTTTTGTGTCTATTTTCAGAAAGAAGAAACTAATGTCATATGTTCAGACATTGTGTGGACATGCTTGGCTTTGTTTGTAGAAATGTTAAATAATGGAAGAAGTGTTGAGATAAATTTTATAAGATCCATTCCAGTGTGAAGATAAAGACAAAATATGAAACAAAACTGCCTCCCACAATATAAACTCATCTAACTATATCTGCAGAAACCTTATTTCCAAATAAATGCATTCTAAAGTGTTGGGAGTTAGGACTTCTTCGACATAGGAACTTGGGAAAAACAGAAACACCACAGAGATCTTCCCAGGAGCCATTCCTAGAAACCAACATGGCTCCCTAAGGATCAACCTTGTTCGTCTGATCGAATGTCTTATGTCACAGAGCCACAGAGGAGAAACTAAGTCACCTGGAAGTGAGCAGAACACAAAGTGCTGTCCGATAATGGCCCCAACCAAAATCAGAGATGTTTGTTGCATAATGAGGCCCAGATTTTCATTTGTTTCAGACTCTCTGGAATCCACATGGGAAATAATTGGAAGAGGAAATTAACCCCCTGCAGAGCCATTCAGCTTCATGGTCAAGAAACTGTTGTTGCTACTAGAATGGCAAGTGTGTGGGTCAACTTTCTGTCACTATGACAAAATACTCTAGAAAATCAACTTGAAAGAAGATTTATTTTGGCTCAGTTTCAAGGAATCAGTCTATGGGCATCTGGTCCCATTGCTTTCAGATGTGTGGTGAGGGGCATGGTAAGAGTGTGTACAAGAGGAAGCTGCTAACCTCACTCTGTGGCCAGATTGTAAAGAGGTCTAAGGACAAGATACAGTCCTAAAGGGCACACTGCCAAGGACCTGCTCCCTCCAGCCAGGTCCCATCTATTAAGTTTTCACCAAGTCCCATAGACTATAGGATTATGATCTTTCAGTAGATAACTTCATCAGTGAGATCTGAACCTTATTGGTCCAGTCACTTCTTCAAAACCCCACCTCTGAACACTGCTGCCCTGGGAACCAAGCTTTCAACACAGGGACCTTTTCAGGGATGTCCCAGACATGAGCTAAAATGGCCACCATCCTACACCCATGGAGACTGGAATCCTTTGTAACTGAATCTCTAAAGCTGGGCAAACAATCTTTTATTTCCCTCGTATCCTGCACTTCCATTTCCACTTAGTTTCCAAGCCTCCTTTGTACCTCTTCCCACATGTCTGTTTTGCCAGAAATAACAGTGCAAAGGAGTGTGGGTGGCAGGCTCCCAATACCGAAGCTTGGGCCTCTGTTTCCCTCCATTGTTCACTGTCACACTCGGCTGTCCTCAGGGCAGTTTTTCCAGATAAAAAGGTTGACTGCCAATGATCAGACAGGTTCACAGCCCTGGCCTCCTGATGGGCATGCCTCAATCCCAACTCAGATGTGCTCTATCTTCCATGCTTATCACTTGTCTTCAGCTGCCAAGAGATAGACAATGGGGCAGAGAGGCAGATTGGTGAGCCAAACCTGGGGAGTCCCAGGGGAGTTTAGAAGCTTCTGAACTGCCAAGAATGGCAGCTGCACCAAGTCTCTCTAGACAGGGATACCATTTCAGTGTCTGCTACTTCAGACCTTTCTAATTTAAAGAAGTAGGGACTCCAGGGCTCCCTGGAGGAATATGATAGGGCTATAATAGTAGCAAGGACACATACTTCAGACCTGCTATTTCAAAACCCTGGAACTTTGGAGAGACTCAGTGTTCCAGGAGCTACAGCTTTAAAGGGCCAGTCAGAAGACGTGTTCCACCTCTATCACCCTTACTCAGCTTTTAAAGTAACATCATAGCAAAACTAACAAGAGATGAAGAACTCCAGATCGTTCTAATGCCAGTTCCCAAGTTGACATTTGATATTTGTGTTATAGTTATGTTACCATAGGAACATAATGTTTTGCAACTTCTTATGAATCTATAACAAAGCAAAAATGTTTTTGATTTGGGGGGATTGTGTGTGGCATTTCTTTTTGTGGGGTAGTTGTAATCTTGGGTGAGCAAGACAGCTCAGCTGGTGAAGGAGGTTGCCACCTGTCAGGTCCAAAAGGCAATCCAAGAATCCAGAAATGAGCTCAACCTGAACTCTAGGAGGATTTCTGGAGGTTAGATAAAAGCCAGCATTCCTCAGGAACTCATGAAGCTAGTTCCCATCTGCCAAATGAAGTAGTTTTCCTTACCTCTGGCAGAAGGGGCAAATGGCTACCTGTGGTGCTTATCAGAGTATCAAAGCACATGTGGGCCTCCAGTACCTGTTCCATATTCCAAAGCCCATGCTATCCTGCCCTTCTCACCTCCTCCCCTGCCCTAATGCCCTCCAGCTCTGGACTCCCCTCTCCCCAGCTGTTCACCCTTCTTATAACCCAGCTATTCTCACTATTCTCTGATCTTGCTGTTCTCACTCCACTTTCTGTATTCCCCATTCCCTGCTGGTCTCCCCTCTCTTGCAGGTAGTCCTCACCGTGTCCAGTCTGCTGGCCATGTTCTTTCTACTTCTTTCTCTCTCTGCTCTGGACTCTTCCTAAAACCTCTGGCTGTTCTCTCTCTCCTATCTACAATAAAAGCCGTAACCATACCAAGGAATAGTCATGTTGGCAGTTTCTTTACTGGGCCCCCTTGCTTACATCTGGTGGCACAACTACACTACACAGCCTGGTGACCTAAGTTTGATTCTTGCCACATGGTGGCAAAAGAGAACCAGCTCTCTCAGGTCTTCTCTGACCTCCAAGCCACACACACAAAAATAAAAAAAAAATTAAATGTTTTAACTAATCTTGATGGTTTTATCCAAACCCAGCCAATATGTCTTGAAAAAGATAACAACAGGCTTGGGGTTGATACTGCCAAGACAACAGAGGAGACAACCCAACGAGACACTTGCTCTCCCTCCTGCTTCAACTATTGAAGCCTCAGACCCCAAAGAACTAAAGTTTTCCTAGGAATCTCATGCTGGAAAAAGAAAAAGGCTGGAACCTGGTGCCAGCAGAGGAGGAGCTTGCCTCCCAGGAAGAGCTTTTACATACTTTAGCCAACTTATTGTACCACCTTGAAGGACAGACTGAGCCAAGACAATGATGGGTCAGTGGTGAGCAGGACCACATCTTGACCAGGACTGCTTAATTGTGCAAACCTCTTGATCTCTAGTTAAGCCTACACTTCTTGTCAGTACCACAAAAAAAAGTCACTTCACTCATTCCTCTTCCCAGTGTGTCCACATGGACTGGATTTTCCTCTCCCACCTTTCACTGTCACTTGTCTCTAGTTGGCATCTTGGGGACAGATGGATGAGCCTCCAGTGTTGGAGCTACCAGAGTCCAGGCTCTGCCATTAAACCCTCCAGTAAGGGGTTAGACAGAGACCTGGGCACAAATACAGGTTCCATGGCTTATAAACTATTTGTCCTCTGACAAATTTCTTAATCCCTGTGAGCTTTATTTCCTTTATCTAGAACATAGATCTTCGTGCTTCCCAGATGGGGTAGGCATGAAAATGAAGGAGACAACTCGCAGAGAGCACCTACATAGTGAGTGACGAGCCCTCAGTAAACATTCCCTCTTTTCGAGAGGAAACATGTTCACTTTCCACAGCACGGCCAAGTTCAGACTAACCTCAATTAACAAATGCAGAGGGTCTACTGCAAATACCCATGGAAAAATTGCTTGAATTCTGTCTCAACTCCCCAAACACCTACAAGTTGTCTAGTGTTCCTTGTATAGAACTAGTGTAGAACTAACTCTATAAAATAATTGACCCGACTGGATGTGCAGCCTTGTTTCCACCAGCCTGCCACTCGGGTGCCCAGAGTACAAAATTGAGTAGAGAGGAGCAGAGAATTGAGGAAATGGGCATGGACCACTAATCATTGCTCATTGCTTGACTCATGAGTAATAACTAGTTAAAAGAAATACATTTGTCCCCAAACTGTAAGAAGAATAGGAGCACCTTGTTTACAAGATTATTGGCTGTCCATCAACCCTCCTGGGGTTTTAAAAGTACTTTCAAAAGCCTACTCTGGCCATAACCTTGCTTGTTCCCCTTTCCCTCTGGCTCTCTGCTCCAGACACCCTGGTTACTCATCACTTCTCAGACACCACCTGGGGTTCTCCAACCAGATGGTCCATCCACCTGGACAACCCCTCCCTCCACCCACACCTCCAGGGCCACTCCCTTTCTACAAATCTTCCATCAAATGTTTTATCTTCCTTGAAACCTTCCCTGCATTGCAACTCAGAGACCATCCCTCCTCCTTCTAATCCTCCCAGCTCTCTCTTCCTCTTGGCCTGTGTCACACTGACTCATCAAAGATCTCCTGTGTTCTGTGACAAATAGTCTGTGCAAAGCTCCAGACTTGTCGTGGCACACAGCAGAGTCTAGCATGCATGTGTGTGCACACATCTAGGTCGATATTGGAGGGACATACACTAAGTAGTCACATGAGTAAATATCACTGATGGTGCAATAGATCAAAGAATTGTGGTGGATGTTTCAAAGGAAAGTGTTGCCTAGAAAAAGGAGACCAGAAGAGACATGTCTGGAGGATGAGCATTTAAACTGAGACTTAGTGGACCTATAAGAGGACCTATGAGAAAGATAAGACCCTTCCGTGAAAATTGGTAGATTAAATTGTTGGGGTAGTCTGATTCCTAGCATATACACACTACCACTGCCTCCACGACCACCACCTCCATAACCACCACCACTGGCACCATCCACACTGCTACCACCGTCGCCTCATCACCACCACCTTCACCACCATCACCTCCACCACCACTGTCATAGCCACCACCGCCACTACCACCATATAGCAGAATCCACAAAGTTGGAGAAGGATAGAATTCCTGAAGAACTGAAAAGAGGTCAGTGTGCCAGAACCAAAGAGCAGAGGGAGTTAGAGGGAGAAAATACCATTATGTAAGGCCATGAGGCTGTGCTTAGCATTCCGAATGTTTTCCTAAATCAAACAGAAACCATGAATGACTTTTCAACAAATAATGTGTCTGACACAATTTGACTGATAACTAAAAATCAGTAGCAGGAGAAAGGGTGAATTACCAAGAAGAGACCATTTGAAAGAAAATGGTGACATTGGTGACAGAGGAAGGAGAGAACACCCTGATCTTTTGGAGGCCTGCCACAGTATTGGATGTGGAGATCAAGGAAGAGGCAGATGTTCAAGCTTACTTTCAGAGAAATGGGCTAAATGCCTAGGGGTGTCAGTGCCACTCAATGGGAGGATGAAGGTGGAAATGTCCAAGGTGCAATTTTAGGCTTTCAATTGCAAGTAGAAGAATGGGAAGGGGGTGGCTTGGTGTTAGAGCATACACCTAACATGTGTGAGGCCCTGAGGTCAATCTCTGATGCAGTTCCTCTGAAAGAAAAAATACAGGGAGGCCTATTAAAAATCTTATTTGCCTATATTTTGTGGTCATAACATCAGGTAGCTCTTCATCCCATAAAATCAAATACTTCTCAATGGGCAGAGCAACAGAATGTGTGTGTGTGTGTGTGTGTGTGTGTGTGTGTGTGTGTGTGTGTGTGCTGCTAAGGACTGAACCCTGGGTTTTGTTCATGCTAGGCATGTGTTGTACCATGTGACTAAACCCCAAGACCCAAGAAGAAAAGCTGGGGAAAGGAAGGCAGGAGCAAAGCATAGAATGTTGTTTCCCAGCTTTCCTTATAAGGTGGGAGTGGGGGAGCAGAACAACAGAAAGATCACATTCTATATCAGGTTGCTTCGAGTTGGGCTGCCTTTTTGGTTAGGATTAAGGGATTAAGAGTGTAAGGATTAAGAGGAAGGAGTTCCTTTGCTGTATACATTGGCCTGCCCAGGAAGTTCATCTGTCTCCTGATTTTCTAGAAGGTTAGGGGACAGCTTAGCCTTACTTTGGTGACTTGGTAGTTCAGTATGGACTCTCTCAATCTGTGGTTTTGCTAGTCTACTGGGGGGGGGGGGAGTCAGTGTAGGTACTTGATCAAAAGCAATGGCAGTCTTCTATGATTTGTATTCAATATATGTCAATTAGGCAGCTGGATGTATTGATCTGGAGTGCAGAGAGGGGTCAAGACAAGAGGCACCCATTTGGAAAACAATTGATACTTAAGTTGAAGTCTCTGGAGTAAACAAAATTGACTTGGACCACAGTTAAGGCCAGAGGCTCAGGCAGTCTGCTCTTCCGATGACAATCTCACTCCTCAAGAGTTAACCCATACCCTCCTAGTAACCTAATTACCTCCTAAAGGCTCCGAGTCCTGGTACCATCCCATTGGCAATCAGCTTTATTTTTATCCTATTTGACTGAGAAAAGATCTCAGTTTTCTAGGCTGACTTCCACCTTAATATATAGTAAAGGGTGACCTTGAACTTCTGCCTCCCAGGTACTGTAGTACCAGGATTCCAGGCCTGTGCTAACACTCCTAGTTTTATGCAGTGCTAAGGATGGAGGCAAGTGGGTTTGCACACTAGACTAGACCAGACCTCTGCCAACTCTGCTCCATCCTCAGTCCAGCAATCACATTTCAATGGGTGCTTTCTACTTTTCTTCTCCTTCAAAACATAAACAAGGGAAGTCATTTTTTTTTCCTCTGGGCCACTTACCTCTCATTCTGTGAAGAGCTCCACTCACCACAGCTGCATTTCCGAGATGTGATCAGGGATTACCATGTTGTTATAATAAACATCTTAGATTAGCAGCTTTGTGTATGGGGCATGTTCAGTGTGCATATTTGTTTGCACGGCTGCTTGTATGTGCAAATGGGTGTGGCATCTAGAGCAAGACGACCTCAGGTGTTCTACCTCCTCAGACATTATCCTTTTTTTTTTTTTTTTTGAGACAAGGTTTCTCACTGGCCTGAGGCTAGTATGGCTGGCCAATGAACCAAACAGATTTGCCTGTCACTGCTTCCCCAGCCCTAAGATAAGAAATACGTACCAATTTACCTGACATTTATGTCTGGGTTCTGTGAATCAAAATCAGGTCCTCATTCTTTTTAAAATTTATCTTATGTGAATGAATGTCTGTGCATCATATGCATGCCTGGAACAATAAAATGCCAGAAAAGGACATTGAATCTCCTGGAACTATACAGATGGTTGTGAACAATCACGTGAATGTGGGGAACTGAACCTGGATCCTTGACAGACCAGCCAGTGTTCTTACCCACTGAGCCATCTCTCCAGCCCAGATCTTTGTTCATGTAAGGCAAGCAAGAACTTTGCCCACTGAGCTGTCTCCTCAGCCTCAGGTATTGGCTTTTACCACTGGACTGAGTTTCTTGAGGACAATCAAGGTATTTTATTCAGCTCTCTGTATCCCCTACGTCCATCACAGGGTCCAGACAACAATACTCAGGAAACAGCTGTTTTAAAAAATGAATGAAGGAATGAGTGAACACTTAGTTATAAAGTGCTCAGATGTGCTAGGTGCCAGGTGACTATTACCCACAGTGAGTGTATGGGAGGAAGTCTGGTCACTTCCAGGTGAGGCGGCCCCAGAAAGCTTCCCAGATAAGAAATGTACGCTGGCCTCACAGGCTGAGATAAGGCATGTGAAAGTGCTGGCCCAGGGCCGACCTGCGCTTGGTATTGAATAAAGGAGAAATGAATCTGGTTTGGCTGGATGGAAAGGGGCGTGGAGGATTTTCCATGGGGGCAGGTGGTGAGAACAAAGGTTTTTGAAGTTGAAAAACATAAGGCAAGTTTGGGGAACTATCAAGGGACTCTTCTAACCTTTTGACCTGTGGCAACAGATTTACAGCAAGGAAAACAGTAGATTGGAAGGGGAGGTGGGGAGCAAGCGACAGCACCAGGCGATGTGTGAGCGGTGTGACCCTTGCTGCAGAGTGGCTAGCACGCAAGAACCATACACTGATTGCCCTTGTCTTTTTTCCAACGAGGAGTTATGCTGTTGAACTTCAGAGAACCTCTGAGCAATGCAAACAAAGCACTTAAAGAATGCCTTGCAGGGTCGTGGGAGAGGGGCAGTGGATGCAGGGTTAGGCAGTTACCTAATGTCTCTGTAGTGCCGGCAACCAGCCAGATTAACCCGGTTAATTTTCATTTTTCTCCACATTTCCAGCTTTCCAGAATTAAGAGCCTCCCAGTTGACATAGGGAAAAAGTTACTCTGAACAGGAAATACAACAGGGAGGAGACTGGGAAATCCGAAAACCATGCCAGCAGAGGAAGTGGCCAGTGGCTAGAGAATAGGGCCCCTTGTCCCCACTTAGCTTTTGGTCCAATCTTGAAAGCAACCCACCTGCAGGATGCTTGCCAGCACAGGGTAGGGACAGGAACACGTGGCAGGAAATCACCACAGATTGTGAGGAGAGAGGAAAGCAGGACTGTGGGTGGAAGAGCCTGCCCCTCACTATCTCCTGCACCCAGTGCTCAACTCAGAGGAAGCAGGGCTGCAGGAAGAGAGCCAGCAAGGGACCTTCAGAATCTAACAGCGAACTCTGCCTGGCATCTCGGCATCTGCTGGCTCCGAGATGTTGAGAAATCACTATTGATAGAAGAGGAAGTCTTCTGCTCCTACTCCACTACACAATAAGGGATGGTGGAGATAGGGTAAGAATTCTCAAGAATTTGGAGCAAGTAAATTCAATTTCTCTTATCCTGTTACTCAGTGCTCTGCAGAAGAGGGCTGGGGCCAAATGGGTGTGGCATTTCCCTACCCAGTAAGCACTCATCAGTAAGGTCTACAGTGAACATAACTTGCCTGTACTTCCAACTGGCTGGCTGCCTATAAGCCTGAGCTCCCACTGTTTCCTAGAGTTGGATGCATTTGCCATAGTGGCTTATAAAACTCATGGAAACACCTAGTTTATTATAAAGAACATGATAAGACACGAAGTGTGGTGCAGGCCTGTAACCCCAGCACTTAGGAGGAGGAGGCAGGAGGATCAAAATCACCCTCCACTGTAAGTTTGAAGACAACTTAGTCTACATGAGACCCTGTCTCCAGTAAAGGGGTGTAGATGAAGTTCAGACTAAAACACATATAGGAGACTGTACAATGAAAAGGAGTTGCCACCTGTCAGGATGTTCTTCTCATTTTTTTTTCAAAGACACAGTTTCTCTGTGTAACAGCTCTGGCTGTCCTGGAATTCACTTTGTAGACCAGGCTGACCTTGAACTCACAGAGATCTGCCTCCCTCTGCCTCCCGAGTGCTGGGACTAAAAGCATGTGCCACCACCACTGCTGGTCAAGGACATTCTCAAAATGTAGTCCTTGTTTGGTTTTTGTGGCAGCTTCTTTATGTAGATATACTTGAGTAAACCATCGGCAATCAACCTGACCTTCAGCTATGTCTCTTCCCAGAGGCTGGAGATGTGCGTGAGTTCCTGTGTGTCTAGGGACTTTCCAAAGAAATGGTCTCATTAGCATTAACCTGAATCTGTTTGAAAGAGCACCTTGTGCTGGAGATGCTTAAGAATTTACTTCACGAACCAAAGACAAAACATGCAAATACTTTAACAAAAGAGATGTTTCTTGTGATAAATCTAACAGAGCTCCTAGTCAGGTAAAAACAAAACAAATAAACAGACAAAAATTGAAATACATGCAGCTGCCTCTCTGTACTTGTGCAGGGACCAGGAGTGGAAGAGGGCTGGATAGGGTGGGGAGCTGGGATTGTTTCCAGGATCTCTGAGGACTCTGAAATCTGGACATGCCCAAGATTAAGATCAGAGTATTTGCATGCGACCTGCACTTATCCTTGCTGTGCTTAAAGTCATTTTTGAGTTACTTATATAAGATGAGCAAATGCTATGCAAATGGTTATATACTGTATTATTTAGGAAACAATGGCCAACACATCTATGGACTCAGTACAAATGTGACTTTTTAAAAAGATCTATTTTTATTTATATATGTGTCAGCCACACGTGCACAGGTGCCTCCAGAGGCCAGAGGAGGACGACGGGTTCTCCTGAACTAGTGTTAGAGGTGGTTGTGAACCATCAAATTGGGTGCTGGGAATAGAAATCAGATTCTCTGAAAGAATCAAGGGCTCCCACATTGAACCATCTCCTCAGCCCAAATACAACTTCTTTTATTTTTTTTCAAATATTGTCCATCTGTGTTGGTTGAATACATGAATAAAAAAACTATGGGTATGGAAGACTGCATATCATAACATCACAAGGATGTGTCCAGTTCTTGAGAGTTCTTTGGCCATTCTTTGACCTGGCTCTAGTCTGATCACCTGGTCTTAAATTCTTATACCTGATTTCACTTCTCCCTTTCTTCCAATCATAAAACCTTCCCTGCTTGGCCCTATGTTTTCTTTTCTCTGTTCCTAAATTCACGTGGTATCTTCCATTTGCGTCTTCTTTATCTGTGTCAATTCTGTGTATTGGCATCTACAGTACCTTGCTAGGAGAAACACTTAATCTCACCTCATGAGGGAGCATCGATGGCTGAGCAGTGGGGGGGGGGGGGGGAGGGGAAGAGTCCTGTACTGACAACACAGAAAGTGACAGTAAGAAGATGCCATGGGAAAGAGTAAGTGGGCTTTTAGGGCAGACAAATAGAAAGTGTTGGAGCTTGTAATAATTACGCAGTTTCTCACTCTGTTGTTTATAGTCAGTCGTCCTCGGTGAGATGGCTCAGTGGATAAAGGCACTTGCTATCAAGCTTGATCAATCCATGAAGCTCACAGGGTGGAAGGGGAGAACTGATTCCCCAAAGTTGTCTTCCAGCCTCCAAATGTACTCTTGCAAGTTCATTGCATGCATGCATAAGAAAGCTCTCTGTGTTACTCAGAAATTGATACCCCAATTGGAGACCTCCAAAACAGAGTGCTCCAGCTCTCCTGCCCACTTGTTTGTCACTCCACACTCCTCCCCAAATTTAGATACTGAATGCTCTCCTCTCCAAGGGATGCCATGGGAACCAGAACCTTTCCCTAAGGCCAGTTGTAATTACCAAGAACTATTGCTCCAACATTGCCCTCTGCTTTTCTGTGTATGAATTCACCATAGAGAGTCTCAGATTTTATTTGATTGTAGGTCTCAGAATTCCCATTCCCTAGAGAGTCCTGTCAATACCAAGAAAAGTAAATGCCAAAAAGAGTCTGGGCAGGCCTTACTGGGATTACTAGTGGATCAAACCTCTTTCTGTTCAATCATATCCCTATTTCCTCAAGCCTAAGCATAAAAATGGATAGGTCAGCCAGGTCTCCAGGAATTTGATCTGAAATTCACATCACATCACATGGAACTGTGATCAAATTAGCCATTATGTTTTTCTCCACTTAACCTGCTGTTTTACGGATATTGCAGTATTGCTGGTACCTGAAGGCTGGGGAGATTGTAGAGATAGGGAGACTAGATTTCACTTCTAGCTAGTATTTCTAGGTTCTTAAGGAGGAAGAATTGAAACACAAGACAAGGTTAAGTTGGAAGGAAGTTTTATTATAGAACAAAAGTATACAAGGAGCAAGGTGGGCTTCTGGAAAGAGATGCATCCCCCAGAACTTTGCTTAGCATCTTTTGGACAAACTTTAATGGAGGGAGGTATGATGGTTAGGTTTTTTTGTTGTTGTTGTTGTTTTTTATCAACTTGACACAGGTCATGAGGGAAGAGGGAAACTCAGTGAAGAAAATACTTCCATCAGACTGACCTGTAAGCAAGTCTACAGGGCATTTTCTTAATGATTGATGTGGGAGCCCCCAGAACAACTGTGCCACCCCAGGGCAGGTGGTCTTGGGATGTATAAGAAATCAAGCCGAGTCAGCCATTGGGAGCAAGCCAGTGAGCAGTATCTCTTCAATTCCTGCCCTGAGCTCTTTCCCTGACTCCTCTTCATGATGGACTAAGTAAATTGTAATGTGAAATAAACCCTTTTCTCCCCAAGTTCCTTTTTGGTCATGGTCCTTGTTATAGCAATAGAAAACAAACTAGGACAGGGGAATTATTGAGTACAGTGGAATTTCAATAACAGACCAGTATTTTCCCAGAATAATGTAACCCCCTCCCCACCTTTTTTTTTTCTTATATGAAGATTTCAGATGTGTCAAGATGCCAGGTGTGAGAGTCATCTAACACCAGCGATCTGCGCACCAGATCCGAATTCGGCGCCGGGATTCGACACATCGAGCACCTGGTGGCAGTTCTGCCTCCATCCGTTGGCCCAGCGGGACCCAATACACCCAAACACTGCTGAGGCCCCAGTAACAGTGATACCTCCATCCACGAGAAGAGGACAGACATAAGAGTATTGGATCTGTTTGCATCTACCAGAAGAGAACCTTGGCCCCATCCATACCCATCAGGAGAGCAAGAAACTCCTGGTGTCTACACCCACCAGAAGAAAGGATGAGAAGAGGACAAGTTAAAAGCACATTCAACAACAGAAAACCCAATATGACACCACCAGAGACTAGGGACCATACACCAGCAAGACCTGAACATCACAATGCAGATGAACCAGAAGAGAATGACTTTAAAAACATCTTCAGGAAAATGATAGAGGATCTCAAAGAGGACCTCAAAGAGGACATGAGAAAATCCCTTAAAGAAATGGAAGAAAAAACAAACCAAAAACTACAAGATATCAACAAATCTCTCAAGGAAACAGTTCAAGACCTAAAAACTGAAATAGAGACAATAAAGAAAGCACAATCTGAGGGAATGCTGGAAATAGAAAAGCTGGGTAAACGATCAGGAACTACAGATGTAAGCATGGCTAACAGAATACAAGAGATGGAAGAGAGAATCTCAGAAGTTGAAGACACACTAGGAGAAATAGATTCATCAACCAAAGAAAATCTTAAGTCCAACAAATCCCTAACACAAAATATCCAGGAAATATGGGATACTGTGAAAAGACCAAACCTAAGAATAATAGGTATAGAAGAAGGTGAAGAAATCCAACTCAAAGGCTCAGAAAACATATTCAACAAAATCATAGAAGAAAACTTTCCCAACCTAGACATGCCAGTGAAAATACAAGAAGCCTACAGAACACCAAATAGACTGAACCAAAAAAAAAAAAAGGTCACCTCACCCCATAATAATCAAAACACCAAACATACAGAACAAAGTGAAAATATTAAGAGCAGCAAAGGAAAAAGGTCAAGTAACATATAAAGGCAAACCTATCAAAATCACACCTGACTTTTCCATGGAAACTCTGAAAGCCAGAAGGTCCGGGATAGATATTCTACCTACACTAAGAGACCATGGATGCCAGCCTAGACTACTATACCCAGCAAAGCTTTCAATCAATATAGATGGAGAAAACAAGATATTCCATGACAAAACAAGATTCAAACAATACGTATCCACCAATCCAGCCCTACAAAAAGTTCTGGAAGGAAAACTGCAACCCAAGGAACTTAACTACAACCAGAAAAATATAGGCAATAGATAACCCCACTTTACCAACAGCCAAAAGGAAAAAGGAATAGAATCCCACACATAATCTCACTACCATCACCAAATCAAAAACAAACAAGAATGAACAACCAGTGTTCATTAATATCCATCAACATTAATGGTCTTAACTCTCCTATAAAAAGATACAGATTAGCAGAATGGATAAGAAGACAGAATCCATCCTTCTGCTGCATACAAGAAACACACCTCAACTTCAAAGACAGACGGTACCTAAGAATTAAAGGTTGGGGAAAAATTTTCCAATCAAATGGACCCAAGAAACAAGCGGGGGTAGCAATCCTAATATCCAACAAATCAATCAAAAGAGATGAAGAAGGTCACTTCCTACTCATCACAGGAGAAGTCCATCAGGATGAAGTCTCAATTCTGAACATTTATGCCCCAAATACAAAGACATCCACATTTGTAAAAGAAACATTACTAAAACTCAAATCACACATAAAATCACACACATTATAGTGGGAGACTTCAACACCCCACTCTCACCACTGGACAGCAACACCAGATAGAAACCTAACAAAGAAACAAAAGAACCAATAGAAGTTATGGCACAATTGTCCTTAACAGATATCTATAGAACATTCCATCCAAATACAAAACAATTTACCTTCTTCTCAGCACCACATGGAACCTTCTAAAATCGACCACATACTTGGCAACATAGCAAACCTCAACAGGTACAAAAAATTGAAATAACCTCCTGTATCTTATCAGACCACCATGCTTTAAAGTTAGAATTCAACAACAACACGAATTACAGAAAACCTACAAACTCTTGGAAATTAAGTAACACCCAATTGCACAGTTCATGGGTCCAGGAAGAAATAAAAAAATAAATTAAAGATTCCTAGAATTCAATGAGAATGGGGACACAACATATCCAAACCTATGGGATACTTTGAAAGCAGTGCTAAGAGGAAAGTTCATAGCACTAAATGCCCACATGAAGAAACAGGATAATAATCACACTAGAGAATTAACAGCACAATTGAAAGTTTTAGAAAACAAAGAAGACAATACACCCCAGAGGAGCAGACTCCAGGAAATAATCAAATTGAGGGCTGAAATCAATAAAATGGAAACCAAGAGAACAATACAAAGAATCAATATAACAAACAGTTGGTTCTTCGAGAAAATCAACAATATAGACAAACCTTTATCCAAACTTACCAAACAACAAAGAGTGAACATGCAAATTAATAAAATCAGTAATGAAAAGGGGGACATAACAACAGACACATAGGAAATCCAGAGAATCATCAGGTCATACTTCAAAAACCTATATTCCTCAAAATTTGAAAATCTAAAGGAAATGGACAATTTTCTGGACAGATTTCACTTACCAAAATTAAGTCAAGGACATATAAGCAACTTAAATAGACCTATAACCCCTAATGAAATTGAAGCAGTCATCAGAAGTCTCCCAACCAAAAAAAGCCCAGGACCAGATGGCTTCAGTGCAGAATTCTACCAAAAATTCAAAGTACAGCTAATACCAATTCTCCTCAAAGTATTCCACACAATAGAAGCAGCAGGGTCATTACCAAGCTCTTTTTATGAGGCTTCAATAACCTTGATACCCAAGCCACACAAAGACAACTAAGAAAGAGAACATTGATGTAAAAATTCTCCATAAAACCCTGGCAAATCGAATCCAAGAACACATCAGAGGAATCATCTACCACCATCAAGTAGGCTTCATCCCAGGGATGCAAGGATGGTTCAACATACAAAAATCCATCAATGTAATCCAACATATAAACAGACTGAGGAAAAAACCACATGATCATCTCACTAGATGCTGAAAAAGCCTTTGACAAAATCCAACACCCCTTCATGATAAAGGTCTTGGAGAAATCAGGGACAACAGGAACACACCTAAACATAATAAAAGCAATGTACAGCAAGTCAACATCCAACATCAAATTAAATGGAGAGATTTAATGCAATTCCTCTAAAATCAGGAACAAGACAAGGCTGTCCACTCTCTCCATACCTCTTCAATATTGTCCTTGAAGTTCTAGCTAGAGCAATAAGACAACAAAAGGAGATCAAGGGAATACAAATCGGAAAGGAAGAAGTCAAACTCTCACTATTTGCAGATGATATGATAGTCTACATAAGTGACCTGAAAAACTCTACCAGGGAACTCCTACAGCTGATAAACACCTTCAGCAAAGTGGCAGGATACAAGATTAACTCAAAAAAAAATCTGTAGCCCTACTATATATGGATGACACATTGGTGTAGAAAGAAATCAGAGAAACATCACCCTTTACAATTGCCTCAAACAACATAAAAATATCTTGGGGTAACACTAACCAAAAAAGTGAAAGACCTGTACCGTAAGAATTTTGAGTCTCTAAGGAAAGAAATTAAAGAAGATACCAGAAAATGGAAAGATCTCCCATGCTCTTGGATAGGTAGGATCAACATAGTAAAAATGGCAATCTTGCCAAAAGCAATCTACAGATTCAATGCAATCCCCATCAAAATCCCAACACAATTCTTCACTGACCTTGAAAGAACAATTCTCAACTTTATATGGAGCAACGAAAGACCCAGGATAGCCAAAACAACCCTGTACAATAGAGGAACTTCTGGAGGCATCACCATTCCTGACTTCAAGCTCTATTACAGAGCTATAGTCCTGAAAACAGCTTGGTATTGGCACAAAAATAGATAGGTAGACAAATGGAATAGAGCTGAAAACCCTGATATTAACCCACACACCTACAAACACCTGATTTCTGACAAACAATCCAAATATATACGATGGAACAAAGAGAACATCTTCAACAAATGGTGCTGGCATAACTGGATGCAAGCATGCAGAAAACTACAGATAGACCCAAGCCTTTCACCCTGCACAAAACTTAAGTCAAAATGGATCAAAGACCTCAACATAAACCCAGCCACACTGAACCTATTAGAAGATAAACTGGGAAATACACTTGAATTAATTGGTACAGGAGGCTGCTTCCTGAACATAACACCAGTAGCACAGACACTGAGATCAACAATTAATAAATGGGACCTCCTGGGCCTGGAGAGATGGCTCAGAAGTTAAGAGCACTGGCTGCTCTTCCAGAGGTCCTGAGTTCAATTCCCAGCAACCACATGGTGGCTCACAACCATCCCTTATGAGATCTGGTGCCCTCTTCTGGTGTGCAGATATACATGGAAGCAGAATGTTGTATACATAATAAATAAATAAATAAATTCTAAAAAATAAAAATAAAAAAGAAATGGGACCTCCTGAAACTGAGAAGCTTCTGTAAGGCAAAGGACACAGTCAGCAAGACAAAACGGCAGCCCACAGACTGGGAAAAATTATTCACCAATTCCACATCTGACTAAGGGCTGATCTCCAAAATATACAAAGAACTCAAGAAGCTAGTCTCTAAAACACCAAACAATGAAATTAAAAAGTGGAATACAGAACTAAATAGACAATTCTCAATAGAGGAATCTAAAATGGCTGAAAGACACATAAGAAAGTGTTCAACATTCTTAGCCATCAGGGAAATGAAAATCAAAACAACTCTGAGATACTATCTTACTCCTGTCAGAATGGCTAAAATCAAAAACACTAATGACAGTTTATGCTGGAGAGGATGTGGAGAGAGGGGAACACTTCTCCACTGCTGGTGGGAGTGCCAACTTTTACAGCCACTTGAAAATCAGTATGATGACTCATCAAGAAAATGGGAATCAGTCTACCACAAGATCCAGCAATTCCACTCTTAGACATATACCCAAAAGAAGCATATTCATACAACAAAGACATCTGTTCAAGGATGTTCATAGCAGCACTATTTGTAATAGCCAGAAACTGGAAGTAGCCCAGATGCCCCTCAACCAAAGAATGGATAGAGAAAATGTGGTACATTTACACAATGGAGTACTACTCAACAGAAAAAAACAATGGATTCTTGAAATTTGCAGGAAAATGGATGGAACTAGAAGAAACCATTCTGAGCGAGGTAATTCAATCACAAAAAGACAAACATGATATGTACTCACTCATATGTGGATTTTAGACATAGAGTAAGAGATTACCAGCCTTCAATCCACACTGCCAGAGAAACTACTAAACAAGAAGGACCCTAAAAGAGACAAACTTTGTCCCCTGGAGAAGGGGAAAGGGTCACCATCCCCTGAGCAAATTGAGAACATGGGAAGAAGGGGGAGGAAGCTATGAGAATGAGAAGGGAAGAAGAGGAAGGATGCAGAGGTCATGAGGGAGCAGAAAGGTTGAGTCAGGTGTAGATTAGAATAAAAGGATATATGATAGGTAGGGTTTTAGTTGGGGGGGGAGTGGTAGGAGAGGAAGGGAGAGAGAAGGGAACTGGGATTGTCATGTAATTCAATCTTGTTTGTAATTCAAATAAAAAATGATAAAAAAATGATGCCAGGTTCATGGTGGGAGCAAGAAACTTTGCAAGGTCAATCATATAGAAATGACATTATAACAAAGCAAAGCCAGAGCTCTTGGTGGTCAGCCATGTGGGTCCCAGCTAGGTCTAATTGTTCTTGTTCCTTCAATGTTTGAGAGATAAGATGACATCTTTGTGTATGTAATACAACTCTGTGGTCACATCAGCTGCTAGATACCATGTTTTCTCTCTGTTTTCCTTGTGTCTATCTAGCCAACCTCAGGAGTGAAGAAGGAAAATGGCCCTTCTGCTCTCTCAAGATTTATCAAATAAAATGCCAAAGAGATTAAGTGGAGAAAAGACCCACAAACATACGATTTGCATGGTGGTGACCACAGTGTAGCATCCCCAGTCCTGTGTGATGCAAAAGCTTATAGAGACTTTTTAGCAATCTATTTACTTAATTATTTTTGTATTTATAGGAGATGAAGAGGACAGAAGATTTTGACACCTTCGTAGGGTTTTGAAATGATTTTTAGGAGAGTTCAATGAACTTGGAGAACAATGGCCTTGAACAAAGTCTTGATCAGAGGAACAGACTACCTTTGTAAATGATTCACCAAAATAGAGCTGACAGTGTGTGAGGACAGTCTATCCAGGCGGGTGGCAGGCTTCTTTCTTCTTGTGATATGAGTTGAGCTCATGAAAACCCAGCTAAGGGACAAGGGGTGATTGTTCCCTGGCTGGCAGGCCTGATCTTTGGAAACTGGAAGTTGCTGCAGAAAGCCTGTCTTCCTGCACCTGGTGACAGGGACAAATGTGGGTAGGACTAGATGGACGTGGTTCTGAGTCTGCTTCTTAGCCTGTTCAGAGTACCACCAAGCACCATAGTTTATGGGTGTTGTTCTTTGAGCCCCAACAAGGATGTCAGCCTTGACTCCTCCTTCCTTCTTCCATTTTTCCCTTCCTCCTTCCTCCTTCCCTCTCTCCTTCTGGTATTTGTACAAGGTGGTTACATGTTCACATAGATGCAGGTACACATATGTACATGTGCATATAGAGGACAGAGGTGAACCCTAGGTGTCATTCTTAAGGTCTGTTCACCTTGTTTTTTGAGACCTGAGGGTCAAGACTAGGCTAGACTGCTTGGCCAGCAGATTGCAGCCATCAACCTGTCCTCACTTGCTCAGTGCTGGTATTACAAGAACACAGGACCATGCCTGGCATTCTGTACAGGTTCTAGGATTCTGGAACCCTGAGTTCTCAGGTCCTCATGCTTTGAACCACAAGCACTTTACTAACTAAACCATCTCCATAGTCCTCGGGGATTGACTGTTTGTCCAACCCTATAGCTGCACGATGAAGAGAAAGCAGTGGAACAGTGTCCATCACAAATGTCCGCTGTTCAGATAAGCATGGCTATGGAGGCCCCAGTTATCTTAAAGTTAGAGGACTCAAAAACAGACATCGTTAAGGACTATTATTTGGTGTTTGTTTTCCCCTCTTGTTTGCTTCTCTTGAATTTCCAATGGCCCTAAGACTTACTAGCCAGAGTCATAAGTATGCCTCAATGTCTGCTCCCCGTCTGTGTGTTGCTTAGCACAGGGACACTCTCTGAGAAAGATGTCACTAGAGATCTCATAGTTTGTGTGAACATTATAGAGTGAGCTTACACGAACCAAGATGGTGTAGGGCAGTCAGTAGATGCAATAATCACAAGATGTAAACCTGAGACACAAAGTGGCTATAGACCTGTTTACAGTTGACTTCATATCTAGTATATAGGAATCTATTCTAAAGTAATGATGAAATGTGTAGTAAAGCAAACAGTAAGAAAAAAATCCAGGAGTATGATTGTTTCTTCTCATTGTCAAGCATCAGACACTATACATAATTGTGCTATTATATTTGAGTGTCATTAGCTACTCAGAGGTTTGTTCATACCTACAACACACAAACAATGATCTGTGTATTTTGACATCACCAGTTGACCATATAAGCTTACATGATCACTCTCATGTATGTAGCCCTTTGTTGGCCAAATGTTATTATGTGGTGTGTGAATATATTTGCAGGCATTAAAAGATATTGCAGGGCAATTTTTACTCTGCCTCTTTTTTGTCACACACACTGGCTCTATTTACAACCTAAACAATTACCTTACTGTATAAGCCTGGTTTAGCAATGAAAACCTTTCTCCCTTGGGATTTTTTGGGTATGATTTAATTTTGTTTTGTTATTTGAGATAAAGTCTCACTATGCAGCCTTGAAACTTGCAATAGAGGCGAGACTGGTCTCCAATTTGCAATGATCTTCCTGCCTCTGCCTCCCAAGGGCTAGGGTTGCAAACATGAGCCAACATGACCAATTCTCCTTGGGTTATTAATGAGACACTTGAAACTAAGGGCAAACCTGAACAGTTACTTGAATTTATGAGCTTTTTCTTTTCTTTTACAGCTTAGCTAAGCAATATACTCCCTTAGCTTCACCTCTGATATATGGTCACCAGGGCAACAGTTGTTCAAGATGTTTTACAAGAATCTGAAGGTAATTAAAACCCATTCACTTGGACTGGTGTAGGATTCAGATGGGTGACTGTATGAAGCAAGAGATCTGAAACCCCCATCCCCACTTCATTTGTGGTGCACCGATGCTGCCATTTCCCCCAGCGTGCATCCTATGAAGAGCCTTGAAGTTTCACTACACATGTGCTAGCCACTCATCACAGCTCCCTGACTCCAGTCACCCTTCTCCACACTCATACCACCCCATTTCCTTTTCCCATAGAGACCCCTAAGCCTGGCCTCGACAGACAGATTCTCTTGGGGCTCCCACTATGCTTGGCTGCCTCATGAATTAGTTCTTTCTCTTTGGATAAACCCTCTGCTTCTGTGATTGGCATTTCTTGGATAATCCTTAAGTGGGACATGGTAGAGGTCTGCCCTAGTCAGGTTTGAGTTCCTCTTGGTGTCCTTGCTTTGCCTCCACTGTCAATGGTGGTCCACAGTGCCAGTGCCAGTATCTTCGGAGCACTCAGAAATGCCAACGTGGCTGGCTCCCCAGATGAATTGCTCACTGTTTGGCAATTGTATTTCAGCAGCCTGTGAACCACTCACTATTGTGGGGGAATGTAAATGAGGCACTCTGAAGTGGGAGTCCTCAAACCAAAAGGCCTCAAAGATGCAAATGGCCAATAAGAGACAAAAGGGAACCTGCAGAGCCAGGATGGGTCTGGGGACCACGAGAAAGAAAGCTGTCTGGAGAACCCTTAATGTCTACCCAAAGAGAAAAGATGAGGGAAAGTGAGTCTGAACTCCTCCATAGGCTTTAGAGAAATCTGGCCCAGAGAACAGAGGCGTTCAAGGAGTCCAGTGTCTGTGTAGATTCTTGTGTTCTCTCTTCCTGTAATAGGATGGAAGCAACACCCAACCCCACAATTCTTTAAGGAGGAAGAAGGTGCTAGAGTGAACTCCCCATTGAAAAGGGGACTTAAGGGCCAAGATTGGTGGTATAGGCCTGTTACCTAGCACTTGGGCACTTGGGAGGCTGAGGCAGGAGGATTAAAAGTTTGAGGCCAGCTTGGGCTACGTGGTAAGATACTACCAGAGAGAGAGAGAGAGAGAGAGAGAGAGAGAGAGAGAGAGAGAGAGAGAGAGAGAAAAGGAAAGAAAAAGTTTGGGGTGATAGAGCAATTACATGGTATCTAATACTTAGCCAGCAGGGCTGGCCGTGAAGTCCTGGGGGAAGCCCCACAATAACTAGTACAATATTAAACTTAAAACCCTTGTTAGGGCTGGGAAGATGGCTTGGTGATTTAAACACTTGCTGCACAAGCTTGAAGACCAAAGTTTGAATCCCCAGAATCTATGTAATGTCTGGTGGGCATTGCAACATACCTGTAGTTCCAGCCTCTGAAATGGCGACAAGGGATCTCAGGCTAGCCAGGCTAGTCCTATTGACAAGCTCTGAGTTTGTGTGAAAGACCCTCTCTTAATAAATAAACTAACAGAGTAATAAAGGATGATTCCTAATTTCAACCATACACTTTCAGTGTATGCACTCCACATGTGTCCCCCTCTCTCTCTCTCTCTCTCTCTCACACACACACACACACAGAGAGAGAGAGAGAGAGAGAGAGAGAGAGAGAGAGAGAGAAGGGAAGAAAAGAAAACCCCACATCTACCCTGGGGCTTCAGTTCCCATGTTGGAGCTGTTTTAATATACATGGGTGACACCCTCCACCCCCTGCCCCCAGAGGTTTGAAGATCCTTGAAGATGGGTCATATTCTCAGTTATGTTGTCATTCCCAAGATCTTTCTATTTATATCTTTGCATACAGTTTTGAAGATATTTCTGTGTGCTTGGGCACACTTTGTCAGACTTGTAGACACAAAGATATTTATGTCTTCCTACAAAGTCATAGTTTATTGACTAAAAGTAAGTCCACATACTGTGCTGGCTTTGTTGGCTGCAATTTACTGCCAACCCTGATTTCTCTTGAAAGCATGGTCATTGGCTATTTATTTTATTCCAATCCTAATCATCAATTTTAATTATCAGATCACACATTCTATGACATTCAACAATAACTATGAAAGGGTTAAAGAAGCCACAGTGTTCCAAGAGGCCCTACTGAAGGCAGAAAGCTGATAGACATGCAAAGAGAGTCCCTGTAGAGGGACCTATAAAACATAAGAGAACCCAATTGGAGAGGCAGGTTGCTTTGGAATTTAATCTGTCTGTTGGGCCAGGTGAGACATGGAACAATATATGGAAAATGGATAGGTGAGTGGGTGGATGGATGATCTATGCAATTCAAATGGACCTCTTACATGGTAAGTACCAGGTTGAACAGGAGTCCTAGGAAGAGTTGGGAGTTCTCTGCCTGTTGGTGGCTTGGCACACAGGCACAAGGTAGCTAGATAACAATGCCATCAGTGTTGTGTGTCAATCCTTCTAAAGACCAGGTGAGGGTGTTGTACCCTTTGTTAGTCTGGGTTTTCTTATTATGGTTTTAGTATGTCATGTGCATGTCCATGTATTTTCCATACACTCTAGTAATCTATAGGGACTATCTTTTTACTTGTAGGAATGAGTTACATCAGCCTGTGCATCCGTCTGTGCTAGGAAGGTGGTGGTGTCTGTACACACAATCTAAATGTGGACTCATCTTCCCTCAGTATTTACCCTCAAAATGGAGCCAACCGGCACTTTAACGTAGAGTTATCCAGGGCAAAGCCCAGACTCAAAGCCACTGCTTCTTTCACTTAGAGCAAGGCAGGAGCTTAAGGCTCAGCCTGGTCTCCACGCTGTGTAAAAAGCATTAAACTCAGAGACTTATATCAGCCACGATACCATTTCTCATGGCTCTGCTCTTTGAGCTGCTGCACATGGCATCTGCTGGAGTCATACATTAGGGGGTGTTGCAGGCTACTTCGGTTGTGTTAAATGGTCACACTCACATCTGGCATTTACATACTCCTCCCCATAGCACCCCCATCTCATTCTTTTCACTAACTGGTCTTGCCAAAGCTTCCTTGAAGCCTGATACTTAGGGTTCAAAACCAAAGATAGAAGCTGCCAGGCTTCTTACAGGTAACATTCAAGATGGGCATAGTATCTCTTCCATCTAATTCTATTGGTGGCCATAGGTCAGAAAGCTGTTGTGGAATATTATTTTAAGATGGGCCACATTTGTTTATGCTGTGGAACATTTGATTAATGATGCAAAGATGTGCTGTATTCTTTCATGTTGCATTTGTTTAACTCTGTGAAGCTGTGTTAGTTTGCCTGTCTGAAACAGCTGATTGGTCTAATAAAAAGCTGGACATCCAATAGCAAGGCAGGAGAAAGGATAGGCAGGGCTGGCGGGCAGAGAGAATAAATAGGAGGAGAAATCTGGGAAGAAGGGATAGAGGAGCAAGAGCAAGAGAAGGAAAGAGGATATCAGGGGCCAGTCACCCAGCTACACAGCAAGCTATGGAGTAAGAAGGAAAGAAAAGACACACAAAAATAGAGAAAGGTAAAAGCCCAGAGGCAAAAGATAGATGTGATCATTTAAGTTAAGAAAAGCTGGCTAGAAATAAGCCAAGCTAATGCATGGCATTCGTAAGTAAGAAAAAGCTTCCATGTGTTTGAGAGCTGGATAGCAGGCCCCCCAAAGACTAAAGAGCAAAGAGTGAAAAAAAATAACCAACTACAGAAGGGCAACATGGATTAAGGGAAATATGACCCCACATCATTGTAGGAATAGAGAAGCTTTTACATTGTGGAGGGCAAGAATTACAGTGGCTGTGTAAGAGGTGACTGCAAGGCACTCTGCCAATATCTGTTACATTTCTTTTCCTGTGTGAAGGTTGGAGGAGGTAAGAAGGACCTTGGCCAAGGGAAGGTCATGCTTTTCTTCCTTTCGAGTGTCAATACTTTATATCTCATAAACTAACAGGAGAGACCAATGCTGTCCAAAGGATGAAGGAAAGTTGCAAATGAGACCAACACTAGCAATTTTTAATTTTCTAGTGGCTTCAGTCAAAATGTTAAATGGGACAGGTAACACAATTTTAATATTTTACCTTTATCTAATCCATTCTGTCCAACATACATCATCTCAACATGTTATCAACTACACATGATTGAGATACTTATTGTACTCTATCACATGGATTTGAATACAGCATGCGTCTAGTTGGACTTAACCACATTCTAAGTCTTCAGTGACCCACAAATGGTTTCTAGGTTGGACAGACCAAGGCTAGACATTCCCTTCGTTGTCCTAGATTCCTAAGTAGCTTGTGTTAAAAAAAATAGATATTTTAATGCACTTGTGAATGTGAAAGAAAAAAAATCCACGAACCCACAAGCATGCCTGGTGCTGTGAATATTCATCAGGCTTCTCATTCCTCAACATTTCTTGACGTTTTCATTTCTGTCTCTGCAGCTGTTCAGATTTCTTCTCCCTGCTGGCCAGGACCCTTTCCTTCCCAGCCTCCCAACTGACCACATAATAAACTGTGACAACTTTCTTATAACCAGCATGAGTGTTCCAGGTTTCCCAAGCCCTCGTTCCCAGCAGAGGTAATCTGATTGGCCCGGCTCTCATTTCTTCATGCTGCTTCATGCTCGGTTCACCTGACAATTGGCTATCTTGGTTCCAGCTCATCCCTGTTCTAATCAGCTGTGGCTAGAGAAGTACCTTCTTATAGTTCTCTGTATGGCCACCTGGAAGCGATGGTGGTGGATGGTGGGTGGGTAGTTTCCTTTGGAGGAGGTGGTCAGACAGATGCCAACTGATTCTCTCTGTCACTGGGACTTCCCAACTGAGCTCATCAGTCTGACCCAGTCTTTAACTTGGTACCATCCTTGACTGACCTCCAGCCCCACCCACACTAACAGTAATTCATGTGCTTGAAGGATGAGAAAGTCTGGTTAGGTCTAAGTATTCAGTCAGTGGAATGAGAATGCTTGGAGCCTTCAGGAGTTCTGAGGAACCCATCCTGGTTCAGCTACTTAGCACAGCAGATTGATCTAAACACCAATAGTTGCCAGTATCCAGTAACCAGTGTGTGTTTTGTTCTGAGGATAGAATATGGAACCTCATGTATGTGCTTAGTATGTTGGATGCATGTTCTACCATGAAGCTACGTCGCTAGCCCCAGATTGCTGGTGTGTGTGTGGGGGGGGAGAGAATGTGTGCACAAGTGTGTGTCTGTGTATTTGTTTGGGGGCTGGATTTTATTTTGTAGCTTGTTATGTGACCTCTCTGTGTTATAAACTCTCAAAACACTAAAAACCAAAGTCATTTTCTAGTCCCAGTTTCAGTTGTATGGTTCAGAATACCCAGGAATATAGCTTAGGACCTGCATTTCTATAAATCTGAGACATCTGAGATTACCCTCATTTGGTTCAAATTGTACTACCTCATCCCCTAGACTCCATGACAATTCTTTAGGACATTTGACTTGTGGAATTTAAACTTTTTCTAGAACTTTCCAGGCAGTCTGAGTCCAATCAAGTAGCCATGAAGACAACAATAAACAAGAATGAAAGTTCTGGCCATCACTTTTTTCTTACCCCAACCCTGAATTCACTCAGGGAGCACCCCTACTTTGCCCCTGACTTGACATTTCCCATGGGATGGCAAAGTGATTTACCTGGCAGAGTTGTGCAATAAATCAGCGCAAATCCTCAGGCACCACCCTGGTTGGAGGCCCTGCTGGCTGAGTGCCTGAGTCACAACTCAATGGGATAAACCCAAAGGAGCCCCAGGCGGGTGGAAAGCAGTACATGTGGGGCTGTGTCCCTGCGGAATCACAATGGAGCCAGTGTTTGCATGAGAGCCAGACAATGACTCTGATTCAAGGCATGGAATGCCAAGGATGAAGGGTGCTCTGGGTAAAGGGGAGGACCGGGCCTCTTTCTTGGCTCAGTCCCTGCCTGGAAATTAGTCCACTTTTGTTTTTAATCCCATTTGTCTTTTTCCTATGTCTGGGAGAATGAATAAGTGACCATACATTGGTTTCAGAATAATCCCATCTCTTCCACATTTGGCTTCAGAGTTTGGACACTATACTGCTCTAGTCTGTCCTAGCCTTTTATGAGCAAGACCTGTGCAGCCTCCAGATTCTGGGAGATGTAGTAATCTTAGGCTGACTCTGAACTGACATCTGGCTTCTTAAGGTCAGAAAACTTTAGCAATTTTGCAACACCCCACTGGAGTGTCTAGCTTTAGTCACCCAAGGTGCTTGAATTTCTTCCTAGGATTTGATAGGTTATGTGTTTCATAGAGGGCCTATGCACCTTGTATTCATCTTTAACTGAGCCCAAGGGGCCTCAAAGGAGGTTACGTGTCCACGTGCTGTTCTTACAAAACACTTGTTCATTCACTGAGTGGAAAATTTACTATCCCTTCTCATCCCAGCCTGAAATTAGGTGGATTACTTTTGGGACAAGAGCCTGGAAGGCCTCGCTCTAATAGGATGACTAAAAAGGGAAAGCTCTATATGGGCCCATGGAAGCATAGTTTAACCCGAGAGGGAAAATGGGCCAGCAGTCTGGAATAAATGGTTGATTTCCTCCTTTTGAACTAAACTCCCCACCCCTTTTTGAGACACAGTCCTGCAATCTAGCCCTGGCTGGCATGGAACTCACTATGCAAACCAGGCTACCCTAAAACTGCTCAATCCTCCTGCCTCTGCCTTCTGAGTGCTGGGATTAAAGGCATGTACCACCATGCCTGGCTTAAAGTAGATTTTAAAAAAACATGCAATCAAAACACTTTCAGAAGTGATTTGTCTTGGGTTTACTATAAGCAACTACTGAGGCTAGCCCACAGAACAGGAACAAAGCTTTGAGAATACAGGCAAATAAACTAGTGATGTCACAGAATTTAATATGACTTCACAAAATTTAAAAAAAAAAAAAAGCAAATGTAGAAAAGAGACTCCAAGATCTATCCCTTCCTTTCCCCTTCCTTCCACATCCCCTCCTTTTTCTTTCTTTTTAGCAAAATCAACCTGAGTGAGTGTGTATGTGCGAATTCGTCATGTTCATTCAAGATAATCAACAGTTGCAAAAACCTTGACCTTAAACCTCCGCTCCCCGAGAGTGATGGGTCACAGGTGTGTGCAACCTTAACTAGCTTATACGGTGTTGGGATGGATTCAGGCATGCCATGAAAGCACTCAGCTACTGAGCAGCCCCTCTCAAATATCTTTTTGTACCTTTCACCTTTTCACTTAAAGGAAGCACTCTGTGGCCTCTCTTTAGTGTCACTGCCCTCTCTTACCAGATTATCATCATTACTCTTGAACTCTGGAGCTAATATTAAGTGAAGTGAGGGTTGTCTGATGGGCTGGTGAATGACTCCACAGGAAAAGGCATCAACCCTGAGGACCTGGGTTCAATCCCCAGAGCTTACATGGTGGAAGGAGAGAATGGATCCCCCCTCCCTGGAGGGGGCCGTTATCCTCTGACTTACACACACACACACACACACACACACACACACACACTGGCCCAGTCATGCTCTAAAAAACAATAAGTGTAAAAACAATTTTTAAAATGAGGGTTGCATTGAGACACTGGGACCTGATAACCAAGATGGTCATTTGGTGGCTACCAGGCAGTATTCTAAGTCATTGTCCCTTCACCATGACAAGTGTCTCAGAAAATATGTAGCTCCAGAATCTTCATGTCAATAAACTCTGTAATTGTGAGAAGTCTACAGTTACCCGAATTTCTTCAGAGTATACTTTCTGACCTGCTGTGTTCCATGTGAACTATTTAGGACTCTGACATTCAGAATCTAGATTTTGAGGAAGGCTATCAAAAAGGACAGACTTATCTGGGAACATATTCAGAAGCTTTGGTCCAAAGGTCAGCTGGCTTCTTTTCTCTGATCTCAGGTGAGTCAGGACATTGCTGCAACAGGAGTACCTCTTAGGAGTAGTGGCTCTGTCCACAGATGCTGAGCAGCACAGGAAACAGAGAAGAAAAGGCCAGGGACAAGACACCTTTCTTGTGGTTTGAATGAGAAATGTTCCCTACAGGCTCAGGTCCTCAAATGCTCGGTCTAAAGTTAGTAGTACTGTTTGGGAAGCTTATGGAAGCTTTAGGAGGTGGAGACTTGATGGAGGAAATATGCCACTGGGGGTGGGCTTTGAGGTTTTACAGCCTGGCCTTGCTTCTTATTCCTTTCTCTCCGATTCCTCTGTGTAGATGACATGTGATCAGCTAGCTTCTTGCTTCTGTCCTCATGCCTTCCTTGTTGTCACTTCTTCTATTGTCCTGATGGCCTTATCCCTCTAGAACTATAAGCCAAAATAAATCTTTTCATCCTTAAATTGCTTTTGGTTGGGGCATTTTATCATAGCAACTAGAAAGTTACTAAGTCTCCACCTTCAGGCTTCTGTGACCTAATTCCTTTGATAGGTCTACTCTCAAAGATTCCTACCACCTCCAACAATGTCAGGACTTTATAGATCTACTACTGACTTGGTTCACTGACTAGGTCAGAGCCCTCATGATCCAATCATGTTTCCAGAAGCCTCAGCTCTGAACATGCTGTGTTAAGGCTCAATCCTTTAAAACACATGCCATTTGGGAGATATTTCATAGCCATACCATATCAGGCTGGTAGTTTACACAGTGTCGATAGTCTGACAAGAAAGCTTACTACAGGTTGGGGTTCATGATGGCAGACCAGAGGTACCATGTGTCAGGCAGCTGGAGCAGCCACTGAGAGCTCACATCTTAAACAGAAAATAGAAAACAGAGAGGACCCTGGGGATGGCATTGAGTCTTCTGAAACCTCAAAGCCCACCCCCAGTGACAAACCTCCTCCAGTAAGTCCACACCTCCACGACTCCTAATCCCTCCCAAACAGTTCCACCAGCTGAGGACCATGTATTTAAAGACATATGCCTATGAAGGTCATTCTCATTCAAACCACCACAGAGGGTAAAGTTAGTACTTATGTCTAAATAAAACAGTAAATATGCTCTTCTGGTTATCTCTTGTCAACTCTGTGGTGTACTGCTGGGGGCTAGCCTTCAGCTAGGACAGAAGGCATGATCCCAAGACACTAGGCCTAGAGTCATGCTCTGTGTGATCTCATGGGCTTCCCAGAATCACCTGTTTCCGACCTTCTGGCTCAGGTGACGATGATGCATTTGGTAACCTCTTCAACTCTGCCCTTCCGCAGTGTGTGCCAGCCCCAGTTCCTGTACTAAATCTGTCAGTCTTGCAATAATTTGGTAGTCATTTTCCTGACTGAATCCTGCCTGGCATGTTGGAATTTCAGAAGTTGTTTATAATGTCGTCAGCACTTGTGGAACTGAAACAGAAGTCTAGTTTCCAAATCATGTTGAAAGATACAAGAAAGGAAACAATAGAAGTATAACAAAGGAAGTAAGTAGGAAAACAGGACAGGAAGCAAGATGGCAGAGTGGCTCTAGGCAAAGCAGTTATGCCCAACTGGTTCCTTTGATAGTGGGCAGAGACACTTGGCTGGAGTAAAAGTCAACACAGCAATCCAATGACTGCTCATCTAAGCTGATTTAAAATAATATCAAAAGATTATAATTAAAGGATGGCAGGAATGTGTCAGGTGAATGGAAACAAAAAGGAAAGAAGATTTAAGGTAATGAGGATTAAATGGGATGATTAGAATACTTAAAACAAAACCTGTTGATGAAATTGTTAAATGACTATCCACACTGTACAAAGTTGAGATGGTAGAGAATTAGCTTGCAGGCAGAGCACTGCTAGTGTTCAAGTTTCTCAGTGCTTCTGGTCTATTGGCAACCACAGGCTTTGCATACAGACTCCCAGCAAGTCCAGATAAGTAGGAAGGTCTGTTTTCCCTTCTCTCTCTCTTTTTTTTAGAAACAAGAAAATCTTTCTCAAGTATTTCATTGCAATTTTTTTGTCTTGTACCCGTTACCCACATTGCCTAAAATATACAATGCAAAGGGAGAGCCAGACACAATGATCTTCCTAATTGTTTTGTTAGATTTTTTTAATGTCTATTCACTTGTAATATGTTTGTATATGGTGCTAGGCGAGGATCTAGCTTACTTTGTTTGATAAATGTCTAGGTATTTGAATACCATTATTGACTCAGCCATAGTTTGGTCAGTGATTTGAAATGCCCCCTTTAGCGCCATGCCACCAACTGCCATGTGCCCAGGTTTTCCAAGGTTACTTTATGTCAATACACCAAAGTCACTAACTGTATCCTGTTATCTATGAGGAAAGACAACCCAGGTACACTCTTCCTCCCCCCAAAATTGTTATTTTCATACCCCTGATAAGATATAGATTCCACCTGCCAGTGGTAGAGGAAAATAAAACTTCCAACTCAGCTTGTCCTGTGTTTAAATTCTTTCTCTGTCCATAAGAACCTAGAAACACTAGGTAGAAGTGACAACCTTGTCTCTCTGTCTCTAAGACCTCTCCAGCCTCTATGTACCAGCAACAGCCCAATATCCCTAAAACAACTAGGCCTTGGCTACATTCATCTCTTTCTGATCTTGGCTGGCTGTGATGTGATTAGCTGCTTTCAGTTCCTGCCATTGTGACTTCTCAATTGTAGACTGTAACCTAAAACTGTAAGCCACATAAACTCCTTTCTTCTCCAAGTTGCTTTTGGTCAGAGTATTTTATCACAGCAAAGGAAATGAAGGCAGAATAGAGTCCTGATCTCCAGTATGATGTTTTGGAAGATGGACCATTGAGGAGAATAGCCACTGTGGATGGGACTCGTGGTAAGATGCACTGGTAGGTTGTTCTGCCCTTCTTCCATGTGCTGATATGTGGAGAAGGCAGCTTCATGGCCCAGGAAGTGGGTCCTCCCCAGATACCAAATCTACTAGTACCTTGGTCATGGATGCCAGCTCTCAGACCCCACAACATGTAATTCCTGTTGTGTAAGCCTCCCAGCCTGCCTTTGTAATACCCCAAACAACAAATGTATATGTCCTAGTACGAAGAAAATGATGTATCCTTATGATGAATATACAGATGTTGAGAGTACCCCTGCACTGGGATGTTGTTTATTGTGGAGATGCTCCATCTCTCCCAAAGGTGCAGATGGTTTCTGGAGTATGATAGTGCCCTGTGTAGCTTTTATTATGTATCTAAGATTGTATCAGATACAAGAATAAAGGAGCTGACTGTTGGGGTCATGGGGTGGAGGGACCCTCCCCCACACCTGTCTTTCTGCTCTGTTACCCTTTAGATGAAAACCTTCATCCACATCTTTGTAACCTCCTGTGACAGGTGGCTGTTGTCCTCCCAGACCTCAGCTCACATTAAAGACAGAAAAGAAAAGCAGCTCTCCTAGAAATCTATCTCAGCAGACTGGTGCTGGCTCATTGGCCGTGACCCCACCCTCCACTCAGTACAAAGGCACCTGGGAAGGGGAAAGCTGAGATGGATAAAGGATGTCTAAATTGGACCTGTTTGTATGAAGCATTATTGAAACAGCCATGACCACTCATGTGTCACCCATGGCTGCTTTGGCTAGGACAGAGGACCTGACCACCAGGGACAATATGCCCAGAAGACTGAAACTATTTACTATGTAGGAGCTCTACAGAAAAACCTTGCAAATCCTTTAGCGAAAGGAGAAGGAACAACAAAGCCTAGATAATGGAAAACCACAAGTAAGAAAAAAGTCTGACACAATGCATGCAGTTCTTAACACCTGAGGAATAGCCTCTACCCCGAGGAGGGCAAGCTGCTTAAATATCCACACTTCATAGTGAAAAGGGCAGATGTTGGAAAAGCTGCAAGTTAGAGGAGAGCTTAGGGGAACAAATGCCTTCCTGTAAGGTTTCCAGGCCCACTGACAATCAGCCCTAAAACTGGAAGGCCAGAGGTTTCATCTTCCACTCCTATTGTCTTCCCCTCTTTTTCTGCACACTGGGGCAGACAGTAATCTCCTCAGGTTTCACCCACCCTCTGGGGTTTTTCAGGAGAGTCCTGAGGTAAAAGCCTGCTGAAGGAAGCACTGTTACTGACCTCCCTCCTGGGCCATGGAGGAGGAAAGCTGCCTTGCAAGCTGCACCAAGAGGAACTGGTTCCCACTGTATCCTAGCAAGAATACTGGGGTGGCTGAACAGAGGGCAGTGTGTCCTGGGGATGTGCACAAGCTTTTGTTCCAGGGGCTGCTGGTATTCTATAGTAAGTCCTCTGGAAGGGTCTTGGTCTTGACTTTACCTTGAAAAATGAGCCCCAGCACCCTGACAAAGGAATGCTGGTGACGTCCCCTGACTTGAAATAAAAGAAATCCATATCTCAGACAAAAATGACATAATATTCTCATGCTGATCTCTGGGTGAACTTGACCCAGTTTATAAAGTATAATACAAGAATGGGGCAAGAAACCTTTGGCCACCAGGGAACAGGTCCCTTCCATCGCTTCATAATTTATATTTCAGATGTTTGAGGCTATAGTTTTAGACTGAGACCAGCTTTGGAGACAGAGGGAAAAGGAGTTCAAGTTGGAGGCTAGCCTTGGGTATAAAATAAAACTTTCAAAAAACAAATTAAGGTGGACTGTAGAGGTAACTCAGTGGTTAACACTTGTTCTTCCAGAGGACCCGAGTTCTATTCCCAAAACTCACGTCAGACACCTTACTCTACCTTAATAATAACTTTGGGGAGAGGGGGATCCAATATCCCTGGCCTCCACAGACACCTTCTAGTGCTCTCTCTGTCTCTGTCTCTCTCTCTCTCTCCCTGTCTCTCTGTCTCTCTGTCTCACACACACACACACAAATTAAACAAGTAAAAAACAATAAAAGAATTCTTAAAAATAAGAAGATTGAGGCCAGCCATTGGCTCATGGCTACAGGGCACCTGCCTCTCTTATGTCTGCTAGAGGTGTGTTTTCAAATGTAAATCTTATAAGGGAGTTTCATTCAGAGTGTGAATTGTGTCCAGTGTGAGTACAAGTCAGTGTCACTGTGATGGCTGATATCGACTGACAGCTCAATGTCAGGCTCTCAGTCACCTGGGAGACAAACTTTTGGTTATATCTATGAAGGAGTGTCTAGATTGGGTTAACTCAAGTGGGGTGACCCACCCTAAACATTAGTGGCATCATTTTATGGTCTGGAGTCCTGGGGTTGAATCAAGAGGTTAAAGTAGGTGGAATACTAGCCAGCCAGCTTTCTCTACTTCCTGAGTTCAGAGTCACACACAGGTCAGCTGTCTCACACCCCTGCCACCATAACTTCCGGCCATGAGAAGACTGCACTTGAAACATGGAGCTGAAGAAAAGACTTCCCTAAGGGTTTATTGACAGTGGGAGAAAAGCTTCAGCACAGAGGAAGAAGTGGTGTGGACATAGTGTGTATGTAACACAGCTAGCAGAGAGCTTGAACTTTCTTGCAAATGGCTCCTGTCTGTGTCTCATTCTCCTCCTAGCCCAGATTTACCAAAGCCTCCTTCAGAGCCAACTCAACTTAAACTTCCCCCAACACCCTAGTTTGGATGTATCCAGACTTCTGTTTCTGTATTCAAATGGTACACACACACACACACACACACACACACACACACACACACACACACCCCACATTATTGTGATGACTAGTTTTGCCTTTCCTCACCTACCAGACTTCAAGAGAAGCTATGTAAGTTCCATACCCCAGCACAATTTTTGGCAAGTCACAGACACTCAATCTGGTTTTGCATTTAGGTCCAACTTCTCTTTGCAGGTAAATGGTAGCTGTGGGCTTTGCCTGGGACAGAGACCCATGTAAGGCAGCAAGTGCTGCTCCAAGTGAGAAGTGACTTTTGTTATTTTTAAATCTGTTTATTTTAAAATCTGTTAGCGTACGCTAGTGTGAGTGCATGTGTGGCAATGCATATGTGTGGAGGTCAAAAAGAAACTCTGAGGAGTCAATTCTCTCCTTCCACTCCTGGTCCCAGACATTAAACTCAAGTCTCCAAGTGCTGAGCTATTTTTCCAGCTCCTGGCTGTTTTTTGAGGGCAAAGGACACGAGAGCGAGATGAAATAGAACAGAGAACACTCTGGAAAAAGAAAGCAGTCATGTTTGCAAACACACTAAGGGAAGGCCAATGTACGTGTTCAGGGAAGTCCAAGAACTCCATCATGGGGGAGCAAAGGCTGAAAGAGGCAGAGGCCAGTCTGAGCCAGATTATGGAGGGGTCTCAGAGCTATTCTGAAGACTCCAAAACATCATGGTAAAGCTGAAGGGAATGGCTGGAGGTCTGCAGGAGAGCAGCATGGTGGGATTTGAATTTCAGAAAGGGTGCTTTGTCTGCAGGGTGGACGGTGGCATGATGGAGCAGGAGGAGTCAAGATGGTTCTACCGCAGTGCAGGGAACAAAAGCTGAGCGGGGAGTGGAGAGGATCAACCCATGGCAGTTAGGTTAGCAGGTTGAAGCCATGGTTTGGTGTCTCTGGACATTACTAATAGCATCTAAGGAGACACTCTCGATGACTCTGGCTTGGGGAACTAAGGAGAAAGTGTTGGCTTTCAAGATGGAGTCCTTCTAGCCAGCCATGGTGGCTCTCACTTTGTGATCCCAGCACTCAGGAGTGGGCACAGAAGGATCGGGATTTTAAGGCTATCCCCTGCACATACGGAGTTCGAGGCCACCTCCATTCTTCATCCATTCTGATTTTATCTCCACATGTAGAGTTTGGCTTTTGTCTTATCCCGAGCCTCAGGACCATCAGCTTCTCTCTTGCCTTCCTCCCACCATGGGTTCACTCTTGTTCTAATCATCAATTTTCTTTTTTCTTGGTCTTTACCCTTTGCTATCTCTTCTTATGATTCTTAGGACGTTGGACTGTCTGGCTCAGTTCTCTGTAGCACTTTTGTTTTCATTCACATTTGCTATAATTTTAATATTTCTTAAATTTTAAGAGATTTTCTGAATTTTTTATTTTTTATATTCTCTGGTTGACTTTGTATTCATTATATAGCCTAGACTGGTTTAGAATTCACAGAAATCCCCCTGCCTCAGTGTCTTAAGTGTTGAGAGACTAGATAGATAGATACATAGACAGATAAATAGATAGATAGATAATAGATGATAGATAGATACATAGATAACAGATATATGATAGATAGATACATAGATAGATGATAGATAATAAATAGATGATATATATATATATATATATATATATATATATATATATATATATATGAAAACTGGTTATGGCTTCAGACCTGGTTGTGACTTACTCCTGCCTGAGATTGTCCTATCACTCTGGTCCTTCACTGTTCAGACTCCTGGAATTTGGTCCTTAGGACCTACAGCCACACTCATTGTTCATTGTCTTTGTTACTTTTCTATTCCTGTGATAAAACACCACGACCAAGGCAAGGTATAGAAGAAAGTGGTTAATTGAGCTTACAGTTTTGGAGGGTTAGGTTAAGAGCCCATCATGGCAGGGCAGTATGGCTACAAGCAGAAGGCATGCTGGTGGGAGCACCTGAGAGCTCACATCTTGATCTGCAAATAGGAGGGAGAGAGAGAGAGAGAGAGAGAGAGAGAGAGAGAGAGAGAGAGAGAGAGAGAGAGAGAGAGAGAGAGATGCATATTGGCACTAACACAAATCTTTTGAAACCTCAAAGTCTACCCGCCAGTGACACACCTACTCTAACAAGACCAACCCTCTTAGCCCTTCCCAAACAGTTCCACCAACCATAGGCCAAACATTCAAACATATGAGCCTATGGGGCCATTCTCATTCAAACTACCACACTCATCATTCTTCCACCTGCTTCAAACACTCCTCTGCACCACCTCCTTGTGCCTACCTGTCCTCAGCAGTAATGCTAGCATCTTAGCAAATGGTTTTACTACAGGTCTCTCTGAGTCCAAATTCTGTCCTGTATAAGGTTTCTATATCTTGAAAAGCCCATCATGTTTCTTTTTTATACTTTAAGAGGAGTTTAGTTTTTATTTGTGTGTGTGTGTGTGTGTGTGTGTGTGTGTGTGTGTGTGTGTGCCAGTATATGTGCACATGCACTTGTACATGAGTGTGCATGCCAACAGAAGCCAGAAGAGGGCTCCAGATCCTTTAGAACTAGAGTTGCAGGCTGCTGTGACCTGCCTGATATGCGTGCTGGTTCTCTGTATGAGCAGAACTTGTTCTTAACTGATGAGACATCTCTCCAGCCTCCTCATCTCACTACTAATGATACCTTTTCTTGTCAAAATGTCTGATTCCCCCATGAGAGTATGATCCATGAATAAAGAAAGAGGGCAGTGCTTTCCTTTGACTTACCAAAAAAGGTATTGTCTAACGTCTTTGTACATATTTACTAGTGTAGTTAATGGGTGCTATTTATTTTTATCACAAGAGTAGATAAGATGAAACCTACCCTCCTGGCCTATTTGGTGCACAGTACAATCACACTAATGGCCAGCATGATATTGTATGGCAGGACTCAAGAATTTACTCTGAAGATGCTATTGTGCCACTTAGTATTTCCAGCATCTTGCTTCACATCTGCACACAGTAGGGTGTCTGGAGACAGTCTCTGATCCAGAGTCTTGCAGGGGGTGATGGTGCCTCTGTACGTCTCCCCTTCATCTCTTAGACGAAACAACAATGTACTTCAGTATCTGGGACAAGAAGCTTGTGGGGTGTAAGGAATTAATGTCCCTAGCAGAACCCTGTTCGGTCTTTAAGGCATATGGTAGTCTTTCAAATGTGTTTGTCCAGTGCTATGAGTTGTGAGACCAGAGACAGAGTTGGACCACTCTGATGAGTGGTCCAATGGTCTCTCTCAGAGGAACATAGCCACTTTTCCAAGGTGTAGGGAGGGGGAGGAGGAGAGGGAACGGCTTTCGTCTGCAACAGCAAAAGTAGAAGAGGCACAAGATCCCTCCCCAACTTCCAGGCCTAGAGACTAGAAGATGAGGGCAGTTCTGCCAGAGAGGGTGACAGTCAAACCTCCCTAAATACCATTGCCTTCTGTTTTCATTATTATCATCAGTAATGTTATTTTTTATGGGTTTGTTTGTTGTTTTGAGACAGGGTCTTGATATGTATTCCCGTCTGGCCTTGTATTTACCATGTCTCCCTGAATGACCTCAAACTTGAAGCAGTTCTCCTGCCTTAGCCTCCTGAGTGTGGAATTATAGACATAGTACCACTTCTTTCTGTTTTTCTCAAGTATATTTGCTCTGAAGTGAGCTTGCTGGGAAACCTTGACTTTCTTCTGCACAAGTTCTTTGTCTGATGTACTGCTCAGACCCTCTTTCACAAGTGATGAGCAGCCCCCACTGGCATAAAAGGGCAGTTTGAAAAGTATGTCACCCCTTTCAGATGTGAGGAGAAGTAGGAAAACTCTGAGATAATACTGCCCCTTGGGGCTAACAAACTTTGAAGCAGTAATCTGCCCTCAGCCATAAAGGACAAGATCTGGTACAGGAAGCCCTGGAAGGAATTGCCCAATGAAAGCATCGACAGGAACAGTGGTCTCTCTCAGAGGGACATAGCCAACCCATAACCACTTAGATGCAAGGGATCCTGGGAAAGTCATTGCCTGACCTCACCCTTGTCCCATCCATTCATTTCCCACCCATCCTCTCCACTTTGAGTACCAAACAGGAGCCTGGGGTCAAAGAAAGTTATGGATGATGTCCACCCAGGTTAGCATCCCAGGCACAGGGCAGTGGGGAGGGCACAGCTAGAGGGGTCTGCAGATGTAAACAGGCACAGCAGTGGTGCCAAGTTAGCTACTCATTGCAAAGTCAAGACCGAGGAAGACTAGAGTGCCAGGACCCCAGGCGATAGCCAGCTGTTGTTAGAAGTTGGGGTCTTATACACTGCTGCACAAGTGGAAATCCACACAGCCTTTTAAAAAAATACAGCTTGGCCACTCAAAGAACTTTAAAACAGACACAGCATTGCTAAGCTTGAACAGTCAATGCCAAGACTCTTTCCTGAATCATTATTTACAAGGACAAATATTTGACAAGAACTGTAGCTTCTAAAGGTGGGTAGTTAGTTAAACCCATGGTGCATCTATAAGACATTGAAAATCAAATTCCAAATTAGACAGTTGTTCACTATGGTGGACAACACGTGTCTAATAAACACCTGACATGTGGCTGTCCTAAACTGAGATAAACTATAGGTAGGCAATTCACGAAAGACTGCAGAAAACTTGGCACTGGGGGCTGAAGATGTCATTCAATGGACAATGTTTGCTTAGCATGCATGAAGCGATGGGTTTGATCCCCAGCACCATGTGTGTGCCTGAAATTCCAGGATTTAAGAGGTAGAAGCAACTCCATGGTGAGTTGGAGGACAGCCTGGACTGCATGAGATCTTGTCTTAAAGACAAACAAATGGGAAAAGTAAAGGGTGCCAAAAATGATTTTAAAAATATCCCATTAATAATTTTGTATTGATTACATGATGATATGATAATACTTTGGATATGCAAGTTAAAGAAAATATATTGCTAAAATCAATTTGATTTGGTTTTTATTAGTTTACAAGTAAAGTTATTAGAAAAATTGAAGTCAGTATGTGTTTGAAATATATTTCTGTTAGACTAAGTGATTCTTTTTTAAAAGGTTTTTAAAATTTATGAGTATGTGTGTGAACCTACATGAAGAGCTGGAGATATAGGCTGGGAGCCGAACCCAGGCCCTCAGCAAGAGCAGTCAGCTCTCTCAATTACTGAACAGTAACTCCAGCTCAGACAAAGCAATTTTAAAACACACACACACACACACACACACACACACACACACACACACACACACACACACACACACACTGGGAAAGAACATGTTTTCAAACAATATCGAATATCAGGATGTTTTAATCGTTTAATACTCTACATAAATCAGCACACATCTGATAACTGGGTACAGTGACATCATGGGTCTCCTGGTGAGAAGCTCGAAGGACACAGTTTCACTCAGGAAGTATTCTGGACCAAATATATGGCCTGGATCTAATAGGGGGGAAACATCAAACAATTCAAGTTGAAGAACAGTGTAAAAACCCACAGCCTGTACTCTCCAAGTGAATAACACAAAAGACAAAGGGCTGTGAGAAAGCGTGTGCCAACATAAAAACACGGTTCTCACCTTAAAATAAATAAGAGACAGTTTACTCCAGAGCCATTATGAGTGACCAAATTCCATGATCCAATATGGATACAGTTTCATGAAGTTTTTCTAGTTTCCAAAACCAAGAAAACCATAAAGCAAGGCAAGTTTGAGATGCATTGGTGAGTATCCTAGAGAGAAAGGCACATTGGGATGGAGAAGCTTTTCTATAGACCCAAGGTACTATCTGATGACATTCTAGCTCTTGCGTTGGTGGAAGCCAGTGTTCTGCTAATAGCATCTAAGAGGTTTTTATCTATTACCACAAGTTGTTAGTTCAGATGCAGAGTGGGGAGAGGAATGGCTGCTCCAGAGGTCTAAAGCTAGCCCAAGATAAAGTAATTAGCCTCTGAGCCTAGAAAATTCCAATCTCTTCATGGTATCAAAATTCCAATTAGTCCATATGCCTCTGTGAGAGTTTTTTGATCACAGCCAGTTTATTTTCAATAATTTTCATTTACTGCTGAAAATTAAGAATTTAAAGAAGTTTAAAAACCAAATGCCACATTCTTTTTAATGCTTAAAGGATATCATTGGGAAATTAAAAAGAAAATCAGAACATACACTGCACAATAGTTCTTTTCACTCGATGTCCTCATTTTAATCTTTGTGCTCTGGTCATGTGAGAAACTGCCCTTGTCCATAGGAAGTGCACACTGGGGCTGTGGCCAGCACTCATTCAGAAAAGTGTGAGGACCTCAGTTCAGACCTCTTCCCCCTGGCTGTAATCCAAGCAATAGGTGGATAGGAGACAGGCAGGTCCCTGGAAGCTTTCAGGCTAGGTAACTTGCCTGTGTGGAAAGTGCCAGGCCATGAGAGACCCTGTCTCAAACAAAACCTCCAAAAGAAACCTGGGAATCTTTACCAAGGTTGCCCTCTGACCTCCATATGAATGCTGTGTATTTATGAACTAGCGTGTATTTGTGCGTGTGTACACACACACACACACACACACACACACACACACACACACACACACACACCACACCACACCACACCACACACCACACACCATACACAGAACACTGGGGGAGATGAGGGAGAGAGTGCATACTGAAAAATTCAGAGATGAAGGGTCACAGTGCTGCAATTTCTTATCTAATAGCTCAGCAATGGTCATTGTAGGTGTAGATGTGCTTGTGTTCACAGAAAGCAAGCAAGTGGGAATTCACTAATTTGTTTTTGCATCTTTTCTATAAATTTAGAAACGTATGAGGGACAAATGCAAGTAAAACTTTTTTTTTAAGTATGGAATTGTTTGAAAGCCCAGGAGAGGCAGCACCATGGAAAGGTATTAGAAAGGCTTCATTCTATACACCAATATCCTGAGGTCTGAGCACAAGGTGCCTGCCTGGACCTTATACTTCTCCATCTTTTCCAGCTGTGCCCTTTGCCACATGGTGTGAGGAAGCTGCACAGACAAAAGGATATGCTACACATACTCAACTCCCAGAGCCTTGGATTTCTCTTCATGTAATTCTAGCCACTTCTACATTGAAGGTGCTTGAGTACACCCTCCTATGGGTGCAGGAACCCCTAGGCCAAGGAACGGTTTGGAGAGCTACATGACATGAAGCTTAGACATAAAGGCCAGGGTTCTGTGTGTATTTGGAGGACCCTAGTCCTCCCTTGCAGCACAGGATGGTGGCAGGCACGGGATGAGAGGAGCACAGGCTACAGGCTGTACAAAACAGCAAGAAGCAAAATTTAGGCCTCACCTTATGGATGCACCTGGGTGCTGCAGTTGGGTAAGGCAGAGCTCAACCGCATTTTATATGCAGTTTGTCAGCCAAAGACCTACTGCCCAAGAAGGTAGAGTTTATGCTCTGTCCCCACGTCCCCACTGCAGGATGTGAAGAGATGGAAGCCAAGAGAAGCTGCCCACACAATCAGGCACCGACCTGAGCCCTATAATGACATGGAAAGAACCTGAACTGCCCATATAGGGTGGGGCTGAGATAACCCAGGGCCCACTGGGAAAGCAAACACTTTCTAAGAAAAGCTCTCCCAGGGGACCGTGGGTCAGCCCTGAGAACAGAGAACTTTCTGTCTGCCAGGGACCTAATCTCCAGACAAACAGGGAGAGTCACCTGGAAAACTCTGTTGAGATTCAAGTCTTACCTAATGTCCACAGAGCAAGTTGGGGGTGGAACAATTGCTAGGATACCAGGGTAAAACCTAGAGCCATGAGCCCCAGACTGAGACCACGTGGGCTTCTTGGATCTCATGCACATGGAATACTGAGGCCTCAATGGACACCAGGATGCTGGAAGGATCTTCCTGCCTGGACACCCACACAAGCTAGCAGTCTCAATGTGAGCAGGCTTGCGAGGCCCGGGAGATTATTTCCTTTCCCTCTCTTTCCTTCCCCTCCCCACTCCTCTTCCCTTCCCTGCCCTAGCCCTCCCTTTCCTTCCCCCATCCTCAAGTTAAATCTTATTTGAGTGTGTGTGGTGTGTGTGTACACATATACATATACATGCCATGGCACACGTGTGGCAGTCAGAGGACAACATTCAGGTTTTCTCTGTCCACCATGTGGGTCCCAGGGATTAAGCTCAGGTCATCAGGCTTGACCTAGAGTTACTATACTTGCTGGGCTATCTCTCCAGTCTGTCTGTCTTTCCTTCAAGACAGGATCAGACTGTGTATTCCAGGCTGGCCCTGATCCCATGATCCTCAGCCTCCAAAGGGCTGTAGCTGAGATTTCTTTTCTTCTTTTTTAAAGAAAAATAATTCTTTTTAGATGTATTTGCTTTGTTTTATGTCTGTGAGTGTTCTGCCTGTATCACATATGAACCTGGGACCCAGGAAGGTCAGCAGAGGATGTCAGATCCCCAGAACTAGAGTTATGGGTAGTTATGATCCACCATGGGGGTTCTGGGAGCAGAACCCAGGTTCTTTGCAAGAGCAGCCAATGCTCTTAACCACTGAGCCATCTCTCCGGCCCTGGACGCTGAGATTTCTAATTCTTTGCATGGTTGGCTTATTTATTTTATTTTATATTTTTGTATGTGTGTGGGTGTTTTGCTTGCATATATGTCTGTGCACCATGTGTGTGTATTGGCCTCAAAGACCAGAAGAAGGGGGTCAGATCCCCTGAAACTGGAATTACAGATGGTTGTGAGCTGTTATGTGGGAGCTGGGGATCAAACCTGGATCCTCTGGAGATCAAGCAATGCCCTTCCTTAACCACCAAGCCATCCTTCCAGCCCCATCTGGCTTCTTTTCATCTCAGGCTTCAGTTCCAAGACCCCCTCTCAGATACCTGCCAGGGAACCCCATAACTAACAACCTCAACCCTTCTCAAGCACCCTTTACTCCCCATCCTACCCTCTTTACAGATCATAATAACTTCTGTAGTTCTATTACTTATGCCTTTAGTTAGTTTTAATACTCCCTTTTAGAACATAGCTTTATCAATGCAGATAATTTTACCTGAATTACTACCACAGCCTCAGCCCATGACTGGCAGATGGTAGGTATTTAACCAGGATTTACTCAAGGAATTAAGAACGCACCTATCACCTAGCCCTTCTAAGCGTAGCTCAGAACCCTTTTCTCTGCAGAATGTGACAACAGCCCATACATAGCCTTGCAGGTCATGGGACATGGTCCAACAGCCCAGAGCAAACTGAACCCCAACAGGAAACATGTTCTTATTCTGTAAAGTCAATGGTTACATGTTTTTAAAGAAGTTTAAAAGTCTCACCTATCATTCTGAGTGTGTGTGTACATGTATAGGTGGGGAGGGCATATGTGTGCTATGGCATGTATGTGACCATCAGAGGACAACTGTGAAGAGTCAGTTTTGTCGTACCATCTTTATGTGGATTCCAGGACTTGAACTCAGGTCAGCAGGCTTGTACGGTAAGTACCCAATGAGACCAGCTTCAAAGGTTTAGTTTATCATTTCTGTGTAGCAAGTTCCAAAATGTAGCCACTTAGAACATCAGTTTATCTCCTGTCTCCTTAGATCAGGAGTCCAGGAGTCCTCTGCTCAGGGTCACATAGGGGTGAAATGAAGATGCTGTGAGCTGTGTCTTCATCTGGAAGCTTGAATGGGGAAGAATGTTTCTCCAAGCTCCCCAGCTGGTGGCAGGACTTGGTTCTCTAGTAGTACAGGATGGGGTTCTCTGGTGTCTTGCTGGCTGTTGGCTGGTAGCTAGAACCTGCTCTCCAGACCTTGTCCTTTGACCTCCTCCATCCCAGCAGTGGACAACTTTCTGAACACTGAATCTCTCACACTTGGGTTTCTCCAATGAGTCAGCTCTCTCCTTCTGCCATGTGGGTTTTTGGGACTGAACCCAGATTGTTAGATTTAGCAGCAAGCACCCTTACCTACTGAGCTATCTCAACTGCTCCCCTGCCCCACGCCTTCTCATGATTCTTCTATGGCTTGTTAAGACTTCCTGGCTAGTCTCTCAATCTCTCTCTCTCTCTCTCTCTCTCTCTCTCTCTCTCTCTCTCTCTCTCTCTCTGCTTCTCCCTTCCATTCCCTTGTGAGCAGCAATATTGAAAATGTCTTGTCTTCCAGGGAAAGGGAAAATCCTTTGGTCCTGACTAGTCAGCCCTGGTCGGGGAGAGAGCTGGTAGCAAAAGACACACTTCCAGCACCAGGAAGCTTGGGGTGTCAGGGGTGTGGACAAATCCAGGAAGCCCAGGAATGAATCCCTTCAGCAATAGACACTGCCTTTATCTGTCCCCTCCCACTCCACTTCAACTGGCTAGAGTCATTTCCTTCTGTCAAGCCTCCCTTCCCGGCCTTAGTCCTCTTGCCACCCACTGTCACTCTATCTGCCATACTAGCAGGTATCCATCCTAACATAGAATTCAGTCTCCATCTTTTTATTTGTTTGTTTGTTTGTTTAGACAGGGTCTTGCTATGTACTCTGCTGGTCTCAAGAGCTCAATCCTCCTGTCTCACCTTCCCAAGTGTTGGGATCATAGGCATGTACCATCTTGCCTGGCCAGTCACCCTCTTTTGAGGGGCTCTCACAGCACAGAGAAACATCATGTGACCCAAACTTCCACAGGCACAGAGAAAAGTGCTTTGTCACAGGAGGTAAGGCGGGGAAGGAAAGTCTTGTCTGGGTCTCCAGAGATTTGGGCAGGTGGGGTGGTTTGCACAGTCCTGGGAGAGGAGGGGCTGTAGCGAGAGGGAACAAGGGCTATATACAGATGTGACTCTCCATCTGGGTACACAGAATGATTGTCCTGATACTGCTGTAGGACTAAGAATATGGGGAGACTGGGTGAGTAAGAGAGAAAGGGAGTATATTTAGAATGTTTAAGTCTTTAAAAAAGGTTTTTGAGGGTCTGCCTATATAGTGTTGGCTGCCCTTGAACTCACAGAGATCCACCTATCCACCTACTTCTGCCTGCTGAGTGCTAGGATTAAAGGTGTCTAGCACCACACCAGGCTTAAACTTTTATAAGTTGTATGTAGATAGGTGTTTTGCCTGCATGTGTGTCTGTGCACCATGTGCCTGGTACCCACAGAGGCCAGAAAAAGGTGTCCCTGGAACTGGAGTCCCAGATAGTTGTGAGCTGCCATATGGGTGCTGGGAACTGAACTAGGTTCTCTGAAGCATCAAGTGACTCCAGCCACAGAGGCATCTCTCCAGATCTCTGGTTCTAAGTCTTTATAAACCATAGAAGAATTAGTGAGGAAGAGGGAGAGAGAGAGAGATAGAGATAGACAGACAGACAGACAGACACACACACACACACAGAGAGAGAGAGAGAGAGAGAGAGAGAGAGAGAGAGAGAGAGAGAGAGAGAGGAATATAGCCAGGGACTCTTGAAAAATGGGTCAGGCAAGGACTCAAGCTGACTAGGAGTCTGCCAGGCGTCTCTTCAATGCCAAGATAAAATCAAGGCGTCTGTCCTGCCCAGGCCTGAGACCAATCCAAGGTCTGAGTCCCAGTATTGTTTTCAAAACTGTGTGATCTTTCACCATGTCTTCTAGTTGCGAGTCTGCTCTATCCCATCCATTTTCACTAAGACAGAGGATGTTAAATTATGAAGCAACAGGGTTGAGACTCTGCAGGGTCTTAGGACATGTCAGTCCTTCTTCTAAACACCTTGGATCCCATCAGGGACACCGATGCCTCTGAAGTGACCCAGAAAGTGGAAAGAACAACTCCCTCTCACTGGCCTAAGAACAGGTGAAGAAGTCTGTGGTGCAATCTGAGCCTTGGATTGCTTGGAATTAGCGACAGGTCTCAGATACGGAGAGTTCTTCCACACAGTGACTACCCACGTGTGTCCTGACCTTAATAGTGTGGCCTGTAATTAGCCAGGTTATACTGGAATTAGCAAATGAACTAATCAAGTTATACAAGGGTAGTCATAAAGCAAAACAAAACAAAAATGCCGATCTTGCAAATTCTTTAACTCCATCTTGTGGCTTTCATTCCCATTATTGCCTGTTCTGGGCACTGTGACTTGTTCTCCCCACTGCTCAGCCCAGAGAGGAGACTCTTTTGTGGGTGCTCAGGAGCTTGGGAAAGGAAGAGGAAAGGAAAGAGGAAGAGGAGGGAGAAAAAGACAAACCAGGTGAGATACTTCTGAGCAAGTAACTGGAAGATTCTGTAAACTGTGAGAGTTAGAGGGCTGGGAAGAGGGAAAAAAAGTCAGCAAAGAGAATGAAAGAAGGCAAGAGGAGCTGGAAAAAGCTGACACTGGGCATTTGCTTTTCCTTGGTACTCTGTTCCTAAACAGAAACCAAGTATTTTGGGTCCTTGACAATGAGAGGAACAAAAGAGACAAAGCCTACAGGGCCTGACAATGTTGAAACAACACCGGGAGAGACAGCTGGCCCCTGAAGCTGCCCAGAGGAAGGAGTGAGGTTCTGAGGCAAGATCCAGAGTCCTGGGTGGCCAGTGAGCTGCTGGGAGTGGGCATTGAGGTACCGAGGCAGCCAGTGTAGAAAATGTTCGGAGCTATGTTATACACAAGGAAGCAAGCTGATTTCAGCTGCAGCTCCCTTCCCCTCTTCCTAGTGCCATAATGTGAATCCCAGCACACAGCTACAGAGTGTACACTCCAAGCCAGCAGGGAGCTGGCAAGAAGCAGTTTCACATGTGGAACAGAGTAGAGGAAGCACCATGTACAGAGCTCTCTCTCTCTCTCTCTCTCTCTCTCTCTCTCTCTCTCTCTGTCCCTCCCTCCCTCCCTCCCTCCCTCTCTCCCTCCCTCCCTCCTCTCTCTTTCCTCCCCTCTCTCTCCAGAAATAGATTTTTTAATTTATTTTATTTTAAATTAGAAGCAAGCCTGCTTCACTTGTCAATCCCAGCTCCTTCTCCCTCCTCCTCCCCCGCCCCATCAACTCCCCACCCCATCCCCCTGGACTACCCAGAGAGGGTGAGGCCCTCCATAAGGGATCTCCAAAGTCTGTCATATCATTGGGGCAGGGCCTAAGCCCTGCTCCATGTGTCCAGGCTGAAAAAACATCCCTCCGCGTGGACTGGACTCCCAAAGTCCATTGATAACGCCAGGGATAAATACTGGTCTACTACCAGATGTCCCATATATTGCCGAGGACTCCTCACTGACACCCACATTCAGGGGGCTCTGGATCAGTGCCATGCTGGTCTCTCAGTTATTAGTCTGGTGTCCATGAGTTCCTCCTTGTTCAGGTCAGCTATTTCTGTGGGTCAGAAATAGACTTTTTAAGTGAGGATTGGCCATGCCCTATGTCAAACTAAGTGGCAAAGGGCACATGGGAAAAACCTCTCCTTTTTCTTCTTTCTAGACAGCCTCAAGATAAGCCAGCAACAAGTTTCAGGTGCAGGCCAAGCAGCAATCTAGACTCAGACAAGACAGTGGCCACCAACTTGGTTTTTTGACTTGTGGTTTGGTGACAATCAGATGGTACCCCAAGAAGATTTTCTCTTCTGTCTTGGTCACTTTTCTCTCCACTGTGACCAAACATCCCACAAGAAGCAACTTGGGAGGGAGAGATAATTTTGACTCACAGTCCAAGAGGATACAGTCCATCATGGTGGGAAGGCCAGAGAGTGAGGCAACTGGTCACATCATGTCCACAGTCAGGAGGCAGATAAAGGACAGGAAGTGGGGCCAGGCTGTAAGACTCAAGGCCCACCACCATTGACCAACTTCCTCCAACAAGGCTCTCTCCTCAAGGTTCCATAACCTTCCCAAAACAGTGCCACCAAGGACCAAGCACATGAGCCTGTAGGGGACATTTTACATCCAAACTTTATTGTCCAAGCATCGTGCACAGTTGCCTCTAAGCACATTTCCTCTCTTGTGCTACCATCTTGCAGCACTCTTGGTGGGCCTTCTGCCCCAAGTCTCCATCAGTTAATCACATTGCCCAGTAGTCTGTCTCCTTGATAATTCTTGAACCCTGGGGTGGGACCTGGTTTTCTGCTCCCCTGGAGTGACTTGAAAGACACTTCTTAGATCCTCAGTGTTCAATTCTACCTATGGATTTCTGTACCATTTCTGAAATAGGTGCGAAGAATTTCATGCCTAGAGAGAGAAAGGCTCCTCAGACCCAAGTTTGCCCTAGAGGCTAGTCTAATTAGTCTAGTCTAGAACCAGAATTTTGCTTCTCCAACTCTGATAGAGGCTACTCGTTCAAATATTCATATTGAACAGTACAAAACACTGAAGACAAGATTAGAAGCAGCACAGAGATAAGCCTGATGCTTTGAGAATGCCAAGTCATGTTTTCTTATGAGCATCGTGCCTAGGACACACAAGGGGCCTTGGGGATGCAGCTCTCATCTCATTTCCAGCCAATGAGCCTGTAGCCTTAACCTCATAGAAGGATATCTTCCAGGGAATTCTGGTGTGACTTGGGAACCTATCACTAGATTTCACTTGAACTTCATTGCCCTATTATCGAGGGCTGCATGTGAAGCATTCCTCAAAAACTTGTGTGTTTGAACACCTGGACCCTAGCTGGTGGTGCTGCTTTGGAAGGTTGAGGAGCCTCTACAAAGAGAGCCTCTCTGGAGGAAATGGGTTACTTGAGGTTTTATGGACCAGGCCTACATCCTTTCTCCTCTCTGTTTTCTTCTCCACCAAGGTAGAGAGTCCCAGCTACACACACACACACACACACACACACACACACACACACACACACACACACACACACCTGCCACCATGGATCTGCCTGCTGACATACTTTGCCATTCATGGTGGACTGTATGCTCTCAGACAGTGGCCAAAATTAATCTCCCCCTCTTAATTAGCTTTAGATCTGGTATTTGGTTGTGGCAACAAGAAAAGTCATAAATACAACCGTAAGTCTGTTTGGGTCTTACACTCCTGGGAAGGCTCCTTAGAAGAATGCACTCATCCATTTGCTGTGGGTTCATCAATCCAGTGGGTATTTCCAGGGAACAGCCATGTAAAAGACACTGGTTATGGCTATGTGTGTTAGCTTACACATGAGTTCAAACCCTGGGATTGCTATTCATGATCTATTTATACATATCCTTGACTCAAGCATTACATTTCAGAGCTTCACTTTCTCCATCAGTAAGAATGACATTAGTGTCTAACTCATGATGTTTTGTAATATGTAGCATACAGTGGCTGTTTAATATCTATTGACTTTTGTATGGTTTGATCCTGATCCCACTTGGGTTATTAGCTGTTACCATGAAATAAGGAAGTTTCTGGCAATAAAGCAATGAGAAGGGGAAGTCTTAGACTCCCCTTTAACCCCTGAGATGCTCCAGGCTCTCCTTAAGCTACTTCCCACTTTGATGTCTGTTCTACCAGGAGCACAGGGGCTTTCACCTAGTAGCTGGTGATGAGACTGACTTTTGAAGGAACTTCTTTGGGATCTTAGCATGTGTGGTCCACTTCCTTCCCCCATTGCCTGGCCTTCTGGACTTTTTGTTTGTTTGTTAAAGACAGGGTTTCTCTGTGCTACAGTTCTGACTGTCATGAAACTCACTGTGTAGATCAGGCTGACCTCAAACTCAAAGAGTTCTGTCTGCCTCTACCTCCTTGAGTGCTGAGATTAAAGGCGTGTGCCACCACTGCCCAGCCCTTCTGGACTTCTTAATGCAGATACGGTCATACCTCCCAGTACCTGGCCTTACCCAAAAGGAAGCAGAACATTTGCCAGTGACCTCTATCTTGCAGGACTTAGGAAGCAGTTGGTATCTAGCTTTGGATCCAGTGCCTGGTTCTGTGGAGGGAAAATCCCCATGCCCCCTGCTCTAAGTTTCCCTTTGTTCATTAATATCTAGCAACCACTGAGCCAGGAGTAGCTGTGGACACCTGTGTGTCCACCACGCTCTGTCATATGACACTTTCCCTGTGCCTGATCATGTGTTGGTCCACCCTAAAGGCTGGGCTTTTACCTAGGTGCCTTCTCCTGCATTCCCATAGGGGCAACCTCCTCCCTAGCTAATAACAACATGGACCCTGCCCTGCATCTTAGCCAGTGACCAAGGCCCAATTCCTGACCTAGATTCTGAATCCTCCTCTGGGCTGGTCTCCTTCCCATCCTCAGCCCACAGATCTTGCCCACTCCTTGACCTCGGTCCTTGGGTACATCTGCCCTGCCCACTGGTCAGAAAGAATTTAGAAGTTGTTTTTCTACCTCCATATTTCCCAGTTTCCTTTGGGGCTGACTGAACTCCTTGTCTTATATTATTAGAACATCTTCTCCAGCCCCAGCCCACCCCTTACAGATGCATGGGCTTTTAGCAATCTAGCTCTTAGGCAGGCATGGAGGTGCATGCCTTCAAACCCAGCGCTCAGGAGGCAGAAGCAGGGGAATCTCTGAATTCAAGGTCAACCTGGTCTACAGAGCTAGTTCCAGGACAGCCAGGGCTACACAGAGAGACCTGTCTTGAAAGATCAAAGCAAACCAAACCAAAGAATCTAGTTTCCACTAGTGACATGGTCTTGGGAAAGTAACTTAACATTTTGATGTATTTGTGTTCTCTCATCTCCAATGGAAACTAAGCCTCTGTCCTGGAGTTTAAATGAGACAGCGCATGTAAATTAATTATCTCAGTGTCCAGCACACAGCCACAAATAACAGGCAATGGGATGAAAGAGATTTATTCTTTGTGGGGGAAACTTTGACTTTGTGTTTACAATTCTTACTGCTCCCCGGAAAGCTGTGGTGATACCCCTCCTCCGCCCAGCCTTCACTGTTCCTCAGCTAACACTCAGGGCTCTGAGGTGGCATGACATCTATTTTGAGGTGTTGGGTAGAGTGGTCCAAGGTCCTAGCTGTCTCCTGAACTAAAGATATAGGAACTACTGAAGAGCAGAGGCTCTGGGTGTAATGCCATCCATAGAGAAAAGGTGGGGGAAAGGATGGGAATGAAGGGGAAGACCCGGGAAACAAGGGTGGGAACACCCATCGAGAAACTAAAGGCTCCTCTGGGCATGGACAGAGTTTACAAAAGCCAGGTGCCCTCTCGTTCTACTCTGTCAAGCTCATGAGCAGGACTGAGCTGGGACTGAGGTGTTTGCTCAGTCATTAGCCTAGTTAGCATCAGCCCTTCAAGGCCTTGCCAAGCTCTAATTACACTTCCCATTAGAAACACACTTCTGTCCACCTCACAGATGGCGGGCGATAAGAACAAGGAGCCCAGAGATTGGATCTGCCTCTCATCCTGCTGCTATTGACACAGCACTCACTCCCCTGAGAGTGAAAACAGAAAGGAAGGACTTCCTAAATCCTCAAGCCTGGAGCCAAAAGACACAAAGTTCCTAGGATCTTGTCCCTCTGGTCTCAAGAACGTCACCCCCTGCAAAATTTATCTGGAAAAAATTTTAAACTATTGCCACAGTGAGAGACAGCTGAGGATCCTGCTGGGAGGACTCTTGGAAGATTCCATTTCAAGGGCAGTGTTCCTCTGACTCCCCAGAGTGAACAAGTTGGAGACATCAACCATCATCAGTATCATATACACATGTGTGTGCATGTGTATATACACACACATAAATATCATTTAATAGGGCTTGAGAGATGGCTCTGCAGTTAAGAACACAACATGTATCACTCTTGCAGAGGACCCAAGTTCAATTCTTAAGCACCTACATCAGGCAGCTTACAACTACTCCCTGTAATTCCAGCTCCAGGCAATCTGATGCCTCTGAACTCCCAGACCACCTGTACACAACACACACACACACACACACACACACACACAACACAACACACACACACACAGAGAGAGAGAGAGAGAGAGAGAGAGAGAGAGAGAGAGAGAGAGAGAGAGAAGGAAATTACCAATACTTTCTGAACTGGCCCTGAGCACACTGCTGCCACTCAGCACTACATATTTTCTCAAAGGAATGTTCTCAGCATTGACGGTTATAAAATCAAACATCAATGAGCTCTGAGAAAATGTCGACGACTCTGCATCCTGAAGAATCAAATACTCAGCCTCGACTTAATTCTTCACACAGAGATAAGCACACCTGTTTCAGCCGTATGCAAATTTGATTTTATCTTGAACAAGTGATAAAAGTACATGTATACAAAGAAATTGTTCTAAAATAAATTTCTTTATGATTCCTCATCAGTAAATGTTTGATTTGCACACCTATTTTGGATACTTAAATATTCCAGTTATGGCCGATGCTGATAGCGTGAAGTCAAGAAGATTGGATGAGGGATGCACAAAGGATGGAGTTTCCAGCTCTGCCTGTCTGCCTAACTGGGGAAACTGGCTGCGGTTTGATATTCTTCTCAGTGGTTTTAGATTTTAATTATGAATCTGAACCATGCAGAGATGCTGGAGAATACTCAGGAGGGATCCTAGCCAGGAACAGTTGAGGGAGATTTGGTATTTGTGTATTTTGTGAGGGGTGTGGGGATGGGGGAGCTGTGAGGATGTTAGAGTTTGTATCAGGATGTCTTTCCTTTATCTTTTCTCCATCTTATATTTTTATATTATTAGTTCAAATTAGGAACAAGCTTGCTTCAGATTCAATCCCTTCTCCCTCTCTCTGCCCTCCCCCCCCAACATCCTACCTGCCCCTAGCCATTCTCCATCTTATTTTTAAGACAGGGTCTCAGCCTCTTACTGAACCAAAAGTTTGCCATTTTGCCTGGGCTGGCTAACATCAGGCCCCTAGAATCTACCTGTCTCTACCCCCCAGTGCTGGTTTAGAGTCCTGTGAAATCTGTCTGGCTTTGATGGGGGCCTAGGAGTCTACACTCAGGTCCTCATGCTTGCACAGCAGACACTGAGCTATCTCCCCAGCCCCAGCGTTTGTCTATTTACAAAATAGTTAACAATTACTAATTGCCTCGGTGATTCTAATCTGAGCTGAGCTGGAACAGAGCAAAGGAACTGAACAGGGAGACTGGGCAAAGCAGGGTTTGGGTGAGGGACAAATTCATCTGGATTTCTGAAGAGGCAAAGTGGTTTATATCTACTGATGAACACATCAGAGCTAAGGTGTGGGCTTTTCCTTCCCACTCAAGGCTCATTGCCTCTTCACCCCTAGACCCAAAGAGCCCCCCCTCTCTCTCTCATACACACGCGCGCACACACACACACACACACACACACACACACACACACACACACACCAGCAGTCTTGTTAGGCTTGCTGTACCTGCTCTGCCACCTAAGACCCCAAATAGGGCTGGTCCGCCTCTCCTGAGTAATACCTAGGAGGATTAATTACCAAGCACCACAAATTAAAGGCAACACGTTATCTGTCACTAAGAAATAAACCCACACTTTGGGATAAACTATGAATAGTGTTTACAAACACACACCTACAGTCCCCATGCATTGATGAAAAGCTCAGTCACCATGCAGAACTGAGGTCTGTTTCTGCAAACCCATCCATTGTGAGGCCTGTGTTCAATGGTTGTTCAACCTGAAACTGCTTAGGCTTTCTCATCCATGGCTTCAGCCATGCTACCTTCCCCTGGGAAAGGATTTGCTCTGATGTAAAACTTGGCATGTCGACTCTCACACTCATTTCAAAGGCCTCCCTCCTGTGGACTCTCAAAGTCCACAGCAGAGCTGCTGGTATTAACCCCGAGATCCACAACAAGGTGATGGTGGAGTGGGGGTGTTGGGGCTCCTCTTCCACCTTCCCTCCCCCCACATTCCTGCTGTTCATACCTCCAGGGCTAGGAAGGGAAGAGTGTTTACCTCCATCCTCACCTGTTACTACCAATGCCCCCCTTTTTCCTATTACCCCGTCCAGGAGCCCCACGTGTCCAAAGCATACTCTAACACAGGTCCATGGGTTCTTGGATGTGGGGCGCACTTTCTAGTCATTGCGAGTCCCCAGAAACTTCCTCCAACATTACCCCAATAGCCTCCCTGCCGGGTCTACACTGGCAGGTCCCAACACCATCCGTACCTGTTATCTTCTCAGGGGATTTTTTTTTTTTTCATTTGTGTTCTGAAAGAGCATCCTACGTAGTCCAGCTGTTCTTACACTCTCTATGTAAACAATAATGACCTCGAATTTTGGACCCTCTTGCCTCCACCTCCTGAGTGCTAGGATTACAAATGTGTGTCACTGTGCCAGGCTTATGTAGTGATGAGCATTGAACTTGGGATTTGAGCACACTAGGCAAGCACTCTACCCCCACCCTCAAAGGAAAAATGTGCACTTCCTTTTACTGGAAAACTGGCCTGTTTGCACCTCGCCTTCAGGACCTAACTCTGGCCCTAAACTTTGTAGGTGTTGAGAGGCTGGGAGGAGGTCCCCCTCTCTATGTTCAAAGAACCCCCAAACTCCAGGGAACCAGCATGACAGTTGACTAACAATTCTGGGTGGTCTCACAGTTTCTGCAGCTCCTGGTGACCGAGATTTCTGCCCTCCTGTTTTTCCAGTGTCAGTGTCTGTCAGCCCCTCCCTGGGTGCCAAGGTAACAGGAAATGCCAAGGCACTTCCTGTGAGAACCACAGTCCTTTACCTCAGTGCCTCCCCTAAAGGGCCCCTTCACGTTTCTTACCTAGAACCCTGAATAGGTTAATACTTGCTAGATGTATTTTTGCTAATCTTTGGGGATTCCAGCAGGGTAAGGATATGTGTGGTACCTTGTCTTAACATCAATAATACATTATCCATATATATGCATGAAACATAATTTGAACTATGTTATATAGTATGTATATAATGTGTGCCTGTATATATATGAGGGCTTTTGACACCTATGACTTAAACTTTAAGGCTTATTGGTCAAATTTTGGGATCAGCCAAGAGTTCCATTTAACAGCATTGCATGCTGCCAGCTCTGATGCCCTGACACCCTCAAACAGGGAAATCTAGGAGACCAGCAGCGCAGACTCTCCTAGACTCTCATCCCAGGTTGGCAAGTTGCTGTGCGTTGACTGAGGACACCTGTAGCCCACCACAACCAGAGTCACTGGTAACTGTGGCTGCCTTGTTTCCCACTGGGAGATGCTCTGAGCCTAAAGCCTGCTGTTCAAGCTTCTTAGTCTTGAGCCTTGCTGGTGGTTTTCATTTTGTTTTGTTTTTTTTTTGGGGGGGGTTTCTTTCTGTTACTTTATTAAGGTCTATTGCTAGATGGCCTATCATAGAAACATTGAAGCTCTCCATATTAGATGTCAGTGAATCTTCTTAGATTTAATCAAGGAAGAGGGGCAGGGAGGAAAACAGAGGAGAGGAAGTGAGGGAAGGATTTTAGGGAAAGAAAATAAAAAGTTAAATGTCCTAGGACCCGTCCTAGAATCCCTTTTCCAGGGCTCAGGAGTCTGTCTCTGGGTTGCCTTTATGTCACCTTCCCCAGTGTCAATCAGCTGCAGCACTCATAGGACCCACTTCTTGTCCGACCTGAGCAGTGCTCACCTCATGTTTCATGCTCACTTTCCTGTGGGCTGTATGCTTCGGTCTCTTTCCTCTCTCCCTCTCCCTCCCTCCTTCCCCTCTCTTCCTTCTCTCTCCCTCCACCCTCTTCTAGAGACCCTGAAGGGGCCTGTCTGAGCCCTGACTAAAAGCTCCAGGTGATTGTACCAGTGGTGTTGTTTCTTCTGGCTGCAGGCCGCTTGCACACTGGCAAAAGCTATGAGCATCTAACCTGCAACCGCTTTGCCTTTTCCATCTCTGTGCTTGCCAGCCTACTTCCAAGGGCAGCACCTGGCCCTTGTGCCCGAGGCTTCCTCCAGCTGCAACAGCACACCTGGAGCAAGCCAGGTGCAGAGAATCCACACCCTCTCTTCTCTCCAGCAGCAGCTCATGGACAAAATGCCCAGTACCCTCGTTCCTTAGATAAAAGAACTCTACACTGATCCCAGAGCTCCATGGGGCAGGCACACCCCCACAGCCCTTACGTGTTCCCCTTCATCCTCTGGCACACAGAATGCTAGCTGGCTCAGGACATGCTTCCAGGGAAACTCAAACCCAAGTTCTTCAAGCCAGATAAACTGTCATGGACAGATAGATGAACCAATAGATTCTGGCTCAGACCAGCTTCCAAGGACAGACACATTCATGTCCCAGATCTCAAGGAGAGGCTGTGTGTGGGTAGGGAATCTTGCAACCCAGAAGCAGGCAGCCAAGAAGGGGCCAGGAGAGTTTGCCCCCTCATTTGTCCTTCCTTCCCTGTTTCTTCCCCCTTTGACTTCTTGCCTGTTCCTACCTCTAGAGGCTGGAATCCAGCCACTCTTTCTGCTCATAGCCCCCAGTCTGGTGCTGACCTGTTTGGGGGTGTCTCCCTCTTTTGTCCTCAGAGACAATCTAACACTGTCCGTGGCCCATCCCACCATGCCAACAAACGTCTTAGGCTTTTGGAAGGAAGTCAGGAAAACCGTTCACTGACTACAGACTGCTCCCAGGAAACAGATCCAAAGTTAAATTTCCACACTCTTTCTCTCCTGACAGATGACAGGAAGTCCTTTATCTCTGTCAGCTGTGTCAATCAAAGCAGTGATTAATTCATTAGCTAATATTGGCAAAAGTGACTTAAAGGCCTCAAATGAGGCCAGGAAAATGTACACTAAAACAACAATGGGTATAGGTGGAAGTATTGCCCTGTTCCTGCCTCTGCGCTGTCTGAAGTGTGTGTGTGTGTGTGTGTGTTTAATCACATTCATAAGATTATGCAAAACTCTACCCACTGTCTTGGGTGGGAGTGGCCTGAAGGAGAAAGACTTGTCCTTGCAGCAAAGTCACACCCATTAAAAAAAAATCAGTGTTACCTGGAAAGAATGATAACCCCAAGGTTCAGAGACTGGGGTGTTGTGGTACACAGGCTGTTCTCCAGTCATGACACTGGGATTGGCACCCTGAAACCAGAGTGTCTGTGACTGCTTGCACAAGATCAGTTCTTTCAAGGTTCTCTTGGGTGGCGTATGAGACACACACACACACCCTTTCTGAGGATACTTAAGGAATTAGCAATTTCTGAGAGGGATGGAGAGGGCAACTCTTCTTCAGTGGTGTAGCTGCCTACAAATTGGCCTGTAAATTATCCCTCATTCCTGATCCTATAAATAACCCTAATTAATTTCATTGGTTCAACAAGTTAGGCATGGGTGTAATCATTTGCTAGGTCTGTTGTTGCCCTCTCTATTTGGAGTGAATAGAAACTCCAGAGGAAGTCACAGAATGCTTGGTACCCAAACAGGAACATGGCAGAAGCCAAGATGTGTTTGTGGTGATCAGTTGTGTGGCCCCCTGGGTTAGATGTAAGCTTTATGACTGAATGAAGTCATCTGTGGGTGGATCATCAGGGGGCACCAATTCTGATATGCTGGTCTTCCCCATGAGGTATGAAAGGTGTGCCTCTTTACTATAGTAGTAGTTGTTCTGCCCCCATCATTTATGACAAGAAATGCAACTGAGACTGTTCCGTGTGATGGTAGAATGTCAATGGGGAGAATTCCAGGTGGCTGTTCTAGTTTGCCTTTCTATTGCTGTGATAAACTCTCTGACCACAAGGAACTTGGGGAGGAAAGGGTTTATTTTATTTTACTCTTCCACAACCCAATTCCCAAATCAACATGGTCAGATTCATCACAGCAACACCCCACACTTGGTACCAATTTCTGTGCTAGTTTGTTTTTTGTCTCTATGATAAAGCACTCTGACCAAAAAGCAACTTAGGGAGGAAAGGGTTTATTTAGCTTATACTCCAGGAAGAAATTCAGAGCAGGAACTCAAAGCAGAAACCATAGAGAAACACTGCTTATTAGATTTGCTCCTTGAATCATGCACAGCTAGCTTTCTTATATAGCCCAAGCCCACCTGCATAAGGGTGGTACCACCCAAAGTGTACTGTGCCCTCCCACATCAGACATTATTCAAGATAGTCTCTCACAGACACAGGTCTCACAGGTCAATGTGATCCAAGTAATTCTTCCACCATGGTTCCTTTCTCAAGTGACTCAGGTTGTATCAACTTGACAATAAAAATTAATCAGCACATCAATTGTGGCAGCACATGCTGTTATCATAAATCTTTCCGCCAAAAGCTGCTGAGCCCCACTGCCATGTGTACGCTTTATGCCAGCCGCCTACCCGAGTTAGGCCCAAATGAATACACAGAAACTTGTATTAGGTACAATGCTGCTTGGCCAATGACTAGGATTCTCATCTGTTAGCTCAGTCTCAATTATCATACATCTATATATTTTATAAGACTTATCTTATTGGATGCCTTATTGGCGTCCCTCTTTGCCGGTGGCTCACATCCTGCCGCTGGAGGAGGCGAACGGGAAAAAGGGACCTTTCCTGTTTCTCCTTCTCTTAAATATGAGTTTCCTTGCTATGTCACTTCCTGCCTGGATCAGTCAGCACTTCTCTACTACATTTTCCAGAATCCTCTTTGACTCCTAGTTCCGTCTAACTTGCTGTCTCATTGGCCAAACAGTATTTTATTTAACAATCAATAAGATAAACATACACAGTACATTCCCCATCAACATGCTGGTAGGATTTTCTGAAAGAGGCGAGGCAGGAAAATCACAAGTTCAAGGCCAATTTGGACTACATAGTTTTGGGGGCTAGAGAGATGGCTCAGTGGTCAAGAACACCTACTGCTCTTCCAGAAGACTGGGGTTCATTTCCCACCATCCATGTAGCAGCTTACAATTATTTATAACTCCAGTTCCAGGGGATTCAGCACACTCACATAGACACATAGACACACATGCAGGTAAAACACCAATGTACATAAAATAAAAATGAATAACTTTTTTAAAAGGAAAAAAAATCAACCAACACAATGGCCAACTTTTTTATGTGGTATAGAGTTTTACACCTCCTTGATGAATGACATACTGCCATGTGAGCACAGGCTTGATCCCAATATAGTTGATGAACTAGGAAAAAATTTTGCGATTCCTGGAAGTAGCACATGTGGCATGGGACTGTGAGCAAGCTGCGCTGCCTTGTGTGGCCTTTGCTGTGAGAAATACATGGTTGAGGCTCAGCTACCTCCTCTGAAGGATAAAAAGCAATGTGGGTAATTCCTCCATATTAGCTTCTGATTGGCAGAGAAGCAGAGAAAGCAGGAGACAGCCAAAAGTAAGGAGTGAGATAATGAGGTAGAAGTGACAAAAGCTGCCCTCTACATCTAACTTTTAATATGGAGGAAAGGAACTCTGTGATCTGCCTGCAAGTGGGAGCTTTGACAATGGCACAGTAGAGGCAGCTTGGACAATTAAGGGATACTGTCTATACTGATTGAATTAAGAAAGCCTTTTCAACAAGAGGTGAAAGCATAGTGGGACATGGGCTTAGCAACTGAGTGATGTAAGTCCTCACTCCTTCGTGAGATGAAGGCTGTACAATCTGAGGTGATGGTTATAATACACAGTCCCAGAGCACTGACTTAGGAGAGCCAGTGGGGGGGCTCAAAAATGCCAGGGAAGGAAGGTAAGAGAGGAAACTGGGCATTACTGAAGGACCTGAACAGGAGAGAGGCAGTGTTTAATGCCCCTATGACTGTACACGATAGACTGTCTTTAAGGGAGAGTTAAGAAAGAAGTGTATTGTCAGGGACTTTGGGATTGCAGTGGGCTCTTTTGGCTTTGCTGAGCCCCATGGGGGATCATTATCTTTATGAAATAGGGACACTAAGACAGACCTGAGTGACAGGATGGCATGCAGATATGATGCATAAGTTGCTAATGCAGTCAAAGGGGATGTGAAATGAAAGACCAGATAGAGGCATTTCCAGGTTACCTCAAAGTAAATGGTGAAAGATTTCTGTCAGGCCAGAGTTCCTAGGGAAGAAACTGGCACAAGCCAAATGCTGTGCCTGAGCATTTCTGGAAGGCTCTATAGCCTAAACAACTGATCACTAAAGGGGTGAGAGAAGTGTAGCTTACCATCACTGGACTTGCTGCTATTGAGGAAGACAATCTCATGGGAACCACCTTAACCACAACTCTAATTGGGTAGCCAAGGGTATCTGTGAGGACCTCATAGGGTGCCATCAATCCCATGAAGAATCGTGGATCTATCGGTATCTTGCTAATATAGAGCACATTTGGGCTTTCGTGGATGCTAGGGCAGATATGTCTTGGTTCTTGGAGGCTTCCAGGAGCATTGGGGGCAATAGACATCAGTGCATAGCTATGGAAATCAAGCAGTACAAGTGATTAAGCTTGTCCCAGACCTCTCAGACAATGCCATATACATTCTTCCCTTGAAGGTGCAGACTGATCACCCATCCAGAGTTGTTTCAGCAGCTGGGTGTGGCCAATGGCAAGGCAAAGGCCACAGCTTTTCAGACTGGGGTCAAGTGCCTGGAGCCAGAGGGGAGGGCAGAGCTCTATTCCACATTGGCACCTAGCTGGGCAGAACAGTCCAAGCCATTCCCTCCAAGCCTGTCGGGCAGGGAGACACATAGCAACTTCATGGTAATGCCCCAGAGTGAAAAATCTGGAGAGCTTGTGGAGAAGATGGGTTAAAACAGAATGTGAATTAAAAAGAGCTAAACAAGCAAGTGCCTTCCATGCATGCCACTGTGCCCAATACTGCTCTTTTGGAAGAAGCAACTGATCACACAGATTGGGGTTTTGCAGCTTGCCCTGAGCCTTGCTGACTTTTTGCCTGCTTGCATCTCCTTAGGTGCTGAACTTTGAGACCAACTAACTTATTTAGAATAGATGGCAATGGTCTTTGCAGATCTTGCTCACCCCCTGGAAAAAAGTATATTGTGTAATACTAACCTCTGAGGGTATTTTTTTAACTGATTCAGAAAATCATGTGAAAGAGGTACATATATACCTAATATAGTGAGAGTTGGAAGTCAGCCCATGCAGGGTTCAGGGACCAGGTTCAGGGTTCAGGGATCATGTACAGCTGTGACCATCCAGAGAGTATTATAGCTGAATAAGGTGCAGATAGTACTCAACAGGGTGATGCAGAAAAATACAGCAATCACCTGTACCTATAAACATAAAAACATCGGTTAAATAATTCAAACTCAAATAACTGAATTAAATAATTCACACCCTTTATATGAATGGGAAAAAAGAATGACCATTGATAGGTTTTTGTTTTTAATGGAAGTCTCAGTGCCCCAGATGTCCTATCTCCATACAGGTTTTTGGCTGGGGAGGGTCCTAAGATGCCCTCCAAATACAGGCTATTGCCACTGTTATTGTTAATACACCAGAACGAGATGGCAAGTGTCTATTGCTGAAGACACTGCACATTTTATTTGAAGGACAGGAAGAAATCAGGCTGGGACTGAGCTAGAAGCTGTCTCCCTTCTATTAACATTGATAGTGTCGAAGAGACCATGTAGCCTACTGGGGGAGAATTTTCACTAGTCAGCAATGAACCCTTTCATGCCAGGAATCTGTGTCTACTGATGGTATGACTGATATGGGTGAAAACAATAAATCATAGGATGGTTTTAAAAATGAGAGAACTCAAAATCTGTAACTAGGAAGGGCATAGGCCCTAGTGGGAAAGCTACTGCTGTCATTTTGCTGAATATACAAGCCCTTATGTTTACATCCACAAATTATTGATGTTGGTAAAGGATATTTCTTTTTTGCAGAGAGTGGCAGTTACTGCAGATACTCACACTGATCAAAATGCTAAAAATAAATTCCTGTTGCCATGATATGGCAACTTAATACTTATCTCTAAATGGGAAGAAATGGCCATGCATTTATTTCACCCCCACTTCAAGGCTCAGGAAACATTGCTGAGGGGCAGAAAGAAAGAATGGGATGAAGTACTGTGTAACTCTGATCTCTAAACATGACATAGACATGGCTGTCCTGAAATCAGAGTAGCTGTGATGAGACCCTCACGAATTCAAACCCACTAACAATCCCTCACAAAGGAAGGAGAGGGCTCAAGATACAGGAGACCCTTCCCTTCCTTGAGAATGTGTAACATGCTAGCAATTACTGTGGGGATGGGTGATGCTTTTCTTCCATTATGTAACTGTCCTTAAGTTGTCCATTCCCCTGTAAGCAACTCCCTATCCATGTTCCTGTAGATAAACTCATTGCTTCACCAAGTTAGACTTGGATGAAATTATGTCATTGTTCTACCATTGTCTGCTTTATTTATGGTGAATATAAATAGACTCCCCAAGAAGAGGAGAGATGTAACTCAGTGTAGAGCACACACTTAGAACACATGGCTTTGTACTTCTGTACCCCAAATAAAGAGCATAGGAGCTTATGGTGGAGGTACCCTACGACAAGTCCGCTATGCAAGTCCCCACTGAAGAGGCATTGCTTGGATGGGGCATGACTTCCACTTCTGATTCAAGAATGAGTTGAGGAGGGTGAGGGAGGATGCCACAGAGGTGGGCTCCCTAGCAGCAGCACGCCTGTCCCAGAGGCTCTAGTCCCCAGTGTCCTGGGCAGGTCAGAGCACTGCTGTGCTCCGAGCTCAGTAGCTGGAGGGGAGCTTTCCGTGCATGTTTTGCCGACACACTCAAATTTTGGCTGCCAAGCACAGTGATTTATTTGTATGTCTTCATCGAGGGCAATTATTTTTTAGCGCCTTGCTGAGCATGCTGGGTGATCTCACCTCAGGAAAGAGCTGGTTTCCTTTGGAGCGAAAGTGAGAGGCACAGCCTCTTTTTGCCTTAGCCAGAAATTCTACCCTCTCTCTCTCTGGCCTCTTCCAAAGAAGTGAGGAACCAGGTGGCCTTTGTCTCCAGAGAGCCACACAGACTTGCCTATAAAACTCACCTGGAGTTGGATGCCAAAAGCCCCTCCCTTTTGAAGAGAGACAGCTTTTCATTCCAAGGGGAAAACAAAAATAAGACATCTCAGTTCTGCTTGGCAAGCTGAAAACTTCACTTCAAAAGTAAACTTCACATGCCCAGTGCCTCCCATTTCAGATGTAGATAGTTGGATGAGGGAAAAGGAAAGTGTGGGGCAGCATAGTGATTGATCCCCAGAAATGGCCGAAGGAGCCAGGAGCAAGGAGTAGGACACTGGGGCCAGCAGTAGACCAGGCAGATCTAGGCAGAGGGAAAGGAAGGAAGAGGGAGGCAGAGAGCCTTCCAGAAACCTCCTGCTTCTTTTACTGACTGACCAATTTCTCCTCATGGCATTATACCCCACCCCACTCTTCATCAGAATTTGAAATCCTGTATCCTCTGTCACCTGTTTCCCACAATGAGGTCTCCTTGGCTGTGTGTGTAAAGTATGAACTGTGGGGTAGGCAAAAGCAGGGACCACTGTGAACCATAGATGTGTGAATAGCAGTCAACACTCCCAAGTATCCGTACTTCCTGTCTTTGCTCTTTTGGTATCTCCCTCTCTGTGAGTGACCTCTCCCTCTCTGTGAGTGACCTCTCCCTCTCTGTGAGTGACTTCTCCCTCTCTGTGAGTGACCTCTCCCTTTCTGTGAGTGACCTCTCCCATGGCTAGCCTTTTGCCCTGTCCACTCCTCAACTCCCTTTGCTGGTGAAGACACCAGCTCACTCAACACTAACCTATAGCTGTGGTTTCCAAACCCCATCACCAGCCCATGCTCTCTAGTGCCACAGACCAGGTTGTTCAGCACATATGTTTCCTTGGCCACAAATGTCCCCGAAGGGATGGATGGGATGGCTGAGAGGGCCAGGCTTGTCAGCCTAAGCAGCTGCAAGAAGCATGGTTTCATCAACACTCAGTTTCCAATCCTATGGTGGATATGGGCCTTGTGGAAATATTTTCACTCATTCACAAAATGATAAAACCTGTCCAAGAGGACCCGATGGTGGTGGCGCACACCTTTAATCCCCACACTAGGGAGGCAGAGGCAGGTAGATCTCTGTGAGTTCAAGGTCAGCCTGATCTACAGAGTGAGTTCCAGGACAGCCAGGGATACACAGAGAAACCCTGTCTTAAACAAACAAACAAAGGACCTGACCAAGAAAGGCCATGATTCCCCACCCTGCAATACACTAAAGTCAGCACCTGAACTGTGATACCACAGAGGCACATTTAGGTCTGGAGATTCTGGGAACACCTCCCAAGCACCAGAGACTGTAAGACCTCAAGAGGATGGCACACCTGCTGTCAAGGGAAAGCTCTAACTCAAGGGAGCTGGCAAAATAACACATGGATTCTGAGCACACACTCAGGAGCCAAAGCTAGGTATTTCCACTCACAGGCTGTGGGATTGTTTCTCAGCCTCTCTCTGCCTCAGTTTTCTTACCCGATGAATGGGGATCAGAGCAATCATCTCTGTGGTGCTGATGTGAAAGATTAAAAGATTAAACAAGACAGGTTGGCATAAGCTGCTTACAATAGTGCCTGGAGGGAAGAAAGTGCCATGCAAGGATTTATGAATCAAATGCCATGTTTGCAATGAGTGGAATTATCTACCAAAGACTGCAGATTTATTTCTACTTGGAAGGCTGTGGGGGCCCTGCAATGTCTGGAAAGTGAAGGGTCAGAGAGTGGACGCCACTGTGTCTCCTGCCAGGACCTACTTCATCTTCCTTTGCACATAGTCATCTCTCTTTGAAGTGACACAGACAGAAGTTCTCCTCCCTTACCTGGGAGCCCTGGCATCAGCCACTGTCTGTGGCCCACATGTGCCCAGACCAATGACATCACCAGGTGAGAAGGGTGTGCTTGTGCAAGCAAAGGGATGACATGCAGGGAGGGCTAGAAACTCCCAGGTACCTGCTTCCCTGCCCTTTGATGTATATAGCAAGTGACTCATCTGCATGTAGCACTATGGCCATAAAGGCTAGAGAGGGGTAGGAGCCTGGTGAAGAGAGGGAAATGGTGTCAGAGGCTCATGTCAGCGGCTCAAGCCTGGGATGATAGGAGGCTTGTCTTGTAGATGGAGCTGCTCTTCATATAAGGGCATGGAGAACAGATAGCCCATGAGCTGTTTTACATAACTTACAATGGAGCATCGTACAGGCAGACACATCCTAGTTAAGTGTTTCATAGCCAATAATGTACTAGATATACCTGCCAATATGGAGAGCTAGTATTTCCCCCGTGATCTTTTTGTGACTGGCTGGAAGCTATGGCTCTCTGTTACTGAAGACTGCCGCATATCACAAGCTGGGGGCAAGATCAGAATTCAGAATGTGAAATATGGTTTCTACTGAACTGATGTTGCTCTTGCATCATTGTGAAGTCTAGAACTCTGGGAGGGACCATCCAGACAAGCACACACATACATACATACACAGAGAGGAATATTTCAGTCTTTAGAAAAGGACCTCCTGCTACTTGAGACAATACAGGTAGACCTAGAGAATACTGTGTTAAGTTCAATAAGCTGCACACAGAAAAATGAATAGTGTGTGTTCTCCCTCTTATGTGAAACCTAAAAAGAAAACAACAACAATAACAACAACAACAACAAGAGCTTATGAAAGCAAGGGGTGCATGTGGGAGGTATGGGTGCTGGGAGGATGTAAATGCAAGGTTGCCAAGTCTCAGTGATGCAGGACCAGTATGCTCTGAAGTATAGTACAGGCTGTAGCTGTCAGCGCAGCCCTGTATCGCTGACACCTGCTGAAAGCAGACCCATGTTCTCACTCCACACCCAAAAGAAGGTTGCTGTGCGGGCTGGTGGGTAGGTCCACCGGCTTGACAACAGCAATAATTTCATACCATATGCACAAATTAAAAAGCATTTTGGATACCTTAGGTTAAAATAGTTTCTTTTGTCCAGATTACCTCAGGGAAGCTGGGTAGGGAGTAAGGGAAAGGGTGGGAACTGGAGAGAAAAAGGAACCTAAGAGAATCCAGACACCTAAGATTGAGACTGAAGGTCACACGGAAATAATGAGAGTGGCTGTGTGTGCATGCATGTGCGCGCGCGCGCGCGCGTGTGTGTGTGTGTGTGTGTGTGTGTGTGTGTGTGTGTGTGTGTGTGTGTGTGTGTGTGTGTGTGTGGTGAATCTGAAGCCTGGGCCCTTATTTCTAACCACTATCCTCCCCCAAAGCCTCCCATCCCTACTGGGTTATCCATCTAGAGCAGCAGTTCTTAATCTGTTGGCCCCAACCCCCTTGGGGATTGAACAACCCTTTCATGGGGGTCATATATCAGTTATATAAATTATGATTCATAACAGCAGCAAAATTACAGTTATGAAATAGCAGTAAAAATAATTTTATGGGTGGGGAATACCATAATACAAGGAACCATATTAAAGGGTAGCAGTGTTAGGAAGTTTGAGAACTACTGTATTAGAGAAATTTTTCTGATCCTTATGGCCAAAGAAACAAACAAACAAAAAAAGCCTTCTTGGTGTGGCCCCAATGCAGCCCAGGTTGTGAAGTGGGAGCCTGGTCAAGGATATGTACCTGAGCAGCATCTCGGATGTCCGAGGAGCCCTTTGGGGCCGTCTCTGTGGGGTTGCAACACTCTTTCAAACCTGAACTTTCTGCCGGGTGTGCAGTGTACATTTTGTCCTGACTAATGGGAGAGATGGCCTCACCTGCTTCTGTCTCTCCTTTCTAGCCAAAGCCCTATAGAAGGGTTCAATGCTCCCAGGCAGGGTTCTGCCTGTAGTTCACACATCTCTTCTCTACAGCAGGAGTCCATTCAGCTATTGATTCAAATTGCTATGGCCTCGGATATGTTGCCCCTCATACAGAGCCCTGGAGACTTTCATTTGGTTGATGAAGAGCTTGGGTTCAGAGAGGACACTAAAGTCAATGGCAGAAGCATATATTCAGGTTGATATGACTCCAAATCCTCTAATTTCTGTCCCAAGGAGAAGGAGGAATCTTGCAAAAACACTGGAACATCTTCACTGCCTTAACTCTGAGCATCTGAAATACAACCAGCCGAACTCAGCCAGCAGCCACCTCAGTGTGCTAGGCAGAAGGGCTTAGGAAACAGCCCTTGCTGTCTGCTCAGGCCATTTGTGACACAACAGCTGTGCAAGACTCCTTTGTGAGACTGTGTGGCAACTTTGTGTACATGTACATGTTCTTTTGTGGGCAGATCATGTGCACATGTGTGCAGGTAGGTGTGGAGACCAGAGGACAGTATCAGGTGTCTTTCTTAATTGCTCTCCACCTTATTTTTTGAGACAAGGTCTCTCTTTCTGAACCTGATTTGGCTAGATTGGCTAGTCAGCAGGCCCCCTAGATCCTGCTGTGTCCACCCCTGAGTGCTGGGATTACAGAGGAGTCTGCCACACCCAGTTTTTACATGGGTGCTGGGGATCAAACTCAGGTCCTCATCACACAGCAAGCACTTTACTGACTGGGCCACCTCTTCAGTGGTGTGACATCTAACAGGACCTGGATTAACACAGACCACCTGTGGGAAGGCCTCAGCCTAGAGACATGTAGCTTCTTTCAGGTACAATGCTAATAAAATTCAAGATGTCAGGGTTAGAAATGGGCTGGGATGATCTGTGTGCTCCTGACAAACGGCACACTGTCTGTTGTGATACAGTCTCAAGCTTGTGACCTTGACCTGGAGGGGGATCAAGGCAGTGGGACTCTTAGAGACAGAGCTTCTGATCAGCACCCACTAGACTGCAACCCAGCATGTGCCTCCCTTCAAAACCATCCTTCTAGAACCTTCCTTCTTGTAGGAAGAGCCAATGCTTTGCAGTATTTAATCATAGAGTTCAAAGAGTGGTATCCTGTTACTCATTCATCTATCCAGTCACCCTGGCAGGCAGTGAAGATGTCTCAGCAAGCAAGCCTGAACCTGGTCCCTGCCCTCCCAGACTTTGGGGAGTGACAGCTTTGGAGGCAGGCAGACGAAGCCTTCCAGCTCTAGTAACGACAATCAGATCATCTCACCCACCCCTAAACTCTCTGAACCCCAGTTCCCTCAGGTCTGAGATGTGCAGTGACAGTTGCCTCCTCGGACCCAAAGAGAAAAGATTTTGTGAGGCCAACGGGAAAGTGTGCAGCAGAAAGATCGCATCGAACACTTCTTAGGAAGCTGATCTGTGACTACAGTAAGGCTCCTTGCATTTCTATTCAGGAAGTTTCTTCTGCCTGACCTTCTTTTGATGCCAAAAATGCAAGAGTTACTTCTCAGGGACTGTTCTGGATCATTGGAGCACTTTAAAAAACAGCTTTATTAAGATACAGTTCAAGTATCTTAATAATAACAATTCACCCACTTAAAACACACAGTTCAGTATTTATACAAGATGTTCCCAAGATGGTACAGCCACCATCACAATCTAATCTTAGAACATTTCCTCCTTCTACTTACTTTCATTCTTAAAAATATCTTTCTGCTCTGGATCTGAACTTTTGACTTTATCACATATACAATATTTCATGCTTAGTTTTTCATTTTAATTAATTTTTGGAAGGGTCTTATTAGATAGTATTTGGTTGGCATAAAACATATTATGTAAGCCAGGCTGGACTGAAACTCACAGAGATCCTCCTGCCTCTGCTACCTGAGTGCTGGGATGAAAGCCATGTGTCACTACTCCTGGTTTACTTTCTCCTTCCAGTCACTTTCCCAACCTTCTCCAAGCCCTGGCTAATCTATCCTTGGTCATTCTCAGTCTAGGCAGTCAGAAGTTATAGTATATCACTGAGGTTTTGATTTGCATTTCCCTGATGACTAATACTGGACATTTTATATGTTTATTGACCATTTATTTGTAAATTTTCTCTGGAAAAATGTTTATCATAATCTTTTGTCCATTATTATTATTGATTAATCTGGTGCCTGGCATTGAACCTAGGACCTCATGCATGCCAGGTCAGCACTCTCCCACCGATGTGCACTCCAACCTCTCTTGCCCATTTTTTAGCGGAATTATTTGCCTTCTGATGAGTTGTAAAAGTCTTCATATATTCTGCTGCAAGTCTCTTAACCATTGAGCCATCTCTCCAGCCCCTCTGGTGCAAGTCTCTAATCAGTTACATGCTTTGAGAATATTTTCTTTTCCCAGTCTCCAAGTTCCAGTTTTACTTTCTTAGTCTTTACATTTACAGAATAGAAATTTGAGTTCTAAGTCAGTTTATCTATTTTTCTTTTTGTTGCTTATTATTCGAGCACTAGTTCTTTTAAGCCTTTCTGCCTTATTTTAATTATTCGCTTATAGTCAGGGTCTCATGTAATCTACTTTGGACTCCAGTTTGATGCACAGTCAAAGATCTCCTCCTCATCCCTTTTCTCCCCTCACTGAGTAGTCTTTGCTACTCAGTTATATGCTGAGTATTGGAACTTAGTATTTAGACTAGACTGTCCTTGCACTCATAGAGATCCTCCGAACTCTTCCTTCTAAGTGCTGGGATTACAGGCAGACACCACCATCCCTGGATTTATGTGATATTGGGGATTGGACTTGGGGCTTCATGGGTGCTAGTGAGCCCTCATTCATCTGAGTTACATCTCCAGCTCTCTGAAGTTGTTTATTACTCTGAAGGTGTTTATTACTCACCTTCTTGCCAAAACTATAGTGTGTGAGTGAGTGTGTGTGTGTGTGTGTGTGTGTGTGTGTGTGTGTGTCTATCTGTCTGTCTGTCTGCGAAGTTCCTTCCCTGGTAGGATGTGGAGATCAAACTCAGGTATGCACAGGTGAGCAATCTCAACAGTCCATAAGATGTGTCTACTATTTAAATGTGTGATTTTGATATTGAATATCTGGCTTAAATTCCAAGCCATGAATCATTCAAACATATTAGAAGTAAACTTAATTGAAGCCTTCCTGCTGGGGAAAAAGTAGAAAACAGATGGAACACTCCAGCTGGGCAAGATGGCAGGTGAGCTGACTAGATGACAGCCTTTCTCTTTCCTCTATCATGAGCATCAGAGACAGGAGCACAAAGTCAGGCTGAGGAAAGCTGGCAGTCTGAAGTTGTTCACTCAGTTAAGGAGAAAATTTGACACAATATAAATCAAGTGACCAGAACGTGATCCCATGGGCTAGTTGAAATTGACTCTTGTTGACCATGTGGATTTAACTGTTACCAATAAAAGCTATATAAACCACAACCTCACTCTGTCTGCTTCCTCCACCCAACACTAACCAAAGCTGGGCCGCTGTGAGCAGGGGTGAGTCTGTACAGAGAGGGTTTGGCATCACCCATAGAAAGCTCTGCAAGCCTGAAGAGAGAGGAAAGGAGAGGGAGTAGGGGAGATTAAAGGGGCAGCTGAAGTTTGCTTTTTTTCTAACCATAATTTTTTATAATTTATTTATTTATTTAAATTTCATTTTACATTCCAACCACAGTTCTTCCTCCCACCCCTCATCCTGCCCTCCCTTGTCCCCAACCCACCCCCAGTCCACTCTTCCTCACAGGTAAGGGCTCCCATGAGGAGTCAACAAAGTTTGGCACATTAAGTTGGGACAGAACCAAGCCCCTCCTCCCTGCATTAAGGCTGTGCATGGCATCCTGTCATAGGGAATGGGCTCTAACACGCTAGCTCATGTACCAGGGGTAGATCCTGGTCCTACTGACAGGGACCCCTCAGATAGCCCAAGATTCACAATCATCTTCCACATATGGAGGGCCTAGTTCGGTCCCCTGGAGTCTCCATAGCTGTCAGTCTAGAGTTCATGAGTTTCCATGAGCTTGGTTCAGCTGTCTCTGTAGATTTCTCCATCATGATCTTGACCTCCCTTACTCATATATTCCTGCCTCCCTCTCTTTGACTGGATTCCTGGAGCTCAGCCTGGTGCTTGGCTGTGGATCTCTGCATCTGGTTCCATCAATTACTGAATGAAGGCTCTATGATGACAGTTGGGGTATTCACCAATCTGATTACAGGGGCAGGCCAGTTCAGAGTTCAGGCACCCTCTCCACTATTGCTAGGTGTTTCAGCTGGGGACATCCTTGTGGATTCTTGGGAATTACCTTAACACCAGGTTTCTCACTGATCCCATAGAGGCTGTCTCTATTAAGGTATCTCTTTCATTGCTCTTCCACACTGTCCCTCTCCCCCTTGGCCATCCCATTCCTTCATGTTCTCATCCCCCATCCTCTCCCTTATACTGCCCCCCTCCTCTGCCCCAGTTTACTCAGGAGATCGCATCTAGTTTCCCTTCCCAGGGCAATCTATGTGGCCCTCTTAGGGTCCTCCTTGTTACCTAGCTTCTCTGGATCTGTGGGTTGTAGTCTGGTTATCCTTTCCTTTAAATCTAATATCAAAATTTTTCGTTGACTGTATAAGGTGAGGAGTCCTTTCAATACAAAAGCTACTTCTGATCACAGAGCAACAGCCACACATTGTTTTCAAGGTGAGAGCCTGCTTCACTTGCTTCCTTATTTCCCGTTCTCCTCTCACTGGGCCCCATTCTTGTCCCCAAGACTTACTGTTCCTGGAGTTGGCAGAGGTGGCTCCCTATAGGGCCACCACCATTCCTGTCCCGGCTGGCCTTGCATTCCTGGCCCCTTCTGGCTCATTTCTTTGATCTTTACCCAGGATTCTTCTCGCTGATTTCAGCTGAAGTGTGTAGTGTGCCTGCTCCTCCCTGTGCATGGCGCTGACTTTCCATCCAGTGTTCCAATCCACACAGATTCCTAATATGGGCTTTTGATATGTAGCATTGCATTCAAAGGAGAAGCCATGAGTGTATGTAAAGAGCAGATGCATGAAGCATGGTGACATCACAGGCACTTAGACACTTATGGGCCCACTGACTGAGAATATAAACAATACATGATTTCTTTCTTTTCTTTTGTGTGTGTGTGGTGGGGGTGCTTATTGCCAACTGAAATTGTGTTACGTTTGTACTTGATGTGTTTTTACTTTCTGTAATTCTTCCTGAAATGGAAACTCCACTATCTATCTTGGGTGTTGCTCTATCCCCCAGAGTCTCCAGTAATACCTAAACACCAATACTCAACTTATGAATGAATAACTGAGGGTCCAACAGAGGTTGGAGGAGTGGGGTCCCCCTGCTGTTATTGTTGTTTCTGCTGCTGCTGGCACTTGGCCCTTGTCTGTCTCCACACAGAGATCCACCAAGTTCACCGGACCCTGCAGACAAACTCCTTCCCTCACTATTTCTCCAAAGTTTAGTTGGTGTGCAGATGTGTAACATGTGAAATCAAAAACTGTCCACAACACCACATGGTTTATTTTGATATTTTAAAGACTTAGTCTGTGTCTCCAGCAACAGTAATGCATGTTTGTAGCATGTGTGGTTACAGACAGGAACGCTCCTCACAGTATGTGCCCAAAAGCAGTTTGTGCAAGTACATGAGATGTCTGGGATGGATTCCTTTGTTTCACAGGCCAACACTGAAGTGAATGGATCTGGGAAGGCATGCACTGCCGCTGGAGGTGTACTCCTCAGGGTGGAATCAAAGCTAATTTTGTTCAGGGTTTCCCAAAAGCTAGATTTTTTTCTTAGTCCAGGTCCCTTCAGGTGATCTGCAGAGGTAACACTTGGTATCTTCACACGCTGCAGGCAGATGCTCAGCTTCCGATGCCAACTATCTCTCAGCCTGCTGCCTAGGCTGGCCTCATGAATAGCTCTGCTCTGAAATGGCTCCTGGCTCCCTGCCTTCTGCCCTGGAGGGTCATCGCGTCCCACACCTGAGCCAGCCTGAACAGCAAAAGCCACTTCACCAATGGAAGGGATGCTTTGTCTTCTTTCAGCTGTGAGTGATTGTCCCTTTTATATTACAGGGAGGGGAAATTTCTCCAGTGACCCAAGTGCTTTCTGAGAAGTCTGTCTTCAGGCTCCTTGTGGAACCCTGGAGAGCCAAGGCCACCTTCTCTGCAAACCAGGGTAAGGGAGATGTGTCTCCTGCCTGCTCCATTTTGTAGAATATGGTGTGCCTACATTGGTCATGATCAAAGACCATAATGTGATGGCATTATGTTAGCTCTGTTAAGGTGCAGGGGGCTCCATGAACTTGCACAGTCTGAACAAAGCCTCTGGATGTTCAGAAAGCAAATGATAACCTGGCTATTTATGTCCACAGCACCTCATATGCTGGGCACAGAAGGAATGAGGCATCCTTCATGCAGCAGGCATTTGCAACATGCTGTATACAAAGACTTAAGTCAAAGTTCTTTTTTGTTAAAAAAAATCTAGCCTATCATTTATTAAAAATCTTTTATATGCAATTCTGGTTTGACGCAAGGTAGATTTTGAAGAACAGGTATGAGATACAAGAATTATCCTTAAATGTTTATGCTACCAAATTAGAGGGAAAATACTATATGCATTGAAAGACCCTAATTAAATCCATTGAGGAGGCTTTGAGACAGGAAATAGTTCCAAATATAATCCCATGTACTTACTTGACAGGAGGAAATAACTATCAGAAATCTTTAGAATGAGAGAACAAAGGGACTTCAAAATTCATTAAGCCAAGACTGCTCAAACTTGTGTATGTGCCATTGTATCTATGTCCCCTCACTCTCCGTGTGTGTGTGTGTGTGTGTGTGTGTGTGTGTGTGTGTGTGTGTGCGCGTGTGTACCAAGTGTGTACAGGTACCAGAGGACCATTTTGGATTTCCTTGAGTTGAAGTTACAGATGGCTGTGAGTTTCTGTGCTGGGAATTAAACTCTGTGAGAGCAAGCACTCCCTGCTAAAAGCATTCTAAAGCTGGGTTTGTTCCTTGGAAACAGTTGGATCTTTTTTGGTCTTCCCTCTGCAACTCATCACATGGGTCCATAGTGATGCTCTGCACTGGGTTAATCACTTGGTGCTGAGGAAACTACACTGTGAACAGTCTGCTCGCTGCCCTGTAAATTACACATTCCTCCCGCAGAGCCGTTGGAAAAGGGACTGTGCACACTGGGAGCACTCCTTTCCACTGAGCACTTTGGATAGCCTTCCTCCAGATTGGGTGTCTTTTCCTCAGAAGTGCATGCCTGTCCTTCCTACTGGACACCTGCGACCTGCAGGGCCTTTCTCTCCAACCGCTCCCTCTTCCTTGTCTCACCCCTGCCCTACACACTTCAGCTGCTCTTGTCTTCTTAGTCTCTGCTCGATCTCCTCAGATCTGCTCCCCCTAAGCTGAGCAATGGCTAGAGAAGTCCACATGGCCCTAAGCCTGGCTCATCTTGTTTCTCTTTCTCCCATTGTCCATTATCTGTGTCTTCAAAGCTATCCCTTTATATATTTATGGCTTTTGTATTTTCTTGGTTTTTTTTTAAGCAGAGGGTATATCCAGTCCCTCTTATTCCATCTCCTCATTAGAAGTCTCTCTCCGTTTTCCTCCGTTTCTCTGAAATATGACTTATATAGAAAAATTCCTTAGAATTCATCCATAGGAGCTCAAAAGGATGTCAGTGCTCTCCATTGGACCAGACCACTGGAGCAATGTGGTTTCTAAAGTTTTCATTACTGGGGATCAAATCCAGGACTTACACATGCTAGGCAAATTCTGACCCCTGAGTTACATCTCCAGCCTACCTACATTTGATTACAATAAAAAGCCTCTTGACTCTTGGAAGCTTGATCAAGTTTTAAAAGTTATACCACTTGGGCCAACGAAATGGCTCAGTAGTTAAAGGTGCTTGCTGCCAACCCTGGCAATCTGAGTTTGAGCCCAGAATCCACATGATAGAAGGAGAACTAACTCCTGCAAGTTGTCCTATGTCCTCCAAACATGCTATGACATGTGCACACATGCATGCATGCATTAAATAAGTAGGTAAAATGTAATAGTATTCTTTGAAGACATACCACTTGGTCGGACATTCAGAAATTCATATCTGTTGGAGCCTTGGCTATATTTTAAAACCACATCTAGCAAGATGAGGTATTCTGTCATCTTACGAGTGGAAAACTTGATGTGGCATCTCTTTCTGTAGCTGGCAGGCTCTGAGTAGAGTAGGGTGGCGCCTGAAAGGGAACCCAATCCAGCATGTTCATCCCGAAACTGACTGTAAACCATAAGCTTACTTGTGATGTTTATCTTCAGAGATTCAGAGTGGGCAATGATTCAGATGTGATCTGGTTTCAAACGATGTGGCTGCTGAAGCTGAGACCCTTCTCCCCGTGGGTGAGCTTGCCTCTGGACAGCTGCTGGGCTTGGTGGCCCAGGGGGATAGCCAAGCTGCAGGTAGCAATGTGGGACACTGGAGAGCATCAGAATTTGGGGGAGACAGCCTCAAAAGGACATCTTAGCAGTGCCTTTTCCTTTCTCTGGGGGAAACCAATAGTTCTCTTAGAGCCTTGCTTGACCCAGGCTATATGTTCCTAGGCCTGTTGGAATCAGTATGTCTGGCACTATAAGGACATCAGTCATGTCTCCTCCTTTGAAGTCTTGTTAAAATCATCTCACTTCTGAGGTCTGTGGAAAGAACATGGGGCCTGCAAACAGAGTCCAGTTTCTTGTTTGAGAAGAAAAGGGTTATCCAGGTTGAAAATTGCTTCCAAAGCCTGATTGGAGCTAGGCATAGAGATGAATGTCTAACATCCTAGCACTTAGAAGGCTGATTGTGAGTTTGAGACCAGAGTTAGTGACGTAAGAGACCCTACCTCAAGAAACCAAAAACCAAGGCCAGAGCCTGAATAAAGAGCTCTGCACCTACTGACTGCTTTGCAAATTTATTTTGATTTTTTATTGAAAATGTTTTTTCATACATATGATATTCTGATCATAGTTTCCTCTCCCCGAACTGTTCCCAGATCCTCCCTACTTCCCCATCTCCAAACCTCACCACCTACCCAACTCCATGACTTCTCTCTCTCTCTCTCTCTCTCTCTCTCTCTCTCTCTCTCTCTCTCTCTCTCTCTCTCACGAACAGGCAACAAAACAAAACAATGGATTTTTTAAAAATTAAAATTAAAAAAGAAGAAAAAGCATAAGAAAGACACACACACATACAATCACAAACAATAATACACAAGCAAAAGAGCAGTAAAACAAAAAATAATGCCCAAACAAAGCATTGTGAGGCAAATAGAGTTCATTTTGTGTTGGCCATCTACTGTTGGGCATGGGGGCCTACCCTTAAGTGTGGTTTCCATACCCTGTGAGACTCCTCTGGAGAAGGGTGTGTGTGAGAGAGAGAGTGTATGTGTCCATGTATACCGTTACACACACACACACACACACACACACACACACACACACACACACTAATATATATACATATATATATGTATGTATATTATGTAACATATATATGTTACACCCTACTAGTCTGTTTAGTTCATCAATAAGCCATGTCTTAACAAACCCACCATCTTCCACCGCCTTGTGTTTGTTCTTTTACAGAGTTCCATTTCCAGCCCTGTAACGCAAAGTCAAAACCTGGAAGGCATCACTGGCACTCCTTCCCTGCAACACCCCCATTCTCACACATCCACTCATCTGTCACATCTCAGCTCCTAACCCACTCCTGAACCAGTCCCCATTTTTGAGTTTTCACAGACACAAACTGGCTGAGGTCATCATCATCGTGATTCTATTGCCTGTTGTGGTGGGTCCAACCTGTCACCACTGCATACAAACACCTCAGTCACACCCTCACGGGATGCCACATGTCATGTGACTGACCACAGTGGCATTTTCAATGCCTGGCTATGTCAGCCAGGGTCTTCCAGAAGGATGGTGGTAGCTTTTTTAGCTGCAGCGGGTCTGTTCCTGGGGAGTCCAGCCCTTTTCCTCCCCTTTCCTCAACATCAAGCATGGCACTCATTCTACCAGGTAAGGGAAACACCATCACTCTCCTGCCTAAACTGCTCAGTACAACCTCAGTGCTTCAAGGTGAAGATCAGCATCTCCTGCAGAGGTGATCTGACCTGTCCCATCCTCCCTCTCCCTCTCCCTCTCCACATCACAGCTCAGCAATGCCAGTTCTTGGGGTTACTATAACAAAACCCCCACAGACTTCTTGAGGCTGCCAGTCAGCGATCAAGTCCTCTGAGCACTGCAGGAAGACCCCTCCTCGCTGTGTCCTAGCTTGTGGCTGTTGGCCAGCAACCCTTGGCCTTCTTTGGCTTCAATGAACATCACTGTAGACTTGGACCCCTGTCACCTGCCACTCTCTTGGCATCTCTATTGTTACATGCCCTTCTGCAGGCCCACCCTACTCCATTGTTCCCTAATTACACTTGCAATAATTCTCTTTTAAAATCAGTGCATTGTGCCGGGCATTGGTAGTGCATGCCTTTAATCCCAGCACTCGGGAGGCAGAGACAGGTGGATCTCTGTGAGTTCGAGATCAGCCTGGTCTACAAGAGCTAGTTCCAGGACAGCCTCCAAAGCCACAGAGAAACCCTGTCTCGAAAAACCAAAAAAAAAAAAAAAAAAAATCAGTGCATTGCTATGGAGTGTACATGTCTCCCAAACTTCCATATGTTGGAAGCTTGATGCCTGCTGTAGTGACATTGAGAGTTGTTATAGCCCTTAAGATATGGGACCCTGTGAGAGGTCATTATTGGTTATTGTCTTTCCTTCTCTGTTTCTTGTTTAACATACGATCTTTCTTTCTCTATTTATCTCTCCCTCCCTCTACCCTTCTCCATCCCCCCCTCTCTCACACACACACACTCCTGCTACTACCTACCATGAGATACTTAGAGAAGAGCTGGTCCCAACACCATGCTTTTGGATCTCCAAATCCAACATCTTTGCTTTATGAAGTTCCCAGCCTTGTCTATCTCACTTTAGTGATGGAAAACAAACTACACTCATATTATGAGGAACTGGAGAAGTCAGGACTTAATCATGCCATTTTTCAGAGGACACAACCCAACCCATCACACCATTCATTTGGTTCCTGAAATACACAAGGCTCATCTTGCTTCAGGTCTTTTATACATTCTGCTCCAACATCCCCATTCCCTCCCCACTCCCAAGACCTTCATCTTCTCCATCTCAATTAAGTTCATTCTCCCCTGTCAAACTTTCTGCTCCGTACTCCAGCTAGGTCAGTTCTTCCCTTCATAATACCCTGTATTTAGAAATAAAAGGCAGGCTACATTTCACCTTTGTAACTCATTGTTACTTTATTAAACCTCTTGACCATGATTGTCTCTTTAACCTACAAGTTTCATGAAGGCAGTCTGTTGTATCTCCAGTGCCAAGCATAGAGCCTGGCATGTGTTAGGCACTCAGTAACAAAGTGAACAATTTCAGAAAATTCCCATAGGGTTGCTTGGTTTCATTCTTCCTTTTGTTGAAGTCTTGTGTGTTCTTATTTCCCAGTAAATCAAGACAACTGGGTGGGGAAGGAGAGGAACTAAGTCCCAGAGAGTAGTTTTGAAGTTGATTCTCAAGTGTGTGGGGGACATAGTCCTAGTAGGCAGGCAATTCTTTAGGGAGTCAGCTGAAACTCTTTGCTACCCAACAGGAAGGGAGGTCAGGACTAATGACCCCATTGCATTGTGATCTCTCCCACAGTCAAGCAGAAAGCTGATGAAGAAGAGGGCAAATGAACAAGGGAGCCTGTAAGGTTCCTTATGTATCCTATCAAGAGAGAAGAGGGTACCTCATTCTAGAAGGTTGAAGGTAGAACATTGAAAACAGCTCAAGTACATAGGAATAATGATTTCAGGTAGTGAATGAGAGCTGGTTAGAGATGGTGTTGGACTCCGCATATTTATTAAATGGAGTCTACTGCTCAGCAGCTGTCATCTCTCAGGTAAAGCGGAGCTCTCAATTATTTATGCACTGTGCTTCTCAAAGCTCCCTTCCACACCATGGGAGAAAATCTGTGTTTAAGAAAAGCTTCATATCTAACCCTAGTCAAGCCCACTCGGGCGGGGGGGGGGGCAGTCTGTCTGCCTATGTGGCACCAGGCATCTTTCACAGTGAGGCCTTTCCACATGTGCTGTGCCCTTGGCAATACCTGTAGGGGTGTGTCAACAAAACTGTCATTTAAATGACTGAGTCCACAATATATAGTGAATCATGCAAAACTGTTAATTTCAGGATAAATATAGTTACACCAGAAAAAAACAATGGCACATAATTAAAACAACCACATGGGTCTGGTGTTCACTCTGTTCCTCCTGGCTAGGGTAAGCCAGGGTAAGTGCAACAGGCTGCTACCTACTTCTGATCTAAACCCTGTCTGCAGTTGTCCCTGAAGCCTTTCTACGTGTCTTTCCAACCATGTGCTGGGCCCTCATTAGTGTGCTCCAGCTAGTCTATTCGATACATCTTTTTTCTGTATCCAGGCTTCCTTTCTGAAACAGGAAGAACAGAGAGCATTGGTCCTCTGTTCTGCAGTCTCCTCTTTCTGTAACTCTGAATATCCCCAAACTTGTTTGTAATCACCCAAGGAAGTCAAAGCAGAAGCTCTGGTTCTTCATCAGAAATTTTGTCAATCAAGCTGTGCTGCCAAAGAAAGGTAAACGCACAACTGCTTTGTATCATGCTGGAGGCATGGCCTTTACAGACTCTAACTACTGAAGGAAGAGGGTGACCCCCAGGCCTCCAGCCCACCCTCTAGTCCCATGTTCAGAAGCTTTTACTCCAAAGACTATGTGCACCCCATTACTGCACATTCTGTCACAAAAAGCACGGCCATTTAAAATTGACCCCTTGCTCACTCTGTGCTCATTTCTGTCTCTTTCTGTGATTCCCTGGGCACACAGAGGCACAGACATTGGTGCATGCTTATTGTTATAGGTTCAACATTGCATTTTAAAACTTGCCAAGCATGGTAATACATGACTGCAACACCAGCACTCAGGAGGCAAAGGCAGGCAGAAGGGGTTCAGTTGCCATCCTTGAATACATGGAACTCTCATAGCTAGCCTGGGCTACACGAAACCCTGTCACAGAAAATAACAACAAACAAATAAACAAAAACAAACTCTAAAGCTTGGTTAGGGGCCTACACCTTTAATCTCAGTGCTTGGGAGGAACAGGCCAGTGGATCTCTGTGAGTTCAAGGCCAGCCTGACCTACATAGTGAGTTCCAGGATAGCCAAGGCTATGTAGAGAGACACTGTCTCAAAAAAGAAAACAGAAAGAAAGAAAACCGGATAAAATTACAGATTTCTTTAGGGCAGGGGGTTGTTTATATTACCTTCAGCTCCCTTATGGTGGATCTGAGGTCACTTATGTTTGACACCTAGCCAGTGACAACCACATGCTTGCTGCAGGTCTGACCTCCCTTCTACACTCTCTTCTATAGCCCTTCTGCTGCTCTGGGAACTGTGGGCGATTCTGTATTCTCAGCTGCTCCACAGAAAACGCTGTTCTGAGAAGTTATGCTGCAAGGAGGTAACTCTGGATTCAAACCTACGCTCTGCTCTGTGTCTCAGCCACTTTCTACAACTCAGCTGCTTCCAGGCGATTGATCTGGGTTTGAAGGGGATTGACTCCATCCAAAGGAAGTCCTTGTCCAAAAAGGTAAGAACCCCGGGATTCTAGAGCAAGGCTTGAAGATGCCAGCATGTGACCAGCACTACCCCAGCTGTTTCCAGGTCTCTGCTGTAATAGGAAACTGGTCACTCAGGTCCTCCCTCCGTCCCTCCCTCCCTCCCTTCCTCCTCCCCTCCATTCCTCTTTCCCTCCCTGCCTCCTTTCCTCCCTCTCTTCCTCCCTCCCTTTTTGTCCTTCTGGACAGAGTCTGGCCATGTAATCCACTCAGTCTTTGATCACTATCTTTCCAATTCTGCTTCTACCACAAAAGTGAGATGTCACAGGCATGGAGTACCTACTCCCAACCAAAGAAGTTTTTAAGACAAGTGGTGCATGCTTGGCCTATCTCATGATTCCTATCCCAGGCAGGAAAGAAGGGGCCTAGGCCCTGGCCAACAGCATCAGAATTAACCCTTGATGCTAAGAAGATGATATAGAATCTATCTTCCAACATAGAGAAGGTGTGGTTGGAGCGGCAAATGGACCCTCCCATACTCTGGCTGTCCTTTGTCCATGATCATGAAGGACTCCAGGTACCAACATTTGAGTAAGCCATAAGGCTATCCATATTTATATAACCAGACTTAAAATAGGCAGGGCAGAGGTCAGCTAGGCTCAAGTAGGCCTGGCCTACCCTATCATATGGGGTCCATGAGAAGGCCTTGAGCCCCACCTGGCATTCAACAGATGTTGAGTGAAGGATTGAAAGGAGGGAGGAAGAATCAAGAGTCTTGTGTACATGAAATCTCCTCTGTGAGGGGAACCTACACATAAGCGTCTCTTTTCACAAAGCACCCCTACATACCCTGGTGAGCCTCATCAGACATATACCCTCTTCAACACTCACAATTTCCTGCAAAGGTGGACATTGTGGGGTGGTTCTCTGGCTGATCTCTTAAGTTTTGCTCTTATGCCTGTACCTACTTTTCCAAAGACAAGAAAAACTGGTCTATCCAGTTCCTCTTGGCTGGAGCAGAAGCCACTGTCTGCAGCTTCTGAGCCATGGGCTTCCTCACCAGTGGCTGGGCACTTTGCTTTCACAGCTGCCTTGAGCTTGCAAAGCAAAGACTGGTCTCGGACCTTCCAGCCACAAGCTGCCTGCAGCAGCCTAAGCTCTTGCATTAGGTCCCCTGGTCACCTGGTGACAGGTCACAACCCTCTGGATTTAATCACAGCCCTCTGTACTTCCTCAAATTTCTTTGTCCCCAGGGAGTCTGCAGAGCATGTGGCAAAGAGTATCTCAGCTCTTGGACCAGACATAAGTTTCTTAACTTGGCCAAGCCTTACCTCTCTTGTCTATAAAACTGAAACAACAATGGTGGCTGCCTCTTAGGATCATTAGGAATATGAGTGAAAGAATATGTGAAAGGATTTAATTTAAAGAAAAAAAACTTGTTTAGATTGATTTTGTTTTATCTGTATGAGTCTTTGTTTACAGGTGGATCTGTACCACATGAGTGCCTGGTGCCCAGGGAGTCAGATCCCCTGGAATTGGAGTTATAGATGTTTGTGAGCCACCATGTGGATGTTGGGAATGGAACCCCACATCCTCTGCGAGAGCAACAATTGCTCTTAATCACTGAGCCACCTCACCAGCCTCTAAAATGCTTACATATTAGCTTTGTTTGCTTTGCTGGGACCAAACCACTTGCTGGAAAAAATTTAAGAGAGAAAAGGTTTCATTTGGCTCCTGGTTCCAGAGAGCTTGGGTTCCTCGTGGTGAGAAAGGCATGACAAGGAGGCTCAGTTCATGGATGTGGGAGCATGCATGCATCAGAGACTGTACTTGTCACAGTAAACCAGCAAGCAGTGTGCATGATAGGAACCAGGGTCTGGGTACAACCCCTGGTGGCCTATTTCTGCCACCTAAATGAAGGGACCAGCCCCCCATTTCGGCAGCCATGAAAGTAATACGTGCTCGCTATGACCTTGTCTTAGTCACTAGAGGTTAGGTGCCTGCCTCATGACAAGGAACCAATCAGAAGTTAGCTGGTGGCTCTATGCTTTACGACCCTGGGTGTACTTTACAGACAAGCACACAGCAATGACGCACAGATCATAGCAACCACCCTGGGAGGGCCTATGAGCCATAACAACCAGTTGACCAATGAACACAGGGCAAGCCCTCCAAGCCTGGAGGCACACCAGTTGTGAGCCTGTGCATACCCCTAGACACTCCCCTTACGTTGCCCTACAAGATCTCTCAGCACCCAGTTCAAACTGTCTTTTGTAGCCAACCGCCATGGTGGGTGGACAAAAGACCCGAGCTAACATGGGGTTAAATTACAATAAAGCCTCATGCAGTTTTCAGCAAGCTCTCGAATCTGGCTGGTGATTGGGGTGACTGTGGTCATGGCCTGGGACCCGGGATACCTGAGTTTTCCAGGGGTCTAACATAAACACTTCATAGCCTCTAACCTGGGGACAAGAATTCAAACCATGAATCTGTAAGGGATATCTCAGATTCAAGCTGTAGTATTTCTCCCTTATTCCCAAAGAGGCACAGCCATCCCAAAATGCAAAATACATTTAGTACAACTTTGAGCATGCCTGTGATTATTTCATTTTTATTGTCTATTTAACTAGATTTAGAAGAGGGACTGGAGAGATGGCTCAGTGATTAAGAGCATTGGCTGCTCTTCCAGAGGACCCAGGTTCAATTCCCAGCACCCACATGGCAGCTCACAACTGTTCCAGAGGCTCCAACACCCTCACACAGACATACATAAAGGGAAAATACCAATGCACATAAAATACAGATAAATATATTATTTAAAAAGAAACACCTAAGAGTTTGAGGCACACCTCTGGGTGAAACTGTGGAGGATTTCAGAGAGGTTTAGCTGAGGAAAAGGCCCACCATGAATGTGGGTGACACCATCTCATGAATGGAAGCTGGTCATATTTACCAACAGTCAAGAGGCAGAGAAAGATGAATGCTCTGCTCTCCCACTCCTTTTTCTTTTCATTCTTTCCAAGTTTTCTTCACCACGATGGAATGTGTCACCTTAAACAGAGACTAAATCAATTCTTCCTCCCTTAGGTTGCTTCTTATCAGGTTTGTGGTCATAGGAAGCAGAAAAGTAACCAATACAGTCCCCAAGGACTTCACCACGCCAGTGTTGTCAAATGTCTCCATCTCTTCTGTGGCTCAAGGCAATCTCCTAGCTGGGAGTGAGCCCCTACAAAATACAAAGCAAGGTCCCTTGCTTCTAATACACCACAGCACAGAGTAAACCTAACCATTCCCAAAAGAGGAACAGGATGATGGCAAGTAGAGATTTGGCTGGAGCTAAACAGAAATTGGCCAGCACACGCACTGAGTCCTGTAGCCCCACATCTAGTATCTAGAGTGTAAAGGGTCAAGATGTAGGCCTCTATGCTCACTCCCCAGCACCATGTCTTCCTGCATGCCACCATGTCCCACCAAGTTGATAATGGACTAAACCTCTGAAACTATAAGCCACCCCAATGAAATGTTTTTCCTTTATAAGAGTTGTCATGGTCATGGTATCTCCTCATAGCAATAGAAATCCTAACTAAGATACTAGGCATGTCTCAAATCAAAAATAGTAGTTGGCTTTTATGTGCCCAAGTGGGATAAATCCCTGGGTGCAAGCTACCTGTGGAAGGCATGACCTTGAGTGTAGCCTTTGGACTCCCAGCTCACAAATAATGACAGGATGTGTATTATTAATTATGAAAGCTTGGCCTTTAGCTTAGACTTTTTTCCAACTAGCTCTTAAAATTTAAACTAATCCATATTTTTAAGTCTACATTCTGTCATGTGGCTCATTATCTCATCTCCATACTGCACATCCTGTTTCCCCTGCATTTCACTGGGAAATTTGTCTTTCTTCTTCCCAGAGTCCTCTCTGCCTGGAAGCCCTGCCTATTGTCCCCTGCCTAACTATTGGTTGTTTAGATCTTTATTACATGAATCTCAGCAATACATCTTGTATACAGTGTACAAATATCCCACAACATTTCACCCTTTTGTCAAAATAAAAAGGTAAGGTTTTAACTTTAATACAGTAAAACTATATACAATAAGAACAGTTATCAAGTAAGAATTATATTTACAATATCCAATCCATTTGTATTTGCAAATATGGAGAAATTACTCTATTGTCTATATTACATTGATGAGATCAAAGTTTTATACCTAAACCATTTTATCATAACTTGTAATACCATCCTAAAAATCTCTTTTTAGACCTTAAAAAATTTTCTTAGACAAACAACTTAAGCTTTTATGTTTCTCAACCTTATAACTTTATATCTCTTATATAAGTTTGTTTTTTAATTTGGTAACAAGAAAAACTATAAAACTATAACTATGTAGTCTTCAACCCCATCAGAGACCCAAGAAGGATATATTACTTGAGTAAACAGGAAGTGCAGAGCAAGCAACTTCCGAAACTATAGAAATGACAGAAATAGCTGGCTGCTTGGACAGTTACACAAGGTTCCTCTACAACATTGTGACATCCATCTTTGACCTACATGCCTAGAATACCTGCCAGACTTTTCTGTGACATAGGAATTTTGAAGTATTGTCCTACCTTGTCTTGACAAAATTCTGCAGTCCCTTTCTTTTGTCCAATTTGGACAGCATACTGTTAGCAGTCAAGGCAAGGGCAGTTTCTTGCCCAATAGCTAGCTTCATCACATTGAAAGCAAATTCCATATGGAGGCTCTTCAATGCCCATCATTTTTTAAAAGTAGATTGGTGCTACCAGCAGACCTATCTCACTGTTTTATTATTAAAACATCTTAAATGACATATTCTGTAGGTCTCTAAAGTGTTTAAAGAATATGTATCTATTTAAAATATATCTCTGTTTGACCTTGAAACCATACCTATATGACTACAAATTTGATTGTTTTACATGACTACTAACCTACATTTGTTAATTATCCTAAACAGTTTGCAATAATAGCCTTGAAGGACTGGAACTTTACATTACATTTTAAAATGATCTACATAGGTACAATACCTTAAACAAGAGTAGAAACATATACAATACGTTAAAACAAAAATAATCTTAAATGTGTATCAATATACAAAAATCCATACCAATGTAAAATATCTGATTTAGTTGCTTTTTTAGTTTAAAAGTAGATTAAATAATCTACCCTTTTATTCTATCATTTTTATATCCCTTGTTTTCTTTTCAGAAAGAGAACTGTGGTAGTTTGAATATAATTGGCCCCCATAATTTCATAGGAAGTGGCATTATTAGGAATTGTGGACTTTTTGGAGGAAGTGTGTCACTGTGGGAGTGGACTTTGAGATCTTTTGGTTAAGCTTTGCTCAGTGTCACAGTCAGTCGACTTCCTGTTGCCTTCAAGATGTAGGACTCTTGGCTGTTCTTCTAGGACCATATCTGCCTGGATGCCACCATGCTCCCCACCATGATGGTAATGGACTGAGCCTCTGAAACTGTAAGCTGCCACCTCAACTAAATGTTTCCTTTGCAAGAGTTGCCGTGGTCATGGTGCCTCCTCACAACAACAAAACTTTAACTAAAACAAGATCCTTGAATCTTATCTCCCTTGCTTAGTTTTCTCCCTTAACATGACCTGTAACAATTTGCAACCAACCTCCCTAAATGATTACATACATCAATAACCCACTGAATAACCAAAAACCACCCACCCCACTTCTTGGAAATATGGACATCTCGTTCTTAAAATTACTTCCTGTTGTCTAGGGGTAATGGCATCTTTAGGGGATCCGGAGAAAATTGAGATAATGGTCAAGTCCTGGAAGAGTTAGCTATATCATTTGTTGTCCAGTCTCTGTGTAATGGAAAAGTGCAGGGCTTATCTGAAGTCCTAGGTAGAGCAGTCTGTGAGACTGGACCATCTAAGCAAAACACTTTGAAGTTGTCCTGAGAAGTTTGTAGTTCAAAGCTGATCTTTGGGTGGTATTTGTCAGCTTAGTGGCAGTATCACAATCCAGCTGGAATCGTCATTGTGGGGCCCCACAATTTTTTTGGAAATTTCAGAAGTCACTATTAGTAATGGCCACAGATCACTGCAGAAAACTTAAATATTTTAAATCTCATATGAAGCAGATCTTGGACAGGCTAAAGGACCACAATCTGTTCAATATATCTGGAGTATTCAAACTTAATTCCTAGTTACCTGCTTCAGTCTCAAGACCAAAATTATGTACAGGAAGCTAGATGAAGCTTATTTCTAGAATTAGTTAATACTCCATGGGACATGCAAACTTCCCTGGAGCTGAGGAATGATTCAGTCATTCTTGAAAGGAGGCTTGGAGTAAGGAACTGCAGATCTCCTGCTCATGCAGCCCCATTGACATCTGTTCACCAGGGTTTTTCCTTTCCAGAGACCCAGACCTGTCTCCACTGCAAAGCACTCCTGAAGCCAAGACAAAAAGTCTGCGAATGAAGGGGCTTGAAATCAATAAAGTAAGGAAAATATAAATGAGGACTCATGGAATCACTAGGAAGGGATGGCCTAGGCTTGTTTCCAAAATAGCCTGGCCTTCATTTGAGACAGTTTGTGGTTGCCTCTGCTGCTTTTTTTTGAAATGAGAGGAAGGTAGGTAGATTTTAGCATCTCTGAGCAGGATTGACATGAGGATCTGTTTCCTTGAACTCTGGAGGAGCTCAGTGCAGCCAGTCATAATGAAGTGTGACTGGTGGGCCTGCTGTCTGCTGGCATGCTCCAACAAGACTTACTGAGCTTAAGTGCCTGTTGGAGTAGATTCTAGTACCACACAGTGTATTTTCAAATATGTCTTCAATTAGAAGTTGCTCCCAGGAAACTACAGTTGCCTTCCCACCCCAGAACGAAAACAACCCAAATCCATTAGCATAACATGGACACAACATGGACTGACTTGCATTTATGACTGATAATGGGTTGTGCTTTTTAAGATTGTGTGTGTGTGTGTGTGTGTGTGTGTGTGTGTGTGTCATTTGCCCTCAAAGGCCAGAAGAGCTATTGGATCTTCTAAAGCTGGAGTTGTAGGTGGTTGTAAGTCACCCGACAAGGGGGCTGAGAAAGGAACTTATCCCCAAAAGAACAGCAAGTGCTCTTAACCTCCAAGCCATTCATCCAGTCCTGCTAACAGGTTTTATTGGGGGATTCTGAGTTCTCAGGAAGTTTTTCAGTGCTTACAATTAGCTGCTAAAACTTTCATGAATTTTAAGAATTAAAAAAAAGTGTTCATTTTCATGAGTTTTTACTGTAAAGGGACAAGGGAAACCATTCCTACATGAGTGTGCATGCTTCATAACACTGAGGAGTGAGTGAGTGTGGTTGCTGCTGACACTCAAGGCTTCATTGTAGAAGGGGTGGGAGTGGCTGTGAATATGAAGAGAACTGGGAGAAGATGAGGAAGAATCCAGTGTGGGAATAGAGATATCAGTCTATCCTTAGGACTTTTAAAGCCTATGTGTGTGTGCGTGTGACCACGTATGCTCTGTGCACGCATGTGAATGTTTATGTATGCATGTGAATGTTTATGTATGCATGTTTATACACGGGTGTATGTTTCCTACCATTGCAATAATCAAGAAGCAAAGACATCCCACTAGAAGTGAGTACATCCACATTCCTAACGTGGTCTCTAACTCTGTCCCAACCAAGAGGAGCAGTGCTTTGTAGAGAAAGGACTTATTCCAGGGCTGAAGGGAAGAAAGACAAAGTGACCCTAAGATATCCTAGTGTGCTGGAAAGTAAGGAAGAGGGGGCATATCACAAGGACACGGGAGACAGATTAGAGGGACTCCATTTGGCCACATCAGTTATGGACAGTAATGAATTATAAATCACTGGAAAGAATTTCAGGGTCTTCACCAACAATGAATGGATGAATGAATAATTAAATGAATGGGGGAATAAAATGCCAAGTTACATGAGCTGGCCAAAGTGGAGAGAGAGCTATACTTGGAAAAATGTTCATTTTGCAAACTTCACCATAATGACAGAGTTAGGTGAGAACTACCAATGAAGCTAAACCTAGAGAGGTATTTGGACAAAGAGTGGGATATTCTGTACCATCTTTAAGTGTTTTCCTCAGACCAGTTATTAGTTTCAAAGTGGGAAAAACAGAGTACAAAGTGGAAAAATCAAATCACAGCCCAAATGGTGATCAAAATTAACCTCAGCAAGGGGAAAGAGAGACATCATAGCATCCAGAGGGGAACTGCCATGTCTGCAGTGTCCCAGAGAAGAATGTCATTGTGACAAAGCATCAGTTCATTCTATTAACACAGAGAAGAAGGGTTATATTCTTCAAAATGTCAACTTCACAAAAGACATGGAAGAGCCACGGAGAGAGAAGACTGAAGAGCAGGGACTGGAAGACGCTTGGTCGGTGAAGTGCTCGCTACAGGAGCAGGGGTCCTGAGGTCCCCACGAGCATGAGGACCTGATTTTAGATTCCCAGAACCCACTTAAAAAGCCAGGTGGGAAGGTGTGCTGGCCTGTAAATCCCAGGGAGGGAAGCAGGCAGGCAGAGGCAGTTAGAGCTCTGAAAGTCACTGACTAGTCAGCCTAGTCGAATGAAGACCTGTTTACATTTCTAACAACATTCTGTAGCTAGCTCTGGATCTGGAGTATTCTTTCCTCCTCCACCCCTCCTTTCCCATTTCTGCCCTGGAAATGAACAGAGGACACCTGCCTCTGTTTCCTGCTGTAGCCTCTCACAGGGCCCCACCCTCTGCCAGAGGACCTCCTCCAAGAATTCATTGTCCTCTAACCAGGGCCAGGCTGTCACTGTCTCAGGTGAAGGGCTGAGGAGATTGCATCCAAGGCAGTTCCCTGAAACAGGTGGAGATTCGCCTGCCTTCCATTCATGCTGGGCTGGGCCTGCCTCCTGCTGCAGCTCCCTCGGAGTTGTGCCACACCCTACCACGCTTCACACAACCTCTCTTCTGTCTAGTAACCTTACATAACTTTGGCTCCTGTACAAAATAACTCCCTGGGAGGCCTCTGAACCTAGATGCTTGGGGATTTGGGAGAACAGACTAAGTTAGGGAAATGCCAAATTCCCATGGCTGAGACGGTAGCCTTCTAGTCTGTCTGTCATAGGCTTACCCAACAGACATCTGTCATGATGTGTTTTCCAGTGACATGGGGGCCAGAGAGCATGACTGACAGCTGCAGCAGGGAAATCCTCAGGGTCATGGGGTCCTCTTCTGCTGCTCTCTACTGACCTCTGATAATATGGCATTATTTATTTTCAGGTTCTCCCATTAAATGGGTAAATGGATACTTTTCTTACTCAAGCAAATTGGCAGTCTTTAATTCAGAAGCCAGGCATGGTAGCACATGCTTGTGATCCCAACATTTAGAAGACTGAGGCAGAAGGATCACAAGTTTGAAGCCAGCCTGGGCTATCTAGGGAGAACCAGTTTCCCTGTTGCAACAAGGGGGAGAGAGAGGTGGGAAGCAAAGATGGAGGAGACCTATCAAACCTAAAGCCTTGCCAAGGACTCCCCAGTGCTCAGCCCCCTTTTCGAAGCTAGAGAGTGGAGCTGCACCTGGACTCCAGAAGTAAGCCAACCACTTATTGTCTGTTACCGACAGCAGAGTCCTTAGAGAATCCTCATATATAATTAGTCAAGATGACACCTGGTACCAAACGTGTCAAGAAACTTAAACACAGAAGCCTTTGTGTAATAGTGGCCCCAGTGGGCACACATTTCTGGGTAGTTCTTTTCCCTAGTAAACAGAAAAGGAGAAATCTTCGGGTTTATTAAATCAATATGGTAAATGTATTGGTTAACCTTGACTGTTGACTTGATGGATTTATAATCTTTCAGGACACAAACTCTAGGGCATGTCTGTGAGGGTGTTTCCTGAGAGGTTTGACTGAAGAGGGAAGAGCCATGCTGAATGAGGGTGGCTGCATTCCATTGACCAGGGTTCCAAATTGAGCTCCAGCCTCCATCTCTCCCTGCTTCCTGGCCAGGAACAGTGTGGCTTTATACTTCTGTCACATTGCCTTCCTGGCCATGATGGACTATACCCTCAAACTGTGAACCAAAGAAAGTCCTCTTCTTTGAGCCGTTTTTGTCAAGTGTTTTGTAAAATAACAATAATACAATATTGGAACATCTGCTTCAAAGTTGAATTCTCTGGGTTTAAATTCTGCTTCCCTCTCTTGTATACCAGTGGTCTTGACAAGGTCATTCTTTGTGACACCCCAGTTCCATCATCTGGAGTATGGAGTAAGCCACACATCTATAATATGCTATGTATGAGTCAACAGCCTCTGGTGCATAGTAGGTCCTCGGGCAGTCTTAACTATTCCATTCCAGGGACCGAGAGGCATGGAAGTTGAAGACTGAACTTCCTACCTGACTTTGGCATCAGGAGGAACAATTTCAGTTTTTAAAAAAGAATGCAACATGAGAACTCACAAAGACACACACACACACACACACACACACACACACACACACACACACACCACGATGACCACCACCACCACCACCAGAGCAGAAAAGCTGATCCATTGGGGGCCATTGCAGCTGAAATGTGCCTGCAGGAGGGCTTGGCTTGTGACAGACTCTGGAAAGTTCCGTTTAGCTCTAAACCTGAGAAGTGAAATGATTTACTCTTCCCATTTTGAAAGGTTAGTGCCACCGGAGGCATCCCCAGGGACAAAGCACGCTTTTGTTGGAGAATGACATTTAAAAGTGTTTGATTGTTCGGTATGGGCTGTTTGAAGAGTTACCTTACTACTGGTTAATGGCAAATTCCACCCTGGATTTCCTGCCAACAAATGTATAAAGCTTTGTTTGAGACTGAAAGCACTCAGAAGTGTTTGTTTTTCTGGGGGTGTTTTTTTTTCTTTCTTTCTTTCTTTCTTTCAAGGAGATTCTGGGTGAGCATGAAAAAGAAAAGAGGAGGAAAGCCCTCTGTGCTTAAAGGGTTTGATGGAAGAGCCAACTGCCCCCAGGGTCAAGGAACTGGGAGCAATAGAAAAGGGAAGTGAGGAACTCCATCCTCACAGCACTCCTCTGTGCTTCTCATCCAGCAGCAGCCCCTTTCTGTTGTGAGCCAATGTGATGGCAAAGCAGCCTCCAGTACCTTCTAACCATGACGTAACATTACATAACACCTGCTCTGCCAGAGGCTGAGGGTGTTGCTGTCAGTAGCCAGAGCCAGCATTCCAGGGCTAGGTCGGGATATAAACACTCAGAGGGGTTCTCTCCAGTGTTCAGGGAGGGTGCCCGGTGAAAGAGTACTCCAGGCTTCATTCTTGAGGTCCCATTGATGCAAGCCATCCTGCCTTCCCTGTAGTAATATGGGCCAACCATATAATAACACACCCCATCATAAGAGCACTTACTCTTAATTTTTAAAAATTATTTTATTTTATGTGTATGGGGTTTTTGTCTGCATATATGTCTGCATCAGGCCAGAAGAGGGCTTTGGACTGTAGTCATAGACAGTTATGAATTACCATGTGGGTACAGGGAATTGAGCCTGGGTCCTCTAGAAGAGCAGCCAGTCCTCTTAACTGCTGAGTTATCTTTCCAGTTACTCTTTTAAAGATGAATAACCATGGTGAATGTAGTGTTGAATGAAGACAGTGAATCATAAAAGGATGTGGACAAGGAAAGTTGTAACACAAAAAATAAAAGACCCAGAGACTGGTATTGGGGTTCAAGCTTTGAGATGAATATCAGAAAAGCAAAGCAGCTGGTCACTAGCTCATTCTCTACCTCAGCTCAGACCAAAGGGATGATCCTCAGACTGCTCCTGACTTTACTGCTCCTCAGATTCACTCAGACTACTATGGTCTCCTCAACGTGGTTAGATACTCACTCTCAGACTGAATGCCTCTACCTTTTATACCTCTCAAATCCTGGGATTAAAGGCATGAACTCCAGTTCACTCTCTGGTAGCCCGGGTGGTCTTGGACTCAGAGATCCATCTGCCTTTCTCCTGAGTCCTGAGATTAAAGCTTCTATAGCTTCTGGCTGACTTTGATTTCTGAATCCTCAGGCAAGCTTTAATAAATCATAAATAATATATCACCAGAGAAAATAATGTAGGGAAACACTTTAAACTTTAAAAAATTAAATTCTTATTAAGTGTGTGTGTGTGTGTGTGTGTGTGTGTGTGTGTGTGTGTGTCCACGTGTGAGTACGTGCTCAAATGTGTGAAGATGGGCTGCTCTCATGGGTTTAAAAAAGAGCTAAAGGCAGGAAGAGGTTAGGTGGGACCTATGGACAGGGAGAGAACTCTGGGATGAAGAAGGGCAGAGTTGAGAGAAGACTCAGGGAGAAGGAAGATGAGCATGCCATGTTAAAGAAAGGTACTGAGCCACATGGTAGAAGGTAGATAAGAAATACAGGTTAAGTTGTAAGAGCTAGTTAGTAACAAGACTAAGTTATCAGCCGAGCTTTTATAATTAATAATAAGTCTCTGTGTGGTTATTTGGGAGCTGGCTAGTGGAACAGAAAATTACACCTAGTGTGTGTGCACTCCAGTGCTTGCACAAGCACGTGTGCACATGCATGCCACCTGAACAGCACGTGGAAAGATCTGAGGGCACTTTGTGAATTTTAGCCAAAGTAGAGACATTTTTTAAAAATTATAGTGCATATGTGAGGGTGTCTATAGGTGTCTTGGCAGGCAGGAAAATGATCTACAAAAAGGTGAGAATGAAAACTCAATTCAGCCTGACTTAGTCTGCCAGGCTGAATCAAACTTCTAGAGAGTCTGATGCCAAGTAGCTTATTGCCAGCATATTTAAACACAATATAATTTGGAAAACAGTTTCCTGGTGTAACACAATCCCTAATATGCAAGGAGCCAATAATTATGTTAAAACTTAATTCATAGCATACGTCATTTCTTCCAAGAAAATGGGTTCTAGAGATAGACTGCCTCTACTAACTTAAGGTCCTAAGGAAGGGTCTAGCCTGATCTTGGTCCTATAGATATTGTAAAGGTCCTTTGGGCTATTAGCCACCTGGTTGTGGAAATTGGGGAAGCCCCTGGCCATATAGATAATGTAAAGGTCATTTAGATTACTAGCCACTCCCAGTCCTGGTTGTAGAAGTTTGATATGACCTGTCCTAACAGATATCACAGTTCACCGGGTTATTAATCACCTCCAATTGCCAGCCTTCTGGTAAAACAGGTTATACGTCCTTCCCTTTGAAAGGACAATCCTGGGTCTTAACATTCCTGTTTTCCCTGGAGACGTGTGGGTGCAAGGACATTTATGCTTCTAACACATGTTTTAAAAAGGCAACTTTAATATTGCTTAGAAAGTACAAACGTGTGCCCTAAAATCATGTTAGTTAGTTAGCACTGAAGAGGGGGATATAGGAAGGGGAGAACAAGATCAGGGTTGACCTCGAATGTAGAATAGCTCAATTTAAGACTATTATGCCTGCTGAGGCTAGGTGTGTGGATCTCTGATCCACACTGCAGACTTTTCTATTTTTAAAATATTTATGATTTTGCATGTGAAAAACAATGGTGTATTTGTACAACAGAATACCATGTAGCCATTGAAAATGTAAGAGGGGCCTATACAGATTGTCATAAATATCTACATGGAAGTTTTTAGATCAAGAAAACAGGTTGTTGTTTTAGTAGCAAGCTATCATCTATTTGTATTTAACATCACACATAATACAAAATCTCTTTAAAATGTGTGTCTCTAGTCCAAAATATTCCCATGGGTTCCACACCCCTATGTTGAGTAACTTAAATATCCTCATACATGTGCTGGTTTCTTTTTTAATTTCTATGATGACCTGCCAAAAGCAATTAAGGGAGAAAGAGAGGTTAGGGTTTTTGTTTGTTCCCCCCTCTCTTCTCACAGTGTAAGGGGATACAATCCATCAAGACAGGGTGTTTGGTCACACTGTATCTGCAACGAAGCAGAGGATAGATGAATGCTGCTTCCTGCTCATCTGGTTTTTCCTTTCTGCCTGTGTCATTCAGTCTAAGACTGTAACCCACAGGATGGTGGTACCCACATTCAGGGTAGGTCTTCCCTCCTCAGTTATACCTCTGGATATGCCCCAAGGAAGGTCTGTCTCCTAGGTGACTCTAAACCTAGTCACAAGTTGACAATGAAGATTAATGGCCACAATCCCTAACCAACCTCCAGAGAGTCTCCTCATCTACCCTTTCTCCTCACAGTACAATAGTACCTAATAGTTCAGTAAAATTCCCAGGAGTTAATGGGATTTTTCCCTCAAGCCTGCTGGCCCTTCCATCTGTATTAATGCTTTCCTGTTGCTGTGACAAATATCACAACTAAAGTAACTTACATAAGAAAATTTATTTGGGTTTTGGTCCCCAAGGGGAAATCCATTAATGTAAACACAGAAAACATAAGACCAATAAAAGCAATGTGTGCTATCTGCTTCCAGGGAACATGTTTTAATCTCAAGTGTGGATAAATTATGGTTACAAAATCAAAACTGATGAGCAGTGCATTCATCTTTCTCTGCTTCCTGACTATGTATGTAGCAGCTATGGCCATGAACTCTCTCAAAGCTACCCCAGTGACACTTCCTCCAGCTCTGCCACCTCCCCAAAAAGCACCACCAACTGGAGACCAAGTGTTAAAAACAAAAACAAAAACAAAAAGCCCTGAGCCTATGGGGGACATTTCTCATTCAAACCACCATAGGGTCCATCCTGTAATCCTTCCCACATGCCCCCTTACCTGCCCCTCACCACCGTTCCTGGGAAGTCTGCAGCCATCCTCAGCACTCGCTCCTACCATCTGCCACTGCTTCCTGTAATCCATCCTTTATACCATGGCTGGAGTGGTCCCAAGAGATAGAAGTTGTTCCTATGGAAACTTCTCAATTTCTCCATTGTTCTCATACTTTGATAACTGGTTCTCTTCTCATTCTCTGCCTCCTCTGGGGCCCATCTTCCCATTTATCTTTGTACTTCACTCTGGAGCACTGGAATTTGCCTGGGCCGGTCCCACTCTGTACTGACTGGGCTACCTCACATGTTGTCCTTCTTGCCACAGCCTGCCTCCTTCCCCTCAGAGTCTCACATACCAGGCTGACCCCAAACTTTTATATTCCCAAAGATGGTCTTGAACTTCTGCTGGTCCCACCTGTATCTCCCAAGTGCTGAGATTAAGGCATGTGTCACTGTACCCATTTGTGTGGTGCTGGGGATTTATCCATACTTGAAATTACAATGTGCTCCCTGGAAGAAGATAGCACACGGTGCTCTCATTACTCTTACAATTTCTATATTTACTATTGCATTGACTGTGGTAACCATTGTTGACTCCTAGTCATGTCCTAGTGCTGTTCAAAGCAAATCCCATCTCCCTGTTAAGCAGTTGTACCTCCACCCTTATCACCTCAAGGTTCACTGGAGGACTTTACTTTGGGTCTGGAGTCTCTCTACATGATAAGGACTCCATAGAAACACAAGTGCTCTGCATTTCTCACGGGACAGAAACTCAGTGCTATCCATCATCTTGGGAAGAAGACTAAACATTCCCCCAGCAATTCACTCCCTCTTAACATAGCTATAAGTCTAAAACCTAGTGAACTTCACCCCATGCCATAGGCCAATCCTTCTGAGACCTAAGCCTTACCCCTGTGTACAGCTTCCTGATGCTATCATTTGCATCTGGAAAATTCCCTGAAAATCATGGCTAGATCCCTCTACAAGGAGTTTCTGAGGTATACAGCCAAGTCTCTAATGCAGGATACATCCTGCCTGTCCACACAGCCTTGTCTTCTGGGACACAGTTCATATTCTCGACTCATTTCAAAATCTAAAAAAAAAAAGACTATTAAAATTTAAGACAATTTCTTATTTTTTGTTTTGTTTCCACAAAAGCTCTGGGTGGACAAAAGAACATTGAGGAGGTAGATTAGCATAGCTGTGAAAGCACAAGCTAGGATGCGCTTACCTTCATAACTAACTCTTGTGCTTGTAGACAAACTCCTACGTATCCATCAATACCCACCTTACACATCACTTTGGGAAAAAAATCTTTTCCCAAATGCAACCAGATTCCCAGAACTTGCCTACTATTTCTAGTTTAGCACTTGCCATACTGCCTTTCAAATGTTCATTTGCTATGTCTTCCCATAGACAAACTAGGTCCTCTAAGGGCAGAACTGTCTTTTGTTCCACCCAGCGTGAGGTCTGTCTCATGTAATAGTAGCCAAATAGGAGCCAGTGGAAGTGAGTTCCAATTCTAACTCAACCTTCTACTTCCTGTTTGGCCATGGGAAGTCATTTCCTCTCTAGTGTCTTGAGGATAGCTACTCAGTGTTGTGGAAATGTAGCCTAGAGAATGATTCATGCCGAAGAATTTGGGACTTTTATTGTTATCCTTGTTTGCCAGCTGCACTATGAATGAATGGTTCCAGGCTCTGGTCAGGGTTCTTCCTGCCAGCTGGAGGCAGCTCAATGAATGAAGTGGAGCAGAGGCCTTCATGAGAATAGTGTCTGCCTTTCTGAAGCACAGTGAATACCTGGGTATTTCAAATGGCCCCTTGTATGGGGCATGGTAATGCACACCTTTAATTCAGCACTCAGGAGGCAGAGGCAGGCTGATCTCTGTGAATCTGAGGCCAGCCTGGTCTACATAATTAGTTCCAGGCCAACCTGGATTACAGAGTGAGACCCTGTGTCCAAAACTATAATAATAGTTATTATTGTAATTGATTTTTATTATTAAATAGTTCTTTAGGGAAGGACTGCTAGACCAATGATTCTCAACTTATAGGTCATGACCCCTTTGGGGCAAACAACCCTTTCACAGGGGTCACATATCCTGCATATCAGATATTTACATTATGATTCATTACAGTAGCAGAATTACAGTTATGAAATAACAATGAAAATAATTTTATGGCTGAAGATTACCACAACATGAGGAACTTCATTAAAGGGTCAAAGCATTAGGAAGACTGAGAACCACTGTGCTAGACCAAAAGCAAGCTGACCCCTTTATGACCCCTATGGAGTCGAAGAACTCAGAATGTTCTTCCCTAGATATCTGGCAACACTGACAACAAAAAGAAATTCAAATCAAACACACAATGAATCTGGGTGCTTCTGAGGGTGCCCTTCTGTGTTGTGATCGGTGACATTACAGCAGCCTTGGTTCTGAACACACTTGCACTTTGCACTGTATATGATGTCATACCTTGAAATGCCAAGGACACTGCATGAGACGCCCCAGGTAAGACCAGAGACTGCTGTGTGTTATGGACAGCAGGGTTTTTACTGTCTGTGCAAAGTTTTATGCTCATTTAATTATGGAAGACAATGGCTTTTAATATTTCCCCACTGCCATTCCTCTGCGTGTAAGTATTAAATCGGTATATATTTTGTTTTGTGTTCGAATATTTGTTTGTTTGTTTTTTTTAAATGCTGTTTGAGGGCCGGGCGTTGGTGGTGAACACCTTTAATCCCAGCACTCGGGAGGCAGAGGCAGGCGGATCTCTGTGAGTTCGAGGCCAGCCTGGTCTCCAGAGCGAGTGCCAGAATAGGCTCCAAAGCTACACAGAGAAACCCTGTCTCGAAAAACAAAACAAAACAAAACAAAATGCTGTTTGAGTTGTTGATTTGGTTTTCACTTCTTAAATTGTTAAATGAGTACTAGTCTGGATTAGGACAGAATTTCTAACAATTTCTGAAATACCCCTAGACATACCCCTGCCATTTTGTACTAGGTATTTATGCTAAATAGAGTTCTCAGCACAGGCCACTATAGAATCAAAACATTTATCCACTCTGAAAAACTTCAAAGATGCTCTCTGTCCTGTAATATCAAATATTTAACCAGGATTTAACTCTGGGACATGTAGCCTAGGCTAGCCTGGAACTTGTCACATTTCTGAGGATAACCTTGAACTCCTGATCCTCTTGATGTTGCTCCCTAAGTCCTGGAATTATAAGCATGTGCTACTACACCAGCTTCCAAGTTTAATTTTTTTCTCCAAGTATGCTTTTTACTTATGCCTTGAGAATATCATGCAAGTATACAATGTCTTTTGAGCATGTCCCATCCCACTATCCTCTTCCAACTCTGCCCCTGCTCTTTGTATCCTCCCAACTTTATGTCCATTTTTTTTTAACCCACTGAGTCTCGTTAATGCTGTCTGAGTCACATGAGTGCAGTGACACAATCATGGTTGGTTTACTAGGGGCCACATCCCTAAAGAAAACTGATTCTCTTTCCCCAGCAGCGGTTTAACTGCCAATAACTCCTCACCTAGGGGTGGAGCCTCATGAGCCCCTCCTCCAGGCACACTGATTGGCTTGATCTTGAGCAGGTTTTGTGCAGGTGCCAAAGGTGCTGTGAGCTCATGAGCACAGTGGTGCAGTCACATCCAAGAGACGCTTCTGCAGCAGGCCTGCCGAACATCAGGTTATGGGGGATGTTCTTCTGTATATATGTTTCTCTTAATGGTTGATGAATAAAACACTGTGTTGGCCCTCAGAGGCAGGAAGATAGGCAGGACTAGGAGAGAAGGAGAATTCTGGGAAAGGTAGGCAGAGAGAGACCAAGAGGAGACCAAGAGGATAGGACATCCCAGGTGTTCTCTGGTAAGATAAGGCCACGTAGAAATGCATAGATTAGTAGTTATGGGTTAATAATTAAGACAGAGCTAGCCAATAAGAAGTCCTAGCCATCAGCCAACAATTTTATAATTAATATAGTGTCTGTGTATTTATTTGGGGCTGAATTGGCAGTGGGACCAGTCCAGGAAAGAAGTTCCAGTTACAATCAGGCTCTCATAATCTTTCTGCCAGCTCTTCTATATGGTCTGAGAGCCTTGGGGGAGAGACTGTGATGTAGATGGCCCAGTTAGAGTTATGCACTCCACCATCACCTGTTCTTTGAACTTGGACCAGTTGTGAGCCTCTACATTAAGTAAAAAGAAGTTCTCTAATGACATCTAAGAGCTGCACTAATCTAAGGGTATAGAGGTAAGCATTTAGAAGGCAGTGTTAAATGGTGTTCACTTAACAAAGTAACAGTTCAATCCTAGGGCCTATGAGTTCCCCAACCAGAGGTTCTGGATCGGGTTTACAGTACCAGGTATGAAAAGTAAGTACCTTGTCCTGTGATAAGGGCCTTGAATCTGATGATCCAATTCTTTCTGTTCTTTCTTCTTTTTTTCTGTCTTTCTTCACATAATCCCTGGCATACAGATATGTAAAATAGGTATATGAATCAAACATCTACCAAGAGCAAACCATTAGAAAACATTTAAAAACCATCCTTTGATATATATATATATATATATATATATATATATATATATATATATATGCTATTGATTAAAGATAGAGGTAAATTTGTATGCTAATGAAATGGATAAGCAGGTTTATTTTTACATAAGGATTTAAATCTTTGAGCCTGGTGTGGTGATATATGTCTTTGATCCCAGCAGAGGTAGATGGGATCACTGTGAAAATTTCTCCAGAGAAAGAGGGTCTGGAAGAGGAAAATGCCTGCAGCCTGCTCTGGATGGGTCTCTGAGCGATTACCATCCCTGCCAGGCACTGCAGCGAAGGTGTTGGAAGGTGTTTTCATCAGGCCTGTTGGGGCAAGTGCGTTTTCTCTAGGAGCCGTCAGGAGACGGCTTAATTGGTGGTCATTAGAATAGATGCGACTGATTACGAATCACTTGAAAGCGGTTCAGCTGCTTTTGCACTTTGTAATCTTCTTCCCTTATCCCTCCCTGGCAACTTTTCTGCTTACTCCTCACTGAAGTTTCCCAGATAGATGCTTTATGTGTATATAAATTTATAGCCTGTTATTCTGCCTTGGGCTCTTCATTCCTTCCTTCACTAGACCAGAGCAGCAGCTCCAAGAATACTTACTGTGTGCTTTGAGAATACCTACTGTGTGCTCATGAACATTGTAGTGAGTGCAGGGTGGTCTCACCTCCCCTGTCCTGGAGCCCTAGCCCAGCCTTGCCACACAGAGTCTTAGCAAGTACAATGAAAAACTTTGTTTTGTTTCCTGCTATATCCCCGAAGAGTACGTGCATTAGTTAATCACTTCTCTTGTTGCTGTAACAAAATATTTGACAGAAGCAACTGAAGTGAAGAAAGGTTTATGGGTTCACAGTTCTGGGTACAGACCATCATGGCTGGGGAAGACATGGCGGCAGGAGCATGAGGCTCCTTGAGCTGCCTCCAGTGGTGGATGCTGCTGCGTGCGTGAGTGTGTGCCTGCGTGAGTGTTTGCTTACTTGCTTGATTGCTTGCTACTTTTCATCCAGTTCAGGATCCCACCCCATGAAATAGTACCACCCACATATAGGATTGACCTTTGAACTTTAGTTAAATAATCTAGAAACTCCTTCATGGATGTACCTAGAGGTTTGTCTCCTAGGTTATTTTAGATCCTACCAACCATCAAATATCAACTGTCACAGTAGAACAATGTGTAGCTTGTGGTAGAATGGCTGTTCAGCAAACCACCTTATGCATGCCTGGTTATCTCCCTGTGCTGTAAGTACTGTCTATCGCATCACAGCTGCTCTAGCTGCTGCTCTCTCCTCAAACCCAAGCCATGACCCTCTGTAGCCCCTCTCCCTTCACACAGAAAGCTGCTGTGTAGCATCTGCTGTCACCTTGAAGCTCTTCCTCCCTCCTCCCTTGCAGCTGCAGGCTACAATTCCTTGCTGTCCAGATCAAAGGTGGTCCTGGTTATAGTTAGTCCCTCTCAGTGCCTGCTTGACTTTGGGCACATGATCTAGGTCAAGGTGTAGAATACTCACCAACCCCTGGAAATCTATAAAAGGCAGAAAACCTATCTTCTTCAGTCTGTTAGTCCCTGAGGACTGTCACTGAATGCCACAAATAGGATAACTCAAACAACTGGAAAGCAATTGTCACGTGCAAGGGGTGGGTAGTGGTACTCTGACAACTCCATCCACACTACCATCTGGGTTGGTTGGTGGTTCTTAAAGTTCCCAGCAGACACATCACTCTGGTAACACAGTTATTCCTCCTGGGAATTTCCATATCTTCTTCCCTTGGCATCTATATTTGTTCTAAACTTCTCTTTTATAAGGATCCTGGGCATATGGTCAGGATCGCCTTCCCTAATGACCTTAATTTGATTTGATGGCCTCCATAAATACCCTGTTTAAAAGAGGGGCATGGACATCTTCTCCTCTCTCCAAAGTTGTGTATAGAAACTGCCAAGCATGATGGGTCCAGGCCACTGTGTCTCTTTTGATCTAGCCTGGCTATAGCAGTTAAATTCCTCCCTTCTTTTAGGTGTTCTTTTCTCCTGTAGAACGTCCCAAGACATGAATTTAGCTGATTGCATATTGAAAATCACACCCACATGTTCCTCTCAGTTGCCAGTTCCTCTTCCTCAGTAGAACTACCCTCCTAGTTGGATATAAGCACACCATGTTCGAGGACTATTTGTAAGCAGTGCCCAGTACTCCTTGTGTTAGCAGACCAGGAGGTACGGCAAGACTGGGGAGGCCATGGCTTTCAGTGGCTTATGCTGGCACTATAACTCAATGTCTCCCTGATGGCTGTTCTTCTCAGCATCCCCCGTGATCATGAGGTCACACAAAGGAAATGTGGCTCACTCCCACCCTCTCCAAAGCTAGCTGAAATTCTCGTCAACTGCTTGATGACTTAGAAACACAGTGTGTTCAGGAAAGGCAGAATAAATGTTCTTTTTATTATTGATGTGGGAGAAAAACAACTTGGTATCCTAGCAACCCCCAAAGGTAATTAACAAGCTAATTTCTTTTCTTTCTTCAGGTCATTTAGAAGTTCTATGTTTTTATATTTTAGGATTACAGTTGTCACGATCATTCAATGTCAGTTTTTCTCACTTTAAGCCATCAGGAGCCCCTTAGGTTGACACCAAGTTCTGTATGCATAAACATGGTTTTGTAGTTGTTTTAAGACATTTTTAAAACAATTATTTATTCTGTGTGAAGGGGTAGGAGAGCTCAGGTGCCAAGGTGAATTTGTGGTGGTCAGAAGACGGCTTACAGGAGTTGATTCTTTCCCTTCTGCCATGTGGACTCCAGGAATCAAACTCAGGCTTGGCAACAAGCCCCCTCACCTTCCCAAACACAGTCTTCACACTTCTTCACTTTCTAGCACTTGAGATGCAGAAGCCCATCTCAGCTCCCTGATGTGTGCCTTAGAGTCTGAGTGAGTCAGATTGAGGAGCCTTTCCCTTTTCATGGAAAAATGACACTTAGATGCCACAGTCCAGGTGTGAAGAGTGTTCAGGACATATGCACATGCTTTGATTTCAGGCCTTTTCAGAGAACAATGCTAAGAAAAGCATCATCTGTAGAGCTGCAGAAATAAATGGCTTCACGCCACTCCCACCTGCTAGTGTTCTTGCTCAGTGCTATGGAGACAATGCTCTTCCACATTCACAGGGCTGACTTGTGTGGTTTCAGAAGTCACACAATGAAAATAATACAATCAGAAGAGTCCAGAGAACCAGTTTCCCACTGAGATGATCTCTCCTTTTTCCCTCTGACACACAGTGATGTAGTGAGCATTATGAATTTGCAACCTTACGTGTGCAAATGTTCTGAGAGCATCTTAAAATTGCTATTTTGAAAATATGAAGGTGATGGACAATTGGATCAATTTTAAAATCCCAATTCCAGGCCAGGCATGGTGATGCATACCTTAATTTCAACCCTCAGGATGCAGAAGCAGATAAATCTTTAACTGTGAAGTCAGCCTTGAAGTCAGCCTGGTCTACACAGTAAGTTCCAGGGCAGCCTGAGTTTCACAGCGAGCCACTGTCTCAATAATAAATAAATAAATAAATAAATAAATAAATAAATAAATCCCCATACCAGAATCTTTAAAAGTTTTTAAATTACATCTATGAGTGAGCGTGTGTGGGGGTGGGTATGCAGCACAAGTGTAGAACTCAGAGGACAACTTTGGGAAGTTGGTTCTCTCTTCCACCATGAGGGACTCTAATGGGGAAGTGCCTCTATGTATGTTTATCTTATTGGTTAATAAATAAAGTACTGTTGGCCAATAGGGAAGCAAGTTAGGTGGGACTAGGAGTCGAGGAGGATTCTGTGAAATGTAGTAAAGAGAAGTCTTATGATCCAGGCAGGAAGTGACATAGCAGGCAGACTCAGAATATAAGCAGGGACAAGCAGGAAATCGCTTTCTTCCTCCTCCTCTCTTCTCAGTGGAGCCGCCATGTGATTTCAGCAAGAGAAGACGCCTGCCGCTGCTGTCTGATAAGTCTTTATAAAATATATAGATTAAGGTTTCCTCCCTCATTTTCTCTTTGCTGCCAGACCTCCGCCATCATGGGTCGCATGCACACTCCCAGGAAGGGCCTGTCCCAGTCGGCGCTGCCCTACCACCATAGCGTCCCCACGTGGCTGAAGCTGACATCTCATGACGTGAAGGAACAGATTTACAAATTGGCCAAGAAAGGCCTGACTCCCTCCCAAATAGGTGTGATCCTAAGGGACTCACATGGTGTGGCCCAAGACCATTTTGTGACTGGTAATCAAATCTTGAGAATCCTTAAGTCTAAGGGCCTTGCCCCTGATATCCCTGAGGATCTCTACCATTTGATTAAGAAAGCTGTTGCTGTCCGAAAGCATCTTGAGAAGAACAGAAAGGATAAGGATGCTAAGTCCCACCTGATTCTGATAGAGAACAGAATTCACCGGCTGGCTTATTACTATAAGACTAAGCGGGTCCTCCTACCCAATTGGAAATATAAGTCATCCACAGCCTCTGCTCTAGTGGCATAAATTCTCTTGTGTACACAAAAAAACAATGAAATCACTTTGAATAAAAAACATATATAGATTAATGATAATGGTTGAATCTTAAGACAGAGATAGCATATGAGAAATCCTAGTCATTGGCCAGCAGCATTGTACCTAATATTAATATCTGTGTGTTATTTTGGGTGCCCACGTGGCAGAGGGGCTCAGGCGGCTTGGCAGAAAAAAATTATTGTTACAAAATGGTGTCAGGACGTGGTCCCATGAACTTCCACATAAAAACTTCACAAAAGCTTAAAAAGGGATTTTAGAAGCAAAAGAACAGAGACAAGTATGACTTCTTGGTAGCAGCATTTTCTCGGGTGGTTTCTGTTTGCCAGAGACAAGCAGAGGCTTTCGGCTCCTTTAATTTAAGAAAGGCTTCCTGACTCAGCATAAGTAGCAAAAACCACAAGGCTCTTTTAGCAATGGTGTTTAACAGATGAAGGATTGTGTGGCCTGAAAAAGTTAAGGATTTACAGTAAAGACAGTAAAGGGTTTACAATGTGTTTAAAAGTATATGTAGGATTGTGAGAGGAAAGGAACAGAATAAAATAATTAAAAGAAAGGAAGGAAGGAAGGAAGGAAGGAAGGAAGGAAGGAAGGAAGGAAGGAAGGAAGGGAAAGAAAGAAAGGAAGGAAGGAAGGAAGGAAAGAAAGAAAGAAAGAAAGAAAGAAAGAAAGAAAGAAAGGGAAGCTCGTGGTGGCGGTGGTACATGGCGGTAGGATTTGCTGAAGGAAGCAGAGGCAGGCAGATTTCCACAGAGAAACCCTGTCTCAGGAAAAAAGAAAAAAAAAGGAAAGAAAGGAAGTAAAAGAAATAGAATAATAAAAAGCCATGTAAAGATGGAAAATACACAGAGAGTCTGGATACTATATGCTATGTTGTTGTCTTTAAATTGTTTGTTTGCCGAGGAAAGAGCTACAGCTGCTAAAATTCATTTGATTATACGTGTTGCTAAAATAATCCAACTTACATATTTTAAAAATGCTTTGACTTCTAAGTTTGAATATAAGGACAGGTTACTTGGGAAAGGAGTGTTTGCTTGTGTTTCCACAGAAAATGGAAAACTATGGATTCCTTCCAGACTAATATGGTTTGACCAAGCAAGACCCCCTGAAGCAGTGGCCCAACTGATCCTATATTCAAAACAGCTGAGATGATGCAGTCATAGACCATTACAGCCAGGATTTCTGTGTTTTATCATGATCCCCATAGTATAAACATTGTCCCCAAACAGCAGGAAGCAGCTTAGAATGAACTTCGCCCAAATTCCCAAATATTGTTTATAAATGTTTGTTTTCATTTAAATGGGGTTGGTTATAAATTGTAATGATCACAGTCAATCTTTTTTAAAGGAAAAAAGGGGAATAGGATATAGAAATGAATACTTTATATTGGTATGGATTTTCATTTATTGATACAACTTTAAGGTCAATTTTGTGATATGCATCTGTCTCCTCTTTTTTAGGTATTGTGTTTATACAGATCTTTTAAAATTAATGCATAATTCAATACAAATTATATAGTCACCTATAATAGTCAAAACTTACAGTTAGGTTAGTTAGGTTTTCTAGATATACTGAGATGTATTTGAGATGGATAGATATTCTTCAAACCTTTCAAAGACCTACAGAATATATGGCATTTAAATGGTTTAGGGTTTTTCATGACAGTGAGACACAACTGCTCCTGACAACACTAATTACATCAGAAAGGAGGGTGAACATCAAAGAAACTCAATATGGAGTTTGCCTTCAACATGGCAAGATTAGCCATTTGGGCAAGAAACTGCTCTTGCCTGGACTGTTTGATAAACTGGACATGCAGGACCCACAGGAAAGTGACTGCTGAACTTGCAAAACAAGACAGTCCTGAAGGGTTCCTGCTTCATGGAGAAGTGTGCCAGACACACTGTGGCCTATGGGCTAAAGATAGATGCCCCAACGTTACAGAGGAACTTTGGGTGACTGTCCAAGCATCGACATGTCTCTGTCAATTCTAGAGTTTATATATTATCCTTCTGTGGTCTTTGATGGAGTTGAAGACAGATAGCTATGGTTATAGTTTTCTTTAGTTATTATAAAAGATAAGCTACATATAAGACTTTAGACTCACAAAGATAGGATAGATGATAGAATATTTTCTTTAAATCTTCCTAAATATTAATGGACTAAATATCATAACTATAGTTGTTACTTGATAACTGTTTTGTTATATATTTTACTATGCTAATGTTAAAACCCTTCTTTTTATTTAGACAGAAAAGAGGAGATGATGGGGGGTGGGACTAGGAGTTGAGGAGGATTCTGTGAAATGTAGTAAAGAGAAGTCTTATGATCCAGCCAGGAAGTGACGTAGTTGGCAGACTCAGAATATAAGCAGGGACAAGCAGGAAATCACTCTCTTTCTCCTCCTCTCTTCTCTGTGGAGCCGCCATGTGATCCCAGGAAGACAGGATGCATTCCACCCAGCATTCTCCATAAGTCTTTATAAATTTATAGATTAATAGTTATGGTTGATAAGTAAGACTGATCTAGCAGATAAGAAATCCTAGTCATTGGCCAGCAGCATTGTACCTAATACAAGTCTCTGTATGTTATTTTGGGCACCCACGTGGCAGCAGGGCTCAGGTGGCTTGGCAGAAAGATTTATTGTTACAGGACTCAGAGAACAAACTCATGTCATCAGGTTCTGTGGCAAGTGCTTTTACCCACCAAGTCAACCTTCTGCCCTCTCCCACTTCCCACCCCAGCCAGAATCTCACAAGGATTTCACTTACCTCTGCTTTTGCAACCTAAATTCTGGGTGTAGCACACAGAAGACATGATTTTTATGTTGACCTGGACCAAGCAAGGTGGAGCCCAAGCAAGCAGCTTTTTTCTTTTAAAAAGAAGGAATAAAAAGAAAATTTCACCTGTTGTTCTTTGCAACAAATCCAAGAGCCCTTTGAGGAAATTCTATGTCTGTGGTCAACAGGCAGAGTTTTTTTTGGGGGGGGGGTTGGTTTTGTTTTTTCCAGAAATAGGGTTTCTCTGTGCAGCCTTGACTATCCTGGAACTCACTCTGTAGACTAGGCTGGCCTTGAACTCAGAGATCCACTTTCCTCTGCCTCTCGAGTGCTGGGATTAAGGTGTGTACCACCACCACCACCACTTTATGTCTGTGGTCAATAAAGGAGAAAAGACATAGTAAGACCAGCTTTAGGACTATAGTCGGGGTTCAGCTGAACACAGCTTACATATCAGCTAAGCCCTGGCTGCCTCACTCAGACATGACAAAGAAAAAGGACCATTCCCTCAAGATGCACTGACTACTGGAGTGATTTGTCTTTCAATGCTGCTGTGGGGTGTGTGTGTGTGTGTGTGTGTGTGTGTGTGTGTGTGTTTATGAATGTACTATAGAATGCTTATAAAGTCAGAGGACAACTTCGGTGGCAGTCTTCACTGTCCAGCTGTTTGAGGCAGTCTTCTGTTCACAGCTAAACTAGCTTACCTGGAGCTTCCCCATCTGCCTGTAAGGGCATTGGGATTACAGATGTGCACTACTGCATCCAGCTCATGTGGACCCTGGGGATTTGACTTCAGGTCCTCACACTCATATGTCTGCCTGTTATTCATGAAACCATCTTCTCAGCCTTGTTTCCTTACTTTTGACTTGAATGACTCAGACACATGAAGTTATCATTTTACTCAAAGTAATGTATACATTTCGTGTAATCCCAATAAAATATACTGATAGAGACTCTTACCAGCTAAGAACAGCTTTCTGGAATTACCATGGAGAATGATACCATTATGAAGAGAGAGAAACCGGAGACAAGAGAGTGGGTTGTTCACTGGTCGGCTCTTGCTTAAGGGCAAACATAGGTTTGATATTTCTAAATTGGTCAGACAGAAGAAACGTAAGTATGGTTCTTGGTAAGTCTGGAGAAACAGAAGAGCTAAATTAAAGGCACCACTTTCAAATTGGCCAAAGAAAATTCTATCCATCCAATGAAAGGGGAAACAGGAAACATCCGATTTAGCATTGTAGCAGAGAGGGGCATAGTGAGAACCTCCAAAATGCCACTTGACAAAAAAGAAAAAAGAAAAAAAAAATCTCCCGGAATTCTGCAGATTCCAACATTCCAAGTAGCCAACAAGCCAGAGAGACCTGTAACCCCAGAACCAGAGAGGTAGGAGGATGGCAAGTTTGAAGTCAGTCTGGACCTATGTAATGAGACCCTGTATCAAAAGAAAAGAGCAGGGGAAGGAGATATCAAGGAGGGAGACAGGGAAGGAGGGAGAGAAGGAAGATAGGGAGAAAAATAATTGAATGAGAAGATCCAGAATGCCAGTGCTCTCTGGTGTTTGCACTTACATTAGTCCATCCCCTCCCCCAGCTCCACAGTAGCCTTGAAAACCAGCAGCCCCAGAATCACAGGGAAAGAAACCCCTGCATCCTTGCAATCAGTAGCAGTGCAAACCATCAGCCCTGTGATCAATAGCAGTGCAAACCAGCAGCCCTGTGATCAATAGCTGTGTAAACCCCGACTGCAGGGAACAGGATTGGTTCCTCTGAGTGTCATCATCCTTTGACCTGGCTGGCTGGTTTTTATTTCACCTGGTCCTTTTCCCCTGCAGTTACAGGCAATTGCTCAACATCATAACTGCTTGAAACAGACATTATAGCAAGAAATTAAGAAGCTGACAAAAAATTAAAGGGGAAAGCTAATGAATAAAAAGCCCATAGAGACTCTGGGGGACTCTGGTACTTTTCTGAGAGTTTAGACGTCTCATCCTGAATATAGAGCGCATGTTACCAGGGAAGACCTAAAAAGGCAATACATTCTCAACTCTGACTGCCTCTGGGCTCTGATCCAGGGGAAAGTGAAGTTGGGTAAACTGAGTCTCTACAGTGAAGATACGACCTGCACACACAGAGCCCTTGGGAACAGCTGAGAGATGAATTAACATTTAGGGAACTCTGTCCACTCGGCTACCTATGCAGATTTCTAGCCACATGATAAGACATACTTCATAGGATTAATTCAAGGAAGTTACTAACAGACAGGCAGTGGGGCACATGCCTTTAATCCCAGGCAGAGGCAGAGGGTTCTCTGTGAGTTCGAGACTACCCTTGTCTACAAGAGCTAGTTCCAGGACATCCTCAAAAAAGAAAGTTACTAACCAAACAAGCAGAATTTACAAATAGTCAAAGACAACAAGAAAGAGAAAATTGGGATTCCCAGAGTTGGGGTGTTACATTGTTTATAATGTTCAGTTTTAACAACAGCAAATTATGGGCCATGGAAAGAGAAAAGGAAACATGGTCTACATGCAGGAAGGAAAGCAGCTAGTAGAAACTTCCCATAATGAAGTTCTGGTGTACAAATTATTAGACAAAGACAAAATCATCTGTTTTAATTTTTTTCTAGGTAGGATTTTCCAATTAACCCAGATGTCTTAGCTGGAGTTACTATTGCTATGATGAAACACCATGACCAAAAACAATTTGGGGAGGAAAGGGTTTAATTTGCTCACAGTTCCATATAACAGTCCATCATCAAAAGTGATGCAGGCAAGAACCTGGAGGCAGGAGCTGATGCAGAGGCCATGGAGGGGTGCTGCTTACTGGCTTGCTCCCCATGGCCCACTCAGCCTGCTTTCTAACTGACCCAGGATCACCTGCCCAGGGGCAGTATTACCCACAATGAGCTGGGCCCTCCCCCATTGATCACTAATTAAAAAAATGCCCTACCAACTTGCCTACAGTCTGATGTTAATGGAGGCATTTTTCTTATTTGAAGCTCCCTGCTCTCAGATGACTCTAGCTTGTGTCAAGTTGACATAAAACTAGCCAGCACACTGTTAGCTTAGAACTCTTGACCCTCATGTCTCTGCCTTAAAGGTCCTGGGATGATAGGAGTGTGCCAGCATGCCTGACTCAAAACCAGTAATTTTAGAATGTCCTTACCAGAAATAGTGACCTGTGTATGCAGTCACTGTTGCTTGAGAGACTGAGGTAGGAAGTTCACCTGAGCTTAGATATTCAAGACCAGATACTCATGGGGAACATTTGGAAATGGTGTCACAACAAATAAAGAAGAAAAGCCCATTTTAGATTCAAACACAAAAACATATTAAATGTGAAAAAGAAAAATATATTGCATATAAACAGTAACCAAAAGAGAGATGTGGTATCCTTGCTAATACTACTAAACAATATGGACATTAAGTCAAAATCTGTTATAAAAAACAAAGGAGGAGCCTGGTGGTGGTAGTGCACATCTTTAATCCCAGCACTCTGGAGGCAGAGGCAAGTGGATCTCTGTGAGTTCAAGACCAGCCTGGTCTACAAGAGCTAGTTCCAGGACAACCTCCAAAGCCACAGAGAAACCCTGTCTCGAAAAACCAAGAAGAAAAAGGAGGAGGAGGAGGAGGAGGAGGAGGAGAAGGTCAAATATTAAATAGATCAATTCACTACAGAGACATAGAAATTATAAACATATATTCGTCAAGTATCAGAAAGTCAAAGAGCAAAATGTCGACTAAACAGGAGGGAGGAACAGTTCTACAACACTTTACAGTTGCAGCAGGAGTCTGATAGGCAGCTTTCAACTAGAACAACTAGAGAAATGAAATGGGCCCTTGAACCAGGCCTAGGCAACCCTACCCAAGAAAGACACACACAATGCCATTCCCACCAAGAGTCTAATATACATTTTCTCAAGTGCACATGGAACATGTTCCAAGATGATGATACATTTAAGGAAATTGAAATCATTAAAAAAATCTTTTCATCACAATAGAATGGACAAAAATAACAAAGAAAATTTAAAAATCCATAAATATGTCGAGAATAAACAACAAACTCCTAATGAATACATCAAAGAAGAAATCACAGGTAAAATTAGGGATCCTTGAAATAGGTGAAATAAAACACCATTCCCTGAGCAGGGGTCCTGGACTGTTTAACAATGGGGAAAGGGAGCTGAGTATAAGCAAGCAAGCAATCGGGTGACCATGGGTGCCTTTATTCTGTCTCTGTTCTCGACTATGGATATGATTCCACTAGCTAATTGAAATTCCTGCCTTGACTTCCCCTTAATGATGGAATGTAATCTGGTATTATAAGTAAAAATAAACCCTTTCTCTTCTAAGCTGTTTCTTATCAGGGTATTTTGTCACACAGAAATGAAACAAGTATAGAGTATCAAAGCAACTGGGATGCTAAAGCTGTGCCAAGTGTGGCATTCATAGTGCTAAACACATGTGTTGGTACAAAAAGATCATATCTAGGTCTCTTTGTCTACTTTAAGTGTCTAGAAAAGGAGGAGTAAGCTAAGCTCAAAGCAGGAGACAACAAAGGTGAGAGCAAACATGAATGAAGTAGACTAGAAAAGTGGGGAACACCATTGCCTGGATTGTCAGATCGTGTCATCCTTGTAGGTCTCTGGATATCTCCCTAGTTCCAGATCTCTTCTCAGACCTATAATGGCTCCCTCTAATATGGTATCTCTCATCCTGCTCTCTCTCTTTTATTCTTCCCCAACTCAGTATTTCTGTTCCTCCATTTCCTCTCCTCTACTACTCTTCTCTTGCTCTTATTGTGGCAGCACCCAAAAGCCCTTCCCCTAAAATTCTAGAGCCCTCATCCAGTGGCTGATGGAAGCAGAGACAGACATCCACAGATATACACTGAGCTGAAATCAGGAATTTAGTTGAAGAGAGGGAGGAATGAAGAGCAAAGGGGTCTGTACCAGGTTGGAGAAACCCACAGGAACAGTTGGCCTGACCAAGGAAGAGCACATCGACCCCAGATGCTGTCTGGGAGGCCAGTACAAGACTGATCCAGACCCCTGAACATGGATGTCAATAAGGAGGCCTCTGCACTCCAGGGAGCCTCTGTTAGTGGATTAGCATTTTTCCCTGGTGTAAGAAGGGACTTTGAGAGCCCATCCCACGTGAAGGGACACACTCTGGCCCTGGACACATGAGGAAGGGCCCAGGCCCAGCACAGGAAGATTTGGCAGACTTTGCAGAGCCCCCGTTGAGGGCACTACCCTGCCTGGGGAGTGGTGGGTGGATGGGGTGGGGGTAGGTTGGGGGTGGGGGAGGAGGGATGGGGGTGAGGGGAGGGAGAGGGAGAAGGGACTTACATGTGAAACAAGCTTGTTCCCTAACTTGAACTAATAAAAAGAAAAAAAAAGAAAGAAAGTGGGGAACAGGAGGGGGAAGCAGTTGCAGAGATGGCCAATGGATGATAGCTCTTCCAGAAGGCCTGGGTTAAGTTCCCAGCACCCACACCAGTTCACATGGCCTGCAACTCCAGCTTCAGGGGATCCAAACACTGTCTTCCTGCCTCCAAGAACACATGCACACACATACCTATAAACACACGCAGATGCATAAATAAAAACTAAATGTTTTTAAAAGGACAGTGTAATAGACATGCTAACATGGAGGAGGGAAGCTAAGAAGGCCTACATAAAGAGCTCCAGGGATCTAAGGAATGTTGACAACAAGGGTAGGAGCATATCAGTTGGTCATCCCTGAAAACATACATACAAATAACATTATATACACCTAGTAGGTTATACTTATGTATTTAGAAATGTAGATAATGCATATGCATATATGTAAAATATACATATAATTTATTTTTCTATTTTGAGACCCTGTCTCAAAAAAAAAAAAAAGCTGACAAATTTCAACACCCTTTTCAATTAAAAAAAATTAGAAATTTCCTCAATGTGATCCAGGACAACACAAAGTTGGAGATATATATATATATATATATATATATATATATATATATATATGCAATTTAGATCTGCAATGACCCCCCAAACCCTCTAGGACCCATCTTACTGCTGTTGGGATGTTGTGGAAACTTTAAAAGGTAGATTTAATGCAAGGTTTGGAGTTATGGCGGGGATTTCCTCAGAGAAATTTTAGGACTCTAGTCTTTTCCTATTCCTTTCTCGTTTTTTCTTTGTTCATAAGTTTGACCTGTTTGTTCTACCATGACCTCCCAGCCTCCAGAGGTCAAAAACCGATCATGAACTGAAACCCTCAAAACTGGGAGCCCAGATAAACCTTTTCTCTTTTTAAGTTGATTCCTCCAAGCATTTTGTTACAGTAATTGAATGCCAGCTGACACAAGGAACATGGAGTAAAGTGAAATAAGATAGAGGCATGCCCTTGAGTATCATTGGGGGTTGAGGTGTGACTCAATGAAGAAGCAAGGTCGACTCAATTCTGCAGTCTTTACTGAGAGTCATGTTGGCCTGAGAAAAGGGCTGTTGGATGGATAACCAACAACTTCAATCCTGAAAAAAAAAAAAAAAAAAGAAGTGGACATCATCCTAAAAACTCCGGGGACATCCTGCAAGTCTCTGAATGCTTTGCAAGGGATCAGATAAGAAGGCAGAGGGTGGGACAGTGGTCTTCAGGCCTCACGTCCACATGTGCAGTGGGGGCCACATGGCCAAGGATGCCCTTAGCTGCACAGGGTTACATTCATGGGAACAGAGGCACCAGTAACTCTTCCCCTCATCTCTTTCTAAGATTCCTGCGTGCAGCAGCTCACCAGTAAAGACCCAGTTAAAAGTGCTGGGTGGGGCTGGACAGTGGTGGCACACATCTTTAATCCCAGCACTTGGGAGGCAGAGGCAGGTGGATCTTTCTAAGTTCAAGGCCAGCCTGGTCTCCAGAGCAAATTCCAGGACAGCTAGAACACACAGAGAAACTCTGTCTCAGAAAACAAAGTGCTGTGTGGTCTGGGGTTTGGCTCAGTATGTATAGTGCTTGCTTGGCATGTAGGAGGCCCTGGGTTCTATCCCCAGAACAACATAAGCTGGCATAGTGTTATATGCCTGTACTTCCAGTACTTAGATGGGGACAGTGGAGTCAGGAATTCAAAGTCACTCTTGGCCATATAGGAAGTTCAAGCTAGGCCTGGCTACATGAGACCAATCAATAAAACTACAAAGTTAGAGACAGCTCTTGTCCAGCTTGGGGTGGCTGACCACACAGCTCTGCTCTGTAAGACTGCTACCCACTTGGAGCATTCTAATATGTCTGGTGCTGATTTGTGAACATTTTCTCCCTTCCTTCCTTCCTTCCTTCCTTCCTTCCTTCCTTCCTTCCTTCCTTCCTTCCTTCCTTCTTTCCTTCCTTTTCTTCTTCTCCTTTTTGTCTGTCTATCTGTTGATTTGTTTGTTGTTTGGGGGCCAAGGTCTCACTATGTAACTCTGGCTGTCCTGGAATTCACTAATGTAGCCCAGGCTGGCCTTAAAATCACAAAGATCTGCCTGCCTCAAGTGCTGGGTGGAATTAAAGGTGTGCATCACTCTGCCTGGCCTTCTATTTCTTACAGCCACTCACATATTTATTGGGAATTTCTCACCTCTGTCTTGTGCTAGATCTTCACCTGATAGATAATTACTAGCTCTGGGATATGGAGGAGTTTATTCTACCTCCCTGAAGGAAACAACCAAACAAGACCTTGCAAATGGCTAAGCCTTTTCAATGCTGGGACCTTTGAGGGATTTTTTTCTCACAGGTCTGCTGAGCTTTCTGTGCAGATGTCTGGTGTGTATAGCATGCAGGGCACTGGCCCTGAGGTCAGGCTTGAGCTGGAATCTCATATCAGCTGTTGACCAGAAAGACAAACTTAGTTTCTTTGTAAAAGATAAAAATTCAAAAGGTCCACCTCACCAGAGGAATGCAGGGAAATGTTTGTCATCCTAAGATGAAGCCTCTAGGAAGAACTCAGGCAACACTGGCTTTCCCACTTGCCCTCTGTCCTTCCTGATAGAGGTAGATAGGGCAAACATCTCTGCACTGGAGACTTGACTTCCTTTCAAGAGTTTAAACTGGGTAGTGATGGCACATGCCTTTAATCCCAGCACTCCAAAGGCAGAGGCTGATGAATCTCTGAGTTTGAGGCCAGCACTACCTCAGAGCAAGTTCCAGGATGGTCAGGGCTACACAGAGAAACCCTGTCTCAAAAACAATCAAACAAACAAACAAAAAAAAAAGAATTTAAGAATGGGCTGTCAAGATGGCTAGGTGGGTAAAGACACTTGCTGCCAAGCCAGACAACCTGAACCCACATGGCACAAGCAGAGAAGTGAATTCATAATTTGTCCTGGTTTCCATATTCATACCTTGGCATCTGCCCCTCCCCAAATAAATAAATAAATGTAAAAGGGGGAACTAGTCTAAGAACTGAATGATACACAGTAGCTAAAAACTAAAATAAAAAAGAATCCAAGAATGAGCTCAAGTGTAATGTCCTAGCTAGAAAGAAAATCCCAGACAAATCTACACTGTTAGCAGCTGTTAATTAGCAACTTGGCCTGTGTGTTTATTGTGTTTAGGTTTAATTTTCGATAGAGATGTGTAAAGAGGAACACAAATGATTTCATGACATCACCTTCTAAGAATCACTGTCCCGCTAGACTCAGATGAAGAAGATAATTGTTTGTTTTTATAACTCTAGTTCTTCTGTTATCTCCTTCACCCTGCTCCTATGAGTGCCGCCCCTCCTATCCTCACATCATTAGTCAATTATGATGGGAGACAAGATTGCTAGCAGGTAAATCTGCCCAGAAAAGGAAAGAAAAAAAAATGAAGAGAACACTATGCCTCCTTTTTTTTTTTTTTTTTTTTTTTTTTAAGGCGAGGTCTTATGTAGCCCAGGCTGGCCTCAAACTCACTGTGAGTATGACTTTGATCCTCCTCCTCCACCTGTTGGATGCTGGGATTATAGTTATGAACAGCTATGCCTGATTTTACACAATGCTGAGGATCAAACCCAGGGCTCTTACCTGCCAGGCAGCTCTTCCAACTGAGCTACATCCCTACTCACTGCCAGGTCATTTTAGCTCTATGTAAAGGCTTTTGTTGTCATTGTGCCTTTGTGTCAAAGCCAGGGCCATGAGCATTTACACAAGTTCTACCACTGAGCTGTACCCCAGGCCCCTAAACACCTCTAGCAGCTGACACACCTTGTTACAAAGATATTTCAGAGCAGTGATGCTCGGCTGGTGAAACTATTTTTTTAACAACAATAAAAAACAGTATCTAATGTCATTTAGGATGAAATGGGTACTCTTATATACTTTAATTAGAATGAATTGTTTGAAAATAAGTGTGGCAATAAGCATGAAGCTGATAAATGCATCTGCTCTTGAATGTGAGAATTCTCTTCCTGGCAATCTTCGTGGGGGAGGGGAAGAAGATTCTCCATAGCCGATGCACTCACAAGGAAGCTTAGCACAGAGTTATTTTAAAGTGGTTGGGGTGCTATAGATGACCGAGCTGTCACAGAAACTATGAAGCACTTACCAGCTGAAGGGATCTGCTCCTCGTGAGTGGTTGGCCAAGGTGTGGGGGAGAAAACATGCATGTAATTGTATCAAGATGATTTTGTATAACAACAGAGCAAAACAGGAAATCAAAATGCATAAAAAGTCCTGAAGAGAAAAGGCAAACTTTGGCCATGGTTTTGTGGTGGTAAGACACTGGGTGTGGCTTTTCTTTCTTTCCAAAATTCATGCTATTTTCAGTATTTTCATCAAGATGGTGCTGTGTAGCTTTTCCAAGGAGCAAAATAATAATAATAATAATAATAATAATAATAATAATAATAATAATCGCCATCTTTTTACATTTATTTATAGAGTATGTCTCTCTCTCTCTCTCTCTCTCTCTCTCTCTCTGTGTGTGTGTGTGTGTGTGTGTGTGTGTGTGTGTGTGTGTGTCCACAGGTGCATGACAAGGCACACCTGTGGAGGTCAGTGGATGACTTGCTGACTTGCAGGAGTCAGTTCTCTCCTTCCACCACGTAAACACACATAGTGAGGCCATATGGAACCTAGGTCTGAAGCATGCTGTTTGAATGGGATGTACAGGAACAGACACACAATGGATCTCCTAGTTCCAGAAGAAAGACAGCTGGCTGGGGCACAGCCTTATGGTGTTCCCCTCACAAGCTTGCTGGATGTCTAAGGGACCTGAAAACAACTAGAGAGCAGAAGTCTCTCTCTCAGGGACAGTGGCTGCAATGCTGTCTCACCCCTAGTGTCATGAGAACTATTCATATGGAGGAAACCGTAACATACTCAGCCTCAGTAAGACTTTGAGGCTACACACACTGTTGTGACAAGAACTTTTCACAAGAGAAACTATTGCCTCTCCTCCCACCCCCAATTCTCCTATTCACACAGAGTACCTTTGGGGAATAGAATTGATTGGAATGAAAGAAAAAGAAAAAAAAGAGCAGACCGAACTATCCTTTGGACTATCCTATAAGCAAAGCCTCCCCAGATGCCTGAGCATTTTAAGTAGGGAAACATCTTCAGGTGGTAGGGACAGGGAATGTTCTTAAAATCCCGCAGGCCTTCCTCCTGTGATGTGGCATGTTTGCTCTGCAGGTTTCAGGCATATTTGCTGACGTCAGCTACCCATCAAAGTTTAAAATAATAATAGTCAAAAGAAGAACAGCTCCTTTCTGCCAGGTAGTCTCGCTCTGCCAACTTCTATGTTCTTTCTGAGTTAATAAACGTCCAAGAGCCACCTCCCCTACAACCCTGGGGGGGAAGGAAAAAAAAAGCACAATAATTTAAAAAACCACCAGGTCAGCCCATTGCCAGCATAAACCATTCAGACAGGTGGCATTTGTCACACTCTAATGAGGATTTTACCTCTGCCTCAAAAGGAAGGCTGCCATTAAGCTTTGTGTGTACAGAATCAAATGACTGTCTGAGGATAGGGAGCTTCTCTGAGCCCTTCCTCATTTGAATGAGGCCACAGGACCAAATGTGAGATGTTTTCTGCGTCAAACGAAACTAAACAACAACAACATAATTATACCAAATAAGGTCTTTCAAAAAGTATCAATTAAGAAAACCGCCTTTTCATTTTGATTTTACTTAAAAATCTGAGAACAGTCGCATGTGTTATAACTCCACAGCAGCAGCAGTGTTGGGACAGTTGTGAAAAGGAAAGGCTCCAATGGTTATTTGAGGAAGACATATTCCTGTTGGAGACACGCAGGCAGCTGATCTCGCAAGGGAAGAAACAGCTACAAAATCCAGAGGCCTCTGAACTTATCTTAGCATGTCATTGTGGAAACAGGAGCCGGCCCCTAGCCAGTTCAGTTGATACCAGCCTTCTGTACCTCACTGGCAACATACACACACCCCATTGTTATTACCTTCTCCAGACACAAGATCCACATTCCTCAGGAAGTCCTTCGCTCCACAGGGAAATGGACCAGCAAGCTCCTTCCACCAGCCGAGCAGTTTACTACAACTGATAAGTTTCTATTGAAATACCTGGAACAATTACACTGAGCAACCCCCAGCACTATCAACAGCTACAGGAGATAATGCCACCTTATATCTCTCCTGCCATGAGAGGAGGGGTGCAGCCAGGCAGGAGCAGCTCAAGTTCTTAGCTCACTTTCATGTGCATTTACCATGGCTCTGCGTTATGGCTAATCTATTTGTTTACCCATGGTGGCCTATCGGATTTGGAGGCCTTAGCTAGTAAACTCTGATGTTTGCACTTGAAGTTAATTGACACTTGCAGTCTACTTGAACCAGAACGCTAACTCCAACAGGAGATACTGAAGTTGGACTTGGATCTGGGTAACATTCATGAAGGTCATGGTTGATTTTAATCATAGAGCTGGACTTAACATCTAAACACTATGCAAAGATCTTTGCTTTCAAGTTATAGTTGACACTAGAATGTTCATCAAAACAGCAAAATGGGATGGGCCTCATTCTGCAGCTTCCCTTTTTTTTTTTTTTTCTTAACTGTAATTTAGTCAATGAATAGGCATCATGAACTAGAAGACAGCACATCTGCCTTTGCAGAAACCCATCCCAAATGTAGAGATTAGATTTCTACCCTGGATTATGTGTGCCAGGATTTTTATAATTCAAAGGGGCTATGTTTGGGGTGGAGTCCAGGAGAGGATTGGGGGGAGGGCTTTTAACACATTGCATTAAGTAGGCAGAAACACAGCCTTAGATTTCAATGCGGTTTGGCCTTTGACAGAAATAAAAGGCAAATGATTTAGCAGATGGGTAATTCCCAAACCTGAAGAAATGTAAACAGCTAGAGTTTTGGTGCCTATGGGTTTTATCAAAGATGTTAAGCAAGGCAGAGACCAACACTAGTGCGTCCTCTTTGGCTAGTTTTAACACGTTTCCAGTCACAATTAACATTCAAGGAATTTCCTTTTCATCCAAGTGTTTTCTTTTACCAGCTCTTTATGCCACAGACCATAGTTCTAGCTGTCATCAGTCCTTCCCATACAGAGGAGTGGTTAAAACATTCATAATATTTTTCTTTTATCTTGTTTTGAAAATGGGCTTGGACCTCGTCGATTTACCTAAGGTGTTCTAAAAATAGGGAGGGGTTCTCACCTCCTGACTCCTTTTCCCGGGAAGCTTAGGAAGTTTAGGGCTTCCTTGTCTCTGACCCTCCTCCACACTCATCCTGAGTCAGAGGAGCATGTTGCCTAGCAGGTGTCCTCTCCACTCTTCAGACCCACCCGTGGGAACTCTAAGCTCATCCCACGACCACACTTCATGTCCCTGAGCAGGCCGGGCCTGTGCATGCTGTAAGCCTCTAGGCTGACTCCCTACTACTACTACTACACAAGGGATTCACACACAGGGGGTACCGAGTCCGAGTCTTGGCTGTGCATAGAGCTCAGCCCAGTATCTGAGTCCTCATCGTTGCCAGGGCAGCTCTTAGCCAGTCCCCGGGCCTGGTCTACCCACATCTCTGCACAGGTCTGAGGCTGGGGTTCCCGCGAGGGTCCACCTGAACCCAGAGCCCCATCATTCACCACTGTCTGCTCCAAAGTGCGCAAAGTCTGGAGAAGGCCCTGTAGCTCACGCTCCTTGATGTCCCTCTGCTGCTGGCTGTAATCCAAGTCAGCCTTGACGGCCTCCAGGTCTGTGCTGAGCCTCAGCCCGATGTAAAGGCTGGTGCTGAGCTGCGTCCTGACCCGCTCCTGCTCCAGCAGCAGCTCACCATCAGGTCCACCGTAGGGCTCCGGGGACTCCTCTCGAGACGCCAGCTCCTCACTGCGCCGCTTCATCCACCGCTGGTTCAGCTCCTCCTGGATCTCGGAGGACAGACGCTCCAGCAACTCCTCCTGCTGGGCGCGCTCCTCCTGCAGCCGCACCAGGTCGTCGCAGCGCTGCGCCAACTCCTCCAGCGCGGCCGCCTGAGCCTCGCCGTCCAGGTCCAGGGCTGCCACCGCCTCGGTCCCCTTCTCTGCCAACGTCGCCTCCTCGGGCTCCTCCCCAGGAGTCGGCCCGTCGAGGTCGATGTCAGCCCCTACTAGGTACGTATCCTGCACGTAGTTGACTCCGTGCCGCCGCATGCGGTCCAGGTGAACCTTGGCCTCGTAGCGGTCGATCTCGCGGTCCAGCTCCCGGAGTCGCTGCACCTGTTGGCGGATAGTGTGATCCTGCGACAACACCAGATGCACCAGCGTCTCCATGCGCTCCACCGACGCGCTTTCGTGGGTCCAAGGCGGCGACGAACAAGACGAGGCGGTGGACGAGGACGTGGACGAACAAGGCGACGGCGGCTGCTGCTGGCGCCTCCGGTTGAGCTTGGCCAGCTTGCGGAAGGCCTTGCGCACCACCCGCCGCTGCTTCTCCTGGGTCAAGGCCAGGCTGGGCCGCGCCGGGGCTCCCCGGGCCAGGCAGGGGCGCTCGCGGCTGAGCACTACCCGCGCCTCGGCGCTACGGGGCCCCGCGTTGGGCAGCGATGCCTCGCTGCGCACCAGCACGAAACGCACATTCTCCTGCTCCTCGCCCCAGGCGGTCCAGAGGCGCAAGATCCGCGTCTTGTTGGGCAGGATGCGCTCAAAGCCGCGCCACTTCTCCACGATGCAATAGCAGTGCGGGGGCCCACATAGCATGCCCTGGGGCATCGCGTCCTCATCATCCTCGTCGTTTTCGTCCGGGGGCTCGGGCAGCTCCAACTGACTGGAGGGGTCCTCCTCCATCCCCCGTCGCTGGCCCCGCCGCTGCCTGCGTCGCCGCCGGCAACCGTCCTCTAAAAGCACCCGCACCACGTCTGAGCAGGTGGTGCGGCGAGAGAGGCCGGACACCAGCTTCTCCTCTTGGCAGATCCACACCGATATCTTCTTCTCCGAAGGATCCATGGTGCAACTGGGACGCGAGGGACGGGTCCGACTAGGCGCTACTGGGGCGGCTGGGCCAGCACCGGCAACCTGGCAGCTCCCGAACTGAAGGAGAATCCGTGACCCGGTCCCCGGCGTCACTAGCCTTTCTCCCCCACTGTGTACTGAAATCAGGCGGCGGCTTCCGCAGCAGCGGCTGTTTTCTGCTTGGACGGCGGGCTCTCCCGAGGCAGCGTGCCGGGGCTCGGGTTCCAGCGACTCTGGCTCTGCCCGCGGTGCCCGAGGCCTCTGGGTTTTGCTCCTCCCCACCTGGCTCCACCTCTTCCCGCCCCCAGCGCCCTGAGCTGCGGCTGAAAGCACCGCAGGCGCGTCGCCCAGACTCGCCCCTCCCAGCCCCGCCGCCGGGTCTGCCCTTGGCTCGGGTTGCTGTCCAGTTCTCCACTCGAGCAAAGAAGGACTCCAGGACCTCTCTGCCACAAGGCGTGGAGTCCGCACCTCACCTGGCATCAGCTCTGCGACCCCCTCCGCTCCGCCTTGCCTCGCGTGGAGACCTGGCTGGAAACACCTTAACCTGACTTGCTCCTTTCCCAGTGCTCCCAGATGCGCGTGGTCTTGGTCCTTCAGGACAGTGCCCTCTGTACACTGCACTTTGCACAGGCGGGGAAACTGAGGCACCCAACAGTTTTTAGTGGGGACGTTGTGATCCACTACCTGACCAGCTCCGGTTTGTAAGCGCGGTCTCCAAGCCTTCCAGTCCTCCTCAACCACAGCGGGGTCGTGAGCAGATAGATATGCAATGGTTTGAGGGTGGAGCTCAGAAATGTGGGTCCTCACCTCCATTTCCCACAACCTTCGTGACAGAAAAACTGTTACAGAGGGAGTCTGGGAGGCAGGCCGTTCCTATGACTGTTTCTGCTGTTGCTGGCATCTAGATGTGCTCTGCAAACGCTAAGATTCAAGTGTCAGAACACAAATCCAAAGCCACAATACGGAAGCTTCTTAAACCCTCTTAGTGCAAGGCTTGCTCTGAGCTTGTCCAGGGAAGCACACATCTGACAGCTCACTCCCCTGTCTCAAGACCCTGGATATATCATTAATCTTGTAAAGTACTTTTGTCGATGGAAAGATTCCTTCCTGGAACATTTGCTGAGTTCCCACTGTGCTCTAAGGCCAGTGTAAGGGATGTGATGATGAGCAAATCTCCTGGCCTATAAGAAGCTCACCGTAGCTCAATAACCATTTCCACCACCAGGTCTTCTAGGTTCTGACCAAGAAAGTCACAATGTATTAGGGGAACATGCCTAGATGCTGCACAGCAGCATAGACCTCATCCATGACAGTCCACAAAGCCTTCCCATCAGGGGTGCCATCTGGGGCAAGACCAAAAAGAATCATTTGAACTTAGGACAAAGAGATGGGGGCGGGGTGGGGGGTGGGGGGGAGGCACCGGGCAGGCAGAAGGAATCAGTGTGCAAACTAAAGAATCAAGACAGCAAGGCAGACGCTGGGCTACAAGGAGTTAAGTGACAAAAGTATCTGACAAGGATGAACTAACAGAAGCCAGGTCAGGAGGGGTCTTCAATGCCAAACATGTGCTTTTAAATTTATCAGAAGTGTGGTGCAGGTGCTGGGGTCACACTGGGTGCTTTTACTTACTGTGACCTCAGGGAAGAAAATGTAATATCTCTGAATATCATCTGTAAAATGGTGATAACGTCAAAAGTAACTGCAATAAGGATTAAATGTCGAGACCTGGTAAGTCTATAGCAGGAGTTTTAATTGAAGGGTTAGAAACCTGGGAGGTATATGTTTTCTTTTTTATTGCTGCAAAATGGATTACCATGAACTTGGTAGCTACACATGATTTCACTTTTCTGAAGGTCATAGGTTGTGCTTGGCTTGACTGCTCAGTGCCCTGGGCTAAAGGCAGGGTACTCCAGCTAGATAGAGAGAGAAGCCACTTCAAACCCATTCAGATGTGTTTCCAGAAACCACTTCAGTTCCGTTATTGCACAGAAGTCCCCATCTTCTTGGTGGCCTTCATCAGAACCTCTCTCAGCCTCTTATAGATTCTTCCCAAGCAGCCGTGTCTGCCCCATTTAAAGTAGTAATGGCAGGTCAAAATCACCCAGTCCTCTTGGCTTCTAATCCTGGCAGCACCCTTTGCTAGCAGTGAGAGAAAATTCTGCTTGAAAAAGGCTGGCTTCATCAGGCAGACCCACCTAGAGAAACTCTCTATATTAAGGTCGTCTGATTAGTCACTGTGCTGGCTACATTTATGTCAACTTGACACAAGATAAAATAATCAGAGAAGAGGGAGCCTTGATTGAGAAAATGCCTCCATACAGTTGGGCTGTAGGCAAGCCTGTATGGCATTTTCTTAGTTAGTTATTGATGGCAGAGCTCCCAGCTCATTGTGGGTGGTTCCATCTCTGGGCTGGTGGTCCTGGGTTCTATAAGAAAGTAGGTTGAGCAAGTCATGGGGAGCAAAACAGTAAGCAGCACTCCTCCATGGTCTCTACATCAACTCCTGCCCCCAGGTTCCTGCCCTCCTTGAGTTCCTGCCCTCACTGTTTTTTGATTATGAGTTTAATATGGAACTGTGTGTGAAATAAACCCTTTCCTCCCCAAGTTGCTTTTGCCATGGTGTTTCATCTCAGCAATAGTAACCTTAACTATATCTGCACAATCACCTTGACTGTGCGATATATCAGTCACCCAAGCAATATTGGGATGTGAGAGTGGTGGAGATATGAGGCCAGGTGGGATTCTTCCCGCCATGGAGCTTCACTATTGAACCATCATATGGTGCAGGGACCATAGCACAGGAAGAGGATAGTGGCAGCCTAGATGGCCCTTAAAAGACTATCCCAGTCATGAAAAGAAGAGACGGTGGGCTACATTGCCTCTAGAAAGACAAATCAAGGTGGTATGTGCATGGTCATTTAGCAGTGTTTCGGAGTAGGTTCTGGAGTTCACCCCAACTACATTTGCATTGAGAATAAGGGAATAAAACAAACTCACCTCCCCTGGTCCTCTCACTTAGCAGAAGCAGACATCAGGAGTCAAGGGCTCCCACAGACCAAGCAGGTCGTTGGTTCGGCGGCAGATGGCAGAGGAGCACCTTCTACTCTAGCTTCATTCTGACACTAGATCTGTCTATTTGGAGAGATCACAGGTTGAGAGCTCAGTCCCTTAGGACTGCCTCCTACCTTACCTCAGATGACAGCTACAAGCCCAGGTCAGGTGGAGAGGTGCAAGGCAAAACATGGGAGAAGGAGTGGGGTGTTCACATGTCACCCTCCAGGAACCTCCATTTATTCTGCTATCCAAAGTTCTCCAAACCGTTGGCTTGGGGGAGTCCTGTGGAAGTGTCATTAGATAGGTATGATGGATAAAGGCATTGGCTATTGATGGCGAACTTAGCCTTCAGTCTCTTTTCCCTCCCAGGATGTTGAGGAATGGGAATGAGGGTTGCAGCCCTCCGAGGCTCAAAAAAAAAAAAAAAAAAAAAAAAAAAAAAAAAAAAAAAAAAGCTTGTCTGTCATTTTCATCGTTCTGGAGCTATTTTCAAGATTCAAGGACAAAAGAGCAAATGTTTGCCCCCCCCACGCCCTTCTTACTATAAATCATTTAGGAAATTACAAAGACTACAATGGCTTCAAGCCAGGAGCTGGTGAGCAAAAAGAAATATGTGCAGTCACGAACTGCATAATAACATTCCTGCCAAGGGCAGACCACATATTGGGTGGTGGTCCCATAAGAACAGAATGGAAGAGCTCAAAGGTTCCTGTGGCCTAGGTATGCTGTAGCCATCATTATGTCACCACACACTCTGTGGGTCATGTGTGAATACAAACAAATCTGCCATTCTGCCAGTGCTAAAAAAGCAAAATACATGCACTTACTACTCAATAATAGAAATAAATAACTGTTTGTTTTGCCTTTATGGTTTGTGTTCTTAGTATACTGCACTCTTGGTTGTTATTTCAGAGTGAACTTGTACTTACAAGGACACAGTTGGCTACAGAACAACACACTGTCTTGTGCAGGAAGCAGCTCAGGCATCTCCTATTTACTGTATCACTCCACTGCAAGGCCTTTGCTTATGCTTGAATTCATCTTGTGTTGTTTTGTCTTGCATCAATAGGTGTGTGTGTGTGTGTGTGTGTGTGTGTGTGTGTGTGTGTGTGTTGGCTATACCATCTAGGTTTGTGTGAGTATACTCAGCATGCTTTCACAGTGACAAACTCACCCACTACTGCATTTCTTAGAATGTATCCCTTCAACCCATTGTTCAGAAATATAAAACTGTATGTCATATGGACTCAAAAGATGACTCTGTAGTTAAGAGTGCTAGCCCAAAACTACAGTTTTGAGGAATCTGACCCCTTCTTCTGGCCTCTGTGGGCTTCTCTACACATGTTGTACAAATAAACTTCTGTAGACATTCATATAAAATAAGTAATTTAAAAAAAAACCCATATACCATATCATAATTGCCACAGGTTTTGTAAATCATGATCTTCTCATCTGGGTAAAGGAACAATAGCAGAACCTTTATAGAGTTGACATTACATGGAACAAAACAATGTACAGTATATAAAATACCTGTGTCCAGGTTAATCATTGTCAACTTGACTGGGCATGGAATCACCTAAAAGACACACCCCTTGGCACATCTGTGAGGGTGCCACCAATGAGTAGCCGAGGGGGAAGACCCACCCTAAATCTGGGCAGCACCATCCCGAGAACTAGGGTCCCAGAACAAAAACAGCTTAACAAACACTAAATAAAGCACAGCACAAGGAGGCACACAAGGAACACTGGCTATTCTTGTAGCAAATTAACAGAGACCATGGGAATACCCACCCATTAAGAGATTACTCCACAGACAAGAAGTTGCCCCTAGCTCTGAAAGTTTGGAGCAATTAAATCTGGTAAAATAGATTTATTGTCTAGCAACAATGAATCCCCAACATGCACTGGCCCCATGACAGTTTCAGAAGGATACATGGGAGAGGATCTTGCTTATATTTTAAAAGATACACACAGAACACATTTGCACAGAATAAAATTGCTCTCTGTGTTTTCCAGGAGTTCAGACACCTGTATGGACATGCATAGAGAATGGTCCTAACAAACACTCAGCTCAAAGCTCCTGGTAGAGGGGCTGTGAAATTTAGCTTCATGTCGTAATGATTTTACAAGAATTTAGTCATCTATTAACAATGCAGTCACAATGAGTAACTTTTGCTCACTTGCTTGCTTGCTTGCTTGAAGCAGGGTCTCACTCTATAGCCCAGACTGGCCTTGAACTCCAGGTGATCCTCTTGCCTCAGCCTCCCAAGTGCTAGTATCACAGGCATCCCCCACACCCATCTCTGTGATGTATAACTTTCAAAAGTGAAGATGCCAGAATTGGGATCACTAACAACTGCCGGTTCTCCTTTAGTCCCCTCCATTACCTGACTATGTCTCGTTTCTGTGGTACCAGCCACTATATAGCTATGTCTGTTCACTTCTCCCTGTAGGGCATCATGTGTCTCCCAACGTTGTGCTAATGCTTGTGAGAATTACGATGCCCCTGGCAAAGGGATCGAGGGCAGCATGAGATTAACAGTGTGTGCCTTACACAGCTTCATTCCTCTCTCTCCAGGGACACTTTCCAAATGCATCTCAGTTCTCAGAGGGGTGGCAGAGCCCTTTGTGAAATTCCTATGTTGGCTCTCGAAGGTGGCTCGTCATTCGAGCCTGTGGGAGTGTTTTCAGTCGTTTACCTTTGTAAGATCTATGAGAGGTAAAGCATAGCTCTCTTACCATGAGAAAACTGGGGCCAGAGGGGAGGGGCTGGCTAGTTTCCCAGCTCACACAGCTCTGCGGAAGTTGGCATTTCTCTGGAACTTTCTACCTTTCCAGTCTGTCAGTCAAGGTTCACAGCCGTCCGGAACACCCCAAACAGGAACTTCCGCCCTTAATTATGTTGAGCCACACAAAAACGTGACTGGATTTTATTGACTGAATTGGTTTCTTGTAATGATTAGCTCCAGAAAATTATTTGGCAAACTGTTTACAGAAACTTGTGGCTCCTCTCAGACTTGATAGAGCTGAGCACAGCTACTCTTGTGCACCTTACAAACAACCCCTTCTCTGACCAAGCTAAGCCCAGGGCTGGAGCATGAATGCTGGGCTGTCATCACTGGAACAGAAGGCTTCTTAAAGTGATGAGAAATCTGGCATGGTGCTTTTTAAAAAGCAGTTTACTGGGCTCTAGTAAATGGAAATTCCTGTTCTCTGATGGTTATTTTTCATAAAGGCAAGACTAATTTAAAAAATTATTATCATTATTATTAAAATATTGTGTGTGTGTGTGTGTGTGTGTGTGTGATAGAAAGGTGGGGAAAGAGATTGTGTGAGTGTGAGCACACACACACACTGCACACATATGGAGATCAGAGGATAATTTTTTGGAAGTCCATTCTTGCCTTCTACCATGGGTTCCAGGGATCAAACTCAGATAGTCAGACTTTGTTGTTTTTGCCTAATAAGCCACCATCTGGCCTCCCCTGATGATTCTTATGTACACTAACTTTGACACAGACATATGGGGATCTCAGAACTGGACATGTGAACTCTTAATAAGAACATGCTTTGGCCATTTTGGCTCCAGAGAGCCAATGATATACATCAGTACACAAGAAGATGGTAGGAGCATATAACAATTTAGAAAGAATGCCTCCAGCAGGAAGGAGAAAGCAGAACTCTAGGTGGGAGGGGCTGCTTATCCATTCTCCTCTTGGGACTGGTGGATGGTTGGCGAAGTCTGGGCTGTGAAGTTGAGGACACAGTCTCTTAGGTAAGAGACTCTGAAGCAACAGTCTCTCCAGGTATGGGAAAGACATTCTGCAAGTGAGTTTGCATGCTTCATCTTTGTTCCAAGCAAGGGAACCTGGCGTCTGTTTGGCAGATGTCTTTCTGGGAATTGACAGTACATACAGAGTAAAGCTGTCACCTATTCAATGTTGGTGACATCACCTTTGAGGACTATGTCAAAAGGGGTTTTGTTTGATTAATTCTCATTATCTGTTGTTACCCAGTAATGAAAGGTGATACTGTTAATGAGTGTGTGAACGAGACTGTGTCTTCAATGTGACATCTGAACCATTCCCAGCTTTGTCAGGGCAGAATAGCCCTGACCCAAAGTGTGCCCTTTCTTCGTTGTAGGGAACACTACCCACTCTCTCCAAGTGTCCCCAACACCAATTATTGTGTATCAGCTGCTCTCTTCCCAGAACACAGTATGAGGCCTGTGCTTGAGTTTCTGCTATTCTGTGTGTGCAGAATGCTAGCTTTCTTCCTGCAGTGAAGTTGATTGAGCTGACAGGAGTTTCGATGCCACACTGATCAGCTTGGAAGTGCGGTTGTTTTAGAAACTGGTACGAACTGCAAGGGTTTGCAAGGCCATTTAGAGCACATCGTTCTAGAGAAATTAGATTGGACTGAATGGAACTTTGGATGCAAATTAACCTCGAATGCCGAAACCATCACGGCAAGATGTTCTGATTTTCTCCACTGAGGAAGACACAGAGATATTTTTCCTGTGTACCTCATCACATCCATCCAGATGGAAGAGGAAGGCTGTGGGCCAGATAAGGAAAATAGGTTACATCTGGCATCCTAGTATTCTTTTCCCTACTTGCTGAAGAAGCTTCTCTTTGTTCCATTCCTGAAGTGCAGCCTTGTTTTCTTGGGCTGGGTTCTGGGTTAACCCTGGGTTAGACTATGGATCTCTTACACTTGATCCTGTGATTGAGAGACCCACACAAATGCAAGCCTAGAATACAATCCGACCCCTATTAGCTGAAATCTCCGTGAATAGCGCAGAAGCTACTTGATCTTACAAAAGTCTTTGGGATGGCTTTCTCTTTTGTACCAGTTAAGTTTCAAGATGAAATCGGCTGGATTATCAGCCTGAGGATATTTGCTGCTTTAGAATAGACCTTTTAAGAATTTTGCAAAACTATGCATGCTGTAAAACGCACTTCCTCCATAGGATACAACAACACTCTCTTGAATAGGTGCATACCCCAAAGGACTGAGAGCAGGAGCTCAGAGATGTTCACACACACATGTTCATCACCCACAATACCAAAAATAGAAGCAACTGTGGGGTCCATTGATCCATAGATGGATCAGTACCATGTGATATATTTATACACACATAATGGATTGTTATTCAGCCTTTAAGAGGAGATTATTATAAGATTTAGAACCTTGAGAACATAATGCTAAACAAAACAAGGCAATTATTAAAAAGGCAGACTACTATAACTCTACTTATGTCAGGTGACCAGAATAATCAAACTCATAAAGCCAGAGAATCTAGTGGTATCCCGGGGCAGAGGGAGAAAGTGAAGAGCCCTTTTACACAGCCTCACTTTCACAATATGAAAACAGTTTGAACTCTGATAATGGTGACAGATGTACAACATGTATGCATACTTAATGCCACTGGCTTCCACATTTAAAAGCAGTTACGATGTTGTGATGTTGTAGTGGTTTGACTAAGATGTCCACCATAGCCTTGGGCATTTGGATACCTTGTTTCCCGTGGGTGGTGCTGTTTGGGGAGGCTTAGGAAGTATGGTCTTGTTGGAGGAAGTGTGTCACAGGAGGTGAGCTTTGAGAGTTTAAAGACTCAGTGCTGTTTCTAGTTCATCCCCTCTGCTGCATGCTTATGGTTCAAGATGTTAGCTCCCATCTCTTGTTCTAGTTGTCATGTCTGCTGCATGCTCTGGATGGTCCATCATGCCTCTGGAAGTGTATGTCAAATAATAAGCCTGTCCTCTACAAGTTGCCCTGGTGGTAGTATTTTACCACTGCAATAGAAAAGTAACTAATACGGGTGCTAAATGTTAAGTTCTGTATATTGTACTACTTTTGAAAATAATAGCAAAGGGCTGGGAGATGGTTTAGTAGTTAGGAACACCTACTGCTCTTGCAGATGACATGGCTTCAGTTCCTAGCATCTACTTCAGGTTCTAGGTGTCCTCAGGAGGCACCTGGAAGCACATGACACACATAAATTCACACAAGCACACATATACATCTTTAAAAGGAAATAATATTTTTATTTTTAAAAAACTTTATGTGCAAGAACTCTTTGCCTGATGTATGTCTACACCCTTTGTATGGAGTACACAGAAGCCACAAGAGAGTGGGAGTTACAGACTGTTGTGAACTGCCATGTGGGTGCTGGGGATCAAACCTGGGTCCTCTGCAAGAGTAGCTAGTGTTCTTAACTGCTGAGCCCTCTCTCCAGCCTCAAATAATAACAGTTTTCAGACTTTCTGCTGTATTTCTTATCGAGAGATCCTTCAACTTTTTCAAGGAATTTCAAGTAAAATACTTTTCACATGACTTTCAAAGTAAGTATTCTACTTTGTTAACTCCCCTCCCCCTCCTTTGAGATACAAAATTCCTGGTCACTACTCATTTGAATAAAGTATTTGTCTTCCTTCTCCTTTCACCCCACTTCCCCAGGGCTCTGCATAGCATGTGTTAGCCACGGGTGCTGTTTGTGGCTTCATTGCTCTGGTCTTTATCAGAAATTTAGGTAGGTATTTGCACACACTGTTAAGCTTGATAAATGACACTGGGCACCCATAGCTGCATTAAGGAGCCTGCACATCTCTACGTTGACATAGCACATTTTTATTCTAAGATTGATGGTCCTCCTCATTCTCGAAGCTGATCACAGAATCAACAGTATGCAGCCTGCTGAAGTACCTGGAGACTGTGGCCAGGAACACACACCATGCCAGCGGGTATTGCTTATTAAGCAATAGAAAAAAAAAGAGAGAGAGAGAGAGAGAGAGTCAGGTGGATTCAGAGCCTCTTCATCCCTGTCCCCTAGAGTACTAGGTTTCTAAGCAGGTTTTCTGTTTCAGGAGTGACAGAATGAAGTGCTAAGCCTTTTTTTCATTTGTAGGTCAGCTAGTGAAACTGCATGTGTGTGTGTGTGTGTGTGTATGTATGTATGTATGTATGTATGTATGTATGTATGTATACAGTTCGAATTGATTAACTGGGAGATGGCTTCTGAGAACGTCCTTGGGTGATGTTGTCATTGTGAAAAGTATAACTGCCCTGATCCTAAGCAGCATGGGCCAGTCACCATGTGTGGCCCCCTGATCCAATCAACAGACAAGTAAACACAGGTGCATGAAGTGGTTTGACACTGATTTGGGGGTTCAGAGGATACGTCTGGTGGGATTCTAGGTTCTTGTTCCTGGAACTAGAAACTGGGCAGAGAAACCTAGTTGCAGCAGAAACAGAGGTAGTTTATTAAGAAAAGATACACTTCCCAGGGAGGAAGCAGGCTGGAGTAATGAGACTGTTTAGTAGTTCAGACAATCCCACTGCATTTGTGGGCTTCCCCACACATGCTGCATTACATACATGTAGCTCAGCTTGAAATTTCATGTGCCATGTGTCTCATTAGCATTTTTATCTCTACCCAGGGTGAGCATTTTGGCATTATAACCATCCACAACTCACTTTCAGACTCAGACTGTGTTAAGAGCAGTCACTGTGGGTTTTTCCTACCCTCTCATTTAATTCTTACACCATGGGAAGTGGGTAGAAGCTCCCTGTCCAGCAATAAAGAAGTTAGCTGAGTTGCAAGGTCGGGTTTCAAATCTTGGTGCAAGGGTGGGTGCAATAGTTCAATGGCAGAGCACTTACTTCCCTAGCATGCAGGAGGTCCTGAGTTCAATCCCCAGTACAACAAACAAAACAGAACAGACCAACAAATACCTTGGTGCAGTTCTAAATCCTTTTCCTTGAACTGCTGGGGTTGGCCAACAGGTTCACTGCTTTACGAGAATCCCAAATGATTATGGCCTCCTGGATGTAGCACTGAGGAACTCGAGGCCTCCTCTAGGGGAGACAGAAAGACAGGGGAGCTGTCTTCCAAGCCACACACCGCACACACAGCTGGAGGTTTTCTAGGAAGGAATCTTGTACCAACGAATCTACCTATGAAGTTTGTCACTGGACTCTGTTGGGGAAAAAGAGGCACTGGCATTTTTAGTCTAAATGTGGGAAAACTGGAAGTCATCATTGTATACATCATTTATTACCTGGAGGTAATAAATCAGAACAGCTGGCAGTTTGTGTCCAGGAGGAATCGGTACCCTTATGCCTGGAGGCCATTGGGACTTCCCAACATCCTTCTCCAGGCCAGTGCTGACACTTAAGTCCACAGATGCACATTCTGCAGTTGCTTGTTTAGAGAAGCTACTCACATGGCACCACCAAGGCTGGCTCCAAGCGCATACTGTGACACGTGAATAAGCAATGTGAAGTGGCCATGTCATTCTCTGGAGACACTGAGATGTCAAGATGTTCCAGTGACAGGTATGGAAACTGGCACTTTGAAGATACTCTTCTTAGCCTTGTGCCAGATCACACTGTAGGAGCTGTATCTGCAAGCATGGTGGTCCTTCCAGGCATTCAGAGGGAGGACACTGGTCACAGAAAGCATTGCACTTAGAAGTGAGTCTGGTGGTCTGAGGTGGATTCCTGAAACTCATACGGCTGAAGGAAGGAACTGATGCTACAGATTTATCCTCTGCCTTCCACAGGCACACTTTGGGATATGTGTGCCCATGTGTACCTGCACATACATGATGATGAAAAGTAAAATTAAGTTTTTAAAAAGTGAGTGAGGGCCAGTGACTTGACTTGGAGGGTAAAGTCACCTACCATAAAGCCTGACAGCCTGGGTTTTTTATCCTTGGAGCCGACATGGTGGAAGGAGAGACCCGACTCAAGTTGTCCTCTGACCTGCACACTTGTGCTGTGTGGCACATTTACACACCCATACACAAACAAATTAGTTTAAATTCCTTTTTTAAATGGATGTATTATTTAAATGGGCAAGGTAGTATAAATTAGGGTAAATCATGGGGTCAGAAACTCTGGGTCCTGTTTGCCTTATTTTCCTCCTCTGATGACTGTTCACCCCATTCAGTGGCCTGAGGAGTCATCTGTGGCTGTAGAAGGCAAACAGGTTGGCCTAGAGTCTAATTAGAGATGCATGTCTTGAGGCTAGAGGAAGCCAGTGTGCAAATGATGATTTTGCTGAGAGACACAGGGCATCTGTCTGAGGGATGCAGAGGGGGACTGGGAGATCAAGCAGGTAGAATTCACCACTGGGGTGGATGTTTGGCTTGACTGATCATAAGAACAAGGGACCATCTCCATGAATGAGTAACAGTGGATTTGAAGATAGACTTTGAAGTGCATGAACTAAATCTACCAGCTTATAGACAGTTAAATATGGTTTAGAAAGTAGCACTATGCCCTGAGCCATGGCTATATCCTGGCATCACCTGGGAGTGTTTCAGTGCCTAGATCTTTCCCTGAGGTTTAGATGCAATTGATCTAAAATGGAACCCAGAAATCAATATTTTCTAAAAGCTTTGAAAGTGGATCTGATGTTCCCAGGTTGAAAGTCAGTCACAGCTCAGAGCAGAGACACCTTCAGAATCCCATGGTTGGCCTATGACATTTTCAAGGAACTCAAAACAGACACTTAGGGATTATCGAACCACACTCTATACATTCTTGATTTCTCATCAGCCCTCTTCTCAGGACTGACAAATTGCCCAAGAGATAGTCCCCACGGGGGCCACTGAAAAGTGCACTTGATCTCCTAAATGCTGATCATGTGTTAGAAATAGATTTTGAAAATAATTACATCTTTAGGTTGGCAACTTGTCATTATGGAAAGAGCTGAAACCCCAGAGTCAGAGAGCTCTATGTTTTCTGGTATCCATCCTGTGAGGTCCTACATACATACATACATACATACATACATACATACATACACACACACACACACACACACACACACACACACACACACACACACGTGTGTGTGAAAAAACAGCAGCAGTGTGTTGAACACTTAGAAGTCACTTGGTCATCAGGTCAAGAAAGACACAGTGGTTTCTTCCTTGTTCTCCACTGTATCATTCTGCAGAATGTCACTGCCATGTCATAAGAAAAGGCCCTAATTGGTGAAGACATCAAGCTTCCAGATCAGGCTAGCAAGAATAAAGTTTCTTCCTGAGCCATGTGAGCTTAGAGCTGGGTCCTCTAGCCTCACTCAAGCTTTCAGATGCCTGCAGTTCTTCCTAATGCCAGACTTATATCCTAATGGGGCACAGTGAACTAGAACACCCATCTAAAACACACCTGGGTCTTGCCTTACAGAGCATGGGCTGGTGGCTTTAAGACATTGCATTTAAAGAATTACAACAGTAACAGGAGTTCTGGATTTTTGTTTTGTTTTGGAGACAGGGCTTCTCTGTGTAGCCCTGACTGTCCTAGAACTCACTCTGTAGACCAGGCTCAACTCAAGAAGATCTGCTTCCCTCTGCCTCCCCAACGCTGGAATTAAAGCTGTGCACCACTGCCACCACCGCCCAGCTGACCTCAGGACTTTTTAAAAAACTTTTTCAAAGTTCAAAAGTTTTCAGCCTGCTCACCCTCCCTGGGGAGCAGAAAGGATATGTGATAGGTAGGGTATTAGTTGGGGAGGGGGGTGGTAGGGGAGAGAGTGTGAACTGGGATTGACATGTAAAACAATCTTGTTTCTAATTCAAATAAAAAAATGAAAAAAAAGTTTTCAGCCTAGGTTTTGAAGGATGACTGGAAGCTTACCTGGAGAAAGGGGAAAGGGCACAGCTTGTACAGCCCTGGAGGCCACAGATCAGCATTTGGACTCTTTGAAATAATAGAAGAGAGCTATGAACAGAGAATACATAGGAAACAGAAATGGAACTCAAGGACCTCAGTATGGGATATTTTTCGTGTTGTCTAAGATGTTGGGATTAAGATACTATAGGCAATGAAGAGCCAACCCCTGACCAATGGACCAAAACCATGACAAATTTTAAATTTTTATATATTTTTATTAATCCTTGAGAATTCCATGCATGCATACAATGTGTGCTTTTATCATACTCACCCAAAGGTAGTTTTTGTTGTTGTTTAAGATGTAAGAAACTGGGCAGGGTGGTACACATCTCTAATATCAGCACTTGGTTTTTGAAGGCAGGGGGATCAGGAGTTCAAGGCTATCCATGGCTACATAGTGAGTTCACAGCTAGCCTGGGCAACATGAGACTGTCTTTTTTTCCCCCTTTACATAAAATGATTAAAAGATACAAAATCATGGAGGCGGAAGCCCAACAGAAGGTTACTATATTAGTAAGAGATGCTGAGAGAGTGGATAGGCAAGGGTGATGGGACTGAGGAAGAGGAGACAAGGTAGAATCAAACTGGCAGAAACCAAAATAAGACCCAGGTTCAACAAACACAAGGAAGGGAGAATGAGAGGGAAGGAAGAGACAGAGATAGCCATGGGACAGAAGACCCCAATTTGCTGGCATTTTGTTATTAAGGCATAGGACAAGCCCTGAATTAGTACATCAAAAGAATCTACTTCTTGCCTTTTCTGCACAGGGAGAAAAATCTAAGCTCTCCCATCTAAGTCTGCAAGCATAAAAGACTTGCTTGAGGATGCTCTGAAACCTATGGTCTGTTGAGACCAAGAGGAAGGGAAAGGAGACCACTCGGTCTCCACAGAGCAGGTAGAGGCTGCCTTTGGGGTTCCATCAGCAAATGGGGCTCAGGACTGGGAGAAGACGTCTCTTTTAACTCTCTGGGCTTCAGCAGGACACTGAGAGGAAGCCCCTCATCTGTCACCAGCAGAACTTCACAGAGTCCTCTTTACTTAAACACTTTGATGCGGTCTCGGGTTCCTTTGTCTAAACCTCCGGAAGTAGCCGGCAGCCTGAAGAGGTCAATGCAGGCTCAGCTTTTATTGGACTGCCTCACCTTGGCCTTGATCATGACCCAAGCTCTGCTTTTGTTTCTAAAGGTCACATGTGGAGAGTCTTCCTTCACTGAATCAAATGAACAAGCAGACAGAAATGTGTCCATGGATGAGCAGAAGAATCTCAAAACTTAGAGGAAGAACATGTGTATGCATATATGCATATATGTGTATGAGCACATGGGTGCATATGCATGCATGCACATGTAAATATGAACCCTCTCAAAGAGGTAGACAGGTAGCAGGGATCACAAATTTGGTAAATATATTCTTGGGCCACTGAAATAGCCTACAGGATAAAGGCACTTGATGACAAACGGCATTACATAAATTTAGTCCTCAAGACCTACACAGTGGAGAGAGAAAACCTGATTCCTGAAAGTTGCCTCTGACTAGCATGCACATAGGCCAGTGGTTAGGATACTGCTCTTGCAGAGGACCTGAATCTGCTCCCAAGAACCCATGTCAGGTGGCTCACAACCACCTGCAACTCCAGAGGCTCTAACAACCTCTTCTGGCCTCTGAGGGCACCTGCACTTGTATGTACACACACACACACACACACACACACACACACACACACACACACACACTTTAAAAATAATAAATCTAGAAGATAAGATATTCCCTCACATGTTTTGATGCCCAAGGGCTCAAGGGATCTTCTTTGACTGAAAAACATTGACCCCCACCCCCGTAACTGAAAGCAGCAGGAAACCTGGCATCTCTGCAGACATTCAATGTCAATCCACTTTACTTTAACTGAAGACACAATGATAAGTCCTTGCCCTAAACTTGCCATCACCTCAGATTCTAGAACAGTAAAAACCTCACCCCAGAAGACAAGTATTCATGATGGTGAGACTGTATTCAGAGTGTAAGTGATGACCTCTTGAAAACTCCATTGCCTTTCAAGCAATGACTTCTTTGGATCACCTTGTAGAACCAGGTAGACTGGCTGGAGAGAGAATAGAGAACAGGAAAGGGTTGGGATACAGGGAGTTGGCAAAATCAAACGCAAAGGGTATCAAAGCCACACCCTAATTAAGCACCAAAGCTAGTCAATTCAGTTGGAATTTGCAACATCATGATAGAAGGCCATTACCATCTTCCATAGACTTAATGCAGGCAGGTTATGGGGCTGACTGAGTTCCTGGGGTTAGAGATAGCCCATTGGGCACTTTGCCAATGTTCCCAGGGAAGAGGAGGGTCAGTACAGGCTATATTCTGGGAACCACAACTGAATGTCAGGGCTGGACAAACCTGAGTTCTGTTCTGTCTCTAATCTCATGAGTACCATACCAGAAGGGAAGGCAGAAGTGAAAGACAGAAGAACAAGTGTGGAGTGGTGTGAATGGGTCCAGCACCCATCAGTGGACTCAGGATTGCATTCATTGATTTTGCAGTGCCTAGCACATTGTGGATCACCTCACTTCAAAGATAAGTGAGCAGGATTAGGAAGATGATTGTTCATAAAGTGATTTCCATACAAGCACAAAAAACAAAAACAAAACAAACAAAAAACAGGCGTGTGTGCTTGGGGCAGTGGAGACATGAGGATCCCTGGGACTTGCTGGCCAGTTAGTCTGACCAAATAGGAGAGTTCTGGGTTCAGTGAGAGACCCTCCCTCAAGAAACAAAGTGGAGAACAATAGAGGAAGACATCTAACATCATCCTCTATCCTCTGCATGCACACAAACATACATATAGACAACCACATACACATGGAACACACATGCATGTGCACACACATGTATGCACACACACATGATAAAGTGAGAAGCTTTAACATCTGAACTAGAGAGTAGAGGGAGAAATTGTATTCTAACTGCCATAGCACCTAATCACAATCCGTGGTGGTTTCTAAGCTTCCTGTCCACCTCTCCAGTTGACTGAGCACTCTCTGTGTGGGTCAGGCCTGCCATCTATGTGCTAGCCCATGGTGCAAAGCCCAGCATAGGGAAAATGACCAAGCAAGAGTTAATGCTGGCTCAGGCCAGGATGGGGTCTGTGCAAGTGGTGGGAGACGGTCAGCTTCTAGGTATGTTTTGATGGCAAAGCCCAAAGAATTTCTTATTGAGTTGAGGATACAAGATAGAAGAGTAGGTAACTCAAGGATCCTGGCTTAGGAGCCAAGGCAAACATCAGAGATGGAGAAAGCTGGAAGTAGACAAGAGGTTTTCCTCTGTCCAGGAGCATTCCGGCCATCCATAAGCCATCCAAGTCAAGGAGACATGTAACAGCTGAGATGTGAGAAAGATATTTTTAAAGATTAAAAAAAGTCAGGAATCCTTGGCACAAAGATATGGAAAACCTTGAAACGGTGTGCCTCCACCAAGGAGTAGGTGTGAAGTGGTCCAAAGCCTGAGCCCTGAAATATTACAATACCAAAAATCTCCAGAGAGGTAGAGATCTCAGCAAACAAAAACAATGAACAGTGACCAAAGATACAGTCAAGGAAAAAGTAAGGAAAGATAGGGGTGGCCAGAAGGCCAAAAGGAAAAGAAAACCACAGGAAGAGGGGTGTTCAACAGTCTCAGATGTTTGGGAGTAAGCCAAGGGGTGAGAACTACACACTGGACTTAGCCTCACAGGGATCACAATGAGACTATGTGTGGGTTAAAAGCTTGGGTGGGTGAGTCTGAGAGAGGAGAGAGGTTAGACTGTGGAGACTTGGAAGTCTACTCATTATAAGAATTAGATAAAGAGAAGCAACAAGATGAGCATGGTAGCCAGAGGGGAAGCAGTGGGAAGTCACAGGTTTGTTGCTATGGGTAAACTATCAGCAGGTTGGAGTAGGTCACAGATTTTACAGCTGCTGTCAATTCTGAATTGACTTTCCTAGACTTTCTAGGTCTGACTCCTAAGTTGTCTCAAGGAATGGGCTCACATGCCTTTCGTAACACAAAATATTTATCAACTACTTGAATGACTGTATGTCTGTGCCAATGGTCAACTTGGAGCCATGGTTACTTCTTCCTCAGAGGATTAAATAAGAAGAGACATAGCCAGCATATGGAAAGGGTCTGGTAATTGGTTGGTATCCAAAATTACTTTCAATAAATCCAACTAGTCCAATGTTTACAGATAATGCATCAAAAGTCCAGAAAACATTTTTCTCAAGGTTGCATAGCCAGTGATAATAATCTCTTGAATTCATCTTTAATTAGTTCCATAGGGCCAGAAAAACCACTAGAGTTTCTCTAGGTGACATAGATTTAGGTATATATGTCAAGCTTCTGCAGATTGAGGTGATGAGAAGCTTAAACATTCAGAATTGACAGCAGCTGTAAAATCTGTGACCTTCCCACATGGCCAGCACACACCTTCCCATGTGACTTATCCCTGACACTTCACTCCTTGCACAATGCCTCTCATGGTTTGTTCTCTTGTTTTGGATTCCATTTCTAATGTTTTGGGTAGCAATCCTTGTTATTCTTCTCACCTTCAAGTCAAGGGACCAAGCTATGTCGTATGCAGTTTCTCATATATGATTAATTGTTCTGTGAGCCCAGGTGGCTGACTTTTCTTATTCCAGCTGCAGGTGACCATCTCAGCACAGGCCCAGCACACATTTTTGGACAGACAGCATTAATGGACATGTTTGTGAGCTGGGAACACACCTCTGTCATTGTCCTTGCAAGAGATGAACAGCCTACCCTTTCCCGGATGAATGAAGCCTGTTTACTTTGCCAACATTTATCTGTGGAGTACTATACGCGGTAATTCCTTTAATAAGACAGTAAATCTTTAGCATGGTTTATAGCTGTCTTTCATCCAAAGACCTCAAAGAAATTTTACTCACACCGTCATTATTAATCATCCAGCTTGCCCAGGGAGGCAAGCTGTGATTGTTTCAAAGAGAGAAACTGAGGTTCCAACAAGGTTTATGTGACTTCTCAGGGTCATGAACAGGGTCAGAAGAAAGAGCTGGGCACAGAGCCCAAATTCCTTTCTATCAGGCCAAGAACCCAGCCCTCCCCTCAAAGCCCTCCAAACACTCCCTTTCGGTAGAAAACATGATTTGTTACCTTGATCTATTAAAAGGGAATGAACTCCAAACTCTTTTTCAATGGCACAGGGAAAGCAACATTTATTTTTGAAGTTCCTTCAAGTCATAAAAAGCTTGATTCACTGTGTTAAACACCAACATTGAACTGAACAGATAGCTTTGTAGTCCTAATGATACCCTGGATTTAAATGATGCCTTTGCAATGCAGTTCACAGGCTTCTGAAGACCTTTGGTCTCTTTTTTTACTTCAAGTATCACACTCCCTTCCTCCCCCACCCCACCCCCACCGTCTTCTTCAGTCCCCCTTTCCTTTGCCCAGCCCCTACTCCTGCTAATCACATCTGCCTATGCCCCACATTCTCCAGATAAAAGGAATTCTTTGGGGGTGGACACAGGAAAGCCCCCCAACATTGGAGCAGGTTGTGCAATGAGAATCCAGGGATCCTCCAACAGATTTATGGGACAAAATCTTACTTGCAAGGGCAGGCAGCAGGCAGGAATTGATCCCTTGGCTGTTGTTTGCCATCCTCCGATCTAGGGTGTTTGGATAGCAGAATGCTGTTTGTATTAGTACTGGTGGCATTTGGCAAGGAATTACAGTCAACATCTAAGTTTGGAAAGTACTGAATGGTTTGCAAGAAGAACTGAAAGAGAGGAACTAGAACTTTAGGTCCCTACCTTCTCCTCAACTCTAATTGGTCTATAAATACCTGTGGTGCTCTTAATGCCCACTCAGATGTAGGAACAAGGAGGGATGTTTTGGAAAGCAAAACTTGGAAATCAGGGCTCAAGCAAAGACTTGAAAAACTGAAGGAAAAAAAGGTAGGTGTGTGGAGAACAGAAATGCACCAAGTACAAAGACCCTGGGGCAGAAGTATCCCTGGTATCTTCAGGGGAACATGGGAAGTCAGCATGACTACAGCAGATGGAACATGGGGTGGGGTGACAGTAGAGGACAGACAGACATGGGCTGGCGTTGGAGAGGAGATCACATGGGCTGGTGTAATAATGTTGACGATGCTAGTTTTGGCGTGGAAAGAGTTGCGAAACTACAGAGAGTAGTGGGGTGGACAGGGACATACTCTCATACTCTAACCTGTGGTTTCCTCTTTTTCTTTCTCTTACTCTTTCTTTCCAAGATAGAACCTCATGTAGCCCATATTGGCCTCAAACTATATAAACAAAGATAATCTTGAACTTCTAACCCTCTTGCCTCCATTTCTCCAGTGCAAGATTATAGGTTTGTAGCCTGGCTTCTGCAGTGCTGGGGATCTCATCCAGTGCCTTGTGCATGCCAGATCAGTCCAAATCCAGGGCCTTGTGCATGGTAGATCAACGCTCTATCAACTGATGCACACTACCAGCCAATTACTTATGTTTTCCAAAGAATTATCCTAGTTAGAGGACTGAGAAAAAATGGGGGGCAGACATGGTGGTGTGCACCTTTAATCCTAGCACTCAGGAGATGGAGACAGCTGGATTTCTGTGAGCTCAGTATGGTCAATGTTACAAAGTGAGACCTTGTCTCAAAAAACAAACAAAAAAGTGTGGGGGGGAGATATTTAATAAGATCGGCTAAGAGTCCTTGCAGTAATCCACACACCAGTTCATTCATTCAATCTATGGGTCACTCACTCACTGTGCAAACATTTCTTGGCTCCACCCAAGATGACAGCATGTCTGGTGTTTCCCACTCACAAGGTTATCATAAAGGACTTTCATCAAATGATAGTGCTGGATCCATAGCCAGATCCCATGGAAAACACAGTGATCATGACATGACATGACATGATACTGAAAGCCATTAGAATGTATTCCTTTTATCTGGGTGTGGTGGTGCACTCAGGAAGCAAGAGGATCAGAAGTTCAAAGTCATCCCCTGCTACAAAGCATGTTTGAAGCTGGTCTGTGATATATTAAATCTTGTCTAAAGGAAGGAAATTTCACTGTTAACTTTAAGAACAATACCGTTATTCTTAGGGTGTGAACACCCAAGTTTAGAAAATTAAGGGGCACATACAATAGAAAAGCATACCTATAGAATTTATCTTCAAGGGTTCAGGAAAATGCACACATTACATACATACATACACAAACCTATACATGTATGTATATATGTATAGGTATGTCTATGTATAAAGAGATTGTATAGGTATATATGCATGTGAATATGTTAAAATGTGTGTATGTCCATGTACAAAGAGACTATGTAGGCAAATACATTCATGTGAATATGTTAAAATATGTGTGTGTGTGTGTGTGTGTGTGTGTGTGTGTGTTTATACATGTGTGTTTGAGAGTAGAATAAGGCAAGCACTAACACAGACCACAGCATCTGGAAAGGGCTGCCAAGGTCAGATACATGACTTTAAAATACTTCTTTATTACATTTGAAAAACTTTTAAAGGTTTTCACTCAGGCATGGGGGTTTGTGCCTATAATGAGTACATGGGAGACTGAAGCAGGAGTATTTTTGTCAGTTCAAGGCAGCCCTGGGACGAATAGTGAGTTTAAGGCTAGCCTGGGCTACACAGAGAGAAATAGACCAAAGCCAAATAAAAGTTGAAAACAAAAACAATCAAGCTGGTTATGCTGTAGTCCCTCCACACACACCTCCCCCCGCTACAGGAAGAGGAACATTCTACTGCCAAGGCTACCCTGATATTCAGAGGACAGGAAGGAGGACAGGAGCCTCCTCAGTTTCCAACCAGAAGCCAGAAAGTCACCCCTTGTCCCTGCTGCCATGCAGCAAGAAATCTTGGGATGGTAACAATCCCCTGCCACCACAGGCTCAACATCAGAGGAAGAGGAACATCTGCAGCCTTGCTGGTCCCACCTCCGAGGCTCTGACTTCCTGTGGGTGGAGTAAGGAATCATGGAAGGGATGTAAGTTTTCCACAATAAGAATGTGAACAGCAGTGAGTCACCTGTACAGCAATCCGGAAACCCTGATTCCTAAAGTCTTACCTCCTACTGTGAGCGAGCACAGAGCTGGGGAGATGGTGCAGACCTGTGGTTGGTACCAGCTCTACTCTCCAAATTCTAGCTCAGATGCCATGGTCCCCAGTGCTGAAATTCCAGATGACCAGTGCCCCTAAAGCCCTTGTCACCAGAGTCATAAACCCAAGAGATCAAAATTCTAAGCATCCAAAGACACAATTCCTGTGGTGTGGAGGGGTAGAGAAAGGAAGAGGTTAGGGAAAAAAGAATGAACACTTAAGGAAAGCATAGGGAAAGGCCATGTGACAGAGCATGTCACAACCATGGGTTTAAAATGTGGCATCTGCATATCACTCATTGGCCTGTGACCTGTGAGAAAAGTTGTTCTGGTGAACGCTGTGCCTGTGATCCAGCCTCCCAGAGACTATGCTGTTTTTGTTAATGGTGAACTCAAGTCCTAAAATTAGACCTTTTATTTGAAAGAAAAATAATGTCATTAATCTCTGTTAGTATTCCTTCAGTTGATGAGATACAGGGGTTTGGATAGATTCTGTCCAAAGATTTAAAGGCCCATTCTGGTATTTCAGATGACTCACAGCAGTGGTAGAGCCCTGTGACCAGCCTCCAGCTGCTCCACTTTCTGCCCTGTCTTCCTTGTGAACAGGGGCATCTGCTCCTATGGGTGTTACTCACTGATAAACCTAGTGTTTGCTGTGTTCACAGAAATATGTGATGATTATCTATTTCAATGTGCAAAATGGCCTCTAAAAAGCTACTTTATATTTAACAGATAAAAGCTTTTCAAAATGTATCTTCTTAATGTGAGAAATTTTTGTTGTAACTTTTGTTTTTTATAACAGGTCCCCTCAAAGCCAGGCACAATAGTGACTTGTGCCTGCAATCCCAGCACTTTGTCCAGTCTAGGTGACATGAGACTCTGCCTCAAGGAAACTGCAACAGCAACAAAAAAAGAAAAAGGAAAAAAAAAGAGAAGGGAGAGAAAGAAGGAAGGAAAAGATACATATCTATATAGATATCTATGTATGTATCTATCTATATACATATACATATACATATACATATATATGTATATATATATATATATATTCCCTTTTTGCAATCCTTACTAGCCTGAAGCTCTCAATGTACCCTATACTAGTCCAATTCAGTGATCCTCCTGCCTCAGCCTCCCCACTGCTGGGATTATAGGCATGAACCACCCCACACACTTTGTAAATCTTTTTTAAAAACAAACAAGCAGAAAACTATGTAAATGTCTGATGTTTTAAGAACTTTTAAAAGTTTCTTTTTCCAGATTTATATTTTTTGGACTTTGACATTTCAATATTTAAATTTTACAGAGTTCAAATCTTCTGAACTTTCAACAATTGGAATTATGGCACCAAGAGATTGTGCTTCAAACCTGCTTGCAAAAATCTCCCGGGTTGCCAGCATCCTTGACCACAAGGAGCATCCTTCCTTGATTGACAGCTTTGAGATCTTCATGGAATGCAGGGACTCTAGGGTGCTTGGAAGTATATTACTAGTACATTGCCCCAAACACCCCATTATTGCAGCAGGGTTCTACCACCAAGCGCAGCCCTGGTGGGCGCTGGGGAGAAAATGAACATGGCAAAGGGCTTTCAGGGTATATTCAGCATAGGTCTCTCAAATGTGCAAGCCTCCTTCCTACCCCCACCCCCAACAGGCCACCAGCACAAGGTCTTGAGTCATAAGCACAGAGTAGTCAGGCAGGGTGGCACTGTCCCTATAGCTCAGATTAACTCTTTGTCCTCTGTCCACTGGAAAGCCATCTCAGGCTGCATTCTCTTCAAAGAAAGTCATTTGCTGCATCCTGGGACAGCTGTTCACAGCAGCCCCAAGTGCTGTAGGAGGTACCACACAGGCTCCTCTCATCTCTAATCTTTCCAGCTCTCCAAGTTCAAGATATATTTCCAAAGCTCCTCCTTAAAATGCTATCAAATGCTAGGACTTGTGTGTCTAGTGGGTAGTTGTTGGGCTTTGAAATTTTGCCCCGAAGAGTTAAAATTTTTACTTGACTGAAAATGGAGGGAGGGGGATGTCCTTGTGGGAGGAATTTTAAGTCCCTCATTTTATGTCTGATCTCTCTCCCCCTCTTGAGATCAGCAGGAGATTACTGGAGAGGGAGGACTGGGGACATTTCTGGGGCCTGCAGGTGTTCCTTTCCATGCCAGCCAGTGAGGGATGCCACCCCCCTTCTTACCCCCCAGCAAGTAGACACCACCAGCCAGGACTTGCTGAAGTCACAGGAGTCAGCTTGCAAATGACTTTCCATATCATCATTCCTGGTTGGATCTCATCAGAGAGGGTATGGAGGGGCCGAAACTGAGGCTGCAGGTGGATGGCCCGCAGAAGGAGTGCCATCTTGTGAAGGCGCAAGGACCATCTGTGATGTCCCGCAGACAATCCTGTTGGGACCAGCAGCGTCTCTTCTGTTGCTGTCTCAACAGCAGACTAAACTGAAATCTGTGGAACTGTATCCCATCTCCAGCCTTAACTGCAATTACTGACTTTTCTTTTTTATAATCTGTCAGTCAGTCAGTCAGTCAGTCAGTCAGTCTGTTTGTCTGTCTATCTGTCTGTGTCTGAGACAGGGTCTCAGGTAGCTTTGAAATCACTGTGTGCCAAGGATGACCTTGAACTTCTGCCTCTCCTGCCCCTACTTCCAGAGTGCTGGGATTACAGGCATGTGCAGCTGCACTTGGGGAGCCCCCAACCAACTGAACTAATTCCCAGCTCTTGCTTTCTCTTTCAGCAAACATTTCTTGAGGTCCTACACCTGGAGCAGCCCAAAGCTGTCCTCCAGGAAGTCTGTAAGTACTCAATATAGCAATGTGTTCTATAGATGTCAGGTTTGTTTTTTTGTTTGTTTTAGGTTTTTTGAGACAGGGTTTCTCTGTGTAGCTTTGGAGCCTATCCTGGCACTCGCTCTGGAGACCAGGCTGGCCTTGAACTCATAGAGATTGCCTGCCTCTGCCTCCCTAGTGCTGGGATTAAAGGCGTGCGCCACCAACGCCCAGCTAGATGTCAGTTCTTAACGATGGTTTAAGAAAACACATAGTCCTCTAGGATGGTATGTCAGATGTGATCTGAGAGCCCTGAAAAGCAGGTCAGCAATAAGACACTGAGGATGTTAAGGAGGCTGGTGGCACATTAGAGCTGAAAAGGGACTATGGTCATGCCAGCCAATTACCAAGGACTCTCAAGTCTGGCTCCTCTGTAGACAGGTCCAAGTTTAAAGGAGCATTCATGGAACAATAATTTAGGATATATTTATAAAAGGAAGATAAAATTGGAGGTGGGAAGGCATGCCCCCATCAAAGCAAGTGGCAGAAGAAAGGTACTTCAAATTTCTACTTGAGAGTGGGCAGGGAGCTGGGGAAAGAGGAATGCCACTTGAACAGCTTTGGACCTTCAAAGAAGGTGTAAGGAGGCAGGGAAAAGGCTAGAGAAGAAAGAGCAGGAAGAGAGGAGTCAAGGGTAAAGTCTTAAGTTGCCCTTTTCTGCAGCTAAGAACAGCAAGATCTTCTCAAGGACAATCCGGTCCCCCTTCAACTCCCTTTGCCCCTGTGGATTTAACCTCACCAGGCTCCAAAGTCTGCCTGCCCCAGGCCACTCATCAACGGACATGCAGTTTGAGAAGAAATGCAAGATCCGACCCACTGCTTTCCCTGTCTCCCCTCCAGATCTGAAAACCAGTGACCCCATCCCTAGGATCCTTGCACTTTCCAGTTTTGCTTTTTTCCCAGCATAAATCCCTAACTGCCTTCTTATCTCAGATCCGCTGACAGTGATCTACATTTTCATGATAATATTTTAATCAGATTTGGTCTTATCAATTTTCAAAGTCAGTCTCATTCCAAAAAGGATTGGAGGCAGCTTCTAAAGTTGCAGGTGGTACTGCTTTGATAAACACAGTTCTCCACCCCCTTCCCAAACACCTGCGCCCACAGCCATGGTGTAGAACTGCTGTTTCTGGTTTAAGTGTAAAACCAGTGACAAATCACCTTTGAAGTCTGGCTCCAAGTTAGAGACTTGGAGGGAGATGTGCAGGGTACTTAGCGCCCTAAAGATATTACACACTATTACGGTGTCTTAGCCACAGAAAATATCCATGAGGGTGACATTGATGAGTTATGTTTCAGAGGAGTTTGCAACATTCTAGTCTCCCCCAGTGTGACTCCCAGGCCTGGGGTGTGGATTCTGAGTTCTGGACACACAGCTGTCTTCTCTCTGTTAGGAGTGGAACAAACTACTGCAGGACTACTTTGGAAGAAAGTGTGTGAAGGAGTAGGGCGTCCCTCCTCCAGACCTCCTTTCTGACCAAATTTGCAACTCTGCCCACAGGGAACCCAGCCTAAAGGTGTCAACTGACCAGAGCTGGCTGAAATCACTCTTCTGCTAAAAAGCCTCTTGGCCACTGGCCAACTGAGTAGGGGAGGTTCAGCTTTGTCCTTAGGGATCTTCTGTGAGAGTCCCAATCTTGGGAGCTCCCGTATTGTGGGAAACTCACATGTGCTCCCTGTCCCACACTTACAGAGACTGAATTTGTTTGGGTTCACCCATAGATCTTCAAACGGCCGGCCAGAAAATCCAGACACAGTTCATCCTGAGAATGAGCAGCGCTTCTCTCTGCCAGGGACCCAGGCAAGATCTGCTGTGTCAGCTCAGGGGACACAATGGGGACTGCTAAAAGGACTTTTTGCTCATTTTTGTTTGCATTGGTCGTGAGTTTACAATGGCTGCCTTTCTTCTGAAAATATCTGGAGGGCTTAAGAAAAGCATGGCATGAAGTGAAGCAGAGCCCCTGAACAAGCAGGCACGCTGTCCAAAGAGCTGAGCATGGAGAGGAGACTAACCCAAAGGGTTTTTGTGTGACATCTCCTCATGGAAACCCCATCATTTGCATTTTTACAACACCATAGGATAAATATCACCAACATTTTATGAGTGCTGTAGTAACCCTTTCCTGGGGAGAAGTAATCAAACTTCTCACCTCAGATAGGGTACCAACAACAGACCAAAGTTAGAATTGTACCAAAGTCCAACTTAGCCTGCCAGTGCACTTACAGAGCAAAGGTGAGAGGTAACTTAGAGAAGCCTGAGTGATCCCAGCACCACCACACCACCAAAAAGTTTTGCCCCTGCATAGATGATGACTGCTCTGCAGCTACATAGATGGAATCCCCTTTGACTAACATCCCATACTGTATAGAGTCTCTCACCTCCAGGTACCCTGAGACCACATGATGCTGGGGACAAATTTACATACATCTGGGTGGGGGCATACGAAGGAGTGGCTGAACCTTCTCAGGTGAGAGTCTGATAGAACCCCAACAGGTATTGTAAAAACACAAAGGAGTGTGAGTGCCATGCACAGATGACACACAGGAACCCTCTTAGTCCCTTTTATTGTCCAGATCCTTTTTTGGCCAGCACATCCTCTGTTTGGACAGAAACTGCTTCATCTCATTCAGAGACAACTTCACAGTCTCCTATGGGTCATCAAAGCAGCTCTCAAGATGGTAATGGCTGTCATGTCATGCTCACACAGCTGCTCTGAGGATGGTCGTGAATGCAATGATCACACAGCTGCTGTGAGGACGGTCATGGCTGCAATGCTCACACAGCTGCTGTGAGGACGGTCATGGCTACAATGCTCACACAGCTGCTGTGAGGATGGTCATGGCTGCAATGCTCACACAGCTGTTCTGAAAATGGTAATGGCTGTCACACTCAAAGGGAGTCAGGCTTGAGTCCAAGCTAAGTGACTCTATTCCTCCTTCATGTACAGCCCCCACTGCCAGACACACAATCTTGTTTGTATCCAGTAGCCATTAAAGCAAAGCAAACTCCATCCAGGTCATGAGCCCTGCTCTTCAGCTGGGTGATAGTCGTGGACTCAGCAACAACAGATGTCCTGTCTCTTAAATGGACTCTGCTTGTCTAATTAATAAGTTCTTCCTGATATGGGCATGCTTGGGACCTGTAGTACCTAGACTACACTTACACTGAATATGAACATTTACAGCTCTGTCTTCTTTGGACTTTGATATGCTTTAGGACTACCTTAAGGGTGACTGAGTCCTCTATGTAGCTTCTATATCAACCCATTGAAACAAAACTATCCCAGGCTGCTAGAAATGTGGAGATAAATTAGAAAGACCATATCATGGCAGTCCAATCTGTAACTTGAAAACTAAATGACCCAGAGACTGATACTGGAGTTCAGACTTCAAGATGAGTATCAGAAAAGCAAAGCAGCTGGCCACTAGCTTCTTACCTCCACCTCAGGCTGAATGGGCTGATCCTGTCTCTACAAGCTCTCACCAAGCCTCAGACCATAACCTGTGTTCAGCATGGCTAGAGAATGAATGCTTCTACTGAATCTTTGCTCCTGTCTTTTATATCTCTCTAATGCTTGGATTAAAGGTATGAGCTATAATTCTCTTTTAGACTGATTCAATCTTGTGTAGATCTGGGTGGCCTTGGACTCACAGAGATCCATCTACCTCTTAATCCTGGGTCCTAGGATTAAAGGTGTGTACCACCACCTCCTAGCTTCTGGCTGCTGGGATTAAATGTGTATATCACCTCTGACTGATCTCTATAGCTTGAGGCTGACTTTGCTTTCTGAATCTTCAATCAAGCTTTAATAAACCATAAATAATATATCACTATATCAATCAATGCTGAGCTTCAGAGAACCACAGAGCTCTGGGCAAGCAGAGTGGACTCAGACAGGGGTGTGTCAGCCAAAAGGTTGCAAAGGCCCTTTCTTAGTGTTCTAGTGCGCTTCCTATGGCTGTGATAAATACCCACCAAAAACAGCTTGGGAAGGCAAGGCTTATTTGGCTTACATGTTCTGATCACAGTCCACCACTGAGGGGAGTCAAAGCATGAACTCTGCAGGGCAGGAACCTGGTGGCAGGACCTGAGGTAGAGGCCATGAAGGAGATGGTTCTTACTGACTTGCTCCCCATGGCCTGCTTAGCCTGCTTTCTTATACAGCCCATGATCACCTGCCCAACAGTGGTAGCTCCCACAGTGGGTTGGGCCCTTCTATAACAATCATGAACTAAGAAAATGTCCCCACAAAGTTTCTGGCAAGTCAATCTGACGGTGGCATTTTTCTCACATGAGGTTTCCTGTTGCCAAATGGCTCTAGCTTGTGTTGCGTCAGCAAAAATCTACCCAGCACACTTAATGAAGGGGGGGACACAGCAGTTCACAGGCATTCCCTGGATGCCAGCTGTCCCAGTAGCACAAATTCCTTGAAAGAGCACAGCATGAGGGATTGCCATCTCAAACCTATTTCCACTCACAGCACATGGAGGCAAGATGGCATTTTTATTTCTATCCTATGAGAGACAAATTGGACTTGTGGAGAGAACATCTCTTTTGGAAAACCAGTGGAGAAGAATTCAAATCACCATTATACCTCGTCATAGCTATGTGGCCTTGGGTAGAGTCCAGTGTCCTCATTAGGAAAGGGGAGAGGACAACACAGAAAACTCTGGAAAGCTGTCAGAATGAGAGGCAGTCCTCTGGAGACTCTATACCAGCTACTTTGAAGAATCTACAATAGGTCTGTCTGTTTCAGGAGTGGCCACTGCACTGTAAACCCTTCCTTGACTTCCCGTCTCAAGGCCAGAAGAGCTGTGGGAATGAGTTCAGGCTTCATATGAATAGCAGCCACGGATGACTAAGACTTAGTAGGTTCTGGGTTTAGCTTGTTTGGTTTTGGGCTTTGGGTGTTATTGGGGGGCGGGTATATTGTTTTGTTTTGAAATGGGGTTTCATGTATCCCGGGCTGAACCTGAAGATGCTGTGTAGCTGACGATGTCCCCTACAGTGCTGGGATCACATGTGTACAACACTGAATTTGGTTATGGAGCCCAGAGCCTCATGTATACAGGAAAGCACTCTGTCAACTGGGCTACATCTCCAGCCCTTGTTTTTCAGGGTGTTGTTGTTTTGGTCTTTTTTTTTTTTTTAGACAGCCTGCTGAAGCCAGACTCAATTCACTCAATTGCCCAAGTTGTCCTCCGACTCATGCTCTTCCTGATTTGGCCTTCTAAGTTCTGAGGTTACAATTATGTACCTGTAATGGCTAAAAATACAAAGCCAAATAACCCTAGTCCTCATCCCTGTTGCCTGTTACGCCCCCCTTTAAGACCTCAGAAAAGCGGCCATTCTCCAGGAGCAGTGGTAATATGGCAGTTTGCTGCCCTCTGCTGTCTACATGAGGAACTGTCTGTATTTTGGTTTTTGGTTTTTGTTTTGTTTTAATTTCTAAGAAATATGTGGCCCCAGTGGCCAGCCCAGTCATACAGAATTTGCCCTACCCTTCTGAAAATGGCCCCCAAAATGGGGGACCAAAGACCTTGCTAAAAATTTATTGTGTTGTGAGCTGTCCTTTGATTGCCACATGAGTGCAACCCCCTCACACGTGTACACACACACACACACACACACACACACACACACACACACGAGTGTGCACATGCACCAAAGATAAAAGTTTTCAAAAGAAGCCCAAGCCCAAGAGTGGAACAGAATGTTATGCTACCTCTGGGCACTGATGAAGGTGACATCTTTACTCATGCCCTGAAACTACATCCTCAATTCTACCTGCCCCTGACATTAAACTCCTGGGCCTACAACATAGTGTCACTAATCCTCTAAAGGATTTTCCCATAGCAGACACTGGAGGAGAGTAGGTCGTTCCCTAACGGGACCATCTTGGGAACAGATTTCTCTTGGGTAGACTGTTTGTATCACAAATCTAAGTCTCTTTCCAACTCACTATAAAGTCCAGGAGGGGACAAAATCTCAGTGCTCCCTGTGCAGGCCCTGGAAGTCAAGTCAGTCTTCGGAGCTGGACCAATTGGGATTCAGATGTCAACTCTGTACAGAGCCACACTGAGGACAGAGGCCTCTTAAGAGCACAGCGTGGGAAAATTCACTTGCAACTTTCTCCAAGAGAGATGTTCCAAAAGAGAATGTGGGTCCATTGCTGTCACCTGATACCATACTTGGTATCTCAGGGCACACCTGGAGACAAAAGAAGGAGCAAGGACAGGGCCAGGAGAAACGGGGTGTGTGTGCAGGGAGTCAGGGCAGGGATTCAGGGATGGCCTGGCTCGGATTGAAGGAACTGGTAATGAGGTAAAGGGGGATGAAACACCCAGACCCAGGGATCAGGTGGCTGCTGGAGTAATACACCCGGACAGTCCCTCACACTGGAATGCAGGGCCTCAGAAAATGCAACGGGGCTAGTTCAGAGAAAGGACAGCATCCTGGCTTCACCACTGTTTCTATTCTTAACTTCTTCTGGCCACACACAGCTGACAAGTGGCTGTCATGGGAGCCTGGAGAGGAGAGTCCACAAGGTCAGTGCCCCTGAGAGACAGGACAGAAAGGCAAGGATTTGTTATGCATACAACCCACCCAGCACCAGAGCTCACCCTCGGTGGCTACAAACCTGTATGGCTGCCAAATGCCCTCAAGACAAAGCATACATCTCCATGGCCACACAGAAAGGCCCTTAGTCTTGCTTCCTTCTCCTGGGGCTCTCTGTGGCTGCCCATCCTCACTCTTCCTCATCTGCTGTCTTTTCCTGCCCCCATTTCCCACCTCTCCTCCTGTTTCTTTCCTTCTTTACATTTCCCTTTCCTTTCTGTTCTCACTTTCCATTCTCCGTTCTTCCCATCTCTTCCTTTCCTATTAACGTGCACACTGACGTCAAGGTCATTATGTGTATTAGGCATTATTTTCCAATAAATATTTCTGTACAGCCAATGGCAGCAGTCTCTCTTTATCGGTGCTTTTACCTCCTGTGGTTTTAATCGCCGAGTCTGTTGCCTGCAATCAACTGCAGTTGGAGAAGAGCAAATGGAAAAATTCAGAAATAATCAATTCACGAGGTTTTAGATTGTATCACTGGATGTGATAAAATCTCCCTTTATCCCATCCTTCCTGGGAGACAAGACTGCTCCCTTTGTCCAGAGCATCCACAGTGTATACACTTCCTGACAGTTTGCTACTTAGCTATGGCAGATTCCCATACTTATGTTCAAGCCACCTTAACTTTACTTAATAATGACCCTGAAACACAAGAGCATACGTTGTGGAAGGACAAATCATCTGTGGGACTATGTGGTTATGCTATATAGAAGACATATTAGAAAACACTGTGTAGACATGGATCAATACTACCTGTGGTTTCACACACCCAGTAAGAATATTGGGGCAGAGCCTGGCAGTGGTATCACATGCCTTTGATTCCAGACAGATCTCTGTGTGAGAGAGTTCCATCCAGGACAGGCTCCAAAGCTACAGAGAAACAGTCTCAAAAGAAACAAACAACCCCCCCAAAAGAATCTTGGGGTGTAGTCCTCTTAAATAGAAAGGAGTAGGACATAAAAACATAGTGTGACTACTGACCCCACCCCTACCTCTACACCCAGGAAGCCCCAAATCCAGATGTCCAGATGTGCTGATGAAAATCACTCCAAATTTCCTTTACTAAGTAGTTGACTAGATTTGACACTGACTTCATGGCAGAATTGGGAAGACCCTGAAGTACAGAAAGGAAAGGACATCAAAGGAAGCAGTATAACGTCTGCGCAGTCAGACTCTGCTCACAGTAATGATTCCGGACACATCTGCTGGGTGAATCCTCTTGAAATGCAGCTACCCAGAAGCTCTGAAGAGGGAACCCAGCAGGCAAGTTCTGGGAAAAGCCAGGCATGAAACAGAGGTGTTACAGAAGCAGGATTCCTGCTTGCTTCTGCTCTTTGAGCCAGGGGGTACACCCAGTGTTGTGTGGGCTACTGTTGGTGCTGGTGAAAGGCAGCCATCATTTTGGTCCCGGAAATAGAAGGTTGCAATCAGAGCAATGGTAGCTCCAGAAGGCAGAGAGACAGAGTCCCCCCACTCCCCACCACACACACACACCAAATGGTACCTGCTCTTGCCTTTGGCTAACCCCTAAACTGAGCATATCCAGGAAGAGATAAAGTGTCTCAGCTAAAGACAAAACCATCTCAGAAAGAGTGAAACCTCTGCCCCCAAACAGATTGTGCTTATTCGGTCAAAGAAAATGCCCTAGAAGCTGAGCACAGTGGTACAGCAACTCAGGAGCCAAGGCGCAGAGGAATCACAAGTCCAGGGTCAGCTGGGCTGGACAACAACTATAGGTCAGTTGGGTCAGCTACATAGCCAGACCCTGTATTAAAAGATGAGGGGTGGGGCAAGCAGACAGTCAGCCATGTTTCTTGTAAAAGGAGAGGAAAACTCTAAATTTGCAGATGACAAGGTCCTGTAACCCTTTACAAAAAGCTATTCAACCTAATAAACAACTTTACCAAGGGTGGATACAAGGTCAGCCCACAATTCAACTGAACTCCCATGTACTCACAATGGGTAGATTAAAATGAGACTTAAAAAAATGAATCACATCTTTAAAAAAGATAAAACAGACTTCACTGAGATTCAAGGATTTTGCTCCTCAAATGGCCAAGCTAAGAAACTGTAAAGACAAGGCACAGATTGGGGGAAAAGATTGGCAATGCATCTATCCAAGAACGGGCTTGTATCCAGACTCTATAAAACCCTCGAGACTCAATGATTAAAAGAAATAAACATGGGCAAGGGATTTGAGTGATCACTTCATAAGATAAATGAGTAGCCAAGAGGCACATGAAAAGTACTCAGCCTCACTAGGACATCCAGGAAGTAAGTTCAAGTTAAAATCACAAAGAGATGCTATTATGTACCCACTAGAAGTCTAAATGGTAAAGAATGACAACTGCCAATTCCAAAGATGGCATTCATTGCTGGAGGCCATAGGAAATAGTACAGTTGTGTGGAGAAACAGAGGGACAGGCCCCTGTAAAAACACACTTGCCAATGACTCAATGATCCCCTTCTAGAAACATGGACACATGTCCTCCAAAGGCTTGGCACAGACACTTCTTACAGCAGTGGGGGTACACTAAAGCCCAAATTTGGGAAGAAGTCAAATGCTTACCAGCCGAGGAGTCAATAGTGGTGCATGCGTGTTATAGAACACCACTCTCTGTAATGAAAAGGGAAGAAACATTATTGAGACCTTGAAACACATTATTGGAGCTGGAAAAATAAACAATTAGAAAGTACTGTAGGTGGGTTGGAGAGGTGGCTCAAGAGGTTAAGAGTACTGGCTGCTCTTCCAAAAGGTCCTGAGTGTAATCCCCAGCAACCACATGGTGGCTCACAACCATCTGCAATAAGATATGATGCCCTTTTCTGGCCTGTAGGCATATGTGCAGACAGAATACTGTATATATAATAAATAAATAAATAAATAAATAAATAAATAAATAAATAACTCCTTGAAAAAAAGAAAAAAGAAAAGAAAGGCCTGTAGGCTGTGTATCTCCAATTACATGGAACCCTAGAAAAGCCAATGGCAAAGGAACAGAATGCAGGCCTGTGAGTGCTCACCCGCCTGAGGCTGGAGTTTGGGGAGGGGATGGCTGGCAGAGGGATGTGGGAAGCTCTGGGGTAGGCAATGCATGTGTACTATACCGTATGTGGTGATGGTTGTGCAACTGAATGCAACTTTCCAAACTCAGGATTTACTTCTAATAAAAACGAATTGTACTTTTCAAAAACTGGATTTGAGGGTAAACAGCATAGGCTGGGTAATGACTTGGTGGGTAAAAGTATTCTTATAAAACCAGAATTGGTGGTACCTGTAAATAACCCCAAAGACAATCAGGAAACTCCTGGTTCAGTGAGAGATCCTGACTCAAAAAATAAGGTGGAGAGCAGTAGCGGAGGATGCCCAGTGTCAACTTCTTCTGATCTCCACATGTGCATGTGGGGGCATGTGCACTCACATATGCTCATGCATGTACTCACAAGCATGAATTAATCAACAACAAAATCACAGTCAAGGAGCTCTTTCTTTTTCCCAGCTACAAGATACTGGGTTTATATCGTTTATATCGTCATGTCCTTATATCATGGTCCTCTCTGCCAGTAAATAATTTATGGGGTTGGAGAAATGGTTCAGAGGTTGACAGTGGGTACTGTTCTCGCAAAGAACCCTAAGTTGTCCCCCCAGCACTCATGTTAAGTGGCTTAACAACTGCCTTTAACTCCAGATCCAAGGGATCTAATGTCCTCTTCTGGCCTCCACGGGCACTGTACTCATATGGTGCATTCATGGGCACGCATGTGCTCGCGCGCGCGCGCGCGCGCGCGCACACACACACACACACACAAACACACAATCTATCCACAAAGCCCAAGAGCACACCTGCCCGGAGCACTGTTTCCAAGGCACAGTTCCAGGATGGCAGCCGGGACACAGGATGGATTCGGAGCTGTGAGAAAATCAATCAATAGTCCATACATATTCCTAACTTGTTCTTCCTCTCCAAGAGTCATTTTTGATTCTCTGAATTTCTACACTATACAAGTGAGGGGCTACAAAGGGAAAGTACTGAATTTTTATTTTAAGGCATTTAACCTAAAGATTTATTGGGTGGAATTGATGGTTTTAGCTCAGGAGCAGCTTTAGCTCCTCTCTGACTTATGCTGATGAACTTTTAAGTAACATGTAAGTTTTTCTCCAGAAAGCTTTCTTACAGTTTCTGTTAGCCTTTGTGAAAAAAAAAAAAATTAAATAGCCAGGCAGTGGTGGTGCATGCCTTTAATCCCAGCACTCGAGTGGCAGAGGCAGGAGGACCTCTGTGAGTTCAAGGCCAGACTGGTCTACACAGCAAGTTCCAGGACACTTTCCAAAGATACACAGAGAAACCCTGTTTTGGAAATCAAAATCAAAGGGGATCCCCCCTCCCCTTTTAAAGACAGAGTCTGGCTATGTAGCTCAGGCTGGCAGGGAATTTGCAACTTGCTGTATGAACCAGGCTGGCCTTGAACCCAAAGATCTTTCTGCCTCTGCCTGCCAATGCTTAAGGCATGCCTTCGTAATTTTGAAGAAATGGTACTTGGATTTATTTTTCTCGTATAAAAGCAAATTTATTTTGGTTATTGTTTCTGTGTTTTGTTTTCTGAGACACGGTCTTTAGCCTGAATTGGTCTCAAAATGGCTCTGAAGCTGAGGATGACCTTGAACTTCTGATCCTCTTGGTTCTATTTCCCTACTGCTAGAATTGCAGGCATACATCACATCATGGCACTGTTTATATGATGATAGAAATCAAATTTGGGGCTTCATGCATACTAACTGAACTACACCCCCCAGTCACCCAAAATGCAATTCTAAGTATCACTCATTGCTTTGCATGCTTAAAATCCTTAATTTGTTGTCAAATTCTAGTAGTCATACGCCTGTATATTCTTTTGCATTTTCTATATATACAACCTTGTCTTCTAAGAATAATGGCAGATTAGATTCCCATGTTAGGTAGTTTGTTTCTTTTTCTGGCCTTATTTCACTGTTTGGAAGCTCAGTAAGTTGAGTTGAGATGATGCATATAGGCATTCATATCTCATTTCTCAAATCAGAATTATTTTACTAGCAGCTAACTTTTTATAGCTATTTATTAGTTGAGAAAAGGTTTTTTTAGTCTTTTTGTTTTGGTTTGGTTTTGGTTTTTGGAGACAGAGTTTCTCTGTGTAGCCCTGGCTGTCCTGGAACTTGCTCTGTAGACCAGGCTGGCCTCAAACTCAAAGATCCACCTGTCTTTGCCTCCCAAGTGTTGGGACTAAAGGCGTGTGCCACCATTGCTCAACTGGTTCTTTCTAGTCTTAATTCAATAAGAAATACTTTTTAAAAAATTGTGAGTGTTTAAGGTTAAACAAAACCCACTTAATATTCACATTTCCAGGTCTGAGGCCAGAGTGTCAGCAGATTCTGTCTGTTGATGACAGACTCCCTAATCTGCAGAGGGCTTCCTTTTTGCTATGATCTTGTGAGGAGGAAAGCAGAGGGCCCTAATCTCCTTGTAAAGGCCCTAAACCCCTAAGTGGGGATCTATATCCCACGGGACCACAATTGCCTCCCTAAGGCTCTGTCTCACATTGGGGATTAGAGCTTCAACATGGCAATTTGATGGGGTTGAGAGACACACAGACATTCTGTCCACAGTGGACACTGAATGTTATTGGATGCACCTGTCTCTATCTCTTCTTGTAGTTTTACTCCTTTTTGTCTACAGTGGGAGTGACATGGGATGATTTTCTAATGTTAAACCAAGCCTGCATCCTTGGAATGGGCTCCATTTTGTCAAGATTATGATTTGTTTTCCCTGTACAGTCAACTTGCTAGTATTTTGACCCATTTATGCTCATAGGTAGGATTAGCCTCTGGCCTCCCTTTACATACTGTCCTGGTGAATGTATGGTATTCATCTCAAACAACTGCAGGAACATATTTAGAAACAAATCTTGTGCACCATCTCCCTTGCTTGATTGACACCCTACACTTCCTAGATTAGCCTTCCACTTTCAGACTTTTCATGACTCACATCTCAGGCCATGAATTCTTCAATAGCTACTATAGGGTAGATGCTTCGACAGAGCTAAGCAGTAATCACCCTGGTGGAAGACTATTACTCAATCAGAATTAGGAAGTGGGGCCTTAGTGGATAGGCTGATCGCTGCCTTTTCTCTCTTTCATTGATAACTAAAAGATTTCCTTCCTCCTTGCCAATAGTTCCAGAAAAGCCCAAATGCCAGAAAGCACACACAGACTGAATGACCTAAAGTGAGTAACTCCAGTGTAAATTCCCAACACCCCAATATTCTAATCAATGAAATTTCCCAAGTACTGACATCAGGCTGCAAAGGAGAAATTCCACATCTGGCCAACATGCAACTGCATTAAAAATGTGTAAATTTACTTCCAAATGATATGAAAAAATGCACATCTCCAACTCCAAGATACCTCATTACTATATCCAAATATTTAAAAATCTGAAATACTTTGGGTCCTACATGTTTTAAGATAAATGACATGGACACCTCAATGACTGTGATGTGGCCATCTGTAGAATAACACATCATGATACATTTCAACAGTTTCTACTAATTTCAGTGTCCCTCTTGCTCATCCTGTCTGGAACTTGCATCTCCTATATATTAGCAGCTTAACTTTTGTTCTGATTTTGCATGCCAGAAGATCTAAATAAGCTACCTCTATATGAGAGTGCAGGATTTTTTCCCCTTGAGTTTGTATGCTACCATTAGGAACTACTGTTTCATTCTCTTTGATGATTTTAAGGCCACCATTGTCATTAGACAATTTTTTGAAGTTATCTATTTTTTCTAACAGGTAATTCTTTCACCTACTTTTAGAACTTTATTGAAGAGTCAACTTAGAACTTTGTTGACCTGTTTGTTTCCTACTTAGTTTATAAAAGTCACCATCAGGTCCTCCCATCTATCTATGGGTAATGAATATCTGGCTCAACTTTAACCTCTTTCTTATACCATGTTCTAGGAGTCTTAGAGTACATGCATCCTTGTAGCAGGCTTTCTCAGACTGCCAACCTCCAAATCATGATGCGGAGACTTAATATTAATTATAAATGCTTGGCCTTGTCTTATGCTCATCCCTCTAGCTCTTATAACTTATTTTAACCTGTTTCTCTTCATCTACATTTTGCGTCAGGGCTTTATTACCTTTCTTTCATTCTGTACGTCCTATTTTTCTGCTTCTTCTGTGTTGATCTGGAAGTTGCTTGGCTGGCTGGCCCTGGGTGTCTCCCTTTTTTTTCTCCCTCATTCTCTCTTTTCTGAGTCTAGATTCATCCTCCTACTTATTCTACCTCCCAGTCCTGCCTGTCCTAGCTACTGGCTGTTCAGCTTTTTATTAGACCAATGAGGTGCCTTAGGCAGTCAAACAACAAATCTTTACATGGCTAACCAAATGCAGCATAAACAAATGTAACACATCTTTACATAATTAAAGTAATATTCCATAACAACTCCTAGAGACTAATTTAGGGGCAATATATGTTATTTATTATGTATACAGTCTTCTACCTGCACACCCTCAGAGGGCACCAGATCTCATTCAAGGTGGTTGTGAGCCACCATGTGGTTGCCAGGAATTGAACTCAGGACCTCTGGAAGAACAGTTAGTGCTCTTAACTGCTGAGCCATCTCTCCGGCCCCCATTCTATGTATTTTAATACACAGCATTTCACACTATTATAGCCCAGGTTGGCCTCTGACCCACAGTAATCCTCCTGCCTTAGCCTCCTGAGTATTAAGATTATAGGCATGAACTATCACATTAAACTTCTTAATGTAAGGCTAATTTAATTTCCATGGCTATTTTTTCTTATGAATTAGAATTGTTTATTCATCCTGAGGTATGCATAGCTTTTAAAAAATCCTCTCTATATTGATTTCTACCTCAATTGTATTAACGGCAGAGACTATTCTATTACAGCAATCCTTTGACAGACAGAGATTTGATTGTTTTCAAATTGTTTCTTTAAATTTGAAAATTTGGGGATATGTTCTATACACATACATGTGTTTACACATTTCTTCATATTGGCTTGTTTCATTCATGACTGGGAGAAATGTATGAGCTTGATTTGGGGCACTTTCTTATTTTTGTCTCATGTCCAATAAGGCACAATTATTAAGTGCACTCTTAAATTTAGAATACCTCCCCAATATCTGCCAAAGTTCTTATCACCATTTTTAGATTAAGGATAAATCCTCAATATGGTCTAATCAGAAAAGTTGGATCCTTGCTTCCGGAGCACAGGATCAGCAAGAGCTACAGGTTCTGCCCAATCTAAATTCCTTCCAGCAGGGATTGGGAGACTTGAGCTTGGAGAACTTGGAGCGAATCTTGAGAACTTAAATCTGGGCTAGATTACAGAAAGCACATTGGTATACCCGGTGCCCTGCAATTCAGGATTTAATATCCCAATGAAAACATGGTGCTAGTTATAAAGTACTTCTGGGAAGCCTCTTTCTGCTTGAAGGAAACTATGGTCTAGAGTAACCAAGGCAGGACTCTCAAAGTTCACAGAGCATACTCCTGGAATAGACTGATAACTTGATCCTGCATTAAAACTGCAGTGAGTGGGGATCAATACTGCCAAGCAACTAGTGGTAAGAGGACAGTGACATGGAATTGTGTGAAGGTATTAGGGCTCTGGTGCAGCATGTAGCTGTCGGAGGCAAAATAGAAACAGGGGGGAAGGAATGGTAGCCAAGGAGTGCAGGCCACAGTGATCTGGGAAAACACTTAAGTAGACAGGGCAAGCCAGGGGCAAGGAAGAATGGCAGCCATTGATTGTTTAAGTAATTTCTGATTAGGAGAGTAGATTCAGCTGCTGCAAGCAATCAAAACCACCATTCCTGGGGTTGGAAGTATTGTTCAGTTCATTAGGAGGACCTGAGTTTCACCCCAATAACCCACATTATAAAGAGATAGGCACGGCAGGATACATTTGCAATCCCAGCCCTGAGGAGGAACTCTTGGGACACACTGGTCAGATGTCTAGCTCCTTCAGCATGCTTTAGGGCTGAGGAAGATTATTTCAAAGGAGGTAAATGTACCTGAGGATGACAGCTGAGGTTGTCCTCTATAAACGCCCACATACAAGCCACCCTACACGTGTGTGTACGCATGCACATACACACATACAATCTCCCTTCCTCACCCAGTCCAAACTTGAGTTTTTCCTCACACCACAGCCTGTTGATGGAAGGGAAAGCTGGGTGGCTTGAGAAAGGGTGGAGAGAGTTATAACCATTTACCAGGGTATCTACACACCAAAGAAAGAAAAACTACCTCTTTAGGATTACTGAATATAGGGCCTTGTTTTATGGCTTATAGTAGGGTATTAAGTTTATCCCCACACCTTGCAAAAAGACAGATAGTAATTATTTTAGATTCTGTGGACTATAGGGTCTTTGTCATGTTACCTCTGCTACCACAGTATGGAAGGAGCCACAGCAATAGGTTAACAAATAATAATAGCTGTGTCCCAATAAGACTTTGTACATTGGGTCACTTTGCAGTGGTCAGTTTACTGACTGCTAGCTTCGGGTATGGCCAATATTCATAAAAGTTTTGTATGTTCTTGAAAATAATTTATAGCCTACAACTGTGTGACTCAAAATCTTGCACTTAGTAAATTAGAACATGTTCATCAAATTCTGATGTTCAACTCCTGTGCGATATATGTGTTTTTTAATGGAGTGTTTATAAACCATCGTCATCATCAATTTATCCACTTTTTACTTTGTAGCTGTTAATGAGCATATGTTAGTCTTGCATTTTATTCTGCATCAATCCACACTTGTACTGTTGTGAAGTAATCCTCATTGGCTCCAGGGAGAATTTTTATCTTGAGTGACAGTAGTTGGAGATTAATAAGGGTATATTAGTTTTCTTTTGGAGTTTTGCTTGTTGGCACCTATTTTTCATCCCTTTAAGATTATATTGTTTACTAACTAGTGGGAGTCCGTTCTCTCCTTCCAACCGGAGAGTCCTGGGGATTGAACTCAGGTTGTCAGACTTGGCAGCTGGTGTTTTTACCCACTGGGCCATCTTTGCCAGCTGTATCTGTTACCTTCAATAGTGCAGAGCACAAATGTGAAGTCTTAGGATCTTGGAGGTTAAAGTGAATGAAAACATTTGCCGAAGAGCGAGGCGGTCAGTGGCCTATCTGTTATTATGACAAAGGAGACAGATTTGATAAACAGGCTTTGGACAGAACGTTTTACAACTTCCCACTATGGATTCTGATGGGGTTTCCATCAGTCACTCAGTGATTACACAAGAGGTAATGTGGCTTTCTATATTTGTATTCATTAGTAACCCGAGGCACTATGGCAAGAAGTAAGCACTGGGAATTCCCAGAGAAGTTGTTTGTCCCCTCAGATCTTCACTTACCCTCCCAATGCTCCCTGAATGCCCTGGTGCTGTGGCACTCCTTTTCCTGGTGCCTCACTCTTGGCAGAACTGCATGGGAACCTCCAACACTAACAAAGTATGTTTCTGACATATGCAAGTATCAGGGTTAGGGGCTGGAGGGCTCAGTGGTTAGAAGCATTTAGAGCAGACATGGCTGTGACTTATCAGACTGTAAGACCCTAAGAAAGGTCTATGACTTCCTTAGATCTAAACTACATTATAGGAGAGTTGTCAAGGTCTCCTTTTCTGTAAGAGTGTATGGACTAAAGGAAATAGGGAAGGGGTCTCACTTGAAACAAAAAGCTCCCATGGGCCACTCCTCTGCTCTGCACCAGATCACAGCACCCAGAATCACAGCCCTCTGAAAATACATGCCTACTCCTTGGCAGAGAGATGCATTTCTACTGCCCCAGGCAGAAACAAAGAGAAGCAAGACCCCCTGAGGCCTTGTTCCCAAGCTGATGGCTCCTATTGTCACTGCCACAAGTCCCAATTATCAGTTTAGTGAAGTTCCTCTTGACTACTCACATTTCCTCCTAGCCTTGAGCTGCTTGCTTCCACTGTACAGTCAAGAGTGTGTAGGCACCCAGCAATCAGGCCCAAGCATCAGGCTGAAGGAATCTAAATAAGGCTCCATCACTTGTTAGTCTGGATGAGCTAGCCTTTCTGGGTCTCACGAAGCAATGTCGTTGGGACTGGAGAGAAGAATATAGCACAGAATGGTTATACAACCCAAGGTGCACAGTGCCTGATCTACCACTCAGCATGTGGCTAATGCCTGACCTACTGCTATACAGGAGCCAGGGCCAGAGGTCATGACCCAACATGCAACCAATTGCAATAACACCAAGCTGGAAGCTCACAGTGCATTTATCTCTGCATTTCCACCCACTGGTATGCACACGGCAAGTTAACAACATAGGAGTTGTTAGTCTAAGGCTATTGCAATTTATAGGGTATGACTTCTCAAAATGTGTCTGGAATCCACAGACAAGCTAAGCTATTCCACAAAACTTTGGTTGATTTTGGACACAGGGTCTCATGTAGCCCAGGCTGGCTTCAAACTACATATGTGGCTGAGGGTGGCTTTGAACTCCTGATCCTCCCATCTCTACCTACAGGGTGCTGTGACCAAAGGCATGCAGTACTTCACCTCATTTATTCTGTGCTGGGGAAAGAACCCCAAGGCTCTGTGTATGCTAGGCAAGCATTCTACCAACTGAGCTCCATTATCAGCCCACTTCTGTCAATTTTAACAAAGCACCAGACAGACAGGCTTAAGGCCAACTGAATTTGTGGCTGTTTAGGAAAACTTGTAGGGCATGCCTAAAGCTCCAATCATCAGGCACAATGGACACAACCACAGCTCCAACCCGTTTCCCTCTGTCCTCCCATAATTCCCATCTCCACCCCCACACAGGGCAAGGTAACCCCATGAGTAGCACTGGCGGCCAAGCTTGATGACCCAAGGTCAACCACTAACACTCACATGGTGGAAGGAGAGGAATAAGCATGCCAATGGCTGTTGTGGACTTCCCATCCCAACAAAATAAATGTAAGAAGATAACAGGAGACAGATTTCATCTCAACAACACAGACTTTTGCAGACAAGAAAGGTGACCCACACTTTCATTTTCCTTTATTTTTCATTGATACCGTATGGATACAAAGTTTCTAGAAAGCTACAAAATGTCTACCACTTTATCAAGAAGGCATCAAAATGTGTCACTTTGCAAAGACATGAAAACACCTGCAGGAACTGACACAAAAATAGCATTTTTAGAGTGATGAAATAATTGCACTTAACTGTCATGGATATTAAAGTTATCACACATATGTACCGCGAAAGCTAGAATACATTTTTTTTTTTACAAAGCACTTTATAAAAAAATTCTCTGCACACAAACCCTATAATTTTCATATAACTATCATACTAAAGATAAATTCACTTTAAAGCCAACACTTACATTTTTAAACAAAAAGGTACCAGTACCTAAACACAAATGTTAACAAATACAAGAATACTGTACTGCCGGGAGCTTTAGCCAAATGCCTTTTTGAAAGTTTCTGCAAACAGTTTAAGAAAACATGTGGACAAATCACTACACCCTCTTCTCCATGGTCTCCCCAAAGAGGAACCCAGTCACACAAAGGCTCAGGTTCCGGCCCAGTCCCAGCAGCAGTACAATCTCAAAGGAACCACTGACCAGATGAAATGCTAACGCCACAAGCCCATCCTATACACTTTACACGAGAGACAACAGAGAAGCCATGAAGTCGCTTAGAATGTGAACAAACACACGTGGCAAAAACCAATTTTCATAAAATTTGAGCATATCAAAGAAGTAAAGGCTTTTCAGGTTTTTTAAACATTACCAAAAAAAAAAAAAAAAAAAAAAGATTTTTTTTTTTGTGTGATTTTTCAGGCACGTACTGTTTTCATTTTTACTGTTTTTTTTTTCCTTGTCTGAAATCATAAGCCCACTGAAAAAGGCCTAGAGAAGTTGATCTTTCAAGGAGGTAACAGGAGACGTACATTTGTTTCTAAAGAAGTGCAGTTAATATCTATTTTACACAGTGAAACTAATCACAGAAAACAATTAATTCTTAAAACAAAACCACAAAACTCATGGACAGGGTTTCCAAAATGATGGATGTATGTGTATATGTGTGTGTGTGTGGGGGGGGGGTTCTGCCCACCTTTCTAAGAAAGAGGGGAAACAGAATGTCCATGGTGAAAACTGGCAAGGGCCAAGCTGAGCGAGGCTGGAGCCTAGTGGGATCTGACCCCATGGTATGAACAAGGGTGAGGGGACACACATACAAATGCTGCTTCTACCTAAAATGACGTAGTGTGGAGCACAGGGACCCAATGCCGATTCACAGAGAAAACAAGTTAGGAAGGAGCAATAAATACAGATATCTCAGTCAACGGTACATGACTTCAGTGAGGCCTACCCTTTGCAATGCAGTACATTTTAAACACAAACCTTCATATTTAAGGATATAAGCAAAGAGTTTAGGAGAGACAACTACCACCAAACAAGACAGCAATGGCTAGAAGGAGGCACAAGAAAACACATTTGACTAATTTCTTCAAGTTGTGGTGTGTGTTCCTGCCAGGGAGGAGTCCAAGACACCAAACAACTAACTCTAACCTGTGCTAAGGAATTATCCTTTCCATTTGATAGTTGATTTTCTTTAAAAACAAAACAAAACAGGGCTTTTATACAACTTGGGGTGGATACAAGCCACTCCTGCAATTTCAGAGCCCAGGGGGGCTATTCCTTAGACATCAGGGAAGGACAAAGAACGAACATACGTGGAAGAGTTTCGAGGCTAACTTTCAAAGTTGTCTGTCATTTACTTTTACACTTATATCAGCAAAGGAATTTTAAAAAAGAAAAAGGAAAAAAGAAAAAGACCTTATTTCTTTCCTGGCTTCTTTTTGCCTCCTTTGTCCTTTTCCTTACTGTATGGGGTTTCCAGATGCACAAAGATTTTACTCTAAGCTGACACTTCTTCAAAGAGTTGGCTCTCTGAGGACTAGAACATTCTTGAAAATGCCGAATTGCAAATGTGCTCTTTCGAAGTCTCTCACAGCACATTCGGACATCCGGAGCCAGTAAATCTGTCTAAAGACACTTCAACTGCAATGACCCTAATGAACCCATTTTTAATTTTTGTTCTGCACTGTCATCTTAATGTGAGGCTTCCAACGACCAAATGGTATCACTGTGTAAAGCAGGCAAGTGCGCACTGTCGTCCCAGTGGACGAAAGTCTCCACAGACTGGACATGGACACATGGAGAAGGCAAAGCCGTGGTGTCTGTCCACTGGCCGGGATTCAGGTGCTTGTGCGCGAGTTCCTTCCCAGGGATGCAGAGCTGGGTGACGAGTTGACGGACATGCCGGGGGAGGGGAGTCGGCACACACAGACACAACAGTTTGTGGGGTTCCCCGCTGCCGCACTGTGCTATAGGTGAGTGGTGGTGGAGTCCCCACTGGCAGGCAGACTCCCAGCAGGCAGGGACCACATGGTGCTCTCATGAATAGAGGCCTGTGGTTGGTTACTCATCCCGGTTAACCAAAGGCATTATGGTGATCTCAAAATATTTTTGGTCTCTCTACAAATTGTCGTTATTACGGTGGCACTTTCTAAGCTGGAATCTGGAGCCAAAGGCACTTTCATGCTGGAGTGCAGAAGATTCACAAATAGCTAAGTATTTGGTCATGAATTGAAAAAGGCATCAATGAAAAGTACAATTCACTCTTCATATTAAACTGCGGAGTTGCAGCCTTTAGTTTTGGTATGGATACGTATGTGAGAGCATGGTCAAAGGACTGACTTGGGTTCTGATTCAGGTTGTTTGAAACCAAGTCATCAGCTATAGAGCTAGATTTAAAAACGGGCTTTTGAAACAAAAATGAGAACCGTTTTGGCTTGTCCTGCTTCGGATACTGGGCCAATTAGCAAGTGGACACCGAGAACAGGCCTGAGAAAAGGCTGGCGGCTACTAAGGTATTACTAAGGCACTGCTTCACTGGGAGGCTTTGGCAGCTGTGAAGTGAAAACTCCCTTAAAGAAAACGAAAAGTAACAGTAGTAAGAGAAATGCTTCCAGCTTACAAAAGGGCTCACGGTTCCCAGGCAGCCTGTCACACCGACACCCTACGACGTGACATCTCCAAGATTTAAGGCTTTTCGGAAAAGACACGTGCAGGGCTTAGCCACAGAAACATCAACACAGAAGTCAGCAACTCAAGCATCCTCCTAATGTCACAGTGAGGATACCAACACAGTTATCCTACCCTTCCTTAGGACAGGTGTGGTACACCAGAGCATATACAAAATTATATAAATTATAGGTACCTGGTTTGTAAAACTGACCATCATGTGACTTCACTCATTTATGGTTGTATAAAAACGTGGCTATTGCCACCATGGTACTGAAGCCTAATGAAGCCTGGATCTAAAAGTCCTTTGAGGAATTTCAACAGCAAAGGTTCTATTTTGGCTGGTGTGTGAGCAGAACTTTGCTGCTGGGACGGGTGGCAAATAGAAATTTGACTCAAAGCCTATGGCTGGAGAACTGTCCTCCAAGAACGTGAAGAGGCGCATCAGACTTGGCATCTGCTGTGGTCCCCAGACAGCTACAGGGGATCTGTCCATGCATTCTCAGGGATCACTTAAGCACAGAGCACCAAGGAAAGATGGCTTCCACCCAGAAAAAGCTGAAAAAGAAAGAGAAGCCCTCACCCTTGTCTGTGACTAACTAGCTGGGAGACTTTGGACCAGGAATCTCTCATCCCCTCCAGGTGAAGGGGAATGGACTGTGATCTCTTTTGTGTTGAATGTGAGCCACCTTCTGGAACAGAACCAGGCCTGCTCCATTCCTAAAGCTGAAAGAGTTACAACAGACAGCATGAAGCAGTGTGGAAGAAACACACCCTAACAAATGATGAAGAGAGTGGGGAGCTTGTGAGAAAGAACCAAATCTGGGGGGATTTTCTTTTTAAGCCCTGGTAAAGTAAGGGCTACAGGCCAAATCAGAAATGCTCTTTAAATGGAAGTCAGATGACTACAGGGAGGGTGCTGGCTAGACGTGAGAGAAAGAGAAGCAGGGAAAGAGATGGTGGCTGTACAGGAGACACCTCTTAACAGGAAGAAGGATGCCGCTCAAGAATACCATCCACCTGCCCTTCCTGATCCTCACACCACTGGATGAGTGAGGAAAAACTGGTTATCAATGCTAAGGACAAGTAAGAGAAAGGGCAGCCATTTCCAACTAAGGTTGAACATTGTACAACCAAGGGCAATGGGCTGTGACAACTGTGAAAGTGGCTAGGAATTCTAAAAACCTCTGACAATGCATAGCGTAATGGCCACTTAACTAGCCAAAAATGTCCCTGGCCTCCAGTTAGCTGGACTCTGGGGTCCCTGGACATTTAGGTCTCTTTCATTGGATAGATGGCTTCTAAACTCTGCACTGACTTATCACGATGTCAACATATGCCCCTGACAGATCTGTTCTAGAGTCACCGTGAGACAACACTAAGGATAGGGCGAGAGAAGAGGGAAGGCAGGGCTCAGCAGGAGCTAGCTGGAAAGAGCAGAGAAGGAACCGAGAACGATGAGAGGTCAGGATTAGAGGTAAGGACACAAACCCCACCTCAGGCTTCCAATTGGGAAATAAAGCAAGTTTGGGATAACTGGGTTATTGACTAAGACAGGGAAACCCTAGAAGCCTCACAAATTGTACAACAACCAACACTGAAGACAGCAGAAAGACTGTAAGAGCAGGAGGTGGGATGGGGTGTACAGGAGCAAAACAGTATCTTCTGGACACAGGAGACCATTGTGCTCACACTCACAGCAGCTATGAGAACAAGCTGGTCAAACCCCAGCACTGAGGGTGGAAGGGGCTCATGAGCCTTTACCCCAAGGCTGAGGAGCTACTGACAGATGATGGTTTTTAGGGTAGGGGAAGCCAGTTTTCTTTTAAGAGTGTGGTTCCCAGTAGGCCAACCACGTTCCAAAAGATGTCCACACACCCTTGAGTACATGGGCAGCACAAATTTGGCATGGTGGGTGTTCTGGCTAATTTTGTGTCAACTTAACACAAGCTATAGTTATCTGAGAGAAAGGAACCCCAATTGAGAACATGTCTCCATAATAAATGGCTATAGAGCCAGGTAGTGGTGGTACACGCCTTTAATCCCAACACTCAAGAAGCAGAGGGAGGCAGATCTCTGTGTGTTCGAGGCCAGCCTGGTCTACAGAGTTAGTATCAGAACAGCCCGGGCTGTTACACAGAGAAACCCTGTCTCGAAAGAGAGAGGGGCAGGGAGGAAGGGCTCTAGGCAGGCCTGTAGGGCATTTTCTTAATTAGTGATAATTGAGGGAACATTGTGGATGGTATCATCATTGGGCTTCTGGTCCTGGCTTCCATAAGAAAGCAGGCTGAACAAGCCATGAGGAGCAAGCCAGTAAGCTGCATTGCTTCAGTCTCTGTATTAATTCCTGGTCTCAGGTTCCTTCCTAACTTCCTTTGGTGATGGACTATGATGTGGAAATGTAAGCCAAATAAACCCTTTACTCCCCAACTTGTTTTTTGTTTGTTTGTTTTTTCTTGTTTGTTTTGGATTTTTTTTCTTTTTGTCATGGTGTTTCATCTTACCAATGATAATCCTAACTAAGATGACAGTTATTTTCTTTTTTTAAAGAACAAGAAGTTGAAAGGGGTGGAGATATGGGGATGGAAATAAGTTAGGAGGAAGAATAGGGGTTGAATATATATTAAAGGATTTTATAGCTGTTTTAAGAGCAAAAAGTAAATCAGGGTCATTCCTAATCCCCACCCCACCCCTACCTCCAGAAAGGCATTTTGAAGAAGACCACACAGTGAGGCAACAGAGATAGCATCCTAATTCTGTAAAGTCATACCCTCCCCACTGCCAACCACTATACTTGGGAAACAAAACTCCACTCCTAAGTGGCAGATCTCTCCCCCATCACATTCTGGGATGGCCTGGCCTGTAAACACAGAAGATCATTTGTACCCATTCATATAGTCCTGGTCTCAAGACAGTAGGGCATTCCTCTAGAGGAAAGATGTAGGAAATTGAAGCTAAAGGAACACCCCTAAGGGATGAACTAATGGCATCCCTTAAGGAGAGATCCTTAAACATCTGATCCCAATACAGAGAGACAGGGAGAAACCCAGGGTAGCCATTCTTTTGAGTGCTGGCTTAGAACCAGGGAATCAAGGCAGTTTTCCTGAAGAGAAAAACAATGCCCCATGATTCACATAAGGGAGACACATTGCTAATGACAAAGTCTTGTACATTCTCCTCAGGTCTTCCCAGGGACCAGGGATGCAGCTGGGAGGAGACAGTCAGTCCAGTGTGGTTCCTTTAGCTACATGCCAGCCACGCCCAACCACTGAAGACCACAAGTTGCTGAATACAATATAAGCACAGTCAGAGCAGATGTTGGGGCAAAGAAGGGATGTGTGTCACCTGGATACAGCAGAAGTAGGATTTTACTTGATAGCCTTGGTATGAAAAAATTTTGCCATGCTGCCTTTTTTTTTTAATTTATTTAAAAACTTTGTCATGTTCTATTGTGTTCACGTATTCCTGTGTGTGGGTGCACGTGTGGGTGTGTGGGTGCGTATGCTTACTTTCCTCTTACATTCCCCTGAAGTGAAGCAGTAACCTTTCTTGCTTCCCTGATGAGAAAGCACTCAGGGAAGTAACCCCAGACTGGCCACATCAGACCAACTCTACTGGGCAATGCTTTGGAATACTCAGATCAGAGATGTGTAATCTCTCTTGGAAACAGAACTTACTAGATGAGGAAGTCTGCTTGAAAAACAATCAGAGTGGGGGGGTGGTGAGTGAAAGAGAACATAAATTACCACTGAGGTTTATGAAGAGATGTCAAGAGATGCCCTTAGAGAAAATACATCCGTGTCTATAATGCAGACCAAGAGAGAGGTGGTGAGCAACTAGCAAACTGACAGGAGACAGGAGTTCAAAGAACTGAATACCCACATGTGAATGAACACTGATGCTTCCCATGCACATTGGGTTACCAGCAACCAACTACCCACAGGCTGGTGAGGGGGCTGTGTGACAGTGACAGTTATGGGGAACAGAGACACCAAGCCTGATGAGCCTTACACTTGTTCAGATGATGACAATTTTCTCCCAGCCACAGGATTCTGCATCCTTTGCAACTCACAGTGCAGTATTCATGCCAATTTAAAAATTTTGCTGTTAAATTTCAGTGGTTCAAATGTGAACTCTTTTCCATAAAAAAAAATTTGGTTGACCATATAAAATGTAACTGCACACACAAGACTATAACATTGTAAGCTTAGATTTGTTTCAGTATTATCTACTTATTGCAAAAAGAGCCATCTTTTCTTTTTCATTAAATAATCAATTATCACATTAGTACAATACAATTTTACATTTTTAAATATACTATATATGTTAAGGATAAGGGGTGACATTTTCTTCCTTTGCAACACCTGTTTCAAGAGTTTAATGAATTAGGATATTAGTTTTAACTTTGAGGGGGGAAAAGGTACAAAATTTGTCTCATTAGGATATTCCTACCAAGTATTTCTTAAGGCTATAGTTTAACATTTGGTTTTAAAAAGAAAAAAGATTTCATTTAAAAAATAATTTAGTGAATTACATTCTTCCATAACTTCCATCCTAATTAGTTACAAAGATAAGTCTAAAGAATCTTAGTTTTCTTGTACTAATTTACATTTAAAGATTAATTTTACTTGTATCTTAAAACAAGAATTTTATGTTGGAAAAACAAACAAACAAAAAAGAACTAAATACATTTGTATAAAGGCAGTCAATGCCCCATGGCCAATCCTCTGTCTCATTATTTTATACCACAACAGGAAACAGGTCTGCAGAGAGAGAGAGATTTAGCCTGGTAAGATTCACCTTCCCCAAGGAATTGTGGGTTGCAGATCTGAGGAATACACAAAAACTGTATCACAACTTCACAGCTACAATGATAGCATGAACACATGAAAAAAATAATAATAAGTTCACTCAAACAGGATTTAGAAAAGTCAGGGTGTGACCTGGGCATCACTTTGCCCAGGGCATCACCTGTGGTGAGGTTTACAGTCAGTCGTTCAATAATGGAGAGAGTGTGTGTGTGCACATATGTGTGTGTATATACAGATATCTATATTTATAAATAACCAGGTTCAGTCCTTTACAAGCCTGTAGATATGATGCTGTGCTCCATGTTCACTATTTGAAACTTCAAATACACAGGCCATGCAGAGGAGAGTTTCTTGTGTATCCCTGTTTGTTACCACCTGTTAAAAAAAAAAAAAAAAAGGGCATATGTATCATCATCCCACATAAAGGAGTGCCAAGGGCATGATGTGATGGGAGAAGAGGCAGGTTAAGGTGATGGGTGAATCAGTGTTACGATAAATCTTTCCGCCAAAAGCCGCTGAGCCTCACCACCATGTGTGAGCTTTACGCTAGCCACCTGCCCGAGTTAGGACCAAATAAATACACAGAAACTTGTATTAGGTTCAAAGCTGCTTGGCCAATGACTAGGATTCCTCATCTGTTAGCTCAGTCTCAATTATCATAAATCTACATATTTTATAAGACTTATCTTAATGGCATCCCTCCTTGCCGGTGGCTCACATCCTGCCGCTGGAGGAGGCGAACGGGAAAAAGGACGCTTCCTGTTTCTCCTTCGCCTAAATATGAGTCTCCTTGCTATGTCACTTCCTGCCTGGATCACACTTCTCTACTACATTTCCCAGAATCCTCTTTGACTCCTAGTCCGGTCTACTTGCTGTCTCATTGGCCAAACAGTATTTTATTTAACAATCAATAAGATAAACATACACAGAAGTACTTCCCCATCAGATCAGAAACCTGCTCAGCCTTGCTCTGTATCCTCCAACACATTTAGGAGATTACAAGTCCCATTGGAACCCCATCTGAGCCCAGTACCATATTCAAGGAAGACCCTAGATGTTGTAATTTAAAAGAAGTGGCTCACGCCATGCAACAGAGTTCAAGCGGGGACAGGAGCAGTGGGGTGGAGGGGACAACAGACAGACAGACAGGGAAAGAAAGAAAGAGGGGGGTGGGAGGCGGGCAGGGTCCTTTTAAAAGGAAACATATTGAATAGGTACAGGTTGTGCTCTTTATGGCAGCAGCTGAGGTAGTATCTTGTCAGAACTCCAAAGGCAGGTCAGTAAAATGCCTAAATACTAACACTAGAGACGGGTCAGGTCACCTGTAAGAAATGGTATGGTTTCTGTGTTCGGGACTAATTTGCTTACCATCAAGAATCCTCTCTCTTAGGACATTCACACATTTTAGGTGACTTTCACTCATTTTAGCATTTTTTAATCTTAATTTGAATTGACAAATAATTGTATATATTATAGTGATAATGTGACACATCATGAGGTCAAGCTAATTACTATAGTCACCATATTTATTTATTCTGTTAAAAACATTTAAAATCTTATTTTCCCATCTTACATTTAACTTGAGCTAAATTCTACTTCATAAGAGCCAACTACAGAGTTAACTTGATGGGCACCTTGATTAGTCTATCACATGAGCCAAGCAGTACCTGGATGCAGCAGAAGCATTTGCTGTGTAAAGGACAGTGGTACAGAAGGAATCTTGTCTGAAGATGCTGCATTTTGCTGACACAGGCTATATTTCTCATAGTATGTTAGGAACTACCCGTCCATTCCCCCCTGGGCCACTCACCTTCATACCCATGATCTTGGCCTCTTTCAGGTTTGAGGCCTAGCTCTCCTCATGCTGGCCCCAACCCCTCATGCCACCTCAGAAGGAGCATTCTGAAGGCCAATCCAATCAAATTTACAACCTCACAACGCTTCAATGGCTTTCTGTGTCTTTCATGTTCAAAAACATTTTGAACTTGAGTGCCTTATCTAGCTTGTCAAGGACCTAATTTCCCCTCTGCAATGGTCTGCTTCACCCATTTACATTTCCCTTGCTTTCAAGCACCCAAGCTCAGTGTCCCGGATTTTGGGGAAAAAGAAAAAAAGAGGCCTCACTTCTGATTTTTTCCATGAACCTAGGTGATTTACATAGATTGCTGTTTTTCAATATCAGCTCACCCAGTGGACTATGAATAATTGGACCATGTTTTCTACTTAACCAGCTCAGGCATGGTATGCCACGATCAAGGGTTTGATGAGCGATCAAGACTCACAGTGGCCACCAATGCTGTGTGCTCACTATGCATCTACCACAGTATAAGATGCTTGGCACAGACTGGGTCACATCCAACCTCACAACTCTGTGACTGGGTGCTACCATTCCCCATGACAGAGGAGACTAAGGCACTGTGTGCTCTATACTAATCAGTTCAAGGCAGTTAACCTCTAGATCTTCCCACCTATGAGCTACATTATACCTTCCTGGCACAATGGCCCTCTCTGCCAGACACTGGTGATGATTTTATTTTCCATCCACTTACTGGACGAATGCCCACCTGACCTTGGGATGGCTGCCCCACTCATTTGGTTCATCACAATATTCCTAGCACTGGACACCCAAATATGCACTAAGCAAAGTCTTACTTGCTTGGGAAATGTGAAAAATGTCTAATGTCTTTACCATCTCTGAGAACTCCACCCCTGCATTTCTCTGGACTTCTGTGGGGCTTAGTTGAGAAATACTCAACAATTTGTATGACTTTGTATCACAATCTACGCACTTGCTTCTTTGACTCAACAGGCTATAAGTCATCATGGCACAACCACTGTGCAGTTAAACTGCTTCCTGGCAGCCTATGCTATCTATGCCCATAGGGTAGCTGAGGAAATTTAAAGAATGTTACTGGTCACCTTGAGACGAAGATACAGATTTGAGTGATCCATTTATGATTGAAGACAGCTGTGCAGGTCTAAAGACTTGAAGTGGCTTGGATAGGTACATAAAGCAGAGAGCACTTTCTGCTCAAGCTTTCTTTTGACTTAAGTTTGTGTCAATCACCATGACCTTGAGTGGGTCACAGTGATTCCTTAACCACAAAAATGACACTGTAGTTTATGGTAAGAATTTTACAATAGCATTTACAAAGGGTCTTTGTATCTAGCATAATGCTAGAAATGACTGAGACACATCCATCTTCTTGTGAATTCACTCAGTCCGTCTGTCTACACTAAGCATTGAGAAATCAGGGCCTCGTGCATGGTAGGCAAGCTCTCTATCCCTGTGCGTCCCCAGATCTCTTTTTGTTTTGTTTTAAAATATTTTATTTAATTTTACTTTATATGTGTGAGTGTTTGCCTGCATGCATACATGTATAACATGCCCCTGGTGCCCTCAGAGGCCAGGAGGAGGATGTCAGAGCTCCTGGAGCTGGAGTTACAGATGGCTTTGAGACACCATGTAGGAAACTGAACCTGGGTCCTCTGTAAGAACAAGTGCTCTTAACTACCAAGCCAGCTTTCAAGCCTATCTTTTTATTATTTAATTTGAGACAGGATCTTACTAAATTGCCTAAGCTGGCCTTGAAAACTCTGTGGCCCAGGCAGACCTTGAATGTGCAATTTTCCTGCCTTGGCTTGAGAAGCTAGGATTACAGGCCTAGGCACAGGCTCAACCTCTGTAAACTTGGTATCAAAGAGATTAAGATTCAAAGGCAAAAACATATGTAACCTCAGAAGATATCAGGCACACTGGGCTCATGGCTCACCTCTGTCTTTCTCAGCTCTGCTTAAGTTATCACTGCCTCCACGTGTTCAGCTCAATTTCCTAGGAGAAAGGATGCAACCAGAGAGCCTAGACTACCAGTTGGCATGGCTTTAAACTGGCCAGACAGTGCAATTTCTCCTGCCTATCAATTACATGGTTTGTATTTTGTAGTCCTGAAGTCCATGGTTTTCTAAAGCTATGATACTATTTCTTTCTTTCTTTTTTAAAATGTGTATTGTTGTTTTGCCTGCATGGATGTCTGTTAGAAGGTGTCAGATCCCCTGGAACTGGAGCTACAGACAGTTGTAAACTGCCATGTGGTTGCTGGGAACTGAACCCCGGGTCGTCTGAAAGAACAACCAGTGCTCTTAACCATTGAGCCATCTTCCCAGCTCCATGATACTGTTTCTAACAAATGTTTCTTGGCAATTATTAATTGCCTGTCTCCACCTGCCAAGTGCAGGGATTACACACAGGTGCCATTATGACTGGCTTTAATGACACATTTTTTAACGAGGATAGCTCTGCTGGTGGACGTTGTGTGTCCAGAGGTATGTTGCTGACAGGTACCTGGGCTCTGAGAATGAGGGGCTTGGCTTTAACATCTCAGGGCCACATTCAATTCAGCCAGGCTCTCTGAGGCACAGTTGGGACTGGGGATATCACCATCCTCATGGTGCAGTCATAGACAGAGCTGGAGTTGAAATTCCTGCTAAAAGAGGTGGGTGGTCACCCACTTAAGAGCTCAAGTCATCAAGATGGTTTTAAAGTCTAGGAAAGAACACCGTCCTCACTGCCTGATCCCAAGTGCTGAGACCTGCACTTACTTTGTTTTGTATGTATTTAGGTCAGAGTTTGGACTCTGCCACTTCATCTTATTTTTTTTTTTTTCTTTTTGAGAGGTGATCTCTACCTAAACATGGAGCTCACTGATCAGGTCAGGCTGGCTGATGGCCTCCAGGGATTGAGCAGTTCTTGCCTCCTCAGTGCTGGGGATCACAGGCAGTGCCATGAGGCCTGGCTTCTTGTGGTGCAGGAAAACAGTCCTCAATCCTCACACTCGGGTGGCATGCACCTTACTGACTGAGCCACCTCCCCAGTTCCCATACACGTGGACTGCAGCATTTTGAGACAGTTTGAGATAGACATCTGCTCCCCTGCCACCACACACTCTGCAAACAAGGGATACTGGTGACTGTTAGAGACAGGTGATTTCTAAGCTTCAGGAGCACACAGGCACAGCTGAGAAAGAGTCTCCCTCTAGAGTAAGCCAAGCTTGTAGGAAAGATCCCATCCATGCATGTCGGCCCTGTGTCTAAGCTCTGAGTCCCTAATGGCACTGCACTGACTCCTAATTCTGGCAATGCCATGACTACTTAGACTACTACTAGGTTTGCTTGGTAACTACATTTACCTGAGCCATCTCATTGGCTTGTTTGAAGAGAGGGTCCAGCCTGCCTTCAACCTCCTGATCCCCCTGCCTCAGCCTCCCAAGTATGAGGATTACAGGCAGCATGTGCCACCACGTAAAGCTTAAATGAGAGTTTGGTTTTAAACGGGAAGGAGCAGGTGGAAAGAGCCCTAGAACCAAACAAAACATTGTATATCTAACTGAGATTCACATCCCAGTGGAACCAACATGCCAGGTAAGGCATTCCCCGAGGTCAACACTCAGGCTCACCATCCCAGTAACAGACTAACATAGCAGCCATTCAGAATGCTGTCTGACCACAGACAGCCTTGTCAGCCCTGCAGGAAAACTGTTCTCACTGAGTTTATTTTGACATTCTGACCTTCCAGGTTAATCAAGATTTTTTTTTCTTTTTAAAAAAGCCTTATAATACCTATTACAGAATATTTTATGAACATGTTTTGAGGACAAGAGCCTCTGATTCTGGTAACTTGGCAGCCATGGAGCAAAAGAGCCTAGGCTATCATTTCCTATATCTCTGTTCTGAACACAGGTCCCAAGTGGACCTGTCTTCTAATCCAAGCCCCAGTATGGCTCAAGTTTGTTGGTTGGGTCATGTAATTCAATCGGTGCCCGACCACCAAATATCTAAATTCCCTTTCTGAAAACCTTGCTACCTCCCCACCCACATTCCTCACTGTCCTCAACAAGCCCCAGGATAGACTCTGCCAATGCCAAACCAGGAGAGAGAGACAAACATTACCAATAAAATGGTGAAGTTTTCCAAAACACTGTTCATCATATATTTCTCTGGTAGGTGTTTGAGCTTGTGGATGAAGTTGATCATATATTCACACATTGGTGAGCGGTTTATTCGGTACACAAATCGGCCATTTTCGAACCTTGCATACTCCGTCTGGGAGGGAAAAGAGGCTTGAGTATTTATTATACTTCAAAACACAGAGGACGTCTGCTTCTGAAAGCATATACTTTTCAACATGAATCATCTGTTAATATGCTGCTATTTATGTAGATTATCTAAATAAAAACAAATGCTACCTTTACTGCTATACATAGAATCTACTACTTTCCTGGAAGTTTAAAAAAGGTTGCAAAGGGTGACCTTTAAAGGACTTGATGGATTCTTTTAGCAAAAGTGTGTATGTGTGTGTTCACGTGCGCATACACACACACTGTACTTCACACAACTCTAGGTAAAAGGCAAAGTAACACAAACTTAGAGGACATGATTTTGGCCCTGCAAAACACAACTACCAGCACTGAATCACCTATGGTCAAGGAAACCGCAGAAGTGACCACTAGGCCAGAATACACAGAGAACTCAAGACCCTAAGGGAGGAACCACCTGGTGACAGATCCTCTTTTGAGACAAGTCTATGTAGCCAGGGCTGGCCTGGAACTAGACATGTAGATTAGGCTGGCCTTGAACCTGCTGAGTTCAAATCAGGCTCCAAAACCCAAAGTCTGTTTGTTCTAGAAACCAGAATCTAGAAACATGAGACTGACACAAATCATAAAATATTCAGAATTCAACAAGACACAAACCAATATGATAAAAACCATAAAATCCTATTATAATACCTATAATGAGACAGAAATGCAAATAGATTTAATATTAATAATATATCATTTCAAATGTAATTACACTGCACAAATTTTTTGTCTTTCTTCAGACTAAATAAACTGAACATTATTTGGAAACAGGAAGGCTGGTTCTTAGCTTAGCAAAGATGGAAAGAGAATCCTAAAACGGACTTGTTTCACCTGACCCCAAAACCTAGTTACAATGTCACTGTGACTAAGGCCATAGGGAACTGAGTGGGATGGAGACACAGAGAACCACAATCCCCTCCCCCCAAAGCTCCTAGGATATGTCGGAATGCTACAGAGACAGATTCAGCTGGAAAAAAAAGATTAATATTTAACAAGTATAGCTAATTTCACATTCATTTTGTGTGTATGATGTGTTTTTTTTTAAGATTTATTATGTATACAATGTTCTGTCTGCATGTATGACTGCAGGCCAGCAAAGGGCACCAGATCTCATTATAGATGGTTGTGAGTCACCATGTGGTTGCTGGGAATTGAACTCAGGACCTCTGGAAGAGTACTCAATGCTCTTAACCTCTGAGCCATCTCTCCAGCCCTGATGTGTGTATTTTGCATGCATGTGGAGGTCAAAGGACAACCTACAGGGTTACTTCTCTCCTTCTACCATGTGGGTGTCAGGGCTTGAACTCAAGTCCTTAGGCTTGGTGGTAAGTGTCTTACCTGCTGAGCCATCTTGCTGGCTGATACCCACCCTCCAGATCTAATCCTAATTTTGTGTTCCTGCTACTCTGTCAGGGCAGCCAGCTTCTCTCCCACCCCTAGTTTTAATTATCCCCAATGCTTAGGATTCCCAATTGTTATTTCCTGTCTCCCAAGTCTAGTCTCCTATCTCCAGTCATCTCCTATTTATCCCTTGAAAATGTACTTTCTGGTCACTGCTGCTGGCAAACATAGAGTGTGACCTCTGGCTTTCCCTCCCCTTTAAGCTTTAATACACAGTTACTAAATTCCATTTAAAACCTCTTACTGGAGTCTCACTGAAGCCATTTCAAGAAAGCTCATGACCTCTATTAAATTCAGCATCAACTCAACCCACCCATATCTTTCCCAGCCTTTTTAATGTCCATCTCATATGGCCAGAGCTATGCTCAGAAGGCTCGTGGGCAGCCCACACCATCAGGGCTCTGCTTAAACTCTTCCCTCTCCTATCAGGCATCCTCTAGCTTGGTTGGAAGCTAACGGCCCTGAGAGTCCAGAACTGCTGCAAATAAACCCTGACACTTCAGGTGGTAGGGGTAAGGCAGAAGACACTGGAAAGTAGGTAGGTTAAAGGAATGCCACCTGCAAGCCTATTCACAAAAGCAACTAACCCCGATAGGACAAATGTGTTTGTAAAGGAAAGGGGATATGAAATATTCAAGTTGAATGTAGGTATTTCCTAATGTCAGGATGAAATGTTTGAGTTTCCGTGTTCACTTTGAGACAGAGATTCTGATTAACAGCTCAGGCTGGCATGGAACCGGGAGTCTAATGCCTCAGCTTCTTGAGTGCTGGGATTACAGGCATGGATCAACATTTCCCACTTTAATTTAAACTAAAAAAAAATTAAAATGAAAAAAGTAAAATAGCAAAAGCAACAATGTCAAACTCAAGGTGTCAGGTTTTAGATGGGGGAGGGGACACCAAGATGCTGCAGCCACCTTGATCATCACACACAGTGCCTGCATCCAGGGATCGGGGAAGCATCCTGACCCAGAGGCCCTTCAAAAAGGCTCTAACTCAGAAGACCAGTACTGGCCAGTTGGGCAGGGCTTCCTTCACAGAGAAGGCTAGCACAGAGCATCCTGTTTGCTTTCAGATGCCACCCAATCCTTTTCCCTTTACAATGTAACAGGGAAAGGTGCAAGTGAAAGAAAGGCACTATCCTCTACCCGCTGCCTGCAGGATGTTTAAACGAAGGACTTTCTCATCTACAGAGGTCAACTTACCTCTACTTTTTCTACTACTTGTTTCCCAAAGGAGCACACTTTGGTGGAACAGGTAACCGTCATGTTTTCAGAGCTCTCGTACTGACTGCTCACACCATAAAAAGCCCCGGCATCATCTTGGATATTGCAGTTTAAGTCCGCCTGTTGGAAGGAAGTGGGGGCAGGTTAATTCTCTCATCCTAGGATCACGGTGGCAAACAACAGAGTAAACCACCAAACAGCTATGCAGTGGGGAAGAGAGACCTCTCTACAGACACTACCTTGACAGGAAGCCATTTCCTTCCCAGGCAGGACTGGAACTTGATATATATATACATATATATATATATATATATATATATATATATATATATATATATATATATATATATATATCCAGTCTCTACCTCCTAAGTGCTTATAGGAATGTGCCACCATACCCAGTTCCCACGTGCCAGGGATTGAACCCAGTCAGGGCCCACACATGCTAGGTAAGCACTCCACCTACTAACTGAGCCCTGCAGTGGTACACATCTTGGAAGTTGTCCCATATGAGGACATGCTACCAACATGAATTCAGTCTGACTTGCATCCTGTGCTGGAACAGCACTGTATCCTTGTAATGGAAATTCTAGAAGATTCTAAAATGTACAGAAAAGCAGGGCATGAACTAACTGCCAATCTAATGAGAGACTTTAAAAAAGACAGGCCCCTACAGATGACACCACATCCAGGGAGGAAAGGCTTCCTATTAATGACCACCCTACAACAATGCTAAATCACAGCTCATCAAGTTACTTAAAATTTGCACAATAACTTGTCAATATACATACATGTTTTAAAAATACCAAACAAGCTAGAATGACAGTTATGTTCTGACATCAGCAAAGCTGATGATGACAGTGTCCACTCCCATTCCTATGAGCTGAAGGGAAAGTTGCCACCCATGGAGGCCACAAATCTAGATTCCACAGGAATCTCTTTGTTTATCCAGTGCTAACTCTATCTAAACTTTCAAACCCTAAACAGAGGAGTGGCTGAGTCTCCTCCTTCATTCTCACCATCACTACACGACTGTCACTCATTACAAATCTGTTAAAGGAAACCAATGGTTGAGGCTATACCCGGGGCAATGCTTGCTCAAGCTGAGGCTGCAGCTGTAGCAGGCTCAGACAACTGTTACAAATAACTTCAGGAAAGAACTATAATGCATCTATGTGCCTTACTAAAGGCTAATAACACAGGCTAGGAGTGCTAAATTAAAGCATGTATGTGCTGTGTATATAAAACAAAACTCCAATTTATCATTTCCTTAATTATTTAGGAATTAGGCAAACAACTTAGAAGGGTATTTCACCAGTAGAAGCTGTGTGCACATGATAATAATGGAAAAACTTTTTTAGACAAATGGTTCCTGTCATTGTCAATCCCCACAGAAAAGCAACCCTCTCAGCTTAAGCTCGCACCAGGTCATATTCATTTCTGCTTTGCCCTGGGTCATTGCTGTGTCTTAGGAGTATCCAGATACTGCTGACAAGCTTTCACTTGGAGTAGATGATCTACCATTATACCTTCCCTTAAAAATGATGTTACTGGTCAGGTATGGTGGCACAGCCCTGTAATTCCAGCATTCTGGAGGCTGAGACATGAGGATTGCAGCAAGATCGAGGCCAGCTTCGTGTACAGTCAATTCAAGGCCATCGAGAGCTACATGAGACTCAGTATCAAAAAATAAAGTCACTAAAGGTCTGGAGGGATGGCTCAGCCTTTAAAGGTTAAAAGCTCTGGCTGCTTTTCCTGAGGACCTGGGTTTGATTCTTAGCACTAACATAGTAGTTTACAACTGTCTGTAATCCCAGTTCCAAGGGACCTAATGCCCTCTTCAAGCCTCTTGAGTACCAGGTATGCAGACAGATTCCACAATAAGGGTGGATACAGTGAAATACCTAGATACACTAAATAAATGAATAAATAAATAATAAAGAAGAAAAGAAAACTTCAAGGTGCTGGGGCTGAAGTTCAGTTGAGAGAATGCTCACCAAGCATGTACCTCAAAACTGGCACAAGTTCAAGGTCATCCTCAGTTACACAGTGCATTTGAGGCCAGCCTGGGATGTATATGATGCTGTCTCAAACAAAACAAACTTCAACAACAGTATCACAAGGTGTCCACACTGGTGCTTTGCTTGGTCCCCTGGTAATTTTATTTTATTTTTTTCGTTTTTTTTGAGACATGGTTTCTCTGTAGCTCCAAAGCCTATCCTGGAACTCGCTATGTAGATCAGGCTGGCCTTAAACTCCCAGAGATCTGCCTGTCTCTGCCTCCCGAGTGCTGAGATTAAAGGCGTGGCGTATGCCACCACCCCCTGGCTCTTCTGGCATTTTACTTGTGATGTTCAGCCATGGGATTTCTCGTGGTTCATTCACCCTTGTTACTTTAGCATAGACTGGTTCTGAGCCTATCTTATTTTATCTTTCTCTTACATTCCAAAAGAATAAGTCAGGCGGTGGTGGCACATGCTTTTTAATCCCAGCACTCAAGAGGTCGAAGCAGGCGGATCTCTGTGAGTTTGAGGCCAGCCTGGTCTACAGAGCGAATGCCAGAGAAACCCTGTTTCAAAAAAACCCAAAATTCAAAACCAAAATAAAACAAAAATTCTAAGAGATCTTCAAACTGAAGATGTAAATTTCAGTGTTTAGAATTTGAAAGGCTTCCCCAGCGAATGGCAAATAACCCATTTGGCACTATCATAACTGCTTTAAAAAGCTATCCCTGTGCGTGAAAAATAATCACACAGTCATCAACCATGTCACAGATGTTCTTTAGGGATAATCTATGAGAAAGCACTGATGTGAAAGGGAATTACCTGCCAGCTTTAGAACATGAGAACTATTCTTGAAAGAAATGAACTCCCCCAAAGCAAGGAAAACATAAGAAAGAATGCAAACATTAAAGCAACAAAGGACATAGTTGTATTGAGTCTGGGGCTCACAGAAACTCCCTACCCACCCTGTAGATTTCCTCACAACCATCTAACTCAGACTGAAGGGGTGGCTCAGTGATTAAGAGCACTGACTGCTCTTTCAGAAATCCTGAATTCAATTCCCAGCACCCACATGGTGGCTCACAAGCATCTAGAACTGTAGTCTCATGGGATCAGATGGCCTCTTCTGGTGTGCAGATAGATGTACAGGCAGAAGCACACCCATATACATAAAATAAATGAATCTTCGAAAAACAAACACCTAACTCATGGAATTCTGAAGGGGAAAAAATTATATTGCTCTTGCAAACTTTCTGCCAGTTTTTAATCTAACCACAGGGTGTTTTCTGAGAGCAGGTAAACACAATATAAGAAACAATGGAAGAAAACCCTCACTCTTGCTGCATGCCAGATTTGAAAAATATCCTGGACTCTGAGCTAGTTGGAACAGGCTGACTGTAGAGTGCATTCTGAAAAGGGGAGGTCAGATAGCCCACGGAGGCAGTCCTTCTGACAGACCCACTCAACTGCCCTAAGGATGAATGGACTTGAGAATTTAACTCTTTCTCCTCCGTGCAGAAACTCCTCTCAGGCTACCCCAGCCAACACTACCCAATGTCTAAATGTTTCCATGAGTTTCTTCAGCAGCATTGCAGGATGCAGTCAATGGTCACACAGCTGCTTTTCTGTCCAGTGTGCTCCCTGCTGCTGTTGCAACAAACTGCCACAGATTTAGAGGCTTAAAACATTAACCGATCTTACACTCAGGTGGCCAGAATTCCTACTAGGTCTCACCAGGCTAAAACCAAGTTACGGATTAGCAAGGCTGCCTCTCATTGGAGACTGTGGGAGAAAAATCTGCTTCTTAGCCTCTTCTAGTGTCTAGGGATACCTGAATTCCTCATGTGTTGCTCCTGCTTCCATTCCTTCTTATCTCTCTGGGTGTGTCTTCTATATCACTCTTCCCCCCATGATTACACCAGGCTCAGTCAGAAGTACCCTCCTCCCACCTGCACCTTAGCCCCACTGTCCTCTTCTCTGTGCCTTGCTGGGTAGTGTGACGTAGTCACAGACCCCACAGATAAAGGCAATGGCACTCCCTGGGGCATCACAACTCTGCCTAGCACAGGTGCTGACAAGTTGTTGGTAAAGGTCCATTAAGAGAATAATAGCATCTCTCTCAGAGACGGAATCCCTGGCCTGGGTGGAGACCTAATAGTCCAGGTGGGCAGGGTCAAGGACCTGGCTAAGGGACCGACTGCCCTTCAGGAAAATGGCTCTACTCTCTGTAAGGTAGGTTCACCTCAAGCCATTCTAAAGAAGTAATTATTAGGCTTTAATGAGATAGTGCACTTCTTTCCCAGAATTTCTGCCTCAAGTCTGCAGTATACCAGGGCCACAACTATAGGGCTCCAGGAACCTGCCTTCTTTCCTGAATTAACTCAGAAAAGCTTCCTCTTTCCTTTTCTTCTTTCTCCCTCTGTTTTAAGCATGCTGCCTCGTGCACCCTGGGCTCCCTTATGCTTCCTTTAAAGGTCTCCTCCCAGCCATGCCGTTGCCTCTCGGCCATGTGGTTGGCTGACCTCCATGGCAGTTAACTCAAATGGCATGCCTCCCATCTCCTCTTCTCCTTCCTCCTCTCCAAGCAGTGCTGAGATTTGCAGTTTGTTTGCCTTGGGAATTTTCTTTGAAACTCTATAAAGAGTTGTTCTCTCACTCCATTAGTCCATTCTTAAATTCTCTTATTAATGAGACTAAGAATTTCAAGAGGGGACCCTGATTTCCCTGGCATCACTGCTTCCGGTAACGTCCACCCAGACCTCCAGATGTTAGAAGACAATTCTCTCTTCAATTCTGTTGAGCTCTCCTATTATCTCCCAGTCTTTCTAGTGGGCTCCATCCTAGGACTCAAATTATAATCTGTTTTCATTAACCCCCCCCCCCCGTGTTAGATTCCTATCTATCCAATCCAGATATTCTGGATGCTGCTTCACCTGTCATTGCCTCATCTCTGTCATCTGAACAATGGCATGGACAGCAGGGCCTCACATTTCTCATCTTTAACCAGAAAAGATGACACGGCCAACAGCTGCTGTGGTATAGTGGGAAATGGGTGCATACCGATGCACCTGTAAGCTGCAAAGTACTGTACAGGAAGTAAACAGCACCAGCCATCACTCCTGTTAACTCCATAACTGAAACGTGGATCAGGACAGAACTGAAGTCCCATCTACAGAGACCTTACCATACAATCAATAAACATGACAATCACCATCAAGATACGAGGCTTAGCTTCAATCCACACATGTGTGAACAGCTGGCTGGCTTTTCTTAGATAAACAAAGCAGGATGCTTGCCTGATTTGTGAGTTTCATGTCATATCTGGCACACTGGGTGTTTAACTGCTTAGACAGGTACAAACCCACCGATTTTCTACAAAGGCCTAAGTACAGAAGCAAGTAGATCATGAGTTCCAGGCCAGCCTTTGCTACATGAGACCCTTTAAGGCATAGTGTCTACTTACTGTCCTTTTGTTCAACAGTCTATTTATTCAAGGCTAAGGTTCATTGTTTGTTTTCATGGCCTTTATTATTTATTTATTCATTTATTTTTGGTGCCCATTTGGGTAAGTAAACATTAAAAATGCATCTGGACTAGACTTCATCTTTGAAAACATAAAGTCTAGTCCAGATGTGTGAAATCTAGACCCTGAAGACGGGGGCAGGGTGGAGGGCTAGGCCAAGAACAGAGCAACTGTCCCTGCAAAACCTGTGGCCTCTGGAAAACTGGCTGCAGGGGCAAAGGAGCAAGAAATTAAGGTCCATGCTGCCAATGAAAGCTGGGCACTGGCAGTTCACATAGTAAGGACCCTTGGTTGTCACAGCATGATAGGCAAAGCTTGCTGGACCATGAGTAGGAGAGAACCCCTAGGGTAGAGACATAAAGGGACAGGGGCGGGCTGTAGACTCTCCCTTTCTACTTATCTGCCATCATTCTTGAGTGTGCAAGAGGCTGGGGAGGAATTATGAGTGTGCAAAAATGAAAACCATCTAGGACTGTCCCTGCAAGAGCCAGTGTAATAGGCACTGATGGATGGGCTGTTTTCAAACCACCACTTTGAATCTCTCTTCTGCATCCTCTCTGAGCCATGATCAAAGGACCAAGATTTCAAATTGTGAAACAATTTTTTCCCAATGGCAGCATCTGGCTGCTTGGCAGGCAGCACCAGGAGCTGGGCCCTGCTGTGGGCGGCTGTCCAGGCCTGCCACATGGTGAAGCTGGGCCAGGCAGGGCACGCCTTGTGGGCTTCCCAGCTGCTCCCACAGGCGCCAAAGGACAATTGCTCTGTACAGGGCAAAAGGGGCCTAAGAGCCTGGACCTTTCTGGGGGGATGGTGGGAGTGGTGAAGGGATGGGTCTGGAGAAAGCTGGCAGCCCCAGGGTCCTTCCAGCCTGCTTCATTTGCATGCATCTGTACTTTGGCCCAGACCCCTGAAGTCAGCCCCACATGCTGCAGGGTCTGGGCAGAAGAGGCTGAAGTGATGCTGGACACCTCTCCAGTTAGACAGACTGCCTATGGGGACAAGGAAGGAGCTGCAGGCAGGGAAGTGGGCCCCTGAGTGCATCCATTCATTGGAGCCATTGTGCCCCTGCCCAACACAACTGAAACAGAGGCAGCTCTCTGGCCACAGCTGTTTTAAATAAGAATAACAGGAATAAACTCAGCCAGCCCAGCTCTTCAAGTTACTTCCCACTAATTATGGCATATATTTACATCCACAAAATAGACGATTTTTAAAAACACCACCAGGGCCCCTTTATTGTGCAGATTGCACACCCCTATTTGAATTTCATAAACATTTAGTACTTCAAAGAATCTTAAAAGCTTGCTCTAATTACAATAAGCCTGGTTTGAAAAGGCTGTATGTTTGCATTGCAAATTTCCCACCAATACCAGCATTCATTTACAAAAAATGCAATTAATATCACCCACACTCCAGGTAAGAACCACTGTAGACTACAGACTGCGACTGTGGTAGAGTCAGAGTCTAAGCCCCATGAATAAAATCTCTCTGCTCAGGCCAGTGCCTTCCAACTGAGTCAGGCGATGAGTTTCCAGTGCCCAGCAGAGACAGCCTGACCCCAGTTCATCAGGTGTGTGAATGCTGCCCCTTTCCCAGGAAATGAGACTTTTTTCCTGCTTGGAATTACCATGAAATGTCTTTCTTAAATAAACAACAACCATCAGGCAACCAATCACACACACTGAAATAAGAATTGTATGTAAAGAAACTATGAGCCACCCAGTAATATCTGCATGGCAAATAACAGCACACAGCACTGGGATTTAAATTTAAGTGAGAAAACCTGCACTGGTTAGGTACTAACCCAGTAATTCTATTAAAGCTAACCAGTCATCTTTACTAAAAAGATCAAAAATTAAGACTTATCCTCAAATTCCGACTGATGTAAGAAAACATTTTAAACCCCTGGGGTGGGGTGGAGCTGAGGGGTGATGATATGTAGGAGTAGTCCTTTCTGTAGTAAAAACACTGTATCTAAACTGGGCAGACAGGTAACTGGGCCAAAAGGCTTTCTCACATTTTAAGCTGTATTCCTTTAGCTGTGTGAACCACCTGTAACTAACTTGTACTACTTTCAAAAGATTTTAATTTTTTTAAAATTGTGTGTCTGTGTACATGAGTGCAGGTGTCCTGGGGAGTCAGGGGTGTTTGATCCACAGGACCTGGAGCTACAGGTGACTGTGAGCCACCCAATATAGGTACTGGGATCTGAACCCAGGTCCTCTGGAAAAGCAGTCTATGATTTTAACTCTTAACCTCCAAGCCCTCTCTATACCCTACTTTGAAATATGAGGGAGAGAGAGAGTTGACATTGGATCACTGTCAACACACAATAAATTAGAGGGTTCCTCTGTGGCTAAAAGTCTAAGCTCAGTTTTAAGCAGCTAGTCCCTGGGCTGGGGGGTACAGCTCAGTGGCAGAGTGTACACAATGCCTTGAACTACAAACAACAACAAAAAACAAAACAAATGTGGGAAAGGCAGTGTCCCTGTGTGTTGGTTCCCAGTCCCCAACCCCGATCTCCTGTTCAGTGTCAGCTCTCCTATGACAGTTACACTGTTTAAATAGCCACACATGGGAATGGCTGTACCCTGTCCCTGGGTTTTGCTAGCAAACACTAAGCCCAATGATCCAGGAGAGAAAGCTGTTGAGGACTGGTCAGCCAACTGGCAAAGGGATTCTCCCAATGTGGTCAACTCCCAAAGGGAGAGATTCTGGATTCTACAGGCTTCCTCCATTCGAGAAAACTTGCTCACCCTTTCCCTGGGTCATAGTTTTCTCACATCTGTATGGTTAATAAATTAACCTTCCTTTTAATTCCTTAAAAAAGTAGTTATTCAGGCATGTTGGTACACACCTTTAATCCCAACACTTGGAAAACAGAAGAAGGTAGGTCTTTTTTGAATTCAAGACCAGCCTGATCTACATAGTGAGTTCTAGGACAGCCAAGGCTACATTAAGAGTCTGTCTCAAACACCAAAACCAAAACTAAGGTAAAAGTGTGAATTAAGTTGAGCATGAACATATTGCTATTTATAGTGCACGTAATTGCAAAAACATCGCAGAGAAAGGCATTATTAAGAATATAGATAGGGGGCTGGAGAGATGGCTCAGAGGTTAAGAGAACTGACTGCTCTTCCAGAGGTCCTGAGTTCAATTCCCAGCAACCACATGGTGGCTCACAACCATCTGTAATGAGATCTGGTGCCCTCTTCTGGCATGCAGGCAGAACACCGTATACATAACAAAAAAATAAATAAAAAAAAATTTAAAAAGAACATAGATAATATATATCCTAGTTTCTGAGATATAATCACTTATAATGATTTGGAAATAAAACAAAATATTAAATGTACATTGAAAAAAATTATTCCTGGCAACAAGATGCATATCTGTACAACTACAAGTTTTTGAAAGATTTATTGTATTTTGGGTTGGCCTTTAATCCCAGCACTTGGGAGGCAGAGGTCATGGGGATTTCGGTGAGTTCAGGTGCAGCCCAGTCTACATAATGAGTTCCAGGCCAGCCAGCCAGGTAAGGTCTCCCTCTCAAAAACATAAAAGAAAAAGATTTTATTTATGTGTGTATATGCACATATATGCAGATTTATTTTATTTTGTGCATATATGTATATACATTTGTGTGTGTAGGTGCCCCCATAGGCTGGAAGGGGTTGTCATATCCCTAGAGCTAGAGATACAGATGGTTGTGAGCTACCTGATGTAGGTGCTGTGATTTAAACCTTGTTGAGCCACTTCTCCAGCCCCTAGCTACACTATTATGTTACTTTCTCATTACTCCAAATAAGTTTAAGAATAAGATTTCATCATATTAAGCCCTATTATGGAGATTTGGGGCTGTAAGGTGAAAACATACAGCTTTCTTTATTCGAGTATTTGACACAATACTCATGGAGCACTATTAGGACTGAAAGTAGAAGTCTGAGATCCCCTCAAAGATACTAGCTTCATCTGCATTCCTTATTTGGTTAAACCCTGAAGTTCACTTTTGTAACGGTAACTGTTAACTCTTTCTACCAGTGGCCCAAGCCCTGCCACCATGTAGGCACCCAAAATAACATGCAGAGTCTTATATTAGCTACAATGTTGCTGGCCAATGACTAGGATTTCTTATATGCTTGCTCTGTCTTAAGTATCAACCATAGCCATTAATCCATATTTTTATAAAGACTTATTTTATGGAGGTCGCCTGCAGCATGGGTCCTCTTCCCGAGATCACATGGCAACTCCAGAGAGAAGAGAGGAGGAGAAAGAGAGTGATTTCCTGCTTGTCCCTGCTTATTTTTTGAGTCTGTCTGCTATGTCACTTCCTGCCTGGATCAAAAGACTTCTCTTTACTACATTTCCCAGAATTCTCCTCGACTCCTAGTCCCACCTTTCTTGCTCCCCTATTTTGCCAACAGTGCTTTATGCAACAACAAATAAGATAAATATACACAGAAGGACCTTCCCCATCACACTTCCTCTGTAAATGCTACTTGGCTTAATTCTGCCCAGCCCAGTCCACTTGGGTAATGAGTGCTTAAGCTTCCATTGGCTGAGGTGTCCACACTGATGTTCTAGGTTCTGTCATTAGCTTAGTTTGTGGGTCTGTGAAATGGCAGCACAGATATTTTTTCCATAGGAAACACCTCAGGTTGTCTTGCCTTTACTGAACCAGGTCAGAAACTCTGAAAATGGAATTTCAACAGCAATCAAATGAGCAAATTAAGAGTCTTCCTGATTTGAGAAAAAGGCAAAATGGAGTGCGGCTGGGCACGGAGGTCTCTGTTGTAATTTACTGAATTCACACTAAGAAGAGAATCCGCTAAATGAATTGCTAATATAAAGACTGTTTCAAAGGGAGCATTAAACCTTCTGAAGCATCGAGAATGGCACGCACCTGCTGATTCCCAAGGATGAAGATGCTAAGAGCGCAACCCATCCTCACCAAGTCATTACAGAAGTCAGTGAGACTCCAAATGGCAGCTGATTGAAACTGCCTTGTCTCCTCTGTCCTAACAGTTCCCAGTGAATTTCCTCGTAAAGGTTAAGGACTCCCAACAGTGGTGCTGAATGAGTCACGTTTTCTATCACATTCACGGAAGTGCTCAATTTTAATCCTGTAAATCTGAATAGAACAGATAAGTATCTGGGCACTTGGAGTAACATTTTAAGTCTGAACACCACCAGCCACACATCTGCAATCTAGGCCTCCTTATCAGGAGAGTGGACCGTCATGACCTAAGGTTCCCCTCAGGGAAAGCAGCTCATCCCAGGTAAAAGGAGCAATTTTGGAAGCAAAGCCAAAAAAAAAAAAAAAACAACTGTCCAAGCTATCCAAGCACCTTCCTACATAAATTTACATTCAAACAAAATGTTAATTATAAGAAATCTTATTATCATTAAAACCCGATGCTGTTTAATTTGAAAGTAGTGAAAGTGGTTTCTTCTAATTATCTAATATTTTCTTATTAACTTGGATAGACTACCCATTTCCTATCTTTGGCAATAGGACTGTAGAGCCTGACTCAAGGACACTCGTAGGCTTATAACACAGCTTTTGATTTTCAAAAGTTCATATCTAATTTCTGTACTATAGACATTTTTTATCTTACTTTATAGTAGCCTCAAAAAATAAATTATATGCTAATATACACCTTTTAAAATTTAAAGATGCATGCAGATCGTGTGTGTGTGTGTGTGTGTGTGTGTGTGTGTGTGTGTGTGTGTGGTGTGTGTGTGTGTGTGTGATTTTGGTTTCTGTTTGTTTGTTTTCAAAACAGGGTTTTGTTTTTTTTTTCCTGTGAAATCCTGGCTGACATGGAACTCCCTCTGTAGACTAGACTGATCTCAAATTCAGAGACCCACTTGCCTCTCTGCCTCACCACCAGGCCCAGCTAAGCCATGCCTATACTTTTTATAGTAGTAAGAAGGGGACAACCAGGGTGCTGGTGTACATCTTTAATTCCCAGCACTTGGAGGCAGAGGCAGTCCAATCTCTTTGAGTTTAAGGTCAGCCTGGGTTACAAACTGAGATCTGCCTTTAAAAAAAAAAAGTGGGTGGGTGGGAATAGGACTGCCCGACATTTATAATAGGTTACACAAGTGATTACAGTGATTTTTCTTCAACAAAAGCCACAATTTCTTTGTGTGCGGTGTGTGTGTGCATGCACTGTGTCCAGAAACCAATGGATAACCTCTGGTGTTACCCCTTAAGAGCCACCTACCTTATTTTCTTAATTAAAGTACAATTATTTATTTGTTTCTTCTGGGAGGATAGCACATGGGGAAGGCCAGAACATCAAGCTTGGTAGCAAACACTTTCACCCACTGAGCCATCCAGCTGACCTCACCTCATATTTGGGGTCAAGAACTCCCTAAGTAGGCAAGGCTAGTTGGCAGTCTGCCCCAGGAATCCACCTGTATCTGCCTCCCTGACACTGGGATTACAAGTGTAAGTGGCTTTTTATATGGGTGGTGGACATCAAACTTGGGCCCTCATGCTTGTACCTCAAGCCCTTTACTGAGCTATCTCCTCAGCCAGAGTTTCTCATGGGTGAGCTCTGGTGTGTGAGCAGTTCAAATTCACACCAAGTTTGCCTCCTCCTACATTAAAATCCATCAGTCTCCCCAGCATAGTTCTTACTATTATCTGTGGGTATCATCAGAAAACCCTTTAAAGTATGGGGCACCTGGCAAGTTCCTTAAATTCTAGTTTCCTTTTACAAACTAAAATTTTATCTTTGGAAATAAATAATGTCTGTAGTTCTCCATGTCCAGATGGGCTTGGTGTTCACTGCCAACATGTGCTCTAGATCCTAGGTGTAACCAATGCACACTGGACTTCTAAATGATGGTACCTCTTAGGAGCAGACCCTTAGCCTGGGTCCTACTGTATCACCCTTTTCACTACACTGTTGCTACATCACCTGTGTGAGCATCACCAGCAGGTCACAAATCAGGGCAAGTCACCCTTCAGTATTCTAACAAGTACAGTGTTGATCTTACCAATCCATTAAAAGATACTGAGGAAGGACAGGTGATGGAATGTAGTTGGTAGAATGTAGGCTTAGCCTAGCAAGCATGGGGCCCTGAGTTGCATCTCCAGCACCAAATAAGCAGGTGTGGTAACACATACCTGCAATCCTAGCACTCGGAGGTAAAGGTAGAAGGATCAGAAGTTCAGGGTCATCCTTGGCTACATAGCAAGTTCAAAACTAGGCTGTGATACCAGTGAATTTGCTGAATGAAAGCAAACAGGCAAGCAGAATTCTGAGGAACCCAGCAGGTGTTCACCTTCTAACAAATCCCTGAGCACTCAGGTCTCTACAACAGCCACCAGAGCTTAGAAAGGTGGCCAGTGCAGCTTTCTCGGGCTTCCCTAAATGTTACTACTGTCCACATCCATCCAAGTTTCAACGCTGATGGTATATTCAGTGTAACCTAGTCACCAAGTAAGAATGGAAAAGTTGAATAAATTTAATGTGCAAATTCCAGGGAATTTAAAACATACACTTTTCTCTAATCCACCCATTTGTTCCCATATTGGCTAGGCTTTTTTCTCTAGAACACATGCTTGGTGTCACAAACATGGAGAGTCTTAGGATGACAAACTCTGTGGCCCACAGGTTAAGGTTGCCTGGACTCAGGGAGGTGTATTGAAATTGACAGAACTGATTCTAAGCACCAGGTCCCCAGCCTGAAGCAGTTTGTCCTTTGTCATCCCCAGGCCTGCCTTCTTAGTTGGATATGAGACAAATTCCACTTACAGCATGAAATCCATGTAAAACACTTAGCCCACTCCTAGCACACAGCAGGCATTCAATAAATGGAAGCCACTCTGTGAATAAGGTCCCCTGGGGCCAGTCAGAGTCCAGAGGAGAGCTGAATACACGTCCCAATAATTATGACCCAGCATGGGAACTGATTAGCCACAAAATGAAACAGGAGTAAGGGAAAAAAAAAAAAAAATCAGTGTTCTGCTTTAGTAAGGATGCTGAGAGAGGAAGTAGCTGGCTTGGTGACAGAAAAGACAAAGGTCTTTGATGAGCATGAGAGTGTGTAGGTACACAGAATGGGCAGAGATGCCCAAGGGGCCTGCAAAACCCAGTAGGAACGCACTTTGGAAGCAGGTCATTGAGGGCCTTGAATGACACACTGAAGGGCACAAACACTTGAAGCTTCTTCTTGCAGACTGGGGACTAACCAACTCTCAATGCTTGTCTCCTGTGCTCCCTACTCAGTACCTACAAATTATACCTACACCAGTACAGCCCTATCAGCAGGCCACTAGCCCACACGTGTGCCACTAGAGGGAAAGGGACACGGAGGTGAAGGCACATCAGCAAGTCCAAGCACCAAGGACAATTCAAGTGGACCACATCCTGTGAAAGCAGGAAAGGAAATTCTTTCTTTCTGGCGTGAACAGGCCAGAGGACATCCTCAGGTGTGGTCCCTCAGGAGCCATCCACCTTAGTTTTTTGAGACAGTCTCTCTCACTGGCCTGGAGCTCACTAAGCAGGCTTCTCTGGCTGACCAATGATGTCCAGGGACCCTCCTATCTCTGCTCCTCCTCAGCACTGGGATGACAGGCACATGCTACCACACTTGGCTTTTTGACATGGGTGTGGGAGATCACATTCAGATCCCTGTGTTGGTGTGGCTACCACTTCACTGACAGAACCATCTCTCCAGCCCAGGGATGAAGCAGTTACTGGCAAAGTCACTGTGTAGTTTCTCTGACACTTAGAAAATCTGGCACACAACTCTATCTTCATCCTGACTCTAGCTTCCATGCTCCAGTGAAAATCACAGTTCATTTGGCTTAAAGGAGTGAAATGCAGCAGAAAGGGAGCAGTGTCTCAAGTTGTGCACTGTGACTCCAGCCACCTTTGAGTCACCCCGAGTGAGGGGTTGGGCCCATACCCAGTCAGTCTAGAACTGCAGCTTGCTGTACTACCCTTCACCGACAGGAACCAAAGGAATCACAGCCATTGTCTACTCACCCAGAATTTTACGAGGAAGAAGGCGTTTTGAGGGCCCTTTCCAAACAGTTCCTTTAAGCCACCTTTCTTTTCAGGAAATTTGTCATATATCTGACGAATGTCCACAGATTCAAGCAACGGGTCACTGTAAGAATGGTTGGCATGCCCGATGTGCACGAAGAGGTGTTTGTTGTACTGTAAGAAACCAACGGAGACATTTCCATTACAAACACTTTCATAGAACAGGGACTCACCTATGTGAACTGGAGAATGAGTAGGAATCATAACATCCCACCTCTGAAAAGATACATTAGAGCCTAGAGGAAAACAAGCACTGTCACTGATGGGCAAGGCCATGTAGTTACCGAAATGCCAAAGTAAATAAGTAAATAAGATGCCATAGTAATGTCTCAACTACCAAACAAGAAACAATTTTATTATCCAGTGTCACCTGGCTCACCTGACACTGACATCAACACCCTTTGCAGCTCCTTACCCACAGCATAAACCTTGAATGATTACAGTTGCTAATAAAATCACCCACGATGCATTTTTAGCCCTAGCTTTCCAAATAGGTATTCCCTTGCTTTGGGCAGAAATGAGAGTGCTGAGCCTCTGGGTCACCAGTCACCATAGTAACCCATATGAAAGTTCTGTGTGCCAGTGGTGGTGGCCCACACCTTTAATTCCAGCACTTGGGAGGCAGACACTGGCCTCTGTGAGTTCAAGGCCAACCTGGTCTACAGAATGAGTTCCAGGACAGGCTCCAAAGCTACACAGAGAAACCCTGTTTTGAAAAACCAAAACAAATAAGTTTTGTCCTTCACTGACAGGAACCAGAGGAATCACAGCCATTGTCTACTCACCCAGAATTTTACGAGGAAGAAGGCGTTTTGAGGGCAAAACTTCCGTATGAAGGGCTAGTCAACATAGTTGAATACAAAGTTAGGGCCATGAGTAAAGAATCTCCAAGGCCAAACAGGGACAGTAAGAAAAAAGCATAGGTCAGTTGGGAACAAAGAAACAAAGAGCTCAAATTCTATTAAGTCATTTATTGACCAAGGACACTCTTTCTTCCCTTGCTTTGTTATAAGACCTTATTTGGTTTGTTTGTTGTTTGGAGACATTTGGAGACAGTATGCAACCCAGGCTAGCCTGCAATTGGGTATGTAGACCAAGCTCAATACACACAGATCCACCTGCCTCTGCTCCTAAGTACTGGGCTAAAACATACTCCACCAAACCAGGCTTAAAACTGTTCATGGAATACAAAGGAGTGTGTTATGACCCTCAACAATGATTTAAACATCACTAACGCCTCAATCCCACTCTTACGAAACTGGAATCTCTGAGAACTCAGGCCAGGCACAGGTCATCTTTAAAGTTTGTTGACAACATCCACTGTGTAGTCGAGTATGAAGCTACTATCTAGAAACTTGGTACCACTTTAGGCCTGCATTTCCCACTTAGTCACATGGCCCAGGAACATCCAGGAGAGCAGGAGCTCCAGGAGAACTCAAGGAATCACAAGGGACACTACATTTCCAGTTCTTCACACAGTGGAGCCCCCCCCCAAAAAAGTTTAAACCAATAGCTTACCAACTGTGACCCTGAGTTAGACTATTATAGTTGATATTAAATTGTTGCAAGCTTGGCAAATGCTTCTACAGATTTGCCCACTAGTAAAGAATGTGGAGTCTAGATTCAGCCAGTTCAAGGACAAAACCCTACACTCAACACAATGTATGCTATCTGTGGCAGTGACCTTGCCTTCCTAGTGTCTAAAGTGGTAACAATGATGGAATGAATCTCCCAGGGTTGTCAGAAGGTTTAAATGATGTCATACTTCAAAGTCTGTCATAGATCCCAGAGTCAATGAAAAGCAAGCACTCAAATGCTAGCTGCTGTCATTTTAAATGACACTCCTGAGATGCACAGTGAATAGATGTACTACTGCAAAGAAGTAGTTTGGGGCCATGTATAATCCAGTTTCATCAACTGGAATGACTGGCTATAAACTCTAGAAAATATAGCCTGAGGGAGTGCTGGCTGCAACCCTGACTGCTAGCCAACTGAAGAACTCTGGCCATGACACTGAGAAGCAGAGGGATGGATGTCACATCTGATGCCAGTATCCCATACATGCAAAATATGACTAAGGACTAGATGGATATCCTCTTTCATATGGCCAAATCGTATGGCAGTTTAAAGTTAGGCAACTAACTTTACCAAGGTTTCCAAGACTAGTGGATTCCAGATGAGATGAAAACAGGACCCCATAGAACTCTTACATACACTCCACATAGGGACCAGATACCTGGCAGTTTTGAGCTCAGACTGAGAACCTGTAGGCCTCTGTAGAAGAAGAGAGTGTGCCTATGTTCAAAGGCCTGCAAAGTCCAAGGCAATGCCACTGTATTAGGAAGATAAGGTCACAGGGAGGGGTACACCTGTGAAGAGTCTGTCACACTATTTTCTCGTTTTTATTTTCATGTGTATGGATGTTTCTTTGTGTGCATGTATATGCACCACATGCATGCCTGGTGTCCACAAAAGCTAGATGAGGGTACAGATCCCATGGAGCTATAGTTATCAGCTACCATGTGGATACTGGGAACCAAACTCATCCTCTGCAGAAGCAGCAGGGGCTCTTAACCAAGGCTCCAGTCCCAAGGCCATCTTCTCAATGACAAGAAAATAAAAGCCAGAGAAAGATGCAGGGTGCAGTGAAGGCTAAGGAACTACTAGTCTCTAGCTTCAAGTCTGAGTGGTCACAGTTCTGCCAGTTTTGCTGCCTCCTGTATGCAGTGAGTCATGGAAATGAATGGAGTGCAGCAGGGCCCTTGGGGACACAGTAAATTGAATGCAGGTGACCTGCCTGAGCTCCTAGCTCCTCTGACTCACTGAGGCTAGGGCAGAGTGGGAACAAAGTTAATAGGCTCTGAAGCTTAAAGTCTTCTTGTTCTTGGTACTGAAATGTCCCACACAAGTGTTGGAGCTCAGACCTCTCCTTGCCAAGAGGTCAGGAAGGTGAACAGAAGGGCAAACTTTATCATAGTCATAGGAGTCAAGAAGGGATAGTCATGCTGTCCTTTGAGCCTAAGAGCCATTACCATCTTCATGAGAGCAGCTGCGACTGCCCCCTGGACACTTTCAAGATCTAGCTTGTTGAGGTTTCCTCATGGGAGGAGGGAGTGGGTAGGGTCATCAGACAGCTTCTTGAGATCTAGTCACTCTTTCCTACTCTTTCTCAGCTGTACATAACTTTGCTGGGCTGTACATGGCCTTGAGGTCTCCACCGGGAGAAAACAGAATGTGGCAGTTTAAATGAAAGGGAACCTCATTTATGCAGCTATCAGGCAGTTGCCACTAATACTGAACTAAGCTTTTCTGATGGTGTGGCTTGTTTAAGAGGGAGTCAAACACACAACTGTAAGCAACCCCTCACTCAGAATCTATAAAAGAACCCAGTGGATTCACTGGTTCCCAAGGTGGACTTGAATGGATCCTTACTTTGTTTTGTCATTGATGTCTAACCTGGGGTCAGGAGATGTTTGTCTTCATCTTCCCAAGACAGGTCCATTCAAGTTGAAAACCATGGTAATGACTGGGCACAAAGAAGGAACCCTCAGAGCCTCCTGTGTACATGGGCAGTGCACTGCTTGTATAACAGAGTGTTCCAGGACAAGAGGTAACTATTATAGGCAGATGGAGCTTGGCATAAAGCCTGCCAGTCATGGAGCAATCAATAACCTAGACACTAAGACCACTAATGGTCTGAGTTATGGACATTCCCACCATTCTGGAGTAGGAAAACAAATATCCATCACTTGAGAGTTGGAGCAAACAGAAGAAGGTGTGTAGCAGGTTTAAATGCTGGAGCCCAACCCTCAGAGCCAGCTGCTCAGGGGGAATTGAACCTCTTGCCTGTGTGGAAGAAGGGTCTTTTGTCCTGTTGTGAGCCATGTTTTTCATGTATGACCTCAGGTCATCCTTGTTGTAGTGGACTTTACATTCTGCTTATAGAGAAGAAAACAGGAGCTAAGAGTTGCACATTGTTGTCTGAAGTCACACATTTGGGAATAAGCCTGGAGTAAAGAATAAAGCTCAGGCATGTGAGAGCCAGGCTTTGGGTTACACGGACATGGACATCACCACTATCTTCCTAAGGAACCACCTATGTATGCCCTCCCAGATGTGCAGTCAACTGTTCCTGAAAGCTGAATCAAGGAGAAAAGCTGAACAGCATTTCCCAAGTCCGTGAAATTAAATTAAATTCTAGATCAAGTCACAAGTGCAGTAGACCGAGTCTTCAAAGGTTTCTATTTGGAGGATGTGACCTCTGTGCCCGGAAAGCTGAAAGGGACAGAGAAGCTGGCGCTGCCTCTCCAAGGCCATGAACGTGAAACCAAACCTTGGCCAGTGGAGTCTGCAGGCTTTATTGCTGCTAAGGAGTGACTTTGTTTCTAAGAATACAAAGGACTGAAGAAGGTGTCCTAGAGACAACAGCATGAAACAAATAGACCTCGTTTTCCCATCGACTCAACCTGGGCAGGTCAGGAGTCCTTCTGGCTGCAAACCCAAAGGGCAAAAGGAACAAATCAACCCCATATGCTAGTGCCCAAGTATCAATGAAATTGAAACTCCAGAGACCACTGGGCGAGGCTGTAACTCCTTCCTAAAGGAATGGGGTAGGAATGGACACTGCCCTACTAGCTGCCTCCTTTCCCAAGAAACCCAAGGCATGGTGCTCTCGCCCAAAAGGCAGTACACACATCAAACCACAGAGGAGGAACAATTTCAAAAGGAAGTAGCTGCCAAGAAATAACTTGTGACAAGGCCCAGGACTGTAATTCTTCAAAACCCAACCTGTTCAGTTGAAAACAGTAATATGTAAACATCAAAACACGGGACCAGGGAGATGTCTCATTGGGTAAAGACACTCTGTATGCAAGCCCGAGTTAAATCACCTGAAGGAAAGGAGGAGGAAGGTGGAAGGCATAAAGCTGGAAGGAGAGAACTTCACAAAGCTGTCCTCTGACCACTACATGCACGCATGGCAAATGCCACACATAAACATACGAAAATTAAAAGAAAAACATTTTTTTAAAGAAATAAAGTTTCCTAAGCACTTAATAGCTATAAACAGTCACCCAAATATCATGGGCAACAACAGAAAAGGTAACTACTCTGTATTTTCTCCATGGATTTTAGAGGAATGATCATACGCCTACCACCTACCGTCTACCAGGCACTGAGCTAGGAACACTAAGCCCATAAGCAAACACTACAAGCTGCTTTCCCAAAAAAAAAAAAAAAAAAGTGTGGAGACTGTGCTTCCAGCTTACTAGTTTATGATGCTGTGATCAGAACCACGGTGCCGTCCTACACAAGTGCCCGTGCAGACTGGCTCTGAGAACATAAGGACATCGAAGACTGTCTCATCCACCTCTCCTGTACATCACAGTTAAAACTGTTCTTTTCATAAAATGTCTGGGGACTAAGAGATGGCTCAGCGTCTGCTCTTCTTGGAAAGGACAGAGACTTGGTTCCCAGCTCCTACATGGCAGTTCATAGTCATCCATAACTCCAGTTCCTGGGATCTGGCTCCTGAGGTCTCTTCTTGCTTCCACATGTATACCATGCACACATGCATGAATGCAGAACATTTAAAACACATGAAGTAAAAATAAATAAATCTAAAACCAAAACAAAACCCAAACCATGTATCCTCCAACATGAATCATAGTATCTTTCATTAACAAGAACTTTGTGTGCTGAAAAAATGTAAATGACCTTATAAACCTAAACCATATACACCAGTTACCCATTTATACAGGAGAAGAGTCCACATTCAGACACAGGAGGCTTCAGAAAACTGACCTTCCCTGAAGTTTTGTAGTAGCTATAGGATACATTTCTCACAATCAAAGAGCAAGGGCCGGGCTCAGAAGGACCTGGCCAGAAACTGGATCATGTAAGATGTGGGCTGTCGGCTGCTAGAGAGGTGGTAGCAAGGAAAATGGGCCTGAGAGAGTTCTCTATCAAACCATCTAGAGAAAGTTCTACAGTTGTACTAGAAATGGGGTGCCTGTGTGCGTGTGGAATGCCCAGACAGTTATGTTTGTGTAGATAGAGAAAAACTGGACAGATGAAAACAGAGGCAACCACATACTCTTGGAGACGGTTCCCAAGAAAGAAGATAGAGCTAACAGGTCATGCTGCTATATGAAAAATAAAACTGAATTGTAATGTAAGTCAAATGAGAATTAAACCAGAAAATCTGATAAACTACACTGAGGGGTTAAAAGTAGAATGAAAGCAGGTATTTTATACTTAAAATATGCTAAATATAGAGAGCTAAATCCTATTCTCCCATAGTAAGAAGTCAATGAGTATTTTCAAAAAAATCATGAATGAGGGCCCTTCAAAAGTGTGAAGACCAGAGTTCCATTATCAGTGGAAGAAGAGAGCCGGACTCCCAAGTTGCATGCCCTGGCATGGACATTCTGTATACACAAATTACATCTAAAAAATACAAAGAAGTGGTTACAAGGGTTGTGCAGAGCTATCACTAGTAGGAAGGGCTAGGAGGTGAGGAGACACAGGGTGGCATATGTCTGTTTTCCTTATGGGCCATGTGGCTCAATTTGCCTTAGCTTGAATAAACAAACAGTCCATGAAAAACTACTATGCAACAGTGGGGTGGAGGGGGGAGGAAAAACTGTAAAAGGAAACAAAAGTATGACTTTCAGGATGTTTATTCAATATTGTCTACAAGTTCCCCATGGGTCAGACTGCAAAGCTCTCTATGGTTCAAGACAGCCACACAGGCAGGAGTCAGGGCAACTGCACGTGGGACCCCCAGAAAAGGCAAATCCACTTGAGACTTGCGGAATCCCTTAGCTCCCCTTTCTACTGCTGCGACTTTAGTCTGTCTTCACTGTAGTCACCAAGAACCTAATAACAGGAGGTGGTAGAAGGTATAACAAAGGACCCTCCTTGCTGAAGTGAGGCTTCTGTCAGCTCCATTTGCTCTTTGCTGCTAAGGGAAACCACAGAGGAATGAAGAAACCTGGATCCTAGAGTCAGCTGAGATCTGGGTCTGGATTTGCTGCTGATTCCATCCCCTTCCTATCAGAACCTTCCCCTGGCTGTGGCTTTCAGCCCCTCTGCCCAGCTGCCTTCATTCTAAGGCAGTTCCTCTCCAGAGGATTAAGTGAGAGAATGCATGAGCACAAAGGATCTGTCACAAACACCACTGATCCCATAACTGGGACATTTCTCTGCCTGAGCGGAGATAATCTGAAGTAGTGTATTTCCTCAGACAGCAACAACAAGGAAAAACTGACTTAAAACAGAAATGGAGGGAGGGAAGTTCCAGACTCATCAGGGTGAGTGAGTCCACTGTCAGGAAGTTACCATCACTACTGGAGTGAGGTGAGGTTTGTGACCTGGTCTCTGAATTTCCCTCAGGCTAGCAGACTCCAGCAGTGGAGGAAGCACAAAAGGCTTGTCCTCTAAAATGAGATGAGGTAGCTGCACCCAATTCATGACAAAGAAGAACAGAAACTCTCCCGATGGTTATTGGGGCTTCACTGTTTTCTCTTTCTCCCCACCCCAAACTCTTTCCTTTTCACAATAGGACTGATATTTTATCTTATTTAGAGATTTCTGATGTGGCTGTTTCATTTTTGGGGAGGAGGGAGGGAGGGAGGGAGGCAGGGGGGAGGGAGGGAGGGAGGGAGGGAGGAGGGAGGGAGGGAGGGAGGGGGAGGGGAGGGGGGAGGGAGGGAGGGAAAAAGCGCAATAAACCCTGTGGCCTGAGAGCTGCACTTTGCCATGCAACCTGAAGATGGCGATCTTCTCCTAAAATTCTCCCAAAAATTCCAAGTATTTGAAAAACTTAGTAAAACCTTGAAAAATGACTGCTGTCAAATAATACCAAGAGAAAAATTATAATCCACTTAGGAATTTAAAGAAACGGAGACAAATAACTCATGTCGAAGGATACTAATGTCTAAGCTGAATCAAAATGAGGACAAATCACCTGCATTTGCTTCCTGTCACGCTTTAGCTTGGACTGTCTGTCCAGGCACCCTCAGGGTGACCTGCACAGCCTTCAATGGCAGGAACTTGTAGATTCAGCAGAAGAGGCTGGGGGATTGCACGGCCTCTGTGCAGCTGCCGGGGAGAAGGTGAACCTGAACCTGAGCCAAGCACTGAGGGTATTCTATCCCTTAACTTCTAGGATGTTATACCAGGATGCCTCCTTCCTAGTTCCACCCAGTACAGCTGAAAAGATACAATGGCTGAGTGCAGGGCGGCCCCTGGGAAGGCAAGTGGGAGGGATGCTGACCCGCCAAAGAAAGCAGATGGAGCCTGGCCCGGCCTCTGTGAAATGTCTATAAAACCTGAATTTCCAGATGCTTTCAATTGCCTCTTCCCCAAAGGCTAATGAAGAAAGAGGGGGAGTTCCCGACCAGCTCAGAGAATATAAACCACCCAGCAGACAGGCTGCAGCCATGAAAAGCCATTGGCTGCGTGTGGGACAATTTAGCATCATTTATAGTAGCAGGAGCGGAGAGACAGAACTGTGCCTGGACATCTCTTAGATCCTCCTGAAGGACTACAGGGAAAACCTAGGAGACATCCACCTGGGCCCAACCAACCAACAAACCAAGCCCTGGAAGGTCAAGTGTACTTTGGGACCATGCAATCTAAGGATGTTAAGGATGCACAGATAGGAATCTGCTATTGTAGAGCTGTGTGACCTGAGGCACAATGCATATTAGCCTTTCTGGGCTGTATCATCTAAACACAAGGATGACACACCTGGTTGGGTCACCTCCAGGGATCAATGTGAAGATCAAATGAATGAGAACTGCTACACAATCTGCCCAGTCAGCCACACACTTTGTGAGACACAGTAACTGGCTTAGCAGCCTCTACACAGTTGAAAGCTTCAGAGCTGACACACTACCCTGCTGCAGCCACCCTGGACAGAGGCAAGGAAGCTTAGAAATCAAACCTAAACTCTGCATCTCCAGCCCACACCCCGTCCTCAGCCCTCTGCCCTCCTGTCACACAAAGGCTCCTAGATGCTAATTTCTTTTGACTTGTTCTGATGACATTTCCCCGAAATATCCAACGTCAGAACTATGGTCTGACAAAGGAATTTTACTGGATCTGGGAATTTAAGCCTTTGCAGAAGCTATAAAGATAAGAAAATTAAATCATCTTTGTGCCTATGTTGGCCCAACCACTTTACTGGAAGGAACTGGGTTATCTGAGAGGACATCAGTGGGACATCAATGAGAGCTGGGTCAGAGACCCACGGTCTCCTGCAGCAGAGAACTTGGGCTTCCTCAGGCAAGGAGGGCTGCTGACTCATACCATAGTCCAGGGTCCCACGCTCCAGACGCTCCCAGCCACTTTAGAGATAAGGAGCAGAAGCCACGCACTGTCGGATCCCTAGCCTGAGCCTTCAGAAATTTTCATCTAGTAGAACACAAATGTCTGGACTTTGCCCACATCCTCCACACACCCATCTATGAACTGTCCATCCTGATCCTTTCTCCCACATTTTGAGGTCACTGTCATTCTCTCACTGAAAGGCAGTGTGGGGGTAGGGCACTTGTCCAGCCAGAGACCTCCTAAGATATTAGTAATTTATTGCTTGGACTTTCCCTAAAATGCCTCAAGCCACTGCTTTTGATTCAAAGTTCAAATAGCCAACTGCTTCCAATGTTACATAAACTCTCTTGAGGCCGGGTCCCAGAACCAATGTCAGTATCTTGTTTATTAGTTAAGGATGACAAGAAAATGCATTAAGAGCTTCTTCCCTTGGTCCATGGCTCTTCTACATTCCATCAGCATACTCAGCCATCTCAGGTACCCTCTGCCTCTTGCAGCTGGCTATCCCCCAAGGCTTTGTTCTCACTACCCACCATCTGGCTCTAATTCCCATTGTAGTACTCAAAGACCAGATCAAAAATCATTCAGCAATATTTGATTTGCCTAAAGACAGCATCAAAATATAACATAGTCAGCTACTCAGAGACCCTGCTGTGCTCACACCAAAACCTGGAAACTGAGGCTCGCACACACTAAGAAGCCAAGGAATCTTATCTTTGTATGAGTTACAGATGTCATGAAAGTGAGGCAGAAGAGTTGTGACATTCTTTACTTCTCTGGCTTCACAGAACACTAAGCTATAAAAGGAGCCCCCAGGAATGCTAATCCAGCTCTCCACCCAGCCTTGCTCCTAGAGCTCACACTTTGGAGGCAAAACACCTAGCACACTGCTGACAGTGCAGTTAATAAGTGCTAGTGATGACCACCCTGCAGGTACACAAAAGGCAGGCTCAGTATGGTCTTGCCTGGTCAGGCATGTTCTAGTACTGCATGAGTTGGACCATGTGTCATCTCCTCTCCCAGTGTCCCCTTCTCTAATACAACTCTCATCTAAGCAACCCTGCTCATTCTCCATTCCTGCTTGTGCTGGCACACAGAGCACAGTGGTCATGAAAACATGGAACTTGGGTAGTAACAAGGAGGGGCTTGCTGTAGGTGAGTAGAGAGGCAACATACCACTAAGGAACCTTCTTTGCCCCTGGAGTGAGTCGGGGTAGGGGCTAAGGAACCATCCAGGCTTTATCAGGCACATACAGGACACCATTCACAGCTTCCTACTACGAGATTTTGTGTCTACAAGGGAGCAGCTGCCTACACTTCCCTCTAGATGCTGGGCCCCAATCCCAGGACTGGTCCTTTAAATCGTCCACATCCATGGAGAAGCTTGTACTTCACACTTTGATGTGCAACACGGAAACCATGTAGAAAGAGTATTTTCAAGCACTCCCAACCACTTATAAAACAGTCTTTGTTATTTAGGTTCTTCCTTCTTTTCTTCACCCTCTGCTGTTTTTCTCTTCACTTCTAGTGGAGCCAAAGGTAACAGAGGGACTGCCTTGCTGGTTTTCTACCAATATAAACAACCACCAACTTGGGGAAATGCTGCCATCTGCTGCACGCAGGACCTGGTGCCAGCAGGGGGCGTGCAGCCATTTATTATTCTCCCATTAGTCCCTCACAGCCTTGGGCCATGAACACAGGCTATTCCTCAGACATAAATGAACCAGACAGCCTTTTGGTCACAATCTCAGGACTCGGAGTCAGCTGACCTGGAAATGAGTCCCATCTTGAATATCAGTTGGCAGTCTAACATGAGGTACACTATTTCATAAGCTAACATATAGTGTTGGCACATAGGAAAGGTTTAAGAGGTACTGGCCAGAACTGCTACTGGAACTAACACTGTCCACATGACAGTGGCAAAACTGAGAAGTCCTTAGTGATGACAACAGCATCATGTGGTGAGCCAGTGGGGTTTCAAGAAAGGTTGGTACAGAGTGTACAGCCCTGTACCAGGGAGACAGGCTAGGTTCCAGGCTCTTGGGCTTTGCTTCTAGACAGCTAAGCAATCATGTTACAGAAGACCCAGGTTCAAAGCTGCCTATGAGACAGCATGCCGGAAAAGCCTCTTATTCAGGGAAGAGGTAGACTGACTGACTTTAGCATTGAGCTACAGAGTAAATGAACTCCCCAGCAGCATGTCTGGCTGCGTCACCATTTTTCGCTAAGTTCTCCTACTAAGATTATTCTTTAAGACTTATTTCATTTCACCTGGTAGTGGTGGCGCACACCTTTAATCCCAGCACTCAGGAGGCAGAGGCAGATGAATCTCTGTGAGTTTGAGGCCAGCCTGGTCTACGGAGTGAGTTCCAGGACAGACAGAACTACACAGAGAAATCCTGTCTTTAAAACAAAAGCAAAACAAAACAAAAAACAAACAAACAAAAAACAAAGAACCAATAAACAGATAAAAGATTTCAATTCGTGTACACATATGTGCCTGTGTGTAGGGATGTACAAATGAGCGCAGGTGCCTGCAGACTTCTGCTGAGCTGCCTAATGTGGGTGCTGTGAACTGATCTCATCTTCTGCAACAGCAGAAAGTGGTCTTAAGCTCTGAGCCATCTCCCCAACCCCTATTGAGGATATCTCACCACCTCATGGTTTAAATGAGCCTACATGCTGCAAAGGAATACAAGAAATACACCTGCAAGTAAGTGTGGAACAAAGATCTAGACACTCCAACTTTGACATTTAATTTAAGGGTCACTTTCCTGATTTCCTTATCAAACGAATGTGATTAATGTTTTCAAGTTAAATTTTAACTAAGTATTTCCAAATGTCTTTAAACATACCAGCTGAGTATTTTAAATGACCATAACTTTTCTTAGAACAAAAATACAATGAAATTAATGTCTCAGAAATCACAGAAAGTCTCAAGAGCCAAAGAAATCATCCACATGTTTCAAATTTTTCAGCCTAATCTTGATTCTGAAGCAGCACTTGAGCTTGTCAGGGGACAGCACGGGCATTTGCCTAGTGAATGGTAGGTGAGGTCATTGCAAAGGCTGCCACTTCAGACACTGTTAGATGCTTTAAATAACTGGGCTAATTCCCTTTCACTTCAAGAAGTCAACTACCACTTTTCTCTTCCAGCACAGAGACCACACATGGGCCTTATGTTTCCACTAAAATTGAAGATGTACAACTTTCACCCTGCTACACATGTAGCCAAGGCTGGCTTGCAATTCATTATTGATCCAAGAACGATTGTAAACTCCTAATCCTCTGTGTCTGCCTCCCAAATGCTGGGATTATAGGAACAGTTATGTGGTATTGGCAATCAAACCCAGGGCTCCAAGCATGCTAGGCAAGCACTCTACCAACTGAGCTAACCCCCATATATCAATCTGTATACATTTAACTGCAAAATGGGTTTCTAAGAAATAGTGTGTGAGACAGGCTGGGTAACACAAAATTATTATATAATTGATATGAGTTTAGGTGGTGAATCTGATATAAACATCACACCCCAAGTCAGAAACATCAGATCCATTAGAAAACATCTTCATTGTCTGAAACTATACCCACTTTCTTCCCGTTGAGATGCTGTGGGCGGAATCCAGGGTCTTGCACGTTCATACTAAATAAGCGCTCTCTCATTTCACTACATCTCTAACCTTGAAACTAGACATTTTGTTTTGTTTTTGTTTTCACTTTTTCAAGACAGGGTTTCTCTGTGTAACAATCCTGGCTGTCCTGGAAATCACGCTGTAAACCAGGCTGGCCTTGAACTCACAGAGATCCACCTGCCTCTGACACTGCCTCCCAAGTGCTGGGATTAAAGGTGTGCACCACCACTGCCCAGCTGAAACTAGATATTTTTAAACTAAAGATCAGGTAACCTTGTTTTAAAAAAGATTTTAGTTTTCATTACATTTCTGCATGTATGTGTCTTTGAAGGCACGTGCCCTTGGGGGCCAGGAAAGGGCAACAGATATCTGGAAGCTGTAGTTGCAGGTGGGTGAGTTCTCTGCGGGAGCAGTTCATGAAGAGCAAGCAACTTTCAACTGTGAGGAGAGACAGTCTACACTGGCACTTAGAGGTCTCTGACATACTATATTTACTAGGCCCTTAGTGTTCTTCCTTTTTATTTAGTTTAGGACCTCAGACTATGGGATGGTGGCGTCTACATTCCATGAAACTATTTAAAATAAGAAATCCATGACACAAAGAAACCCTGTCTTGAAAAACCACAGAGGGAGGGAGGGAGGGAGGTGAGAGGAAGGGAGGGAGGAAGAGGGAGAGAGGGAGGGAGGGAGGGGAGGAGAGGAGAGGAGAGGAGAGAGAGAGAGAGAGAGAGAGAGAGAGAGAGAGAGAGAGAGAGAGAGAGAGAGAGAGAGAAGTCCATAAGAGAACTGGGCATCTGACTTTGGAGATGTCCCGCCCACTAAGGGACCATAGTCAAAGAAATCTGATGTGTGTTCATTAGGTAGATTTCAAACATCAACAATAGAGTACAGGGGGAAAGACCTAGTCAGGACCATACAGGCAGTTCAGGGGTCCTTCATCAATGGTGGGGTTTACAGCAATGATGAGAGGACACTTTAGGAGAGGATGTAGTCTGGTCCTTCTGTTTGCCAACTGTATAACTTAAGTCACCTGGCCTCAGTTTCCCCCTCTGCAAAGTGAGGAAAACAGAACCATGTAAAGGGGCACTATGGGAACAGAATCAGTAGCAAAGTACCTGGGAACAAACACAAAATGCAGGAAGGAGATGGTAAGGCTGGCCTCCAGGAAGAAACCAATGATCTACTATCATCACAATGCCCCATCAGTGTGGATTAGCCTGTCTGCCTCATGTGTGTGCCAACATGCCTGGCCTATGACTCTTTCTCTTGATGAGAGCAAGACCCACAGTGAACCCTGGAACCACATGTCCAGCCTGGTCCCCAAAGAGGTCAGTGCCAGGAGATAGAGTGTGGAAAGGAGTTGGTAAGGATCCCAAATACTAACTCATGATTGCTTCAATTGCTGCCTGGGGCTCACCCACACACAGATGCAACCCTCACACTCACAGCCAAGGAGTGGGCGTGAACAAAGGGTACCGGCTTATGGGGTAGAGAAGAAGGGAGGCTCGCATATGCATGGGATGATGTGTACTAGTTGGAGTGGGTGGGGAAGGAAGAGAAGAAAATGACAAACAGAGTCCAGATGCCTGTGTTTCTGGTATTTACAATATGACAAGGCATCACAGTCTACAGCAGCTATCAGAATACCAACATTACTTCTGAAGATAATGTTTTGGGAGGGGGAAGGATGGACCCCCCAGACTTAGATAATATGATGGCTGATAGTTTAGGCTTTAGTGTTTTAGAATGAATCTTTAATCCAGAGATATTAACTATATAACCAAAGAAGTTACTAATGCATTGTCATTTATCTAATCGTATCCAAATACTTTCAAACCAGCCACACAAGAATGTCCAATAAATGTTACCTGTTGTTAAATTTTATGAGACATAAGCGGGTATTCCCTGAGGCTTGTGGTCCAAGCAGCAATAAACACCCACCTTTGAAGCTAGAGCTATCTGCCAACAGCATCCTTCCTGGGTGAAGAAGGGCTACCTGGCTGTTCCATGTCTGTTTTCACACAGGACATTTCACACAGGTGTAAGGGAAAAGAGGTCCAGAAGTGACAGACCACAGGATGAAGAAATGAGCAGGTATGGAAGCACTTCCTACTAGCCACACCCCTCTGGGCATACTTACCGAGTCTGGGTCTCTCTGCTGTTCAAGGAAAGCTGAAAATTCCACCAGGCGAAGCTTGGTTGTGCCAATGGAACGGCCCTGCCAGGCAGGAACCGAGGGAGCTGGGGCTGATGCAGGCTCAAACCCTGAAATAACAATTGTCACCTTTACACAAGTCCACATGTACCTCCTCCTAGACCTCCATGGGGCATAATTCTGAACACAGAGGACCTAGAAGGAAAGGACAACTCCCTCCACTAGTACACTCAGGCAGTGTGACAGCTAAGGAGGACACTGTGATGGTTAATGGTTAATGTCCATTGTCAGCTTGACTAAATCTAGAATCACTATGGTAAAATATCTACGCGGTTTAACTTAAGAAAAGGAAAGTGTCGCCCTGAATGCACTTAAGGCCATCTCACAGCAAGGGTCCTGAGCAACATATAAAAAAACAGAGCTGAGCATCAGTATTCTTCTCTCTGCTTCCTGACTGTGGATATAATGTGACCAGCTGCCTCACATACCGGTCACCATGACTTCACTGCCACCATGGACTATATCCTCAAATTGTGAACCCAAACAAAACTTGCCTCTCTTCAGTTGCTTGTATTGATATTTTGTCAAAGCAACTAATATAGGCAGGTAATCCTGGGTAAAGAGGGCAGGCTGGAGAACAAGCTAAGAATGGATGAAGCATTGAAGGCTTCCTGTGAAGCATCCTGGCTTGGTGTATTGGGTCCTGCCATGGTGCATTGCTTCTATTGATTCACCTTCTATCTCAAGACTGTGAACATTCCCTCAGAATGCTCCATGCAAACAGAGGGCAACAAGGGACTGCAATTTTACTTGGGACACAAAAGGGACAGGATCAAGAATTACACAAAACCTCGGGGAATTTCAGCTGGATGATACTATGTATATTTGGGTGAGAGAGTTCATGACAAGTGGAACCAGATGGGAGAGCCAAGTTCATAGTTTCTGCTGTGAGCTGAATTCCATGTAAGCCTTCATTACAGAAGGGAACCAAGAGGGAACTGAAACTCACTATCTAAGAAAGTTTAAAGTTATCTGTGCCTAACTCAGATTGCTGCACTTGGCTGTGAAGACGGTAACCACAACAACTTCCCCTTCTAAGTGGGACCCAGTGTCTTAAGTGAAAGTGGTCAGGCTTCCAGTTTCCTGACCTCACAGGAAAAGCTCTTGGAAGAAATGGCTACTTTTAAATTTATTTTTATTTACTAATTTTTATCATCTAAATGTTTTACCTGCATATATGTATATGCACCATGTGCATGCCCGATGTTTACAGGTCAGAAAGGACAGTATCCCCTGTAACTGGATTAGCAAATGTTTATAAGAGACCATGTAGGTGCTGGGAAATGAATCCAGGTCCTCTGCAATGGCAATCGGGGCTCTTAACCACTGAGCCATCTCTCTAGCCACCAGGAGAAGGAACTCTTGAGTAAAGGGACCCAGAGTATGACATGGGATGCCCTTAGAAGGAAAAGAGGAGGGGCGGCTGGTGGCCAAGACCAACACCACCGCACTCTTGTGATAAAAGAGGCCAGGCTGCCTCTCACTCCCCATCAAAGAAGAAGCAGGGAGACTCACCTGGAATGGGGGCTGTGACTGCTGGCTGGATGGGGTAGGCCTGCTGCACAAAGGGCTTGACGCTAAAGACAAATGGTTAGCAAGAGTCAAAATCATGGCTGCAGTGGTGGCTACTACCCAGGTCAGTCTCTGGCTTCCTGTAGTCTCCCCTGACCCCATTCCACTGCCTGGCTCCCGGCCTGCACTGGGTTGCTCATTCCATGCTGAAATACATCTACAAAAAGGAAGATTTTTCCTGTGCTGTCCTGCCCATACAGACCAAGGTCATCTGTCACAGCCCAAAGAACGTTTAGGATGCCATGAGTTAGGATCTCCCTTCTTCAGACCACATAGCTCAATATATACAAAGAAAATTTTCTTTCTGCTTCATCCCCAAACTGCCCCAAACTGACTCATGGGCTGAGCTTGCTCCCTGAGTTCAAAGGGGCCCCTGGGGTTTTCTACTAGGCACCCCTATTGCACGGACAGTCACAATGGAAAGAGACAGTGTCCTTGCTGACCTCTGGCAGGTGAGAGAGACCCTGGTACTGCAACCAAAGCCGCAGAGGATAAGGGACCAAATTTAAGTTTCTCATTGTGTCATTGCTAATAGTGAAGGTAGAAGAAAGGAATCTATACTGGTGCTAACTCTCAAAGGCAGGTCCTTTTCCATGTCCTAAAACATGGGGACATAAGGAAAGGCAGATTCGGGGACTTCAGTTTGAGGGTCTTCTCTCCCTTATCCCCTAAGAAAGTCTGGTACAGGAGAAATTCCCCCAGGGTGGGCTGTCTAATAACCCCTGCTGTCTGGGCCCTTCACAGACTTACTCTTGAGAGGATCCTGGCTGTCCTGTCTGTATCATTCCAGGCCAGAACTAGAAGGCAAGAGGCAAAGGCTTCAGGGTTATAAGTTCTTGTCAAAGCACAATTTGGGACGTGTCCAAATTATGCCCCTGCTGAAAAACATCAGATTATTCCCACCCACCAGCTGTGGCATCATCTTTCAGGTGTATAGGTACTTTGTTCAAGACCATAGCCTATCCCTGACCTGGTAATAGGGTGGCTTCCTTTATACACTATGTCCTGAAAATTCTCCTAAGGCCAAGAGGCAATGTGGAAATACTTCAGTTTAGTCTGCAAGGGCTGGCCCTCCTCTACTACAAGTACTTTCTGTACACCCCATAATATGTATCTCTCAAGGTCCAACAAAGTGACACATGGACTTTGGTTGGAATAACGAAGCCAGAGCTGGGAGAAGCAACTAGGGCACTCATTTTTGCTGTGAGCACACCTAAGATCTTTGGTGCCTGTTATTCCCCATCAAAAGGGAGAAAAACAGAAGAATCGTTACAGTATTACTTATCTGACCCACAAAGTCACTTCTACTGGTGCCTCACTACTGAATGACCTCTGCTTCAGCATTTACAAAATGGCCATGACACTGAGACTACTAAAGATGACCCTGAGGTAACTTTTGGAGCTGTCAACTGAAAATCTTACAAAGAGTATTTTGCCCCTGTGGTTGCTATAAAGTGACCCTGAGGATATGGGGATGGAGACCAAGAACCAGGAAAAAGAGTGAAAGAGGCAGATCACAACTAAATGGGACACCAGAAACAAGATTCTTAATTTCACCACTTTCCCTACTTTCTTCTTCCTCGTGTTTACCTTTTTCATCTCTTTTCCTTTCTTCCTTCCTACCAATCCTTCCTTTCCTTCTCTCTTCTTTCTAGACTCACCTCTCTCGCCTTCCTTGTCTTATATATCTATCTACCCATCATCTATCTTTTATTCTATTCTTCTATTATCTATCCACCTACTATCTATCTTTTATTTTGCGGTATTATGGATTGTCCTAAGGGCTTCACATATGATGAGCAAGTGGTCTACTGCTAAACTATATCGTCACTCAGTACACTTAATTCTAATTTTAGATAGGGCCTTATCAAGTTGACCAGGATGAACTTACTATGTTGCCCAAACAGGCTTTCAAGCTTGTGATACTCCTAAATCTGCCTCCTGAGTAGCTACACCATAATACCCAGTAATCCATCATTCCGGGATTTGGTTGCTAACTTACCCCCGGTGCCCCTGGGAAGGTGGGGCGTGGAATCCCAGGCAGCCCCAGCTTGTTATGGATGGCAGTAGCCGAGACGATCTGGGCTGATGACATGGCAGCCATGTGCTGTAAGGCCTTGTCCTTGGCAGTCTGATCCTTGAAGATGACAGTGACACATTGACTTAATACAGAGCACATGGCTACCACGTGGGTTTAACAGTACAGCCACGAGCACAAAGACTAAAATACAGAGCCACACGGGGGCCAGGAAAGCACACATGCACAGAGAGAAATCAAATGGCCAGGAGGCTGTGACTCTAACTTATGGAATTGGGGCCACTAGCAAGCAATACCTAGTGGCATAGTTGGGTTTTAAACCCTTAATCCATTTTCCAATAGATAGGAAGCCAAACAATGTATTCATTGTTTCTATTTCCAGAAGAATTCTCAATGATGTACCACAATAGGGGTAGGGGTGACCCTGCTTCCAAGTGAAAAGTGAGAAGAAAGGTTATCAGCAGGGGCAGGGCCACCTACAGAAGGTAGAGAACATTGTTTGGGTGCCTGCTGTCACTGAGCCACAGTGCCAGCCCTGCTGGGTCATTCAAGGCCTAGGAACCCTGGCAGACATCTATGGAGGGCCATCTCAGAAGCAGCAGACGGGCGGGGGTGGGGGGCAGCCAAGCAGCATGCTGTCGGGGCACATGCTATGGGGCTAAGGCTACGGTGGTTCCTTTACCAAAGCTCAGGGTGTAAGGGATGCTACAGTCTTTCCTTTCCTAAATGGATCTTTTCTACAAAGCCAAGACTGGTAACATAAAGCTAGCCAAAAAAACAAAAAAACAAAAAACAAAAGTCTGCCAAGCACAGCTAAAATACAGAATACTCAGGTTAGAGAATATACTTACCATGCTTGTTACCTGGATACAATAATAAACAGTTTGTTAAAAGAATCACATACAAAGGCAGGGTTACTTTTCTCTTTAGTTAAAAAAAATACATATGTATATAAACGCAACATTCAGGTGCTATAAAATGCATGTGAATGTGGTCATTTTCTATAATTTAGGAGAGTACCATACAGATGGCTATGCAACAATGACCACGACAGGATTGATCCCTCCCCCAATTCCCTGACTGGTGGCTATGTGATGTAGATGGAACAACTCTCAGGCCTTGTGTGTGGCAGGCCCCATGGGTGCAGCAAGGCTTAAGGGGTGAGGGTCTACACTCAGAGCCCAGAGGTTACTGAAGCAGGAACAAAATAGTGACACCAACACAAACTGTGGTACCTTCTACTGAGCTGCCACTCAGAATTTATGGTGAGGGACAGTGACTGAGAGGACATTAAGAGTCAGCCAGGAGGCAGCTTCCATGTTTACAGAGTTAACCAAAGGTAAGGAATAAACAGGCCAGGCTGCCAAAGAGAAGGTCAAGAGGAGCTTGAGAGAAAAAAAGAAAATCAGACTAGTGAACAATTCTAGAAGCTTCTAACAAGGATGCATTTGGTTCTCCAAAATGTGCACAGCACTTTGCCCAGCACACCAGGAAAACCATGAGAACTGTTCTAAAAGCTCATAACCAAGAGACAGATTCTCAAGGAATAAAAATATTCTATCACAAATGTTTTGAAAGAAAGTAGAAAAATAAGAAGGGAGAGTAGGAGGAGCTAAACATGAATTTTCACATTTCTGTACTTTGTACTCGAGAGCCCTATATCAGCTTTCAGGCTGCACTTGGACACTGTGAAAAGCAGCCATGCCAGGCACCTTCTGCCTCAAGGACACAGTGAAGGCCTGGGGAAGTTTGCTTGATTGCTAGTCCCTGCTAGGGTGACTAGCAAAGATGCTTATGATCTCAGCTGGCACTCTTTCAAGCCAGGTTTTATTGGCTAGTCAGTCAAACCTCTAACCTGAAGCCTGTCCAACCTGAAGTTGATGCAAGTAAAATTTAAGGAGACAGACATATAGGAAATAGGATTTTATGGTAGACCGGGAGCATTTATGTGTCTTAAAGCAGAGCTGAGCCCAACACACACAGATGTCAGTACCAGTCAATCACTTTGAAAGGCCGGTGACTTCATCTGGCCCCACTCATTCCCTCTGAAGGGAATCTACGGGCAATACGGCTCTACTCACAGTGGAGAATGCCTGACACCAATACACACTTGCTAGTTTTTCTTTGGGCCCATCACATTCGACTTCAACCCTGAAGCCACCCTGAAGCCATTCAACCCCTGATAAGGTCATAAAAGCTCTCTGGGCAATTTGCTGAGATGGAGGTAATAGCAGAGGAATGGCCACAGGTGCCTTCCCCATGCTTCATAACTTTAGGACCAGGACTGAGTGATTGATTTAAAACAGCCCAGACCTTTTGCATCTTCAGCTGGTGTGAATTCTGAGGAACTGCAAAATCACTCCAGGACCAGCTCTGCTCCGTGAGAAATCCTGCAGCCTCTCAGAGACCTGTGAGTTCTGTGTTTATAAGATGCTGATGAGAGCAGTGATCCTGCCTACCCCAGTGTGGAGTATGATTGGTATAATTTAGTGGGGCATATAAAACTAAAACCTAGGTCCAGAGAAAAACCAGTTCCTTGAACCTCCGAGACCTACTGGCTATGAGGACCTGCTTGAAACATTTTTCTTTGCTAGGTATGTTTAAAAGTTCTTCACAATATCCATGAAGGCCTGATAGTCTCCTTAAAAAATTTTTTTAACACTTATTAAGTATGTGTGTGCCTACATGGGGGTGGGGGGGAGTCAGAGGACAGTTTGCAGGAGTTAGTTCTCTCCTTCCACTTTGTGAGTCCCTGGGATTGAACTCAGGTCACCAGGCTTGGAAGCAAATGCATTTACCTGCTGAGCCATCTCACCAGCCACATTCCCTTCTTTTAAAACAAAGAAATTAGTCACCATGTAGGGAGAAAAGAAACTATCTTTGCTGTTTGTTTACCTCTCACAGTTTCAGAACAAGATCTGATTCATCTGTTTAATAATTACTGGCCACTCTGGCAGGTACATAAATAAAAACAAAGTTCAAATAAATACAGGAGAGCAAAGGCATTGTTTTCTGTGGTATCTATAGTACCTAGCACTTTCTTGGAGTGAAGCACATGCTTTTAGGGAATCAAGTTCTGGCTTCCTGTCCTACCTAGGGCAAGTCATGCCACACCTGTCATTTTCTTCACATAGGAAGAATTGCACCTTAATTTCTTACACCCTTCTGTGCACATTATAAACACATGTATTTGTAGCTACAAAGGGGGCTGGTGAACTCCATTATAACCAGCACATCATAATCTATAAGGCCAGTGAACTAACAATCAGTAGCAACCTAGTAGTTTGTTCAAATCTGGGTAGCTCTTAGCTGCTTGTCCTAACGGACAGAAAGCCAAATGTGGGACGGAAATCTTATCTCAAGTAGTGGCTCCTGCACTTGACCCACCTGCCTGAGAACAGGCAATTTTCTGTAAATGGACTAAAATGTCTACACTTGTGACTTTGTATCTTTCCAGTAGAAATACTCTATTCATTAAATTTCATAGCAGTGGCCCTTCATCTATAATATACATGTGAAAATTAAAAGGGTTGTGTTGTGTGTGTATGGTTTTTTTTTGGGGGGGGGGGGTTCTAAAATCCAAAGCAACCCTGGAAATAGATAATGAGCACTGGCAGAGCTACATGAAGATCAGGGTGGACACTGGGCGCAGACCCTCTTACCCTGAGATGGGAGTTCAGAAAGATGATCTCTCAGCTGTCATTTGCAACACAGAGACACCCACCTGACTTTGGAAAATTATCACCCTAAGTGTCAAACCTGGGCAAACTGCTTGCCTGTGTCACTGCAGGATAATATCTTGACCTTTTATCTGTTGGTTCCTCTCACCCTCATACAAAAGAAGAGGGGCTGGTGGACCCAGTAAGTCTCAGTCCATGTAAGAAATAAGAAATGTGAGCTACTCTCACACACCAAATTAATTTCACTCTAAGATTTATTTGCACCTCTTGATGTTTCTGAGATGAGGATGAGATTTACAAAGGATGAATGTACTGTGTTATCTTGAAATAGTAGTAAGTCAATATTGAGTTATACTCTGCTTGTCTTAGACCCCAGGAAATACTGAGTATGTGTGTACACAGGAACACAGGAGAAAAAAAATAGGGGTGGGGGGAGGCACCTGGGACAAGTTCATATTCACTGTTCCTTTTGAGCTCATGGCCTGGTGAACTGACAGAGAGTAGCAAATATGGGCTAAAGATGCTGAGAAAATTTGGGCTAGAGGTAAGAGACTCCTTAATCTTACCCTCTTTCCTCACCATTCAATTTATGCCATATATCATCAAGAGCTCCACTGCCCCTACCCCATCTGAACAGCCTGGTATAACTCATAAACTCCTAGGCCTGAAACTTCATAAACTGTTAGTAAGTAAACAGGCTTTCAGATTTCATGAAAACAAGCTCTGTTCTGCCTCCTCTTTGTGATCAAAATGAATGTGGCGTTAGAAAAATACCTGTGTGTAATATACATAATAGAAAGGCAGAATGTGCATGGCCGAAGAGTACTCTCTTCTAGTCCAGGACACTGTATGAACCAGACTCTAGCTATCATATGAGTTTTTCCCTCCTTTCTCATTGGTTTGCAAAAAAAAAATGATCTCATTGTCTCTAGACATTAGCCACAGACAAACTTTAAGGGTAATAAATATAAAGAAAATGCATGCTCCCATATGCAGTGTATCTCAGCTGCCATCCATTAATGAACAGCATGCAATATGTAGCATATATAGGTAACCTGTAAAGTTCTAATATATGGAATATAGTGTGTGTATACAAACCTTATAACACGCCAAATTTATTCATGAACTATCTATCATCTAGGAAAAAGACATATGATGTCACAGAGACCAAGAGTAAAAACCTCTCATGAGCTATTAAACGATTTCCTGCAAACATACTTTTCCCAGCAACATAAAATTACAATGCAAGGGAGGAAAAACAGCAATTTGCTTGAAAAACCACTTTTTCCCCTACCAGAAAAAGACAAAACACAAAATACTTCCCTAAGAATTACTTTTGCAGATGTTTCTAATCAAGCAAAGTGTGGATTCACGTGACCTCTGCAATAATTAGCCATGAACCTTGAGCAGATAAACATCACAAAAACATAAGGTGGTCTGGGCAAAGGATGGGGCACTTGAACGTTTTCTAGCTACGATCTCTAATTTGCTTATCACTGCAGAAGGCGGGAGCAAATACAAAAGGGGCGACTCTGGTCGGGCCACAGCTACTGTGGAGGAGGGAAGCCACATTCAGTGCTGGCCTGACTTGCTGCCTAATGAGTAGCAATTAATTCATGGTATTGTATTCCGAAATGCCGAAGACTCCATTCACATCAAAGAAAAATTTTTTCAAGGCTTTTACACATTGTTCATTTTCAAATGTACAGAGCTATGTTTAGCACTGTGTCATTGTCCATAGTCGTTCTTTTATTCTGATGTGGGCCTTTGGCTTCACAAAGAACTGCAGATGAGGAGCTGGGTAAGTGAGCCTTGAGACTGTCCTAGGAATCAAGGATGTAGGCCAGCTGTGGTCTGGAGCTAGGTCCTGGGAAAAGATACCTTCCTGTGTTGTGTCCTTTTGTGTCTGGGAGCTGGCAGAAGAGTTTTTGAGTGAGAGTTAGCCCTCACTGTTCATCTTTGCCATTTCCTTCAAACTCAGAGGAGAAAGGACAGCTGGAGGGAACCCATGCACAGCACGCTGAGTCAGGGACAGGAACCCTTCTGGGTAGCTCTGAGAAGAACCTGGGCTTGGCACCAGGCAGGCTAAAGATTACGGTCAGATCTTTGACCACAGGCAGGTTACAAAGCTTTTGTGAGCCCTTATGGCCTCTTTGTTAAAGCAGGAGCAAGGGCAGCCCAGATCAGACAGGATGGCAAGCCACTGACCCAACATCCATGCTTCCCCTGCTATGACCTGCAGCTCAGGAGCTCTGGTCTTCACTGCACAATCATGCTTACCAACGTTACTCTAGAGTGTTCTTTAATAGGCTTGGAGGGTGCTTAGCAAGAGATTTCTCAATTCAGGGATAAAAACATAGAACAGAGCTGCTTCAGTTTACCCTAAAAGAAATCTTCAAGGCTTGGTTCACCCTGCACAGAAAGGCAAACAGATTCAGTGCTGGGCTCACACGGTCAGTCCTCCATTGCCATATCCCTGGTGGAGATTCTAATTCCACCCTGTATCAGCTAAAGCACCTCTGAGGTCAAAGAATTCAGGTCATGAAGGCAAGAGAAACTAAAGACTGGAACCTGAAGAAAGTTGGCATGGTTTCCCAAACCCAAGACATGGCCAGAAGGATGCAGTATCCCATCAAGGATTGGGAACTTGTGTTCTGGTCAGGCCCCACTCCTCATGTGTGGCCCAGGGGACCACAGCATGTCTGCCTCCCATGGAGGAGGCCTTATTGGTAACACTGACTGGATGCAGCAGGGAGCACTTGAGCAATACTCCATGGAAGTTCTTGAAGTTGGAAGAATGAAATCAATGGTTTGAACTTTAAGCTCTTTGCTTATTAGAAGGAATGGTGGAAAAATCAAATCACAAAGGGCCCAGGACAGAAATGAAGAAAGGCCTCAGAGTTCATGTAGCTAATAATTTAGTCAGTCACTGGATAGGTAAGAGGCACATGCATCTTCTGCTTGGCTAAGGCACTGTTAGAACTTTTCCTCATTGCACGCCATGGCCAGACACAAACAAATCTGCCCAAGACGGATTCCTGCCAAGGTGAGCACAGAGCAAAGGTCTCATTTCCTCCTCATATTTTCTCATGCTGTGTAATCATTTGAACACAAACACAAGGTAGAAAGGCTGGCTCCAGCCATCTCCCTGGCCATCTGCACAGTCAGGTACGGGTATCATGGTCTCTGCCATCATGGTTCTGGACATCTTGGGTGAAGAAAGAGACTCAGGGCAGAAATCTCTATGTAAAAACTCCGCAGAAGGGGGTGGAGAGATGGCTCAGAGGTTAGACTGACTGCTCCTCCAGAGGTCCTGAGTTCAATTCCCAGCAACCACATGGTGGCTCACAACCATCCATAATGAGATCTGGTGTCCTCTTCCGGCCTGCAGGCATACATGCAGGCAGAACACTGTATAGATAATAAATAAAATCTTAAAAAAAAAAACTCCAAAGAAGAAAATATGCAAAACATGGGAAACCAGCTGCATTATTTTTCCATGCCAGACTGAGTCTCAATCTGTAGAAACTCCAAAAGAGCTAATTTTGATGAATTTGTGGAGAGTAAAACATATCAGTAGGGGAGAATTTCAATTGTTCCAAGTTGGTTCCCAGACCACTATGCTGTCTCCTATGCCCTATCTGAGATTTCAGTAAGATTCCAAATTGCAGGGGACTAGGGAGTCAATAGCAATAAACAAAAGCAACACAGGTGCTGCTGCAGCAGATACAGCTGGTGACAAAAAGCAAACCGCCAGCTCCAAGTTGGCGTCTGTGAATCCTAATCCACCTAACACCACAGACCTAGAGGCCACTTGTCTACTGCATTGTGTGGGTCCCTCTTCAACTTTGCTACATAGCCCGGGTTCATCTAAAAACACACTCACTCCCAGAAGAGCCATGGGTCAGAGGGGCTCTGTCAAAGCAGGAAAGCATCCTCAAAGATAAGCTCCCAGAGGCCTGGAGGAAGCACTTTTGCTTCTTTCTTAGGCATTTTGATCAAGATAAGATAAGTCCTTGAATGTGTTCGAATTGCCACTATCTTGGTGCTGGGCCACAAATGCCTTTCATTCCTTTCTCCATCATCGGGAGTTCTTCTTGAGTGTCTACTTCAGCGGCTGACACCATCCTCCCTGCTCTGATGCACTGTTTCTTAGTGCCATTCCCTATTTCTTTTCTCCTTTTCACACTGTTATGGATCCAACCACACCAGGAAAGCACTCAGCCCCTGGGCTATATCCCCAGCTATCCCACATGACCATGGCCTGTATCTGGGGTCATCCCAAGTGACCAAGTCCGTCTTCTGAGACTGCTGTAAATGCAGAGGGAGTCTTGTGCTGGTGTCAGGGGCAACAACAGGAACTCTTGGTAGACAATGAGGGACACCAGGCGTAATACAACTTTAGGGCCAGATGGGGACAGAGTTTTTTCCCTTGGTTTTATTTTATTAAAGTAACAAAAGAAAGGCTGGGGGAGGGGAGGGAACCTATGTTTAGTCAGGGAAAAAGAGAGGTTGGAGGAAATTAGAAAAAGCACAGAATAATGGTTTTCCTCTTGATTGTTCACTAACAACAACAAAGTGACTTCTGGAGTACACAAACCTAAGTATTGTGTTTTGCTTTTTGAGATGTAGCTATGGTTGGCCTAGGAGAAGAACCTTAAATTTGTGACAATCCCCCGGCTCCCCAGTACCATCATTACAGGTAAGAGCAAGCATACCTGACCATGTAGTGACTTTTATATACTTTAAATTTAGCAAAAAGTTAAAACTTCGTAGTTAATTCTGATGCATGTGCCCAGCTCATCAGTGTTCCTTTAAAAGACCCAACTTTAACAAGTTCAGGGTCTCCCCCCTCACCGTGTGTGTGTGTGTGTGTGTGTGTGTGTGTATCAATCACTCTCCACCTTATTGTTCTGAGACAAGGCTAGGCTGGTTGCCTAGCAAGTCTAAGGAATCCTGAAGGACCATGCCAGCACCAGGATTGTAGGTAGACACGTGGTGTGGCCCCGAACCCAGCTGAACATAGGTGCTGTGGATCTTAACTCCAGGACTTCCTGTTTGCTTGGCAACTTTACTGATTGCCATTTCCCAGCTCTTAACATACTACATTTTAAATGTGTTATTGAAAATCTTATTCAGGGGTATGGAGAGATGGTGCAACAGTTAAGAGTACTGGCTGCTCATCCAGAGGTCCTGAGTTCAATTCTCAGCATTCACATGGCAGCTCACCACTGTCTATAATGAAATCTGATGCCATCTTGTGGTGTATAGAACTCTCATGTACATCAAGTACATATAAATAAATCTTTTAAATTAATCTTGGTCAGAAGTCCTATCATATATTCTACAGACTTAAGAACAGAACCAATATTCATAATTCTCTCTTTAAAAACACTGAGGAGGGTGGGGCGGTGGTGGTTCACGCCTTTAATCCTAGCTCGCTGGAGGTAGAGATCTCTGTGAGTTCGAGGCCAACCTGGTCCTCAAGGTGATTCCAGAACAGCCAGGGCTGTTACACAGAGAAATCCTGTTTGGGGATAAAAGGAAGGAAGGAAGGTAGAAAGGAAGGAAGGAAGGAGGGAGGGAGGGAGGGAGGGAGGGAGGGAGGGAGGGAAGGAAGGAAGGAAGGAAGGAAGGAAGGAAGGAAGGAAGGAAGGAAGGAAGGAAAAAAAGCTGAAGAGGGAGACCAAAGCAGTCATAGTAGGGGCAGTGGAGGCTAACTGTAAGGGACAACTGTAGGCCACTGAGTAGGGCCCAGGCTGTAGAGGAGCCCCTGGTCCAGGCACCTACTACTCCTACCACACTGTCATAGTTTAGGCACTAACCACTAACTAGGCTGGTGCCTCCAGCTTGTCCTCTCTTACTAGCCATCTTCCTAGAGCAAGCTGCAAAGTCTGTCCAGAAGGGCCTTATGAATATCCTCTGTGTGCTCCCTCCCTAGCACCTTGGGCAAATACTGCCCCCCCCTTCAGTGAGATCACACAGGGCTGCTGCAATCATTGCCCAGAAGCCACCTCAACTGTACTCTTCAGGGTGCTCCAGATACCCTACCCATATGAAAAATTAATAGAGTCCTCAATGCCCAGTTTTAATTGTCTCCCCTCCACAGAGTTGTTTTCAATGCCCCATTCTTGGATCAGGTGCTCTTTCTTCTCTTGGTCCTGTTTCAGGTCTACTGCAGATTCCTGGCTAAGGGAACCGACCAGGGCATTAGCACAAAGTTTAGTGTTTCCCCAGATTACCAGCTCTACTGAAGTCAAGGCCTACGATGCACCAGGTTTGAAGAAACCCCAGAGGGCTGAGTGAGGCAATCACTCCCTTGTTTTTAAAGTTCAACAAAACCTTTTCCTGTGTGCTAAGATGGAAACAGACTTGGAGTCTGCACCCCTGGAAGATGATGAAGCCTATAGTCACTCTGAGAACCAGTCAGTAACAAAACAGCTGACCTTTAGAATTTATACTAACAGATTTTCAGGGTGACTGCAACTGGAACTTTCACCGAGAATGCCATTAAGAGAGGTTCTGTCACCTCTGTAAGTCGTGGTTTTTTTTTTTTTTTTTTTTTTTTGCTCTGAGAAACACAAGCCTTGAACACATACTGCAAGTGGGACACTAAGGCTGAAATAATAGCCTGCCCTCCCCCAGGGGTTAGAGGATTCCTTGGCCTTCTGCCTGAGGCAGAGATGGTGGTTTCTCAAACTATATTCCATAGAACAGCCAAAGGACAATATAGAGCTAAGGATCTAAGAGGGGTGGGTGTCGATTAGATCCACTTTTACATTTCATGTTACAGTTTCATTAAGATTTCCAACTTAAAAGGAAAGGAGACCCTGGTTTTAGTATTCACAGGAGGTGCAGACACGCCCCCCCTTCACCCACCCACTCCAAACACACATCCCACTTTGATCTCTGGGTATATATGGAGACATGGTTAGTAGCCTGGAAAAAGCATTGCCAATGAGAACAGACCAGTGGTAGCCAAGTCATCTGTCACCTTCTCCAACAAGCCTCCTATATCTTTCTCAAGGAAAACACAGTATCTCATGTAATCTTGGCCAATTCCTGATACCCCTTCTGCATACCTGGGAGCTATTTGTGTTATTTTCAAGATGACTTCAAATTGTGTAGTGAATTTATCTCATCAGATAATGTGGGAGTTCAACTAGGACAATCAGCCTGTTCCCGTGGTGAAGTCAGTGAAGATACCCAGCACTGTGTCTTTCCAGTGTGCTGCTAGATACCAGAGGCCAGGAGAGAAAGCTGAGACAGGACTCTGAGATCGCTTCCTCCATGCAAGACCCATGTTCTGCTGATGGCTAGTGAAGCAACATCAGACAGCAATGTCCATGGGACACATCACTGACAAGTAGATACACCAACAGCCAGCCTTTTTTTTTTTCTCCTTGACTGACCTGAGGCCCTTAGAGCAGTGAAAAGGCACCACCATCCACTAAGTTACTGGTGACCACCAGTGTCTACTCCAAATTACCTCCATATATTAGCTCCATGGTACAATGTAGACTCTTAGCAGAAGGGCTGTGTGTCGGGCTCCAGGGACTGAGGGGTGGCCACTTCTCTACACTATGCTGGCATGAAGCCTTCTGCTAGTTTAGGATTCTGAAAGAGCTGAGTTCAAATCCCTTTTTGGATCTTTGTGAGTCTTGGTAGCCTCTGTCAAGTCAATTAGGAACTTGAACCACTGAACTATAATTTCTTGCATACTTTTTTCTTGAGTTAAGAACAATGTACAGCTAACTTGTGGGCTTCAATGAGAACATAGAAGGTTGCATCAGAATTAAACAGCTGTCCTTGAAATCCCAGAGACTAAAGGGCATTCTTTAGGCACATGGTCATGATGCTCCCTCCATATCAAAGCATGGCTCTTTCTGCTATCAGCCAACAGTGCCCTATATCTCAGAGTACCATTTACATGGCTACTTCTGGGACAGGAAACTGGCTAACAAGAATCCACCTATCAGTGCCAAGCCTGGGACATTTGGTAGGAATTCGCTGATGTAGAGAGACACAGAGGACTTCATTTCTTTTTCTTTTCTTTCTTCCTTTTTGTTTTTGTTTTTGAAGAAAGGGTTTCCCTGTGTAGCGCTGGCTGTCCTGGAATTCAGAGATCTGCCTGTCTCTGCCTCCTGGTGCTGGGATTAAAGGCGTTCCACTACTACCCCATGAGGGCTCTATTTCTACAAGAATAGCATGAAAGAAAAGAATGAAAGAAGCCACAAAAAGGCAGTGGCACTTCTCAGGGTAAAATTCTGAGCCTGCCACCTTGTGTTTACCCCGAATGGTGGGTTGAAAGTGGGGAGAAAGCATTCTTTTTTACTATTTGGGAACAAATATATAAAAACAACTATGTCTGTATGAATACAGGTGTATGCATAATACCATGACACATTTGATTTTAAAAAAAAAAAAAGAGTTGAAAAGCTTCCAAGAGATTTCTCATACCTTAAGGGGATCCCTTCTGAGGCAGACAGTTTTTTATCACCTTTTGAGGTTTCCACCCAGCCCTCACCCCCACCCTCATCCTCACCCCCCACCCTATAAACCTACAGGGAGCACACGCATAGTGGAGAAATAGTTTGTCACATCATAGATGGAAATACAAAATTGGTATCTATAAACTTCTTTGAACATCATTAATTCATTAGCCTAGAGAAACTAGAATCAGAGTGAGAACTTGAGCAAGCACATCCACATAGAGAGTATAGCACTTTTGGTTAAAAAGCAAGGTCTAGAAAGTTCCTTTAGCCTTCCAACTGCTCAGCCAGTGCAGCTCAAAGCCAGCCACCGTCAGCCACAAGTGCGAGCGAGCGAGCAAGCATGCTGCCCACTGAAGAGCAGTGTTCAGTGTTCCTATGTTCCTTCCTACCCTAGTTCTGTGCCAGTCAGCCAGGTTTGCAATTTTAAAGCTGATGGATTTGGGAAAGGGGTCCCAGTGTTCAGTACTATGAAATGACACTGTTTTGGTGTGGAATAAAGCCACAAAAGTAATGAGTGAGTTGGGGGATGGGGGTGAGACAATATGATCCTAAATTAATTTTTACTATGAACTAAAGACCTTCCCAAAGGCTGTGGATTATTGCATTGAAGAGACATAAAAGGCGTGCACACTTCACTATAAACTCCGGAGCAGGAAAAGAAATTTGAAATTAAAAAATTACCAATGCCTTAAATTTTTAAATTTTTATGTATTAATGTGAAAGGTATTTGGTTATAAATGAGGCACATATAAAAAGCTCTACATAAACCTGCACACGAATTTGAGAATCTAGTTATCTCCAAGACCCATATCAGTAGATCTCTTTGTCTCTCTCTCCCTTTTTCTGGATTTTTGAGATGGTATCCCATTATGAATTTGTAACAATCCACCCTGCCTCTGCCTCCTAGTACTGGGATCACCGGTATAAGCCACCATGTCTGCTTGAGACAGCTCTACTAAAAAGACCTATTTAAAAAACAGCATGTCAGACAATGTGGAAGACATCTGATGAAAATCTGTGATGAAAGAGACATGTAAAAATGTATTTCCTTAAGATTACTATTATTTATTTTATTTATGTTATTTATGTGTGTTTTGATGGCAGAAGCCAGAAAATGGCATCAGGTTCCCTGGAACTGGAGTTGCAGATGGTTATAGCTGCCACCAGGATGCTGGTAATTGAACTTGTGTTCCCTGGAGGAGCAGCCAGTGCTCTTAACCACTGAACCATCTCTCCAGCCCCATAAATATTTTTAAAAAGAATATGCTAGAAACCCAAATTAGAGTCATTTCTAAATGTGTGTTATAAAGTCGTTTCACAACTCGGGATGATTTCTTTTTTCTTTTTTTTTTTTTTTAAAGTATGGATCAACTGTTTCTCTAGGTACAGATTGCTAGCCCAATGCTACAGGACAGTTAACAGAATATTTTTATTTTGTTTTTTTTAATCATGTTTCTGTGCTGAAGTTATCAAGACAGCTCTCTGCTGCGATTGCGTTGTTACTGGGAACACGCACACGCTCACACACACAGGGAGTTTAATGTGAGGCCAGTACAGAAACAGAGAGATTAGACACAAAGAAATGTAAACAGCCCTCACATGCTAGGAAGCTAGGTTACAAGAATCCCGGCACCAGGCATTCACCAGTCACCATGGAAAACAGGAAGTGAGGTGCATAGCAACCACGAGCCAAAAAGCAGAAAAGCGCATACCTTTAGCTTGGAATGAAAATCACGAGATTTCCTTCTGGCAAGAACCTGAATGTGACTAGACACCTGCAGGGTAGGGGAAGGGAGGAAAACAAAGGAAAAGCCTGTAACCATGGAGATGAAAAGCCCCCTACAACTGGGCAAGCCAGACGTACCTTAATGGCGGCTTGAATTTCTCGAACTTTCTTTCTTGCTAAGACCTGTATATGACTAGACACCTACATTTTTCGGGTTTATGCGGGGGAAACAAAACAAGAAAAAACAAAAAACAAAAACAAAAAAACAAACAAAAAAAGGAAATCAAATATAAAATCGCTATTCCTTGGGAGGGGCAGGGTGGGGGGAGGTTATTTGCATCTCAACGAAGCTCTGCGGTTAGGAACATACAGTCCCAGCCAGACACCAAGCCCCCAGCACTGATCTAAAGCTTTACAAACCACAGGGTCCTCAAGGCAGTGACTTGGGCAGGCTCACCTCCCATGTTCCCACCTGAAGAGATCACAGGTGTGTTGGGGAGCCATGAGTCGGGGAGAGGAGGGATGCGTTTTTATGAAATTAAAAAGGCGGGGGTAGAGATATATGAAAATATTTACACCTCGGTATCAGGAGGGAAACACCCCTTTCTCAATTTAGAGCTGACTGTCCATAAATTGGCCTGTCCTATACAATCAAAGCTGAGGCTGGGAGGGGGGTTCTGATCTGGAGGACTCTAGATTCTGTGGCAAATGCTGAAATAACACTGACACATGAATTAGATCTCCAAGACAAATGGGACCCAGTTAGCAGAGCTTTTCTTTTTTTCTTTTTTTTTTTTCTTCCTTAAAATTTCTTTAATCCTTTTACTCTTTTGGGAATCAACTAGGTGCCAAGTGGATCTGCATACTATTACAAAACGAAATGTGTGAATACAGCTAGCCAGCCAGCCAGCCAGCCAGTTAAAACTCTGGGTTGAAAAAACCACTCAGCTTGGCTGAACAACATACTGGAGAGGTGTGGCCAAATACAGCGTACAGGCACCCTGAGGATGGTGCCGTGTTTGGAAACAAGGCCAGGTAGGCCTCTGACACACACTGGGCAGGCAAACCAGCATCTATTTCAGTGGGACTTGATTAAACTTTAAAATGCCCCAAGTTAAGGGGTCACCAGGCAAGTGACCAGAGCTCACTGGCCAAAAGCCAGTTCAGCACTGCCATCTGCATTGGGAGATTCTGAACCTTCCCATTACAAGTTCAAAGGCCTGGTCTTTCTGGCAGTTTCAAACTCATTTCAAACTCTCCAGTGACTCTGACAACAGGACTCGGCATTGTCAAGGATCTTTTGGAGGTTAAAGTTGTTTTTCTGAGTTTCAATAATTTGTTTTCTTCCCGTTTCCAGAAAAGCAGGGCTCCCCATCCTCTTCACCCCTCCATCTGGCTCCTGCTGATACTCATTTTCACCCAGACTCTTGTCTGAGGCCCTGACTCAATGAGGGCCATGGCTGGGTGCATCCCCAGCAGACAGGCCTGCCTGCCTCTGTGCTGGCAGGAGGCCACCCCTTTCTGCTGACTCAGCATGGGGCCAGCACAGGCAGCCTTTCTGGGGGACAGCCCAGCCCCCTGATCCACACTCCAGAAAGCAGAGCTGGAGGGGAGAGGGAACAGGGCTACTGCTGCTCAGCCTTAAAGAGACATGGGGGAGTTGGCTGCATTCAGGCCTCAGTTATCCCCTCACCTCCCTTTAATTATTTTGAGATGAGGTCTCTCACAATGTTGTCAAAGTGGTCTTGAACTCCTGGGTTCAAAAGATCCTGAAGCCTCAGACTCCCAAGTAGCTGGGATTAGAGGTAGCATATGCTACCACATCTAGCTAGCTGCAGCTGCTGAACTCTGTGCCATGTAATTCCATATATAGGTTAACATTAAAAAAAAAAAATGTTTTCCATCAATGACCCATCCATTACATGGGTCATTTGTTTTCCTTTCTTTTTTTCTGATTTCAGAGACTGATCTCCCACCCATTCCAATTGTGAACTTGATCACATCAGTAATATGGGCTGCTCTGTATCCAAAAAACCAGGGAAGGTAGAGCCCTGGCCAGAGTCAGAAGAGAATACCCACTCCTGTTCTGCAGCATCTAAAAATTGTAACTGCTTTATAGTTACAGCAGCAGAGGCTGACAAAAGGCCATTGCTAAAGAAGCCACAGTGCCCTGGAAGTGTATCGCTCAGTATAGTATTTAGGCCATTGCTAAAGGCCACTGGCATGGCTTCACTGAAAGCATGACAATTACGTAATCGTTTCAGGATATTAAAATGCACAGAACCTCCAAATCTCTTGGCTTGCCAGGGTAAGTGCACCTGCAGCCTTCTGCAACTCTGGCAGATGTTAGGGAGGTGGAATTGAAAACACCTGAGCAAGGGGAGGTTCAGATACTGGCTTGGCAGTGAACTGTGCCACATGTATATGACAGCACACTAGTGCATGCTCAGGTCACGTGGTAAGAGTGGAAAAAGCCACTCCAGGACACCTACAGGGTAGACTCCTTACAGGGCACTGGGCCTGGGGCTCCTAGAGCTGAAGCACGGCAGCCAAGGCAGCCCAACGTCTCCGGGCCATTCGCTGACATGCAAACCTTGCAGGCGGGTACTGTACCTGCTTCCTGGTCCTTGTCTTCCCTGTTCTGAGTTTGATGTATCTGGCTATCAATTCATTTCTACCTGCAAGAAAGAAGAATTTATAATAAGGAAACTACATAAAGATAAGTAAGCAAAGCCCTTAAAACAGCGGTTCTTGACCTTTTTTTTTTTTTTTTTTTTTTTTTTTTTTTTTTTTTTTTTTTTTTTTTTTTGGTTTTTCGAGACAGGGTTTCTCTGTGTAGCTTTGGAGCCTATCCTGGCACTCGCTCTGGAGACCAGGCTGGCCTCGAACTCACAGAGATCCACCTGCCTCTGCCTCCCAAGTGCTGGGATTAAAGGCGTGCACCACCAACGCCCGGCAGACCTTTTTTTTTTTTTTAAAGATTTTATTTATTATGTATACAACATTCTGCTTCCATGTATATCTGCACACCAGAAGAGGGTACCAGATCTCATAACGGATGCTTGTGAGCCACCATGTGGTTTCTGGGAATTGAACTCAGGACCTCTGGAAGAGCAGTCAGTGCTCTTAACCTCTGAGCCATTTCTCCAGCCCTGGTTCTCGACCTTCTTAATGCCACAACGCTTTGATACTGTTCCTCATGTTGTGACCAACCATAAAATAATTTCATTGCTGTAATTTTGCTCTTGTTATGAATCATAATGTAAACATCTGGTATGCAGGATATCTGATATGCTACTCCAAAGAGCTAGAGACCCACAGATTTAGAAGCACTGCCCAAGAAACTAAGATTAGAAATATGATTGAAGAATTTTAAATTGGAGAGGGTGGAGAGATGGCTCAATGGTTAAAAGCAGTGGCTGCTCTTGCACAGGTTCAGTTTCTAGGACCCATGTGGCGGTTTATAATCCTCTGGAAACCCAGTTCCAGGGGATCTGATGCCCTCTTCTGGTCTTCATGGACACTGCATGCATGCAGTACACATACATAAATGTATGCAGACGGAACACTCATATACATCAAATAAAGATAAATCCTAAAAGAAAAAAAGAATTTTGAATTGGAGGTGGCTGGTGGTGTGCTTGCCTAGTCCTGGGCTAGCTCCCTAGACCATATAAACCAAGTATGATATTGCACATTTGTATCGACAGCACTTGGGAGGTGGAGGTAAGAGGGTCAGAAATTTCAGATCAGCCTGGGTTAGATGAGACCTTGATTTTTTCTGATTTAGTTGGAGCTTTTTCAGTTTATTCCTGACAGAAAAACAGCATACTGTCTGGGAAATTAAGATAAAGATCACTTAACTTTACATTTAATCCCAGCACTATGGAGGCAGAGGCAGATGGATCTCTGAAGACAGCCTTATCTACAGAGCAAATTCCAGGACAGCCAGGGCTACACAAAGAAACCATGAAAAAAAAAGAAAAAAGGAACAAAGGAAGAAAGGAAGGAAGGAAGGAAGGAAGGAAGGAAGGAAGGAAGGAAGGAAGGAAGGAAGGAAGGACCTGTGTAATCTTGTTTGCTAGCACCTGAAGAACTGGGAGTGCTGAGTTGGAAAGGGGACAGACACAGACACACAGACCTACAGGGACACACACACGCTCTATTGTAGTCTGAAAGAAAATGAGCCCAGTCCTGTTTTAGACTTTATATCTCAGTGTCATTTTCTTCTTCATCCAAGCTTCTCCCTGTGTCACCAGTTTTATAGACACAGGAGAGTGAGCATCTTGTGGCTGTCCAGTAGAGCAATGAAGGGAAACTCAACAGCATGATGGACGCAGAAGACGCCCAGAATGTGGTGTTTGCACGAGCAGCTAACTGTTCTCATGTCTGTGTATGTGTACATATAGGGGGGAGTGACTCAACCTTCTCCAAGCTTTATAGCCTTGAACTAAGAAAAAACATCTGAACAGAAAAACCTTTCATTCTTATGCTGTCAGAAAACGGAAATTTTAAACAGTGTGATATGGAAGAACTATGCTCTGAGAATGAAAACTCTTAGAATGGACCCTTCTAAGAGTAGTCCAGTGAGTCACTTCAACCTGTTCGAGATTCATTATTTCCCGGCCTTTAATCCGCTCCTTTGGGAAGACCAGGACTAAAGTCAATCAATCCAGCTTGTGCTTCTCTGGCCTTGTTGAGCCAGATCATGCATCTTTTTTTTTTTTTCCTTAATCTTTTTTTGTTTTTGTTTTTTGAGACAGGGTTTCTCTTTGTAGCATTGGCTATCCTTGATCTATAAACCAGGATGCCTCCAAACTCACAGAGATCCTCCTGTCTCTGCCTCCAAGTGCTGGATTACCACCACCTGGCCCCTGCATCACTTTCAAGGCATGCATTAACATGGCATATTGGAAGCAGAAAATGCACCTGAACTATCATGGCACTGTCACATAGACTGTATTCTGTGTCTGATTTTCCAAACACAATGCACACCTGAAGAGCTCAAGAACTGTCTTCTTATCCTAACCTGTCCTTACTTACTCTTAACTTTGTCATCTTTTAGACTCCTCCAGGTGCTCTTCTTATAGGACTTCACACATAGCCTATATGGCTTTCAAGGGAGGCTTTGTGTCCTCCTGTACCCTTGGACTATCCTCTGCCTGCCTCCCTTTCAGAAGAGCATGCAGAACTAGAAATGGTCACAGTGTGAAGCAGAGCGTGCCTGTCACCCTCTCAGCCTAGACCCCACTCTGAAGATGCTGTCTACCACTACGTTTATTACTTTTTTTATTTTATGTATATGGTTGCTAATTTGGGGGGGTGGGGATTGTTTTTGGCTTTGTTTGAGACAGGGTTTCTCTGTGTAGCCCTGCCTATCCTGGAACTTGCTTTGTAGACCAGGCTGGCCTCGAACTCTCAGAGATCTGCCTGCCTCTGCCTCTCGAGTGCTGGTATTAAAGGTGTGTACCACCAACACTCAGCTTTGGATATGGTGTTTATCAGCATGTCTGTGCATCATATGTATGCCTACTGCCTACTGAAGCCAGACAAGCATGCCAGATCCCCCAAGACTGGAGTTATAGATGGTAGTAAGCCACCATGTGAAAGCTGTTCCTCAGATACACCCCTCACCCTGTTGTTTCCCCCCTCCTTTCAGAACTGCTGGTATTTTTTAAGCCCCCAATACAAAACTTTCCATTTATTTCTACTCCCATTTCACACTATTAAATTGAGCCCATCATTCCAGCCTGACAAAATCTTTTCAGATCCCAACTCTGTAACTGAATGTATCTTTTCCAGAGCATTTAGAGGAGAAGGGCTTCTGAATTCGGTTTGGGGGAGTGGCTCTGTGAGCATCCCCTTTCAAACTTCTCTCTGCCAATATCTCCTGTAGTGTCATTGGAGCCTACTTGTCCATCTCTCAGAAGGCTGTGCAGATTTTGCAATTTGTCATAAAGGCTCACTGACAGCCGAGCCCAGCCAGGAGTGCCTAATTACCAGAAACCAGACCTGAATGACAATGTTCACAGATCAGCCGAGCACCCTCCAACCCAGGGCCCTCTCTGGGCAGCCATTCAGGGCTGGTTAAGTGGCCAGGGCTCTGTGCGACATGCAATTTCACCTGGACCTTGTCCAGGTGGCACAAAAGAGGCTCTTGCCCCAAACTTGCTTATTTTCTGTGATTTTCTATTTCTCACAGCATCGGGTTGAAGGAGTAAGATCTCTATATAGGACAGTCACAATTGCCCAAGATCCCCGAGCCTATGCAAATGGCACTGTGCTTTAATCATGCTGGAAAATGATTCTAAAGGCCACTTCTTCCACAACAGTTCCTTACTGTAGAGATGTGCTGAGCACACCTCTCAGGTCATTTCATTAAAGCTCAGTTTAAGGCAGGTGTGGGAGGTAACAGCTTACACAAGAACCCACATTAAAATAAGAGGAGAGCTTATCTTACTGTCAAATTCTTGTTCCAGAAATGAAAAAGAACTTTTTTTTGGGGGGGGGGGGGTGCTTTGATTTTTACAGACAAGGTCTCTATGTAGCCCTGGCTGTCCTGGAACGAAGAAGAGATCCCCCTGCCTCTGCCTCCTCAGTGTTGGGATTAAAATCGTGCACCACCACACCCGGCTAACAAAACCACTTTATAAGGCCTGTTTTTTTTTTTTTTCTTTCATGCCCTACTTCAGAATTATTTCTGTCTTCTAGATATTAAAACTGCCTGTTTTAACTTATGCAAGACAATGCATAAACGTCCGAGCAATTCTCTTGCAAGCAATGTCCTAATATGGCTTGTAAACTGTGATTTCAACTCTCTCCGTCTAACTCAATTACTGTACTATATGGTTTAATCTGGAAGTACAGGCTAATCTATTACCTGGATCAAATTATTTTAAACAATTTTTTAAAAATAGTAAATACACAGAAATCCTTTAAACCAAACCAGAAACTGTATGGTTGAGTATTAAAATTTTTTACATTTATTTCTAAATCTTTTCCTGAATTAAAATATTCTGACTTACTTGGAAAACAAGAGTGGCGTTCCAACTGTCTGGGTTTGTCTGTGACCCTGAGCACTACACGATTCAAGTGTTTGCATTAGAGGCCAGAGAAAAATGTTTTCATATTGCACTAGCACAATCTCCTTTTACTGCCTTGAGACAGGGTCTCTCACTAAACCTGAGTTCAGCTCGGCATTTCTCATCTAGGCTAGCTTCACAGCAAGCCCTACACTCCTCCTGTGTCTGTTCCACTCTATCTCAAAAAACTGGTTTTGTTTTGTGTGTGTGTGTGTGTTCTGGGGATCCAAACTCAGTTCCTTGATTTTACCCACAAAGCCATAATAGTCCCCCACTTGGACTTCTGTAATAAATGTCTCTCAAAGCACAGTGTCTATAAAGCTCATAACCCTCAGCTGAACTGTGTAAGTTTCCTATTCAAAATCTGGGACAGACACCACAACAACCCAGAAATGTGGAAACTGAGAAGGGCATCCAGTCGGCACTCAGGGGTCTTGCCTTTAGAAATGTTCGCTCTTTCTTCTCCAGTTCTCCTGTGCTTTTCCATGAACAGTGTGAAATGGACTTCTAACAAGGTAAACTTAATTTTACACATCTCCCCACAGTTTCTACACATTATCTGAAACAACTCTGGTTTTCGATTGTGACTTCTGAAATATCTATATATATGAATGGAATAACTTGTGGACAGGACCCATATCTAGACAAGAAATTTATGTATGTTTAAAATAAATATGCATTTATCAACTAGCCTGTAGGAAATATAATACATTTAAAAAAATACACATGTAACAAGGTTTAACTACAACCTGTCATATGAGGTCAGACCTGGAGGTTTCAAATGCACTCTAGATTTCTGTATTAGGGATAGTCAGGATGTATTTAATCTTCCTGTTTGTTTAGGGTTTTTTGTTTGGTTTTTTTTGTTTGTTTGTCTGTTTTGTGTTTTTTGTTTTGTTTTGTTTTTTGCGAACAGGTCTCATGTAGCCCAGGAAGATGACCTTGAAGTTCTAAACCATCTCCTCCACCTTCTAAGAGCTGATCTTGCAGGTGTATACAGTACCAGAGCCACCAAGACCTGTTTTGTTGTGAGGTGAAGGCATCTAAAGCTTCTCTGGAACATATCATTACCTAGAATGACAAAGGCAATCTGGCTGGCCAGTGATGCTAACCACTGAGACAGATAATAGCTTATCTTATCAAGTAGGAAGGATCCTGGGACTCTGGTAAACCATACTAGCCATCCAGACCTGCTGAGCTTGCTAAGCCCATTCTCCATGCTTGCCATGGGAGGTTACAGGCCACACAGATCACATGGCATTTTTCTGAAACATCCCTGTTCCTCAAGAGCACTGTCATGTTTCATTATTAAATTTCACTTCATGGCACAACTCCAACAGAGGTACATATAAGCATGAGCACGCATGCACACACACACACACACACACACACACACACACACACACACCACACACACCACACCACACACACACACACACACACACACACACACACACACACACACACACACACACACATCACACACCACACACCACACACCACACACCACACACCACACGCCTGCCCGCCCTCTCTGGTCTAAGACCTTGTGACCAGGGTTGTTTCTCTTACAGGCAGAGGCTTAGCCTATCCTGCCACCGTCCCCAGTCCTTACACGTCTGACTTTAATGTTTGACAGAAGGCCTGCTCTCTGGCTTTTCCTGTCCATACTGTACCTTCTTGCTAAGGTACAAGATGGAGAGAATTCGCTGAAAAGCAAAGCATTCACACTGACTGAGCTTCTAAATCCAGAGGGGACTGGTTAACATGGTTGTGGGCTGCATATGTGAAGGAAAGTGGCCTCAGGTCATGTTTGAGGCTCAGCAAATTCTGGGTCTGTGGCTACAAATTGTAGCCCAGAGACACTCAGCTTTAACAGAGTAAGAGCCACTTTGTTATTGGATGGAGTCAGATTGCCTGAGAGAGGAAGAATAGAGTGTCCCTGCTACAGCCAGAATAAAGAAACTCAACTTCAGACATGGCTCCCAGGGTCTCAGAAGTATAGAAAGGGTTCTGGCCCAATACTGAAGGAAAGAAACCTCAGTTGCCCTTCCTCCTCCAGTGGAGCTATGTGAGGACCCCTCCCCACCCCACCCCTGTCTTCTATGTAAAAGAATGGGAAACAGAACAGATGTAAGATAACATATCTAACAAATGCTGTTATCAGAAAGTCACTGATCTATGTAGAGCTATAGGGTTAGTCATATACCACCCTAAATCCTGATCTAGCCCAAAGGGCTATCAATTACTAGGATGTTGTTTAAGAACTCTTAAGAGTTTCCTGTGTAACTGGTGGACAAGTGTTCTCATGAACTTGAATGTCCCTGCTGATTTCTGCACATGTAGAGTCCACCCACCTTTTTGACAGCATCGTCCTCCCAGAATTTTGACCTGGTACAAGACCACCAAAGACCCCCTCTTTTCTAAACACCTCTGGCTCTTGAAATGACAGTATACAGGTCTTCCCTTGCCTGCCCTACCCAGCATCTCAGTGTTAGCAGAGCATACTCTCACCTGAGACTAAGCAGCCCTATATCTAAATTTTCTCTTGGACCATCACCATAAAGCCAAGAAAAAGTGGGAAGAAGCAGTGAGAAGCCTTCCAACAGTACCACAGCCATGGGGTGAGGGGAGGGGAATTGGAAGGAGGCTCTGCCTTCCAATGCCAGCAGTAAAACACAGCAGAGAGAGGAGGTTCCCGAAGGATCGTCTCAGACAAGATGGCATTAACATATCTCCTCACCCTAGATTCATTCTCATTAAGCTGGAGTCCATCTAAATGAGAGGGAAAGCTAATCTAGAATGTAAAAACTAATAATCAAGAGGTGCAGGAGTAGGGGGACACTGCAGGAACCAAGTGTCACTAGCTGAGCAGAGGTCTGGGGGTATGCATCTGCAGCCCTGGCCAGAGGAGGCAGTCACTGGTCTTTCTTTACTAACATTAAGGCTTAATAATTAGTTACTACCACCACCACAACCTGCCCTGGCATAGTGGGAAGTGGGGGAGGCCCGCCAAGGGGGAAGATACCCACTGGTCAAACCAAAATGGGTGTATCTGATGTAACACAGGATAGACGAGGGTAAAGCAATGCCACCCAAGAGTTTATAATGTTTATAGGCTCTCCAAAGAGGACCTGGCTGGGTGGCCCTACTGTGTGCTCTCATGGTGCCCAGTCTTCTTGTGGCTATGAGGCTTTCACATCCAAATGCTTAAACATGACAGAGCAGCCCTTTCCCTGTCCCCTAACACACACCAAGCAGGAAGCTCCACAGAGCGTGAGGCAAAGCTGGATTTCTGTTCAGTGTACCGAGGCAGGCCATAGATAGACACGAACAGATAGAGTGGATGTCCCCACAGGAGAGATGCAGGATCAGTTTGAGAGAGTGACTTCATGAAAAGGGGCATTTCAATCATCCCTGGGCACCATCAAGGAGGAAGTAGCCAGGCCAATGTCTCAGTTAATCCCCAATATAAATCATTGACCAAAACTCAGTGCCAACATGGAAAATCACCAGGAAAGGCCAGGGCACTTTTCTAGGTTGTCAGGGGTGAGGACTGCATGTTCCTGAGCTAAAGGTCTACAAAGGAACTGGTGGTGATTTCCTGAGATGACCGGTCTCTTCATTCAGGGGCACAGGAGAACAGCTGGTCAGTTATAAGTTCAGGTCTCCCTAGAATCTCAGTAAAGTGCCTGGTAATAACTCAAGTTCTAGCTTCCCAGGAGTGTCATCAGTCCACCACCTGGATAGCATTATCAAGTGACAACCCCATAAAATATCTTCATCATTGGGGTAAGTCAGCTTATAATTAACACATGTGCACAGAATTACAAGAGAGCAGATAAAAGTGGCTTGGGCTTTCCTGAATGTGACAGTTCTGATTCTTCATACATACAATCCATGCTGTAATAGCTCTGGAGAATAAGTAGAAATGATGGTCTCCTTTTTTCATTTGTTTGTGTCTTTTTTGAGACTGTTTCTCTTTTTAGCTTTAGCTGTCCTGGAACTCACTCTGTAGACCAGGCTGGCCTCAAACTCACAGAGATCCACTTGCCTCTGCCTCCAGAGTATGGAGATTAAAGGCGTGTGCCACCACCGCCCAGGAGGTATGATATTTTCTAATGGCTAATTCTCTATGAAGAAATGAAGATAAACCACTCAGTTACCTTTCTTAATCTGCAAGTGGATTAAGTGCTAGCTTTAATAGTCCACCTGTGCTTCAAGCCATTGTCCATGCCTCACTGACCACTGTACCACTGTGACTTACAATACAATTCTGGGACACACAATCCACAGCATCAAGGCCTTCAATGTCTCTGCTGCCTCCAGCCTAAATCAATAGCTTTAGCAGGATGTCCTATAGTGTGTGTGTCACCATCATTTCATTTACTTTACCATTAAGATGCACACCCAGCTCTCAGCTCCATGAACCCATGCAGCCACTTTAAAGTTATAGCTTCACTATCCCCAAAACTTCAACCGTCAATTTGACCAAACCTTGAGCTCCCCAGGAGGGGAATCTCAATGAGGATCTGTCTACTCTGGGTTGGCCTGTTGGGCATGCCTGTGGGAAGGCTCATACCACAGTGAAAGACAGCATTATTTTATGCTTGAAGTCCTGAACTGTGTAAGAGTACAGGAGCTGAGGTGACAAGAAAGCAAATGAATGAGCACGCATTTATTTCCCTTTGTTCCTAACTGTGGAGGTGATGCGATAAGCTGTTTGAAGTTCTTGCCATCCTGATGTCCCAGAACAACAGAAAATGAGCTAATTTTCTCCTTTATCTTTTCTCAGGGTAATTTATTGCATTGACCAATGAAACTAGGACAGATTATCAATCAAAATTCATCCAGGTAAAGCCCATCTGAAACACACAGGTCATGGTGCTAGGGGGTGGGGGATTGCTCAGGGAAGACCACAGGATTACAAAGCAAAATGAGACGCAAGGAACTGTGAGTTCAGAACAAGCAGCTTAGTATACAAGAGGAATGGTGGCTTGACTGTCACCAGGAAAGCAGCACCAGAACCAACATGTCTACCTAGTCCTATAGCTCTTCACTCCCTTGTGTGCATGGTCACTGCCCAGAACTTGACTCTACTACAAGTACCTATCTTACAGATTGGAAGCTTCCAAAAGGCACCTTCAGCATCTTCAGTATCTTGGCATCCCACATGCCCAAAATGTGCATAGGGTTAACTGGAGTCTCAACCTGTTGCCTTCAATTCTGCATCGATCTGAACACACCCCTGACCAGGGGTTTCATTCATAACAGAGATGGACCTGATGGTCCCTTTCAACTCATCTCTTTTTCAGGCCCACATCTGTTTATGCTGGGTTCTGCTAATGGTTTGAAAGTAAGATGACAGGCAAATGCTATAACACTTGGTCCCCAATTGATGATGCTGTTTGGGAGGCTGCAGGGTCTCATTAAAGGAAGTGGGTTGATGGAGAAGAAGGGTTATGAGATTATAGCCCAACCCCACTTCTTGCCCTGTCTCTGCTTGCTGGTTAGTACCATTAAGGAACAACAGCCCTGAGGCATTCTTGCCCTCCATGACAGACTGTATTCCTGGAACCATGAGCCACATAAATTCTTCACCCACTAAGTTGCTTCAGGTGGATATTTTATCAGAGCCATCTGAAAAGTAGCAAGTATACCCTTCCTATGTCTATTATGAGGGAAACACAAACTCCTCAGAGCATTCTTGCACAGGGATCTCCTGCTGCTCAAGAATGAGGCGGGGACTTCCACACCACAGTTCTGCTTTCCATCTCTGTCTCTGCCACTGTGTAGCCATCCTCCCTACAACATTCTTTCCCTCCTTTTTTGCTTGCAACTCCTACTCATCACCATGCATCCCAACTGCCATATTTCCTCCAGGTGGTCTAAAGGAGCAGAAATGAAGCCAGTAGTTTATTCCTTTGTACCCTAAAGTATGAAGAACATCCCTGCTGAGGCTGCGTTCTCCACTTCCTACAACAGAGACCACTCCAAGGAGAGTCCACTTGCTTCCTTCTGACCCCATATTTGGCACCTTCCAATTGCACATGCCGATATATATTTTTTCATTAGTTAAATGAATAAGCTCCTCTCTTTTGTGTGAGGATGAGCAAAGGAAAAAACTAAAGGATCATAGGAGCTGGGAAGCACTGCCATTATCACCTGATATCGAAAGTGCTTTCTGTTCACAAATTCAGAGACCCATGCCTTTTCAGCCCTGAGCTCTGATATCTAACACTGTTCACAAGTTCAGAAACCCATGCTTTCCAACCCTGAGCTCTGATATCTAATGCTGTTCACAATTTCAGAGACCCAGGCTTTTCAGACCTGAGCTCTGATATCTAACACTGTTCACAATTTCAGAGACCCACGCTTCCCAGACCTGAGCTCTGATATCTAACAAACACTGCCACCACTGTGGCCACCACATGCTCCTTCCTTCTTCATGCCCCACCCACCTGCCACAGAAATAGGGACCTAGTCCAAAAAAAGAGCTAATCTCAACATTAACCCAGGAAAGCCTCGTTAATGAAAAACTTTGCTAAGAACACTCTGTCTGTTTATTAATTATCTGGCCTTAGAGAAGTGTGAAATCCACACATGAGAAGTGCTAAGAACTGCAGGTCCTCACAGAGACTCTTTACTGACGCACTGATCTACAATTCTGGGTGTGTCTGCTTCCAGTGCTGGACTATGCTTCCAGTGCTGGAACTACACTCAGGGTTTCATGTGGGCAGGGCCACCCTCTACCCCAGCTTGCTCGCTTCTTTTCTTCTCCTCTCCCTTCTTCCCCCATCTCTCTTCCTCTCTCTTTAAAACAAGGTCTCACTATGTAGCCCTGGCTGGCTGGGAACTCGCTATATAGACCAGAATAACTCACAGAGATCCTCCCTCCACTGAAGATGTGACCACCATGATCCTGGAGACTCTGAGTAACTTAATCTGAACCACTGTGATGCAGAGCGAACAGCATGGTCTCTGAGGGTCTGCTGCATGTATTACCAACCACAGTGTGAAGGCTCTGGCACCTTTGTGTAGGCCTATCCTTGTCAAGTAAAGCCAGTGCACTGGCTTGTGTTTCCAGAGTCTGGATCTATTGATACAGAAAGCTCTTCTGGGGGTTACAAGGGTGCTCTGTCTAGGATACCACCATCTGGTATAAGCCAGCTCCCATGTTATTGAAATGGGAACACAATGATCTTTCATTTAAAATGGATTCTTCTAGTCTGTGAGATGACATGCTTTGCCACCAACCCTGATGCCCTGGGTTCAATCCCCAGAACTCACCAAGTATCCTCTGAATTCCATACCTGAAAAGTGACATGAGTACAACCACCTACCTACGCACACAAAATAATTAAACGATAAACACTGTAAAAATAAAATAGTTCTTTTTCATTGGATAAAATAGTAGACACCTGGTTTTTAGAGGAGGCTAAGAATCAGAAGGGCTGGGGGCACACACCTTTAATCCCAGCTCTCAGGGGGCAGAGGCAGGCAGATATATAGGACAGTTCCAGGACAGCCAGAGCTACAGAAAAAAAACCTGTCTTGAGAAACAACTGCTGCTGCAGCTGAGCATAACCAAGTACCTTATAAATTGTGACAGTCTTTAAAAAAAAAAAAAATACTGTGTGGCCAGGCAAGAAAAATGTCAAACAGCAGAAACTCCACAACTTAGTTCTTTGTGTGAAAACATTAACTCTTCAGAAGAATTGGCAAACAACTTCTACAGCTACTGAATAAGAGTTGCACAAAAGTGAGTCACACAAGCCTTAAATCAAAATGAACCTCATGCATGATCGCCTGGTGCTTACAAAGCATGTCGAACAAAAATGCCTACTACTTAATAATGTTTTTCAAGTAGTATTGTTTGTTTTTCTGATATAGGGTTTCTCTGTGTAACAACAGTCCTGGAGCTTGCTTTGTAGACCAGGCTGGTCTCCAATTCACTAAGATTCGCCTATCTCTTCCTCCCAAGTGCTGGAATTGAATGCATGTGCCACCAGCATCAAGCAGTATTTTTTAAAAAGCACTCAAACTAAAGAATCTGAACTTAGAGTTAGGCTAAATGCAATTCTATGGCTCAGGTGGACAATGTAGGTAGTAGAGAGTCACCTAAGCTTGCTGAGTGCCTGCCACACATCAGTACCATGCAAAGCTCTGTGCACATAGTGAACCTTCAAACCCAATTCCCATCTTGCAGATGCTACAAGTCAGGTTCTAATCTTCCTTCAAGGAGTGTGAATCCAGTGTTGTTTCCCAAGCACATTACTGCTTAATTTCCACCAACTGTTCTGAAAAAGCCCATCCTCTCCCACAACAATTACAAAAATGCTCAAGAAGAACAAAATCACAGAATGGGACAACCAAGAAATGGATTGAATCACATAGGCTTCATTGTAAATGGTGTCTTCACACCACCCACAACAACATAGAGAAGAAGGTCTCAGCTGCTGTCCATGTAGTGAGGCCTTCATAGGACACGAAACATTCCCCACCATTGCAGACTCGTACTACATCAAGACCATGTATGAGATGCACACTCTAGAATAAGGTATATTCTACCCTCAAAGGATCTACAGTGCTAGCATCAAGCCAACTTAGGTGGGAGGATGGAGCCATGTTGAAGAAAAGTCCAGCCCATTCCATATAGAGAAATACTCCCTGAGCCAAGAAACACGGGGGTGGGCCTAGGCCCTATCCCAAAGGATAGGGAAGATTCTGAAGACACCCTATGGAAGGCCTCACCATCCAGGGGGGACAGAAAAGATATGTGACAGATAAAGTTTTAATTGGGGGGGGGAGTAGGGGAGGACAGGTGGGAGAAGGGAACTGGGATTGTCATGTAAAACAATCCTGTTTCTAATTCAAATAAAAAGAGCTGGAAAAAAAAAAAAAAACAGTCCAGGACACACACACACTATGATGATTACTCCTAAGGTTGCCCTGTTGAGGCCAAGCTATAGTATAGAGAAAGCAGTGGTTTGGAAAACATCCTTTCACATTAAGACAGTGGCCAATCACATTAAAATATATCACCGCTCTAGGAGGAGAGTTGGCTGTTCTTATATATCTTATATTTGTAATTACCCAGGCACCATACATATCCTCTCCACCTTGCAAAAGAAAAGGCTAAGTGGCTTGTGTGCACACCACCTTTGGCCTTCTCACCTGCCACTCTACACACACTTTCCTGACACATCCTTAATACCTCGCACCTTTTGGGTGCTATCCCCTTTGTGTAAGATGACTAGACCTCACTCTTCCCTACCCCGTGGTCCACATCTGCTCAACAATAACTTCTAAGTTGCAGAGACACCATGTCCTAAAACATCCTGACCACTGGCTCCTCACTCTGGATCCCCAAACAGGAAATGCTTGGTGATACGTTTGGTGGATTTTGGAAGTGCTGAGTTTCAAGAAGGCAAGAAGTATGTTCTATTTCCACAGTCTTCCCAGCTCCCAGCACTGTGTTCAGAAGATACTACTGAATGATGATTGGACTGATGCTGGTCTGTCTCTTCCTAAAACACTTCTATTTTGTTTTGAATAAATGATCTTGGCACACAGGAAGCAGAAATTTAATGTGTTCTTGGGACAGGAAACAGGAAAGAGTTTCATGCTGGCAAGAGGAGGCCAAAACCAGGGCTCCTGTCCTTGAGGTACACAGGGTCTGGGTGAAAAGATCATGGAATGCTGAGCCATCTGTGACCTTTCCTCCCCCTGAAAAACAGCGGAGACAAAGGGCCACAAGGTAGGGTGAGCAGCCTGCCCTATTTTCTAGTGGGATGAACTTGAAAAACATAGAACCTTCTATCTTCAAAATCCATCCATCCACCTGACACAGGGTCTCCCCAGGATGCCTACGCTGATGCTGAAAAATGTGCATCACTAATCTTTTCAGTAACAGCCCTGGAGTAGTGGGCTGACAGGCTTGTATTGGGGCACCTGGCTTCCTTTTTTAAATTTTCGGTGGCCTTCATAGCTTTTAGAATTGGCATCCTGCCTCAATCCACCCACAAAGGATAAGTCAACCTTAGATGAAATATTTTCTAAGAAACATCTCTTCTTTTTGACAGGTCAAACAGATTGAGAATCAACTCACTACTCGGGGCCACATTCTGGGTATTCACAATGTTTTCTAAAGATAGAAGGAATATACATCTGCTAGCTCATTCACTAGACTCAAGAGCCCAAACGTCATATCCTTATATGGCTCTAGCCTTGAATATTGCTTTGTAAAGATATCTCAAAGTGAAATTATCCAGCAAACCCTTGTGTGGATAGAAGGTTCCACAAGTCAACAACCGCTTAAGCAGTTTAAACCAACAAGCAAGATGCCTTCTATTTAAATGCTATGAGCGAATCTATTTTAAGCCTTTTAAAATCCTTCGGGCAGGTGTTTAAGCTGTGTACTGACTGTGCCTGTGGAGGCTCTAGGGTGGGGGATGGCAGGCTCCACTCTCCATGCAGGCAACAGTTTTGTTCAGACAATCTTCCTGCAGCAGGTCATGTGACAAAGGCCAAATAAACAGCATCTGGGGATTTTCAATTACAGACCTTCGCCCAGCATGCCTGCACTGTAATCTCTACCAGATGAGGCCCAGGCCTCCCTATTTTCAATAATTCACACACTGTGTACACATAACATGACAATAAGGGCATTCATGGTGCGGCCTGATTCGCAGATCAAAGCTAGCAGAGGGCCAGGAGGGCCAGCTGTAAGCAAGCTAGGCTGCTAGATGCTTCGTGCCTTTCACAGGCTTGGAAAAGCTCTCCCCGGGACCTGGCAAGCTGGCCTCTTTCCTGAGCTGTATTGCTGAGCAAACTCTGAACGGGAATGGGGTGCCCTCGGGGAATGACAGAGAGACAACCAATCCATGTGCATCTAGGAGGGCTGGGAAAGCTGCATCACTCTTATCCACTCAAACTGTGCAAAAGTTCCTGGTACCTAAAAACACTGTACAGTACCTGAGTAGTCTAAGCCCTCAACCTTAGTTGCTGTGTCTTCCCATTCAGCCTGCAGGAAGACAATCTGGCCAGAGGACACAGAGCCATAATTTAAAAGCATGTCACAGAACCTAAGGTGTGGAAAATGAAAGACAACTAACTCACTGTTGTTACTACTGAAATCTCTACAGTTAATTAACTCAGTTAACCCACATGTGGAGACCGGCGCTGTCTATTATGAGGATACGCATGTCCCAACTCTAAATGCGCACATTTCTCAAGTCCACAATATTTCAGATGCTACTGGCCCAGCTTTGGAGTAACAGTGCAGGGAGTAGAGACATGGCTTCCGCCTCTAAAGATTTCACACTCGTCACTCAGGGTAGGAACCAGGAGAAAGCCATAATAGTGACTTCCTCTTTGCAAACACATGCTGCTCACCAGCTGTGGCTGTATGTCCACCCCCCTTCTCTAGCTCATTCAGAATGGTTTCCTCCTAATCACAATAATTCTGAAAGTGCTAAAACATATCAATCGTTGGCTAAGCCGTTCCTACAAAGGGGCCAGCCGGCTGGCTTTTATGGCCTTGTCCAACAGCAGCTGATACTTCATTCAGCAACAAATCCAATTTAGCAGTTACAAGAGGGTTAGCATCCCTGAAAAAATACAGGGGTTGATCTGGCGCTCAGAGTCGGCACAAGCTCCTGGACATGCTGCTTTGCAGCTTTTTCTGCTGTCATACTTGGACATCTAGAATCAATCATCTTGCACCCCCAAACACATCCCAAGCCCCCACAATCTAATGGTGGTGGTGGTGATGGTGAGGGAGGCAGCAGCAGTCTAATCAGGCAAGTTAGTGTTCGCAGAAACCCAATGTGTCGTTTTCCAGCTGACTGGTAGGCAGGAAGAGTAGCAGCCACTCTGTCACAAATTCCTAACACACCAGGGAAAGCTAAGTTTGTTCTTCAACCCTTGGGCTTTAGGTCAGCCCTAACGATGAGAAAATGTTAAGATTTTTACCTTTGATTAAAGTTTGTTTTGTAATAGGGACTCAGAACTAACAGAATCTGCAATTAAATAAATATCACATCCTGGCCCCAAGAGGCAGAAGAAGAAATTGACAAAATGAATATTCATTTTAAACATTTAATGTATGTTCTTTCCAGATGATTATCTAAGTTCAAGTTAAAGGAATCTCCAGAGAAAATGACTTAAATAATTCAACCATAAAAAGAATCCTCCTCCACCACCAAGATGTCATTTTGAAGCCACAAGGTAATTTATAAGTAAAATAAAAGGGAAATGATGTAACAGAAACATGGGCCGGTTACTCCTTAATATTAGGCTTTGTAGTCAATAGTTGGTTATTTATCCCAGTTACAGTTTTAATGATATGAAAAATAGTGAGCCACAGAGACATCTGGTTTAAAAACATAAAATTTTTTCCATGCCAGAAAGGAGACACATGCAATTGTGGCTGGCAAGTTATCAATGATGGAATATTCCATACATGGAGTTCTTATTTCATGTGGTTTTAAAGAGCTTATTCTTCTCTGTGCACTTCAGAAGGCACAAACTGAAACAACAAATCCCACCCTCAGAGACTGCAGACAAACAAACCATTAGATTAATATTTTGTCAATGTCATTTGTCACAACAAAAGTGGCAGCGTTTCTCATTTACTTGAAGACTGGTTTAATTAAAATTCAAAAAACTATGACAAACCTATGCTGAATTTCATTGGCTGCACAGTAATTACTTATTTTGTAGCTCACTATGAACAGTGTTTTATTACATTCACAAAAATGCATTTAAAAGCTAAGAGGAACTATGACACAGGCAGAGAGCAAGCCCCGCCTCTTCCACTCGAAATGGGGAGCTACTTCCTATTAACGTGACCTTAAAAAAAAAAAAAAAAAAAAAAAGAGGACCCATAAGTTTCTCAGTGCACAGGGACGCCGACTGACATGCCTGCAAGGCTCTCGCTCACACCAGGGCTCAGCTCCCCCAGAACAGATCTGGCAGAGCCTGATGAAAAAATCTCCCCCCACCCCCCTGGACCAACAGAAAGAGTCTGGCTTGGCTCAAACCCAAAACCGAGACAATGGAAGCTGCCAGGCATGATAGATGACTTAGAAGACTTAAAACCACCATTTGCATTCTCCCAGATAAACAATTAGCTGGGGGTAAATGTGGAGGAGGGAGTCCCAGGGGCCGGTTTACTTTTAAAACACCCAGGGCATTATCTTAAGGTACCTCATTGGAATGAGAAGAAACAAAGGGTTAGGGAAATTTAGAATGCTGAAGTTTATAAGCACAGAACACCTTCCAGCATCAGAAGGTTTTCCATGCATGGCAAGGCTGATGCCTCTATTCCTTCTTCCTTTATTTTCTACCCACATAATTCTAATAGGCGGCACAGTAACTTTTGAAAACTCATGTATGGAGCAAGGCGGGCTGGAATAAGCGTGATTTAAGCATGGACAGGAAACGGCCTTCAGACATTCTTGCCAAACAGAAACCACCAACTCTGAAGCCGCATACAATTTCTTGAGCTCATGAAGAGCCTGGGTGGGGGTAAGAGATGCTTGATGAAGGACAGGGAAACATCTTCAAAGTCAACCTTCATTTCTCCGGAAAGATTTACAGGCCCAAACAAGAGTGCCTCCGGAAGCCCACCAATTCTCCATTAATGCAGCAGGCAGCAGTGTGGTTTCCAAGGCAACAGGGACTCTTGTTCGCCAGCGAGCTTGGTGCACACTGCCAAAGGTTTCTCCTCAAATCTCAACTTCCTGTTTGCAGGTGCTGACAAAACCAGACAGACTTTTATGTACAGACAAACAGTGCACTGATTCCACACACCCCATCCCCAGAAATGGGATTCTAAATCTTGGTCTTTGGCAAAAGTGACCTGGCAGGATCACAAAGCTCTGCAGCTAGACCTTGCAGTAGAGGCACAGAGAACAATCTGAAAGGGAGTTAGGAGCCCCCTGAGAATGTTCGGTGAGTTAAATATATTTGCTGTAATATTATAATGTGTTATGACAAGCTATATATCAACATAATAGGCTCCTGTGATTAACGCTAGTCTGGTTGGGGTTTTTTTGTTTGTTTTTTTTCTGTGTGTTATAGGAGTTTGAGGGTTGGCAACAGCTTGATTTAGTAGAATTCAGAAACTAAAGAATCTGAACACACTAGAAGTTGACACGAGTCTCTTCTTCAATGCTCTCCACCTTATTTTTTGAGACAGTCTCTCACTGAAGCTGGGGTACACCCAAATTCAGCTCCAGCAATCCCCTCACCTCTGCCTCCCCAGAACTAGGATTTTAAGCAAGGGTGGCTAAATCCAGTTTTTAATATGGGTGCTCAAGATTCAAACCCAGGGCCCCATGGTTGCATAGCAGTTACTTTCCAACCTGACTCCAAGTTCTATAACATCTGTAACTCTGACAACTGTATCGCATGAGGTCATCATACATTTTGAAAGAGACTTTTCCTCCATGTGAGCAGAGAATTACTGGAAAAGTGCTAGCCTGCAGCAAAGTTACTAACGTCACAGGTCTAATACAAAGTCCCTTCTGGCTACTTTTGCCTACCCTCCAAGAACAACTAGACAGCAACAGAAAGCAGTCCTAGTTTTATTGGGGACCTTCAACAAATAATTTCCTTCTGAACACTGTTTCAAGAGTGCAAACCAAGGCAAGTGCATCTGCCACGTCACCAGCCCAGAGGGCTCATGAAGTAGGTTCCCATGCCAAACCAAATTCTACAAAATGACCATGAGAACCAGCAGGCCTACAGCTTCTCTGGAGAAGAGTGTCTACCTGCAAGTAACACACTCACTTCTTATTCAGGAAACATCATCTTCTCAAGCACAGTGCTATTAGGAGACTGGAGCACCAGCAGCTATTGACAGAGGATGCAGGTAAGTCTCAGAAGTAGGCAGTTAGCAGGATAGAAGAAAAGGCATCCACTGAGTCCCATCCTTCCTTGACACAGTGGGCAACAAATGTAGGTGGGGGAAAGGCACAACACAGTGGCCTTTTTCAGGGCTTCCCTTTTTAATTACCCCTGCTTCTTAAAATCTCCGAATAAGCTAGTTTTACAAGTCCCTCCCTGTAGGGATAGGCAGCATCCTACAGAATACCCTCACACATAGCAGATTTTCAAGCTAAAAATTTTGTCAGACAGTAACAAGTCCTAGTGGCTACAGTCAATAACACAAGAGAAGGTATTTCATTTCACTTTTCAGATATGTCTGTCTCAGGACCACCCAGCTAAAGGACAGGAAATGTTCCCTGTGTACACCCCTCCATCCCATGAAAGTCACGCAAGAACCAGCAAGAGGATAAAGTGCTGTCAAATATCTATCAGAATTCTGAGTGCCACTGTATGCAGATCTTACTCCATACATGGGTCACATTCAAAAACACCACCACTTCCAATAGAGACAGTGACTCAATTCATGAAGTGCATACAGCCAGCCTGTGTTAATAATGCTTCTCAATGTTCTAACAAAAGCAACGGAAGGGGTTTTTTGGGCCCACATTTTAAGGATACAGTTCACCAGTGCAGGGAAGCAATGTCAATGAACTATCCACACAGCAAATGCAGCCAGAAAGCAGAGCTGGCTTCCTCCTACCTATTTCTCCTAACTCACCCCATGGAATGGGAAGGCTCACATTTCATGTGAGTCTGCCCACTGCAAATGTCCCCAATCCAGAAATCCAGATGTATGCAGATTTGATTCTTCCTGTCAAGTTGACGACCAATATTAACCATTACAAATGGACACTTATATCATGGAGATGTAAAAGTTAAGTGGGAAACATTAGCACAAATAATCATCCCAATATAAGAATGCTGACTGACCTTTCTCTACGATTTAATGAGACCTTTACATGAACACAACTGAGTGTTTCTTTGGCGTCATGCAGAAGCAAAGTCAGATGACTCTGGCATTCCTGCCATTCATTGAGTAGCTCAGCATAAGGCTTCTGCCAGACAATAGAAAGTGAACTTTGGGAAAGCTATACCAGGCAGCCAGGCTCCATCCTGTGAATGGGGAACTCAAGAAAGGAATGCCCAAACACCTGGATGCTGGAGCAAGCAAGGCTGTGGGACTGAAGCAACCTTCATGGCTTATTCAACATAGATACAAAGAAAGATCATCAGCCAGGCATTGTGGCATAAGCCTTTAATCCCAGCACTTGGGAGACTGCTGCAGGACTGCCATGAGTTCAAAACTAGCAGGGGCTACAGAGTGGTTCCAGGCCAATTTGAGCTACAAAATAAGACCCCCAAGATAGGGCAGAACAAAACAAAAGGAAATAGAACTAAGAAAACAGATGGAAAGGGATGGGGAAAAGATGGATGGATTTCAGTGGCACCTGGCATCTTCAGCTCCACAATTCCTGGAAACAAAGAATACTACAGGAGAAGGAGGCAAAAGCAGTGGAGGCAGGAAACTGTATCTCGAGTAGATGAACTTGAGAATAAAAGCCATCCTTGTGGAGCTCTCCAGGAGGCTGCTGGCTGCGCAGAGAGCAGAGTCTAACAGAGCAGTCTCCAAGGTCACATTTCTGACTACTGAACCAGAGGGAGTAAAGGATGACACCCAGCAGAACATAAAAGGAAATGAGAAGCAAGGAGGTGGAGAGGGGCTTGAAAAGAGGTAAAGGCAGCAGCAGTAGAGAGGGAAAAGATAAGTGGCTGAGTTAAACCCTTTAAAAGGCTTCACATCTCAACAGTGTGATGCTGGGCAGAGACACACCAAGAGCCAATGTGAGGCTCCTATGAACACACTACATGACACCCTAGAATGCTAAAATATGATGTTCTCAGGGGCTGCCTACTCGTCAGTCTCACTACAAATAGAAATGAAATCCAAGGTAGTGGCTGGGTGGTGATAGATTGTTAGAGAGGGAGGTACCACAATAAAGCCTTTTGGGTAGAGGAAATGAGGGGAGGGGGCATAGACACTTTCCCAAATGTGTGTAAGATCTGAGGTGGAGGGTGGTCGCTGACCTGCCCCTTAGCTACTGAGCTACCAGTACAAGATTCAGAAGGAAAGGAATCTAATGCAAGTATTCCATGGTAATCAATGGCCTATGTAGAATTTACAGTAAAAATCAGAACATTTTAGTGTTTGAAAATTGCATAACACAAATGCTTGACATTAGTAATATTAACATGTAGTGTCTAGGGGTGTATATGTGTGCATACACACAGTTATAAAATGTCAGCACACTACTACCTAGAGGCACTGAATTTTAGGCACAAGGTTTCAAAGGAAAAGCGGGTTTCCTGAATCCACAAATAATGTCTCATCGAGCATCTGCAAAACCACACCCCCTTGCCTGGGAGTTGCTCAAGGGTGAGCCAGGCAACACCTACAATCAGCCCGGCATCCCACATGGCTGCTTCTCAGCCTTCACTGTTTCTGCCTGTTTTCCTTATGGGACTGACCATTCTCTCTCTTTCAATTAAGTCTTGCTTTGTGACCTTCCTCACCTCTAACTCATCACTGGGGTCCCTACCACAGACCACTACACTACAAACACACTAAGACAATGTCAGCACTCCTTGCTACCTGCAAAGCTCTGTTGGCCTGCCAAGAACCAACTGAAATAAAGCCTCCACTATGTGCTGTTGGAATCCCTTCTACTCCCAAAGCTTCACTTGTTCTTGGTGTCAAAGACACTTGTCTACCTGTCTGAGACACTACATGGTAAGTGTGCTTTCCTATAACTTCTGTAATCCCAAGTTCCCAAAACAATGTCTAGCACAGAAGACATGTTCAATAACTTCCCAGAATTAATGAGCCAGAAACACAAGTAGTATAGGCAGTACTTTTCTAATAAGATTCTTTTTTAAGTGTGTAGACTCTTTTTTAAACTAACTTGGAATGAAAATGGCTATTTTCAAAAGAGGCTTACTTAGGAATTTCCCCATGTCTATGAACAGCAATGCTCAGAGGTTTTGTTTTGTTTTGTTTTTTCTTTTTGAGCTGCTTCTGTGGCAACATGTTTTCTGTCAAAAGAAATTTATCAGGCTATTTCCCCGATTTGAGCCACACACATTCTTTCTGCTGAGAAACACTGTAATTGCATGTGTGTGTGGCTCCTCGGCTCTCCAAGCCTCCTAATTACAAAACTTTATCATTCAAAAACCAAAGCCTGAACAATGAATATCTGCAACTGCCCAGCCTGGACTGGGAAGATAGAAAGCATGACTCCAGAAGACACCTGAGGTCCATCAGACAATGCCAGTGTCACAGATATGAAAACTGAAGCAAAGAGATACCAAGAGACACACCCATGGTCTGAACACTGATCCTTTTATAGCCAGGAAGAACTGAGGCCTGACTGACTCTTTCTATTAGTAGCAGTATTCATTTTCTTTCTTTGGGGTGTAGGGGAAGAACGGGGAGGGTACACATATAGGTCAGAGAACAACTTCAGGAAGTTCAGTGAGGATAAAGGAGGACAGAGGAAGAGCCAGGCTCTGATCAGATAGGGATGCTATCCTTCCTCAGAAGAAGAGACAACGGGTGGCCTGTACTCAGAGGAAGGATCATGTATGGACACAGGAAGAAAGGCAAGCACAACCATGGGCCTTGGACTTCAGCTTCCAGACTAGGAGATGATGACTATCTGGCCTCAAACTTGCTATATAGCTGAAGATGACCTTGAACTTAACACTGTCACTTCATGACAGTCTGGATTTAGTATTAGCACGGCACTACCTTCCCTGAAACATTTAGGAGGATGCTACAACCTGGTGACATTTGGTCATCAATGGTGTGGCAGCCCCACCAAACTAATACAAGGCATCAACAGCGTCTACACAGATTCAAACTCAATGACACAGCCACCGAAATGCCAAGTCCAGCACTGCCCACTCCACACTTACCACAGTGGTTAAGAACTTTAAACACTAACCCAATCACAAAAAGACAAACACGATATGTACTCAATCATATGTGGACCCGCTTTATGATACACAGTAGTGACTATGCTTTATCAGAGCTGTTTTTAATGATGTTGCTCAGAATGGTTTCCTCCCAGATGATGACTGAGAAACTAATTAAAAAAAAAAAATGGTGCCAAGTACCACAAGAGTAACAGAACTGTGCTGTCTTCTGGGATTTTGTTTTTTACTTTTTTGTTGTTGTTTGTTTGTTTGTTTTTTGTTTTTGTTTGTTTTGTTTCTTTAAAAATGGAGTGTGCTGGATGTCTCTACAATTTTGTTCAAAGGACTACAGAACCTGAAAAAGCTGTTGCTGCTAGTGATGCATAACATCATTATTGCTCTTTTTATATAAATATATACATATATATAAGTTAAAATAAAAATATTTTAAAAAGTGTGGCAATGACCAAAAGAATAAAAATTTAAAAAAAAAAAGTTTGGCAATGATTAAAAAAAACAACAACAAAAAAAAAAAAAAAACACAACACTAGAACACTAGAGTATGATGAGAGCAGCTACTTTTTGTTTTGTTATTTTGAGATGGTCTTGTATAGCCAGGCTGGCCTCAAAATCATTCTCTATCTGTTTTCTTTTACATGTTTATCATATGTGTCTGTGTGTGTGATTACATGTATGTCTGAGCGAGTACTGTGTGCTTGTGTGTGTGTGGGCACAAGTGTGAAAATCAGTGGTTGGCACTGGGGACCTCAGAGATTCCTAGTGTAGCTAGTCACCTTGCTAGACTAATTACACAGTTAATTTCCAGATTATAAATTAATTTCCAGCTTTATAAATAGTTTCCACCTCTCAAATTCTGGGATTACAGACAGGCCAACCCCCACCCCTATACCACCCTACCTCCACCCCCCCCCCACCGGGTAAGTCCTCAAACTTATATGGCAAGCTCTTTACCATCTTAGACATCTCCCTAGACGTAACCTTAAAATTTGATCCCCTTCCTTCCTCTTCCCAAATGCTGGGATTGCATGAAAGATCAACAGGTAAGAAACCAAGAGATGCCGGGCGTTGATGGCGCACGCCTTTAATCCCAGCACTCAGGAGGCAGAGGCAGGCGGATCTCTGTGAGTTGGAGGCCAGCCTGGTCTCCAGAGCGAGTGCCAGGATAGGCTCCAAAGCTACACAGTGAAACCCTGTTTTGAAAAACAAAAACAAAACAAAACAAAAAACCAAGAAGCCAAGAGAGAGGAATGGGTGGGAAATAATCGTATTGATTCCTTGTAACCCTAAGCAGATTTAAAACTCTGCTAGTGGTGGTGCACACCTTTGATTCCAGCATTTGGGAGGCAGAGGCAGGTGGATCCCTGTAAATTCAAGGGCAGCCTGGTCTACAGAGTGGGTGCCAGGAAAGACTCCACAGCTACACAGAGCCTGTCTCAAAAAAACAAACAAACAAAAAAATACAAAAACAAAAAGACAAAACAAAACAAAAAACCAACTATGCTTAGTACACTCCTGAGCATTAGTTAATTTCTGGATGACTGACAGCGGATAGAGGTAAGTTAATTAAGCTGTTTGCCTTTGCATTAGGGTATATGTGGCTGCTTGGCTGGAAGGAAAGAGTCACTATGGGATGTTCAGCATTAATTAACTTGTGCTTAATTGCTGAAGATAAAAAAAAAGTATGAAGATGCTGAGCTAGCTGGATTAAAGGAAACTGCATTTCATAAAACAAGGATTTCAAAGGTTACCTTTGCAAAGGAAAAGTAGATCTTTTTTAAAAACCTATTTTTACTATGTGTAATTGTCTGCATGTGTGCTCGTGTATGCACACATGTGCAGGTATTCACAGAGTCTAAGTGGAGAGTCAGACCCCTGGAGCTGGAGTCACACTTGGGTTTGGGGACCTGAACTCCAGGCTTCTGCAGGAGGGGCATTTGCTCTTAACCACTGAACCATCTCTGTAGCCCTGTGAAACAGATCTAGTTACGACAAATGTAGCTTTTGCCCTGCCATATCCAAAATGCGACAGAGGCTTGTCACAACCATTGTCAAGGCAGAGAAGCTACCTGAGACTACCAGCATAAACATGGCCAGCATGGGGCAGCAGTGAAGACTAGTGTAAGCCCTCGAACCATGTAAAAGCTGATGTGGTGGAGCACACTGGGGAGGCAGGCAGGTAAATCCAGCTTGACTTGCAGCTGGTTCACATCTCCATGAGCTTGGAAGTGCAAGGCCAAGTCATGAAAGCAAGCCTGCTCCAAGGGAGGAACACATTCCAGGCACTGCAGGGAAGAGGGAAGTTTAGATTTCCTTGTCACTGACCTGACAGAGGCAGTCATTTCCTTCTCGCTACCTCTTGGTGCCACGTGCCCTAACCCAATGGTCTGCTGGACTCCAAAAACCCCTCTGCACTTAGACGTATTCTCTATTCTCTCATCCTGTACCCTAAGGCCCAATTTGGGATGAAGAGTAAGCATTCTGGCTGAATTCCTTTCAAGCTACAATAGACAACCCCATTAGCCAACACCACAGGAATAGAAACAGCAGAATTTTGGGGGGTTGTTTGTTTAACAACACACTTTGTTTTGCTTTGTGATTGCTAGCTTTATGGTGAGGTAAATGGTGCCACTTTAACACACACACAGTGTAGAGAGCACTGGGCGAGTACACACCTGTTCATTTCACCATTGGGGAAGGGGAATTTCTCCTGTAGCCCTGGCTGTCCTGAAACTCAAAGATGTGCCTGTCTCTGCCTCCCGAGTATTGGCAAGAAAGCCCATTTATAATCTCACTGAGAAACAAATGTAATCTTTTACCAGTATGAAAACACCTTGAGGAATAATGTCTAAACTGACATTAATTTTGTAGAACTCTACTGTGCTCTTGCCAGATCTACCCCACCCAAAACAGTGACACACCCACACCCACCACCCACCCCACCCACCCCCGCCCCAATCCTGTCACACACAGGGTTGCCTGCTTTCCAGTTAGAAGATAGAGGTCTGGTGGGTCATGGTGGTACAGGCCTTTAATCCCAGCACTCAAGAGGCAAAGATAGGTGGATCTCTACGAATTCCAGGTCAGCCTGGTTGGTCTGCGAGTTTTAGAACAGAAAGGCCACAAACCAACCAACCAACCAACCAACCAACCAACCAACCAACCAACCAACCAGAAAAGCACGTTTGCCTGTCCCCACACTCAGGACTGCTGTTGGTTGGGTACTGGATAAAACAAACACGCTTTCTAGGACAACAGAAGCCACAAGCAACTAGAGGTAGGATTTCAAAAAGGCTGGGGACGTAGCCATGCCTGACAACCTGAGTTCAGTCCCCAGGACACACAGGACAGACTCCAGCCCATAGGCTGTCCTCTAACCACCACATACACACTGGAGTGCACATCCAGAGTAAATAAAATGTAACATCACCATGACAAAAAGCCTCATGTTTAATCAATACCAAGAATCATTTGTGGAAAATCTGCTGTGTGTACCCTCAGGCACTGTCAACATATGTCCAGTCAGCTCTTCACTACTGTGACAATTTCAGACCCAAGCCATGGCATTCAGGATGACTGGTGAGGAAGGACCTATGGAGGAGCTCACCCACAGCACAGCGATTGTCCGATGTCAGGTCCCACTGCCTGTGCTGATGAGTGTGAGGTGCTCACAGTTAGTACCCACAGCACACAGGGTGAAGACAGTGTGAACAGTCTAAGCTAATCAATCATGGGGTGGGGGTGGGGGGGTCAGTTCTGCTTCATGCCTCACCTTGTCTTCTCTCCACAGAGAAACTGATTTGCCTCCCATACCTCAAATAGTTTTACACCACACTATAATAATGTCCCAGGGCTGGTGGCCAGCCATTTACACACAGGATTTCACAATATCCAATCTGATCCAAGCTGTCCTTTCTGGACTCAAACTTCAAATTCTCATTCCTCAAAAGGTAATGATCGCAACTCAATTTAAAAAACCTTTATTAAGTCCTTCCATAATTACACGTGTCAAGTCCTCAAACACAGCCCTGGCCCAAGGCAAGTCCTAAGTCTGTTTTGTGAAACAAGTAAGCAACCTGTAAACACAAGAAGAACCTGCTAATTTAGTTTAGAAAATGAAGTGGAGGCACCTCAGGGTCTTTTGAAAAACAAAGACTGAAGATTGGCAATTGTGACAAAGAGCACACCAAGTAAAATACAAACATGAATTAAAATTATCATTGGGATTATCCACTATGTATGACTCAACAGGTAGGGGAATAAATAGCAGGACTTAGTTATAAAGATTTTGGGTTTCTTTTTAAAAGAAGACTTACTTATTTTATATTTGCATGTGTATATGTGCAGGTGTGTGCAAGTGACTGCCAATGCCAGAAGGGCGCACCAGAGTGTCAGATCCCCTACAGCTGGAGTTACTGGTGGCTGTGAACCTCCCAACATGGGTTTTGGGAACCAACAGCTCTTGAATGCTGAGCCATCTATCTCTCCAGTCCCATTGTAAAACAATTTTATACTTGGGGGAGGGGGAGAGCTGTATCTTTGGGGGAGTGGGGTGTTTCCCCAGGAATATGGTGACAGGAGACAACTAAGTTTCAGAACATTCTGGACCTCTTCCACAGTTAAGAGGCTTGAAGATCAATTCCACATGGTCAGATTCTTCATTCCCTGGGTGTTGGGTTCCTAAGGACAAATTTCACAAAAATTGCTGCCTAAGGTTCTCCTTTATATCACCTTGATTCATGTTCAAGGGCATCCAGCACTGCAAAAAATAAGACCCTAGTACACCTGAGGTCTAAGGAGAGGGGCAAACTGCACTCCTGTACATCTCTGCAGGCTGGAATGCAACATATGGAATCAAGATGATCTGAATCCCCCCTGAATCTTGTTTTTATTTTTTCCCAACTCATTGATAAAGTCTTGATTAAAAACACAGACATTTTGTCATCCTTAGTACAGTAACCTCATCTTCAAACTCGCCTGACTGGATGAGAGCTAATGCTGCTGCCTCTGTCTGGTCAATTATTGCATGGACACGAGGGACCAATTAATGCCATCCATAAAAGCCTGAATCATTCTGTCAATTAACGAGAGCTAACTATGTCATCAGATATATTACTGGTGAGCAAGTCTATTTGGTTGCAGTATGTCTTGGAGGAGAGCACTATCAAATGAATCACAATTGACTCGGACAACTGCTAGCATAATTTCGAAAGATGAAAAGACAGATGTGGTAGTTATTAGTGGTCCCCTGAGGAATTACGGCCAAGCAATTGCGATGTGCTAAGGCTGCGCTAGCAGGTGCCTGCAGTAGGAATCAGACAGAGGGTTCAATCAATATTTTCAATTTCTTAGGATCAATCTGGTGTTTGAACGAGATGGAAACTTGTTAGCAATTGGCAGGATGTGTAAATGAAAAGTCAAACTTCTTATTATTTGTTAAAAGGGAACAAGTGTACTGCCTCATGCCCTTGGCACAAACTAACGCTTTCATGATCCAGTAGCCGGAGCATTTGCTGGGAATCAAGCGGTTCTTACATTTTAATAGAGTACTAAAGGTTAGCTTTATAAAGGTTGGACATCTGAGATCTTTACAAAATGATTGAAGTGTCAATGGGAAAGTTTTGAGCTGTGACAACAGTATAGTTATTAATGATTAGTGCAAAACGCAGAAGGAAATGTCAGCCTAGCTAGCAAGAGGGGAGAAGCAGTTTTAGCAACAGTGTGCAGATTAAGCAGAGCTCTGGTAACACTACTGGTTTTTCTATGTCAGTAGATTCAGTCTAGCCTTGATTTACCAAACACTTTGAGTTTCCTCCCCAGTCTTCTATAATCCTTGTGAGCATCCTTTTCTATTAAAAATTTTAAATTACATTAGTGGGTCGAAGAAGAGGAGGAGGAAGGAATGGAGGAAGGGAGGGACAGGGAGACAGACAGAGAGACAGAGACTGACTTAAGTAATCAGGTTTGTCCAGGCAAGGACCATTACCCTGAACATCTTAATTGAACCATCTCTGACAATATCTTGTCTCATGCCTGCTTGCTTGCTTGCTTGCTTGCTTTGAATTTAGGGAAAGACAACCCTTGTTGCTTTTTGTTTGTTTGATTGTTTTTAATACACATGAGCCTAGGATAGAACTCATGCCCTCATGCTTGCATGGCTAGCACATTACTGACTGAGCCATCTCCCCAGCCTGGGATAGACAATCCTTTAAAGGACACAAAGGTATTATGGTCCAGAACATTTAAAGGAAGCTTGGAATAAAGAAAAATGTGAAACCTAATACATCCTTTGTGAGCCAACACTGGGATGGCTAGAGGTAGGGCCTGTGTGCTCCATGGGAAGGACACGTACGCGAAATGGCATCAATCTGGACCTGCCCATCACTTCCCACTGTGCTGCAGATCCTCTCACACCTGTTGAGGAAGGAAAGCTCCTGCCTCACATATCAATTTAAAGGTGCAAAGGTCTACACCTTACATTCTATTTAATCACACATTTCAAAGAAACAAGACTTTGTAAAATGAAATACAAGGCCACTGTAAGTGTTAATAGGCAAAAGAGACTATCATAATTTTCCCATGGGGGATGGCCCTCTACAAACCTAAAAAAAAAAAAAAAAAAAAAAAAAAACCTAATCCAAACAAGGATTTCTGAACTCTACTGGAGCAAGATCTCAGAGAAAGGAGAATAATGAGGCAGAGCATCCACCCTCTAGGGGTGAGAGGGGAGTATGTGCCAATTAACAATAAACAGGGCAGATGTGAGATCAGAGGCAGGCACTGGGGGAATTCATGAAGGAAACCGATTTCAGCTGGGCAGGGGCAAGGAACAGCAAGCTTTCCATAGGAAAAACTCAGAGAAGATAGCAGCAATGTGCTGGGTGAGCTGTAGACGGGACTCAGAAAGGTGAGTCAGAGAGAGGTAAATTGGGAGCTAAAGGAGGAACAAAGCCCTGGGTTCAGTTCCCAGCACGGCACAATCTGGGTATGGGGCTGTAATCGCAGCATTCAGCAGTTGGAGCCTTAAAGTTCAAGAGTGCAAAGAAATCATCCTTAGCTACACTGCAAGGCCAAGGCAAGCCTGGGCCACCAAATGGGGGTCGGAGAACTAAGTCAGAGAAAGACCCACATGAGGAAGAAGGGAAACCATCAGCTTCCTGTCATAGCATTGGGCCCTAGAACTGACAAAGGGACACAAGGACATGGCAGAGCTTGACTTCCAAAGAAGAGAGACCCCAATGGTTTGTGGCGAGGCATGCTGCACACACTATGCCCACACCTACTATGTGAGTTTCTCTTTTGAAGTAGCCACAACATCTCTGTGTGCGGACATAAGACATTAATGTGTCTCATTTTAAAGAACATGTTCTAGGCTCTTTTTATATACCACCTAAGTAGCAAGTACCTAAGAACAAAGGGCTCAGAGTGAGAGACAGCACTGTCCCCTGGGCCAAGGCTCTGGGACCTGGAGCTAAAGATCACTCCCTGATCTCTGACGACGAGGGGAGACCAAGTCCAGGCTTGAGCCCTTACAGGACCCAGAACTTAGGGGCTGCGATGTCAGCAGCAAATCACCCAATAGGACAGCCAAGCTAACCAAGAAAGAGCTACCTTACTTCCTGCAAAGACAAATTCAGCACAAATTAGAAACTAAAAAAACAACCAGGGCGGACTCTTCCATGGGGTTCAGAAATTAAAACAGTGATACTAGAAAAAAATAAATAACATATTACGACCCACTGAAGATGTTAATGAAATACTCTGCAGAGACATGCTGAGGGTAAGCTGAGTCCCCTCAAACATACCTAGGTCTTCCCCCTGCCAGATCACTTTGTCTATCCACTGGCTGCTCCTGCCACATGAGCACTGAGGGATCCTATCAGCAAGTTCCCAGAACTCTCTCATTCTTTAGCTCATCTTTCTCACCCTCAACCAGGACATCACTGTCTGGGACTCTACTCCAAGGCTAATCTCATGACCCCCAAAGCCCGGGGGTTTTTGCATATCCCCCAGATCCTTTCTCCAGTGGCTCCCTGGACTCTGTTCCTGGATCCAACCCCAGCCAGTGCCTCTATCCCAAGATTCATCTCAGCAAACCCATCTCAGCAGACTTCTCCCCCATGCAGCCTGCCCGTTAAAGGCCTTTGACTGTCACACTAAGTGGTAAGGAGAACTGAAAAAGGTAACTAAAGATAACAACATATGTTGTGTTCCAATCTCAAGAATTATGTAAAAACATGACAGGTGTACATGCCAGGGTATAGTGGTACTGGTATATGCTGACTCTGGCAACCATGGTGAACCCAAGATCACTAATCCTGTCTAGCGAAGGGTGGCGGGGGCTGCAGACTCATACTTAGCATTCACGCTTCCTCACTTCTCGTGCAATAATAGAGCTCAATGAACACAAGGATGAACAAACAGCCTAGAATGACTTCAGTAGGAACATTATCAATTATTCAAAACCAGCAAGAATAAGTTCTCAGTGCAAAGGTTCCGTGGTGAGCAATACCTTATACTTCGTCACAGTTGGTATTGACGACTCAGAAGGACTCTGCATTGTCATCCCCAACATAACTCTGGGTCCAGGGGGCAGGGACCAGTACTGAGCTGGGTGAAGGATTTCATTCAATGAGTAAAACTTATAGGGTACTTCCAAGAGGATAGGAAGGAAATGCTGGTATGAGTAACCCCAACATTCTCAGATTTTCTGAGCTAGAGAACATGAGAAACTATGGAAAGTCAAGGGTAGAGCCAAAAGCATCAGGTAGAATCTTAGGATATTCAGGATCAAAACAGACCAGAATAAAACCTTGTTTGCTATGCTTCAGTTTGGGAGGAGAGACTCTGACATGATGCGTCTGGCATGTACCTGTGCCATAACACTCACCAGTATTAACAAAATGAAGTCATTAAGGGACCTTGGCATGACGGTACACACCTGCAATCTCAGGACTGGGGAGGTGGAGGTGGGAGGAGCAGGAGCTCAAGGCCAGTATCAGCTACATGGACTACACCAGACTACCAGACTATGTCTTTAAAAAAAAAAAAAGAAAGAAAGAAAACCGAAAAGAGAAGAAATGGAAAATTTTCTTTCCAATATTTAAACAGAAATACACAGCAATGCTGTATATATCCCATAATGGTATCATCATCTGTAAAACTGGCATCTAAATACACAAAACAGAATTTAAGCAGTTTACTTCTATTACAACTTGTTCCCAAAAGTGTTTGAGGCAGGTTCCAAAAATTCAAAATTAAGAAAAAAGGCAAGAACCCTACCAAAGAGAAGTTAGGAGTAAGGGTGTATAGGAGAAAATGAAAACAAAGATGAAGGTAATCTAAGAAAAAGGTTGCCCAGGTGATACCAATAAAGAAAAAAGGGAGGTGAAGCTGGGCGTTGGTGGTGCACGCCTTTAATCCCAGCACTCGGGAGGCGGAGGCAGAGGCAGGCGGATCTCTGTGAGTTCGAGGCCAGCTTGGTCTCCAGAGCAAGTGCCAGGATAGGCTCCAAAGCTACACAGAGAAACCCTGTCTCGAAAAACCAAAAAAAAAAACAAAAACAAAAACAAAAACAGGAGGTGAAAACCATTTGCTTCAAGTGGGGCGTGAATGTGCACTAGCATATTTACATGTTATAGGCACATGTGTACAGATTCCCCAAGTTAACGTCATCCGTTCTTCCTCAACTGCTCTCTACTCTGTGGAGTTTGAGGCCAGCCTGTTCTACAAATGGAGCTCCAGGCCAGCCAGGGTTGCACAGTGAGACTTGTCTTTAATGGTGTTTGGGGATAGGAGTGGGTGTATATACTGAGCCAACTTTCTATCCTTCACTTTAATTTTTTTGGCTTGTATATGATGTTTCTTTTAAAACACACACACACACACACACACACACACACACACACACACACACTCTCTCTTCCACAAACATCTCAATTTCTGTTGTTGCTGTTGTTTTTTAATGCATTGGGTACTGCAACTCATAAAAAAAGAAAGCTGTACCTTTAAGAAATTCAGCTCATAAACACCAGGCTTTGGAGACCAGGGTTCAGCAAAGAGGAGCCAATAAAAACCCTGTAACTTGAAACCAACCCACACAACATAAGAAGAAAGGAGCCCAGCAGTGCCCAGTTTGCAGGACAAGAAGCTAATTGACCAGAATGTCTGCTGCATAAGCTATAAACTAAGTACATAAAGAACAATATGAACATACAGTTAAACAAAAAGGCCCAACTGTCCAACACCATACTGTGCACAAAACAAGCAGGGCAATTGTTTGAGAAGCCGCTGGAGGAAGAAGGAATAATTAGCACCCTTGTGAATCAAGTGTCTGCCAGGAAGAGGTCTCCATCCCTTGGCCCTGGCATAGCAGCACCTTTGGCCCTCAAAAATCGGGGTGGGGGGGTGGGGGGTGGTTAGTGGTGTTAGGAGGATAGTTCAGGCAGGAGGACCTTAGTTCAGATCTGTAACACCCATGTTGGGGGAGCAAGGCCTAGATCCCAGCGGGAAAGAGAGAGGAAACCTAAAAAGCTCGCTGACCTGGCCAGTCTAACTGATATTGTAGGCTCCAGGCCTCATGAGAAACCCTGTCTCAGAAAATAAAGTGAGCCATTGAGAAAAACACCCAATATGTACCTCAGGTTTCCACACAGGCACACAGGCAGGGGACACATACACAGAATCAAGGCTGGATTTTTAAGAACCTTTTATTGACAATGATGGAAGCAAACATACTCTTCAGCCAAACACACTTGACTGAGGCCACCTCTCCTTCTGAAACACAAACTTCTCTTCAAGTTTCAACAGCTGCTACTTTCCATGACCGGGAAGGGCCATTTTCTCTTATTTATTGTTTCACTGGCTAGGGATATAACAACCTGTGCCAAAGGTGGTAAGAAGGGACCACAGCATCCAACCGAGCCATCCTGACACAAAGAGGCAAACAACAAAACATGTCTGTAAAAGTCCAGAGCTCGGAGAAAAGAGTCCTGAACCTTTCTCATCTCTCACTATACACGGGAGTGGGTTGTCTTCACCTTTCCGGTATAAAAATAGAAATGTGGGATGCAGAGAATGCCACTAGAAGAAATTTCACAGAATAGGGGTTCCTGTTGCCTCCAGGAGAAGCACAGCAGTGGCACAGCAGTGGGTACTTCAAGACACAGAGTTTGCAGGCACAAGTTCAAATCTCCACCCTCCCTGAAGATCAGTGTCACCAAATCACCCATTCACGTGAATGTTCCTTTACCCTCACACCCATCATGCTCCAGCATTGTTGAGAGCACAAAGAAGAGATTTAAAGTCTCTGCACTAACTAGACACAGATTTAGTTCTGTTACTTCATCTATGACAAAACTCAGAAAATGCCAGACAGTCTCTTTACAACGCAAGAGATGTAGAGACAATTAGAGGATGCCGTCCCCTACTGAGAACACAAGACAGTTGGAGCCAGACTATGAAGGTTGAGAGATAAAGCCAGATCAGGCATATGTCACTGAAGATAATGAGTCTAAATGCTCTTACTCGAGTCACTTTATTCTTCCCCACTCAAGAAACTCCACTGGGTTCTATCCAGGAGGCTTGCAGCCCTGAAAACAATAACAGAGTGGCACCTCCCAACCCCACCAAGGGGATTCTTGGAGACAGACTAGAGAAGAATTCCCTCTTGAGCTTTAGTTACTCTATGAATTCAAGCCATGGAGAGAGCCCAAAGGAAATCATATCTGCAGTAACAAGAGAACTTGCTCTGACTTTTGGTTGAACTGTATTTTAAAAACATGGCAGGCAACACTTATGAGTTGGAACCTGAGTCAAGAAGCTCTAGAGTCTAAGTCCTGAGTGTCCTAAACCTGAAAACCAGCAATATGGATAATGGGTTTTGAATTGCCAGGCTTAATGCTAACCCTTTGAACAAAATTTCTTTCAGTTCATGGTCAAAGCAGCCCTTAGGGGAAAATAATTCTTATCTCTTGCATGACATCAAGAGATGAGCTTGAGGCTCATATAGGCAAGAACAGTGTGCTCTGGATCCATGCTAACTTTTATCCCATAGTGATTGCTTATTGGTTTGGGCTATGTCCAATTTTCACTTTATCAATCACATCTTGGAAAATCATTCATATAATCTTCTTAGCCAAAGGACCAAAGATCCCCATACTCTGGGGGTCCATAGATAGCAGAAAAAAATGTAATCCGATATACAACTCCCTCCCACTTCTATTCAAGTACTTCTCCAGAAAGGCTTGGTGTGTTAAAAGAAAGTATGGCAGAAATCTAGAATAGCCGGATGGCTTTAATTATTGAGTGAGTGCTTAGTAAATAAATAAATCCTCAGGGGGCCATGGTTTATCACTGAAAGCTGCCTACTACCACGCCTAAACACCCTAGTTCAATCTCTCAGACAACATGGTGGAAGGAGAATCAGTCAAGCTCTCTGACTTCCACACACTCACTGTGGCATGAGTAGCCCCCCCCCACACACACACACACAATAAATACAGCAAATATCCCAGAAAAGAAGATGGGCTGTTCCATGCCCACCTTTAAATTGAGCACCCTGCCTACTTTAAGGTCATGAAGATTTTGTGCAATGTTTCTGGGAGATTCTGCTTGTCAGTTAAGACCTGTAACCTATTTTTAACTACATTTTATAAATGGAATGTGAGATAAGGTTCTAAAATTATCTTTGTGGTGGTGAGGGGCTATCCAATTTCGTAGCTGTGTTGGTGGGAGACCACAGTATTAAATTGTATTACTTCTGGATTACATTGACTCCTTTGTAGGAAAATCAACAATGAATAGTAGTTTATTTCTACACTCTTGATTCTATTCAATTGTTTACACTTATACCAGTAACATAGTCTATCACTGTAGTTGTAATGGAAGGTGTTTTTTAAAATAAATCTTTTTCCTATTTATGTGCATTGATGTTTTGCCTGCATGTATATCTATGTGAGGCTGTTGGATCACCTGGAACTGGAATTACAGACAATTGTGAATGGCCATGTAGGTGCTGGGAATTGAACCTGGGTCCCCTGGAAGAGCAGCCAGTGCTGTTAACATCTGAGCCATCTCAGATGGTAAGTTTAGAAACCAATGTATTTATGTCTTCTAAGATTTCTGTTTCTTTTCAGAATTATGTTCTGTATCGTGGTTCCCTCTGCTTTACTGTATGGATTTAGGAATGACTATCAGCTTCACCCTAAGGAAACAAAAATGCTTGGATTTTTTCTAAGCTTGTACTGAAAGATAAGTCAATTTGCAATCCATGAAGATAGAATAGCTCTGTTTGTTTACATCTTTTTTTTTCCTCAGCAAAGCTTAACAGCTTTCACTGTTAAAGCCTCAAACTTTTTCCATTAAATTTATTCATTAGAATCTTGGTGGTAATGGCACACTTCTTTAATTCCAGCTCTCAGGATGCAGAGGCAGTGAGATCTCTTGATTTCAAAGCCAGCCTGACCTGCAGAGTGGTTCCAAGACAGCCAAGGCTACACAGATTACAAAGAGAAGCACTGTCTCAAAAAACCAAAAGAATCTTATTCTTTGAGCAGAATGTGTGTGTTGTGTGATGTATGATGTGTGTGTGTGTGTGCACGTGCACCACATCAAGCATGTAGAGGTCAGAGGATAACTTGAGGTGAATGAATTCTATCCTTCACCTAATGTGTCCCGGGAATCAAAGTCAAGACATCAGACATAGCAGCAAGCACCTGCGTCTACTGAGCCATCTCATCAACCCCTAGAGCTGCTTCTCTAATGTTCTTTCCAGAGTGTTTACTGCTGATATAAAAATATTGCTGATTTTTGCATATTGATCTTATATCCTATAAACTTGCTTCTCTCTCTCTCTCTCTCTGATCTTATATCCTATGAACCTGCTCCCCCCACCCCCCCCATCCCCAGTTCTCAGGGTTGCCCAATATCAGACCAGTCTTACTTCTTTCTAGTCTTGATAACTGTCAGAGTTTACAGTGTCAATTTGAACAGAAGTAGCAAGAGAGGACAGCAGCATCTTGCCCCCCCCCAGGATATTTTAGGAAGAAGCGTATTCATCATAAGCATGAAGTCGGCTACCCAAGTGATTCTCTAAAAAACTGGATAAATATTTTCTTATGCTGATGAACCATGAGCACCCCAAAAATGAAATAGACTTGCAAACTTAAAAAAAAAAATCAAAGCATGTTTTAACTTTCAGGAGAACCAAAAGAAGCCAACAGATAGCAAAAAAGCACTGTTACTAATAACTAAATATATGAAAAAACAGCACATCTCCAGCAAAGATAAGGCAACAACCTAAGCGAGGCAGGCAAAGGCAGCTGTGGCCTGAGAAGAGGCCCTCCTCTTATAAGTTCTCCAACATGGTCCAAGCTGCTAGCCCTGTGGAAACAGGAGTGCAGTCCCAGCCATGGCCTCTACCACCTGCTCACCTGGGTGTCCAGGACCAGAGCTGCTGAGAAAACCTCTTGCATCTACCCCATGAGCCAAGGGGGAACAAGTCCACAGGGGTCTGGAAGACAAGGGGCCTCCAGCAGGAGCCCTCATTTAGCAGCTTGCACATAATTCTTTATCTTACCAAATCAGCCGACTTTAAAAAACAAAAACAAAACCAAAAAACCAAAACTGGATTCCAGGATGGAAACAATCAGGCAGCATCCAACATTGCTTGAAAGAACATGCTGGTTCCAAAGAATTTGTTTTCTCAAAAAGGCACAGGTCTAGATGGTCCAGCAAGGGGCATGTTGAGAATGTGACTGCTGCCTTAACTCCTGGCTCTGACACTCTCAGACTCTATCCTGTACACAGTACCTGCACAGAACACTGAGGGTTACACAACTGGACAAGCTGCTCGCTGCAGGTGGATACCTACCACACTTAGAAATGGGAACCCACAGTGTGTTTATTTATCCTCATACATTCTGTTGGACAGTGCAACACATCTGAGACAGAAAAGCAAATGGATGAACAAACAAACTAGATATTACACACAAGGATTTCACAGAAATATAAAAGAGACCCTTGGGGGATTTAAAATTTAACAGGAGAGAGGTAAAGAGCAGAAGAAGCTGGGAATGGGAGCAGATCTCTATGGCTTCCTTCCCCAGTTTATGAAATTCACACTTCAAAGGGCCTAGGAGAAATGAGGAGTCCTAATTACCTACCCCTGCCTGAACCCATTGTAGAAGCCATTTGGAAGTAATCTGGAGGACAGGCCAGAGACATGCTACCCTGACAGCTGTCCTGCTGGAGCTACTGGGGATTTCTTGGGTGACCGTGGTTGGTCATAGCACCTTCCCATCCAGAGGGGCTCTCTGTAGTGCTCACTGAGAGTGGGTGGGAAGGTCCCCAGCTTCTGAAGGGAACACTGGTTTCCTGGGAGCTACCTGCTCTTCCATTAACAGGCTCACCATGTTGTTTATGCAGTGTATTTCCCAATGACTATCACTGCACCACCAAAGCCCTAGTGCTAGGACCCAGGAAATGGCTCATCTTCCTTCTCTCTGAAAGCTTTTTACCATGAAATGCTAGTTAGTACCAATCTGAATGGTTTAGGCAGTGGTTTTTGACCTTCCTAATGCTTTAACCCTTTAATATAGTTCCCCGAGTTGTGGTGAACCCCACCACCACCATAAATTATCTCATTGCTATTTCATAACTGTAATTTAGCTACTGATGAATCACAATGTTAAATATCTGATATGCAGAACATCCATTATGCAACCCCCAAAGGGGTCCTGCCCCACAGGTTGCAAACCATCAGATTAAAGGAAGATTGTGAGTGCCTACTATCTTCTCCATTCACTCAAGAAGGTCCCCACTACAGGAAGTCCCTCTGGATGGGAAGGTGCTATGACCAACCAGGGTCACACCAGAGATCCCCAGTAGCTCCAGCAGGACAGCTGTCAGGGAAGCATGTCTCTGGCCTGCCCTCCAGATTACTTCCAAATGGTTTCCACAATGGCCTCACAAACACAGCCTTTCAGAGCAGGCCAGGTCTATAAATGGAAACATCCTCCAGGCTCATGAGACTAAGTACTGCCCCAGATGACATGGCTAGTGGGCACTCAGCAATTTACTCTGGCCCCCACCCCTACCACAACCTAGTGCCAGAAGGTTTTATTTTGCCTAAAGAGGGATTGGAAAGATGGCTCAGAGATTAAGAGCACTGGCTGCTCTTCTAGAGGACCTGGGTTCAGTTCCCAGTATGGTGACTCAAAATTGTATATAACTCCAGTCCCAGGGAATCTAATAGGCAGGAATGTGGCACATATACATGTTTTTAGGCAAAATATTGATACACATAAAGTAAAAATATATAAATCAAAATTTTTTAAAAATTTCCTAAAGAGCTCAGAGACACCATCCGATGAAAAAAGCAAGGGACAACCCACACGGCATCTCTCTTCCCGCTGTAACTACTGTGGCTGAGATGTGCTAAGGGAGCGGAAACTTCAAAGTAAGAAAAAACTGACATATATTCTTAAAAAAATTACTGGACAATTACCTACTAAAAATGTTGTCTTGAAATGCGAAAACTACAAATTAAACTCAGGCTAGATTCTGAAGTGCTTTTTCAGTTCACTTGTCTGTACAACATGTAATCAGGCATGCTCGGAAGATTACCCCAATAAGCTCTGAAAAGAGCAGTCATTAGATAAAATCATGAGATAATTGCAGGGTTCTCCGGGTGGGGCGTTACTAATATGGATGCTAATCTTGTCTGTGCAGCCACACTGATATCAGAACCAGGGCACTCCTGAAACTCAAGTTTCTCCATGACACCCTGTTCTCCAAGTTGCATAGCAGAGGAAAGAAACTCCTAGGCTCCTGCTTAGCTGCTCTGTGGCTGCTAGGATCTGAGGACACAAAGCATGGTCCTGGAAAAGGCATCATGGTTCTGCAGCTACTTCTGTGCTCATCCCAGTTGAGACTCGACACGAGGTTGTCTAGATGGCTCAGTGAGCACTTGCCCTACCCACATGGGGACCTGACTTTGACTACCTAGTGCCCATGTGAAAAGCTGTTCATGGCTGTTATAGCACTTGGGAGTAGAAACACGTAACTTCTGAGAGCTCACTGGCCAGTCAGCCTAGACAAGCTTCCAGTTTGGTGAGAGCTCCTGTATTGAGGCAGTAAGACGAGAGTGATAAAGGACAACCCATCTCTGTCTTGCCTCTGGCCTCCCCATGTATGTCCCTATATGTGCACACGCACGCGCGCACACACAAACACACACACACACACACACACACACACACACACACACACACACACACAATGAAAAGCAAAAAGCATGAGATGTACAATCTGAGTACACATTGTTTAAAAAAAAAAGTTTTCCTCTTGTGGTAATATCACATTTTGGAAGTTGTCAAATGCATCAGGTGGGTGATATTATATACCCTGCATATTTGGGTCTAACTAAAGAAGGGCCTGAAGCCAGAATGCCTGGGTTCAAATCCCAGCCTTTCTATTTACTAGCTCTATTACTAGCATTTAACTTGAATGCCCCGCAATTTGCTCAGCCTATCAGTTACTCCTTAGGTAACTGAGAGAATTAAAATGAGTTGATTTATGTAAAATAAGTATTACAAAAATGGTGTGAATTATGTTGTTGACATCTATGTTTAGGCATCCCTTGGTATCTGTGGAGGACTGATTCCAGGAGTACCCTGAGTACCACATCTAAATGCTAATGTTTCTTCTGCAGAATGGTGTCTTTTGTGCATGCAATCTGCAGATATCCCATGCACTTTAAATATCCCCTAGATCATTCAGAATGCCTAATATGGTGTAAATATGAGGTAAACTGTTACAAACTTTTTCCTGAATAGTCTATGGGTGTCTGAAGAATCTGGTATACAGATGACCAGCTGTACAACTTCTTCCTCAATGCTAGGGCAGGGGCAAAAGAACAGGGCACAACCAGGGCTGCACACACTCCCTCTGCTTCAATACTTCCTATGCCAACAGCCAACAACTGAAAGAGATGGCCAAAATTTCATAGACTATATACTTTCTGATCCCAAGTTATTTGCAATAGAATTCATGTCACCTTTAAATTGCTTAGGTTGATTCAAGTTCATGTATGTACATCCACAGCACAAAGCATGATGATAACAGTTAGTTTGGGAAGACAGCACTCACATTCCCATTGCCCAAACAAACCAAGGGACTTCACCAGCCTGGGTTGCCCTGGCCCCCTAGAACAGCAGCCATGACCCTGAACAGACACTACTCTGTGTTCTGATTCTTTCCATAATTGCACTTCCTCTCTCAACAAGTTCCCCATTCCAAAGCCCTCTTTTACGGTGTTTCAATCTCATCATTTATGGAGACAACTGCTTCCAAACAGGCTCCGTGACATGTTTGACTCGTAACCCTCTGAGATCATGGTTTGGGTGAGAAGGAGGATGCTTAGAAGTAGGATAAGAGGGAGGGATATACAACTGTGTCTTTCTTCTCACAAGACAAAGTGCTATCAGACCAGAGCTGTAGATGGGCCTGTGGGTGAAAAGGGTGGGGGTGACACACAGCCTTGAGGGTGCCATCAAGAGTCTGCTCTCCCTCCCCACCAGCAACAGGGTCTGAGGGACTGAAGGAAATTATTGTAAAGCAAGAGCTCAGAGCATAAGGCATTCAAGCTGGACCATGTCACATCTGCCATCATACTTTTCCTCTTAAAACCTTTGTCCTAAGGCTCTGCAGTGATGAAGGATTTTATATGGGGTGGCATACAATATCCTTCGTGACCTGTCACCATGATCCCTCAGTTTTGCCCCTTCCAAATGGCTGAGCCCCAGCAACCTGGTTCTTTTACCTCTAGTAACTAGAAGGGTGAGAAGTTGTTGTTGCCCTCAAGAAAAAGCAAGAAGCCAAGCAGTGGTAGTGCATGTCTTTAATCCCAACACTTGGGAGGCAGAGGCAGGAAAATCTCAGTGAGTTTGAGGCCAGCCTGGTCTACAAAGTTCAGGACAGCCAGGAAGGAATGTTACACAGAGAAACCCTGTCTCAAAAAAACAAACAAACAAAACAAACAAACAAACAAAAACCAGCAAGCAAGCCATTTTCTTGTCTGCAGAGCAGTCCTGATGCACTAAATCTAATGGTCTAAAATTGACCCAATGGATTACAAAGTAAGGCTGTTCTTTTACTCTTTCATTCTCCTGTAACTTATATGAAACTAAAGTGAGAAACAGTGTAATGTTTAAATAAAGGTTTAGAGGGCTGGGATAGCACTGTAACAAAGTTCTTGTCTAGTGTGTGATCCCCAAAAAATGAGGGGAAGAGAGGAGGAAGAGGGTAACAAAGGGAGGGAAAGGGAGGGAAGAATAATGGAGAAGGAAAAATAGGGGAAAACATTCACATATGCATTTAATTAAAAAAATGTTTCGGTACCCTAAGTATCAATACCACCACCATGCAACCACCCTGTCCCCAGGAAATGCAAGTCTGGCTTTCACCAGCTCTCCACTGCACTGTCTGCATCTTAGGCAAAATCCATTCCAGATTATCCAGGACGATGACAGTTTCAAAGTTCAGGTTCTTTATTCTCTAGAAATCCTCAATGGTACCCAGAGGCCTACAGAGCACCCAGACTTCCTGTGATCCAAAAAGAAGCAACAAAAGCCTGGAATATGCCTGGAGTCCACGGCCTGTCTGTTTCCTACTTGTGCTCTTGCAAAACCTGGGAGGACTCAGTTGCTTCATACTGGTCCCAAGTCAGTATTTAGCTGAGTCATGGGGTTTTCTCATTTCACCACTGAGCTGATAAGGGCTACAAGTATTTCCGGTGCAATTAAATGGCATCTGCACACCCCAGCTTGCAAGTGCCCTGGGGTTAGTGCACACTGCTCTGGCTCCATGTCTCCTCCTTGCCCTCTAAGTTTGAGAAATCCCATTGATAATGAATCCCCTTTGACAGCTTAGGCAATGATGGAGAGGGCAGGGGAGGGTGCCTACATAGAAGGACAACTCTGTGGAGCCAGACTTTACCTCTCCAACACAAAGGGTTTCATCACCCAAGAACTGGACAGCTTGAATCATGATTCTGGTTGACACCACTCACCTCCAAGGCTGCCATATTTCCAGGGACATCCTAAGCCTTACTTCATCTTTTTGTCTCTGGAAGTGATTAATGAGGTGGGGAATGTCAGACCTATTCAGACGCCATCTGTGTGTGTGAGTTTGTGTACACTTGCCTGTGCAGCCACGTGTAGATGGCTGAAGCTGGGAATGGGATAGCTTGCTTCTTCAATGGCTTGCCACCTCATTTTTTGAGACAAGGTCTCACTGACCCTCACTCTTTGAGTTAGACTCCCTGACCACTGAGTTCCGAGGAAGCTGCCTGTTTCCTCAAGCCATTGGTGGGGTTACAGGTACACACAGCAACGACAAAGTTTCCTGAGTTGGAGATCTGAAGCCAGCCCTTCATTGCTTATGCAGGAAGTACCTTACCCACTGCTCCGCCTTCCCAAGGACGATGTCAGTGACCACAAACTTAGGTGAAACAGGACAACACTAAAGAAGAGGGCTTGTAAGGAACAAATGACACATTAAACACTGCAGCTGTGCACTGCATACTCTGTGGATGAAAAGCAGATATGCACTTTCACTATAAGAGCAGTTTGAGCAAAGCTTAAAAATCAAAGGTGCTTAATAGTTATTGGATGATTCCACCCACATGTGTGAGAAGTAATGGGAGTGCGTCTTCTAATTTCCTATAGGTTGCCTGCCAAATTCCTGCCTTCTTCCTAGGACAGAATCTGCAGTGTTTTCTTTGCCACACTGATGTACCCTGTGTCATTATAAACAAACGCTGCTTTCTTTGCAGCTAATAACCACAATGTGTGGGTAAGAAACCTCTCCAGTATAAATCCATGGGGACAAGGCTGCATTGTGGGCATTAAATAATTATAACAATCTGACATGAGTCAGAGGATTGTTTCTCAATGGCCCGACTGCACTTCCAACTTTAAAGTCAACCCCAAACTCTCTTTTCCTGGCACTCTATCCATGTGCTAGGCTATTGGGAAACAATTCCCATTCTTTATAGTTCAGTCCCATTGCAAGAAGCTGGCAACGTGGGCATTCATGAAATATTAACACGATACATTGATTTTTTTTATAAGTGTGTCCAACAGTGGATCAATTATATTACTATGAAAAGCTTTTCATAATTCATTTGGGGGACATCGAGATCTCATTGCTGGATGGCACTCAGGCGATGAAGCCGGCAGTTTTGAAGAGGTTGGAACTCCAAGGCAGAGAACACATATATGTGACAGATGGGTGAACACAGCATTCACAAAGGATGGAAGATGTTTGCATCTGCCAGAAGATGGAAATAGGGCACAACAGATCAACAAGGTGTGTATTAAGTCCATGCCAGTTTCTCACCATAAACAAGAACAGGAAAATCCCAAACATTGGTGATTTATTCCCCTCATGTCAACCACTACATGCCTATCCACATTTCCCTCTGAAGTAAGAAGTAATAATTCCTAGATTCAGGAGGGATTCCCAGTTGTCTCTTCTCTGAACTTCTTTATTCCAAACAGTTTACTCTACACTCTGGTTTCACTGAGTTTTGTTTGTTTGGGTTTTCTGGGATAAGGTCTCAGTGTGCGGTCCAGGCTGACCTCAAACTACAATTCTCCTACCTCCATATCCCTAGCCAGGATTATAGGCATGTGCCACCATGTCTGGCAGTCATTGATTTTGAACAATGAGATACCAACAGTGCAGCAGGGCTTATAACTCAGTCCTTACAGCATAGGGCCTGAAAGCACCCTATCTCCTAGCTAGTGTGAGTCCAAGGAGTGTCCAGCCCCAGGTGCTGATCCAGCCGCTAGTGAACATATATGAGCTTCTCTTTCAACATGTGTGTATAAACCCCACAGAGATTTGGGGAAACACTTCATCAGCCACAGGAATAAAGCACTATTCCAATCCAGCAGACCTGTGACAACAACTTCCCAAATGGTCACAGAGGGCATCAAGGAAATAGGTGTGTGGGGGGGACCACAAGGGAAGGGGCATGGCCAGTTCTGCCTTCTCTACTTTCTCATTCTGATGCTGCCCTGATCTGTGGCCAGCTGTTCTGGAGTCATCGTGACCTTTGCTCATCACCCTTTGAGGACAGGGAGGATGTACACAGATGTGATGAGCCAACAACCACAGGGTATGCATTCTCCCTCTGCGCTCCAAGTCTCACATGCAGGAGAAGGTAAACACTTCCTCCTTCTTGAACTGCAAAAATAAATACTTTAATATTTAATAAATTTAAAAATAGAAGAATTTTAAAGAGTTGCCCAAACAATTTCTTCCTGAGCTCCTAGATTAGGGCCTAGTGTGGAAACGCCTCGGTTACCAGGACAAATGCTTTCAATTACTCAGGGCTGAGACTCTTAACAGGAATACCCTCAAAGGAGGTGGGGGGGTGGTTTAAACTGGTAGAGTAACCCTGAGGACCCTGGAAAACACATGTGCAGAAGAAAGGGAATCCCTGGATGAGTGACAGACAGTCTTCACTCAGGTATCCTAGAAACTGAGCCATGTTTAAAACAGACACTCTCATGATGCCTCTGTAAAATCCTGCCAGTATTTACTGGTGGCACAATGGGAATGTAACTAGTAAGACCTTGGCATAAAAGCAGAAGTCGACGAGGCCAGTGGTCTGCCTGCCTTCCATCTAGCCCCATGTGGAATAGGAACGTGAGCTGATTATTTGCCATGTGCAAGCATAGCATCTGCTCCCTCAGTAGCTTACCACCAGAGAAGGAAAGACAGGGTGGTCCCCAGCCTGCCCACCTCAACAAAAGCCCTGCCTGGCTGCATAAACCTTTTATGTTCAGAAACACTGAAGATTTCTGTCAGAAGCCAATCAAATCTTTCAGTAAAGCAATTAGTAAGTAGAAAAAAAAAAAAAAAAAAAAAAAAGACAGCGTTTGTGTTTCCTCCTGAGCCAAGGTGGTGCCAAGAAGGAATTCATTGATCTGTAAGGCAGGCAACAATTCCATGTGTAGCTGCTGCTAATACCTGCTCTCCTCAGGGCTAAAAGCACCAGAACCCTTGGTGTTCTGAAAAACATGTAAGAAAAGAGATACACCCAATTCTAAAATCATCTGGTCCCAAATGCTTCTGAATATATTACACATTAGTTCAACAATCCCCCAATCACTGGAATTACTTGGTTACATTTGACTAAATTTTTTAACATAGAACTAGTTTCAGAGACATGGCATCAAGCTGGGGCCCAGTATTAACTGAGGAATGAAGTCAGAGCACACACAACACTAGGAAAACACTGTTGTACCCTAATTCAATTATAGTTCTAAACTCTTCAGATTCTTCTATTTTAAAATTTATTAAATATTAAAGTATTTATTTTTACTATTTTTTGTCAAGTGTGCCAACATGTGAGTATGCACCTACATGCTCACAGGAGTGCAGATGTCTGCATGTCTGCATAGGTCAGATCCCTCTGGCGCCAGTGTAACAGGCAGTTGTGATGTTCCCAACACGGGTGCTGGGAACTAAACTTGGGCCCCCTGCAAGAGCAGTACACATTCTTCACCACTGAGCCATCTCTCCAGCCACATTCTTTATCAATAACTATACTTCTAAAACTATTTTAAATGCCCTACAATAAAGAATGACTGGAAAATAATTACTTGGAGATGGGAGTCTCCATATATCATGGAGGCTGGTCTATCGTGGAAGCTGGTCTTGAACTTTATCCTCCTGCCTCAGCCTCCTTGGTGTTAAGACTGCAAGAGTATATGGTTGTGCCTGGTGATGAGTGGGCGATGGACTGAAAACCAAAACAAATGGAAACACTGAGGAAGAGGCGGTTGGGAGCTCTCCCCACTTCCAAGCAAATGAAAAGAGTGGCCTTGCCATCTCAGAGGAACAAAGGCTCCGTAGCCCTGGCAGCCTCCTGAATGACAGAAAACAGCCTCCCTTTCAAAATCATCTCAGCAACTTGAAGAAAGGCCTCTAGAGCCACAGAATGAAACCTACCCTAATCTACAAACAAAACTTGCTTTGAGGTTGCCAAGCTGTCCTGCATCCCTTTCAAAGGCTGCTTATCAGCAGCTGCATCTCCAGTAAGCACTTAGTCAGCAACCATTAGGAGCCAGTTCTGCACCAGGTGCCTTTCCAGAGAGGACCAAGCACATGCCTTGCCCCTCCTTGCCACAGACAGAGGCTCACGTGCACACAATCAATCAATCTCTCTAGCATACGTGCTCAAACAGCCACACATGAACTCACACACATGGGGGATGGGGTCCTGGGACTGAGGTGCCAGACTAGAGGTCACACCTCACCTCTCCACTATCCCTGCTGTTTGAGTGGACCAGGATGAAGACTTCCTACAGCTATCTGGCTCCTCATTAATTTCTGAATCCCCCCTCAAGCTGGTATTCCCTTCCATGATACTGGGGCCTAGCGCCAGAATTTCTAAGAGGTTCCCTACCAACCCAGGCTCAGAGTTTCCTTCCATGGCAATTTTTCTGGCTAGGCTAAAGGTGACGGGGGTGGGGGTGCCCCACAAAGGTCATAGGTTTTGGTCAAAGATGTTCAAGATTCCAACTGCACCTCTTTAGTGCAGACCAAAGGACGCTCTGCATACTCCAACAGCACCTATCTAAAGCACCTTTGGGGGAAAAAATGAAACATATAGACCTAGACAGACAGAGGAGGATGAACAGATGGATGAACTCTCATGAAAACATAAACAGTCATTCCCCCAGATCCAAACATGGGATGCAATAGTAGGAAGGCAGAGTGCATCCATCCCACAGTTCCTCCTTCACAATCACTGCCCTCCCTCCAATCCTACAACATGATTCACTTGAAGCTCCCTTAACTGTGGCTATCCTACCGGTGACTGGAAGCTGCTATTCCATAGTTGCATAAAACAACAACAACAACAACAACAAAAGCCCTGCCTTCTCTGGCTTCCCCCCAGCTCTCAGGCTCCAGCCACCGCATAAGCATCCATCCTCACAGGGACCACCCACCCTCCCTCCAAATCCAAGCCACTCTAGCCACCTTCCAGGGCCGACTAAAATTGCCAGCTAGTCTTACCCATCACCGCTCGGCCCCCTTGCAGACCGATGCCTTGGTGGTCACCAACAGAACCCTGGTTACTTGCCAGACTTTCCTTCTAGACTTCCACATTAGCCCTTTGCCCAGTTGGGCCCAGTACCTTCTGCCCTGGAATCTACAAGGAGGAAACTTCTAGCTCTAGCTCCTGAGCCCAGAAGGGAACTAGTTCCATATCCCCAATATGGTACAGGCACATAGCTGTTGACATTCCTCCTAGAGGGTTTTGTTGTTTTTTTTTTTGGTTTGGGTTTTTTTTTCCCTTTTATTTTTATTAAAGAAAATTATTTTACATGTCAATCCCAGGTCCCTTTTGTTTTGTATTTTAGACAAAATCTCCTGTAGTCTGGCAGGCCTGAACACCCTATATAGCTGAGAATGACCTGGAATCCCCTAAGAGGTGGTTATGGCCAGCACCACCTCAGGCAGCCTTTCCATGGGAACCCTAGTTAGACATCTCTATCTAACTAGCTACCCTGTAGAGTACATTTACTTAAGAAAAAGACCTTGGCCTCAGACTCGGGAGTTTGTGTCATCCTCAGTTATGTGGTCCCAACCAGGTTTTATGCAGGCTGTTGTTGCAAAGTCCTCAGTTCCCAGTGGCAAGTTATACCATGTGACCATACGCTCCAAGAAACAATAATGGAACTGGCTTTCAAGCAAAGGAAGGGGAAAGAGAGTTGAATGACTCATTTAACTAACAATTGTTTCTGCAGCTTCCATAGCACCATCAGAAATCTTGCCCCCAACAGCTCTGTTACTAATTTTCAGCAGTGACCACACACGCACAAAAGTCACCTGCTACACTACAGACTTCACATCCTCACATTCAACCACCACAAGAGGCAGATCTGACTTCCTGACAATGCTCAAATCAGAGACAACACTGCTCCACCAGAAGGCCCAGCAAGGTAGATCCTCTTCTGCCCTGGCTATGACAAACATGGCACATGCCGTCTGACTTGTGTACACTGTAACCCATCTCTAAAGTTCAAGTGAGACCAATGCCACTCAGATCGCCTACTATACACAGAAGAGGCTGGGCTGAGTGCTTTGGGTAAGCAGATGAGAATGTGTGCTTCAGAGGATGCTGCAAAAAACGTCTTGCAGAGCTGGAGGACACCTTTGCACAAATGTCTACTGGCCTCCAGGCTGACAAAGGCAGCATTTCCTAAGCTAAGGAAAGAACTAGAGCTGTCACTAGAAGAGGAAGAGTCTGTAGCAAAGAATTCATTTTGGGGACAGGCATTATAACAAGACTAGTTCCTTCAGAGGCACAGGCTGAGGCCTCTCTGGTTAAGTCATACAAAGAACTTCCAGACAGTGAGCCTCACCCCATCCCACCCCCAGCAGAAAGCTAAGAAACTGAGCTTTAAAAAGGATCCTCAGGTTGACAAAACCACCCAGAAAGTCCAGGGAACAAGAGTCCGACTCCAAAGAGGCTGTACCCTAAAGTCCCATTCCAGAATGGATGATGATTTCCCAAAGCTGCACAGATGGAGTCCATCAGATGACCTTCCACACTAGATACTCAGGCAGCCCACCAAGCAGGTGCATGCAATCAGGACAGAATCACACACAAATGGCTGAGGTCTCAGTGAGGGGCCAATGACTATCCCTTTTTCTATAGGGTAAGGTCAACAATAAACAGGTCCACTCTCAGAGGTTCCCTGAAAGTCATCTCAGTTGGTCTGTGTGTGTGTGTGTGTGTGTGTGTGTGTGTCTGTCTGTCAGACAATAGCCCTCTACAACCCCTGTCAATTCAATAATGTACACAATCATTACCATTTCCAAAAAGAGAGCACTTTCATACTTTGAGCTTTTATCATGAAAATTAGCATAACATTTTGTCTGTGCTGTTGTGCTACATTTTTTCACATAATTTTTTTTCAAACCTGCAACATGATTTGCTTCTGTCCAAACAGTGTAACATTTGGTTCTTACTGTGCCCACATAATACTAGTTAGAGTTTGTCAACACCTGCCCCCCAAAAGCAGCCTCAAGTCTTTGCCTGTAGAAGCCAATCTACCAATTCATTCGATTACTTGATGTATCCTGCAATTTTTACAGTTGTGGGTATTGCATAGCACATGACTGTGGGTCTGGAAACTGAAGATGAAAAAAAGCAAATTCAGACAACCAGGTGGTAGTTGCATGTCTGTCACTGAACACTCAGACTGGAATGATGATGGGCTCGTGTACAAGACAAGATGGCAAAGGTCTTCAAATCCCACCAAATGGTGAAAACCATGCCGTCAGCTTTGGGATCTTCATTGTCAACCAAGTCCTGGCTGTGTTTTTAATACAATATTGTTTTCAGTACAATACTGAGCCCTGAGCAGAAGGGCTGCTTGCTGACCTAGTAAGCTAGCCACACTCCTCCTATGGTGGTACCTGGTAAGCTAGCCACACTCCTCCTACAGTGGTGCAGGGTCTTTGGGGTTAAGGAGAACCCTCAGCTTCACCTTTTACATCAGGAACCTAGGACAAAATACCACAATTTCTGGCCACAAACTATACCACACATCCAGGGCAAATGAAGGTCACCATCCTGAAGCTCAACTAGTGTCACTGTTGTGTGCACCCTCCAGTACAAGAATTTGTCCAGGAGACCTGTTGATGGCATGCCTTAAGACGGAACTTTTGTGACTACAAATTTTTAAGGACACTGACCCTAAACACAGCAAATCACCAAAAGGTCATTTGGCCCCTGATCAAACATGGATCCCTATATGCCAAAGTAGAAGTCTAGTGTATCTTTTTAGGACTATTAGAACGTACTTAAAGAGGAGGAGGGGGGGGGGGGGCTGAGGTGGCAGTAGCAGCACTACAATTTGGTTGTCTTCAAGATGCATTCATTACATCTGCACCCAGAAGCCAAATCTGATTCATCCTAAGCTATAAGCACTTTCTATATACTATGAAGACACTTCTTCCATTTTTGCCAGGTCTAAGTCATACCAAATACACCCCATGCCTCCAATACCATGCACAATACTTCATTATCTACATATCTGAGCTGTCCTCTGCTGAAGAAACACTGCAATGTCTGCCTTCTCTCTGAGGGGGGCAGCTCCCTTTTGTCCTTCTATGTATGCCCAACATATTCAGAAGTAACTGGGCCTATGTACCAAGAACATGAAGGAAGGAGTGAAAGGCCCCCACTCCTCTAGCTGTGCAGCCTGAGATGACGTCACTTCTGCAGGAACCAAGTGTATGACCCACCGGGCTCTCCTAGTCAAGCTGCTCAGTCTGGTATTTATGTCTGCATGCACTCTAGCAGGACACCTAGACCATCTCCTTCCTGAGATGACCCCACTATCCCAGCACTGGCAGATTCATTTCTGCATTCTGAGTCAAGAACATAGGCACAAACTCAAGGCACTGTGCAAAGGCCAGGCACTAAAGAAGATAGCATAGCCACCCCCCATAAAAGGATCTCCCCACTTCCTAACCTGCTCTCACCCTTGGGTCTTAACCAGCTGCAATTCAGATCAGTCTCTGCATTCAGCCCATAAAATATGTGTCTATTTATAACACGGAGACATGATTAAATCATATCAAATGTCTTGTTTACTACATTAACCTCAGTTTCTGCTTAATGTGCTTCTCAAAGAAAAAGAATACAGCTTGCCTGGATTGGCCAGGTTTTAATGAGCCTATGTGGTGTACAAGAAGAGATCTCCACTAGGGGAAAGCCAGGCTTTTCGGCCCATATTTAAAGAGGTTATACACTCATGAATGAGCCACAGAATTGAATTTGAAGCCTGGGAATACAAGCTCAGACACAAGCACTTCACCCCTCAGGTTCCCCAAAAAGATTTGAAGAATAATGTTTGTATTTAAGAGGCAGAATCAAGAGTTTGTTACTTCAAGACCAGCCTGGTCTACACAGCAAGTTCCTATCCATCCTGAGCTATATATAGTGAGATGGAAAGGAAAGAATGTAAAGGATTGAGGGAGGGAGACATTATAGGATGGATGGTCTCTGTTTTGTAGAAAACATTCATTTTAGGCATAAGCTGGGAAGGGTGCCTCTAAAGAATATCCCACTCTTAGATGTGAAGGTAATCTGGGTGTAGCACCAGTGACCCTGCTAATGACCAGGATTGCTTCAGCTGATCTGGTTAGCTAGGTGGGTGTCTCCTCCCACCCCCACTGCTTAGCGTTTGTCCCTCGTTAGGCTACACACTGAAGGGAACCATTTCCCCAGACAAAGGAGTACCTGCCTACCCTCGAGGCTATTCCAAGCTACTCCCCTGCTAGAACTGCCAGCCAAGGTCTCCAGTATATTGTACTCTGTTATCACAGGTCCCAAGGAAAGCTCACAGAACAGCTGGGCTTCATGGTTTTTCCCAGACACGGCCTAAGCAATGTAACAGTGTATATACACCACCCAATTCTATCCAACTCTTATAATGTTTTAAGATTTATTTATTTTTATTTTATGTTTGAGTGTTTTGCAAAAGAAAAGAGAGTTGGATCCCCTGAAACTGGAGTTACTAACGGTTAAATGAATAGAACCTGTGTACTCTCCAAGACCAACAAGTACTCTTAATCTCTGAGCCATCTCTCCATCCCCTCTATTCAGCTTTCTTAGCAAAGGTGTGCAGCACATGCAGTCTGCTTATTATACACAGACTAAACCCACTCCAGCAATCCCATGGAGCACTTGACTCTGGAGTAAGAGCCTGGACTGACCTCCCGACCTTGGCTCCCCACTGACAACACAGACAAGTTACAGATCACTATGAGCAGTCCAGGAGAGCCAATTCTGTGAAGACTTGTTCAGTGTTGGTGAACCACAGCAGGCACTCAGGAAGCAAGAGTGCCTTCCTCCCTACCCACCTCCCACCTTGTCTTTTCAGGTAGGCCACACACACACAGAGCACTCAATCAACAAAAGCCATGAAAAGTATTATCATCTTTGTGGCTTAGGAAAAGCTGGTAATTCTCCTTCCTATTTTACTCAAAGCCACCTGAAGTTGCCTGTTCTCAAACATGGCCCACATAAGCCTTGGAAGCTACTGGTAGGGAGGTAAGAGGAGCTCTTCCTCATTAGGACAGAAAAACAAAACTCACACACACACACACACACACACACACACACACACACACACACACACACACACACACACAGACACACACACACACACACACACACACACACACCCTTCTAAATCCACCAACCCGGGGGCCTTCAGAAATGCCTGCAGGAGGAAGAAAGTTCCTAGAATGTTCTGTGTGGCTGAGAACACCTGGTATTTCAGGATGAGTGATAATGGAAAATTTACCATAAACAGAGAATGTGAAAGAGCTCAGAAAGCCTTTCAGGAACGGAAGAGAAAGCAGCCTCCCGACTCGGGGGGCCAGGTGGGCAAGGACGGCAGTTTTCTGCCAAGCAGAAAAATACAGGTAAAAAGATTAGGCCTGTGTAACTATTGTTTTCTCCACTTCCAGCACCTAGGATGGTCCTGGTCAGAAGGCTGCTTGGCTCCTAGCTACCATGGTGTTTTTTCTTTCTTGACAATTCACTTCCCTAACAGGCACAGTGCCAACTCAAATGAGACTCAGAGCACTGAAAAGCCCTTCAGGTAAACAGTGTGATAAGCTAAACTGAAAAACTAGACAATGTTTTTGGACTATGAGGTAGTTGCTATGGAGACAGTTGCTAATTAACTGCTTTCAAGCAGGAGAACAAAGGGCTCCGGGCAGGCAGGCCTCTGTATCTCCTCACAAGCCATGCAGCAAGCTTGCGCAAGAGCACGTCGCTCATATCTGGAATACCTGAGACCTGGCTGGTCTGCTACATGCCTGGGGAATTGACAAAAGTGCATTTTCTTCATCTTGACCTGAATTAAACAGCACCTGGCCACCAGAATCTACCAGGGAAGCAAGCTACACAGTGAAACAGCAGATTCAAGGGTATCAATAATAGGGTTAGCCCTTTCCTAAACAGTTACCTATCTTCCTTACTGCCTGGAGACAATGGAGAAGTGACTGAATGAAGGGTTGAGCAGAAAAAAAATTTTTTTTGGGGGGGGGGAGGGTCCTGGGGTTGGACATACATGCTAAGCATGCAGTGTAACATGGAGCTACACCCACCAGATTAATGTATGAGAAATGTCAATAATTTGTGTGCGTATGTGTGTTTCCAATGTACATGCATGTGGTAAGGTCGTAAGTGTACACTAGGTGCCTTCTTCTATTGCTCTGCCTTATTTTTTGAGACAGGATCTTTTACTGTATATGGACCCACTAATATGGTCTGATTGGCTAGGTAGAGAGCCCACAGAATCTGCCTGTCTCTACAGCCCAGCCTTGGGGTTACAGACATGTTCAAATGGTCCTATCTTTCAGAGGTGCTGGGAATCCAAATTTGGATCCCAGGCTAGTACAGTAAGCACTTACCCACTAGGGCATCACTTCAGTGCCCCACCCCATATTCGTAAATGATAACTTTTCATGCTTCAATTCAGAAAAAAAAAAAAAAGCATTTCAAAACAGAGAGATAAATCTTCATTTGAGATTTAACTTCCCCATGGAAAAACAGTGTCTGGATATAGTTCAAAAACCAACAATAAAACCCATAAACACAGCATACTCTTTAGCTCCAACATTATACACACCCAATAAACAAGCACAAAAGTGCAACCAAAATGTGTGTGTCTTATCACTGGCTTTGTCCTTCCCCATCACAACCACAAGCTAACCAGGCTGCTCCTGAGACAGCAATGCTATGTTCTGAAGGGCTGGCTTTACCCATAGCCCTTTACCAACATCAACACTGAAGGGAATTAGCACATCACCACTAGTGACCAGCAGGTCTTGGAAGGACTTGGAATGACTCTGATACCTCCACTGAGACCCAAATAGATGTTTATGCCAGGTTACATCAAACCTATGTGCATTAAATAAATGTCATTACTGTCCAGCTTTGCCTCTGAGAACACATCAAGCATTCCTCATTATTCTTAAGAATCTCAGATCAGTCAGGCCTTGGTGGTGCACGCATTTAATCCTAGCACTCGTGAGGCAGAGGCAGGCGGATCTCTGTGAGTTCCAGGCCAGCCTGGTCTCCAGAGCAAGTGCCAAGATAGGCTCCAAGGGCTGGAAAGATGGCTCAAAGGTTAAGAGCACTGACTGCTCTTCCAGAGGTCCTGAGTTCAATTCCCAGCAACAACATAGTGGCTCACAACTATCCGTTATAAGATCTGGTGCCATCTTCTGGTGTGCAGATACACATGGAAGCAGAATGTTGTACACATAATAAATAAATAAAATCTTAAAAAAAAAAAGATAGGCTCCAAAGCTACACAGAGAAACCCTGTCTCGAAAAACAAAACAAAACAAACAAACAAACAAACAAAAAAAGAATCCCAGATCAGTGTGGGCTGGAGTAGCCACCCTCATTACCAGAGGCAGAATCTGGATTAGGCAGGCCACGAGGCTCAGCATCTAGGTTCATAGACAACCTCAGAAAAGCAGGACAGTGTGCTGGTGGGCCTGACATCTCCCCAAGTGCATGAGCTATGAAAGCAGACATGCTGGATGGCACCCAGGTTCTTGTGGCCCTGTCTTTTGCAATATCAGCCCCTTTGAGCTCTGGTTTTCACGTTTACAATAGATACCAGTTTCAGGGAATTGCTGGGTGTTTGCTACAGTCCCCTGCCTATAGTAAGCAGTCAAGACACCACAGCTGCTTACTGGAGTCTCCAGTTATTAACTGCTTTCCTTTACAATGGCATAAAACTGCTGGAGACTTTACTTCCTTAGAAAGAGGGAAAAGATACTGTGGCCAGACATGTGACCCTCTCTGACCACAGTATCAGTGACATGTCCACTGTTTGAACTGTGGGGGCACTGGACCTAACTGTCACACCCAGGCTCGGATACTGGTATAAACAGGGTCTGTTCTTATGAAAGCAAGGAATTAACTTGTTCTGCAGCAGGCAGCTTTTTAATAAGGCTTGCAGCCCAAGCCCCTCCCTGCCTGGGTTAAATTTCATCAGCCAGTGCCCAAGGGCATCTCACCTTGGCTCATTTCAGTTTCCTCTGCTTCTTCCAGACTGTCCCCATCCATCCATCCATCCATCCACACGTTCAACAGAGCTTGCCAGGCATGAAAGTTTGTGGCAAACATGGTGTGCTAATGCAGAGAACACAAAAACCTAACTGGTCCCAAGCATAGGCCAGGGTCACTGACATAGAAGCCTTAAAAATCTATGAGAAGGGGCTGGTCAGATAGCTCAGTGGGGAAAGACTCTTGCAAGCTTGACAATCTGACCTCGATGCCCAGAACCCATATGGTAGAGAGAATGGACTCCAAGTCATCCTCTGAACTCCATGCAAGTGCCATGGCAGGTGCCCTTCTCCAACAAATAAGTAAATGGGGAAAAAAAAAAAAAAAAAAAAAACTATGAGAAGAGCCAGGCATGGTGGTGCATGCCTATAATATGGATATCCGGGAGGCTGAGGCAGGAGGATTAAGAGTTCAAAGCTGAATAAATAAATAAATAAATAAATAAATAAATAAATAAATATGAAAAAAATTAAATACTGAGTTCAAAGTTGCATACCAAAGTGGAGACCAGTCTAGGCTACAATGAGATTTGGTCTAATAAAAGGAAACAAAACAGCCACCTCTGCTGGTAAGAGAATGGTCCCCGAGCAGAAGCTTGTTCATCTGCCCTTCCATCCAGAGTGGCCATGGAGATGCCACCACTGCTCAATAAAAGTCTCTAGACTAAAATAAACCGAGGTCTGAGATCACAAAGTAAGCAGTAGCCCTAGACTAGAAGCCAGGCTCTGATTCATCACTCTCAGACATGGTGGCTGCAGACCTTTCAGGCAGAGTCTGCCTGGTTCTGGAGATAGAAAGCAATCCCCTACATTTCAGCCATGGTGTCTTCACCCAAACTACGGCTCCCCACACGGCCAAAGAAAACCCCAGAAAAGGAACTTCACCAATAAGAAAGAAAGAAGGGAGGGAGGGAGGGAGGGAGGGAGGGAGGGAGGGAGGGAGGGAGGGAGGGAAAGAAAGGAAAGAAAGGAAAGAAAGAAAAGAAAGGAAAGAAAGGAAAGAAAGAGAAAGACAGACCGACCTTCACTGTAGCACCTGGTAATTTCCCCTCTTAAAAAGGGGAAAAAATTCTCAGCCACCTACTTCTGCCATCTAGCATATCTACACATGGGATTCCAGATGGAACAAACCATTGTTTCCATCCAACTTGACAAGTTACCTCAAGAGAGAGACTTCTGTCACACACAGAGCTGTCAGAGCAAGGGCTAGGAGGTCCTATGGTGTCTGTCATGTTAAGGACATAATCCAGTCTCTCCACCTCTCTAAACAGTTTCTTCTGTTGAATGGAAACAAATGACAATTCCTCTTGTCCTATAGTTGTTGGACTAAGGGATACAGTATCTGAAAAGGCAACTGTAAATTAAATTACAAAGTGTGAGAATTATGTTTCAGTGAGTTGTTCTCTGTGATGATAACACACAAAGAGACACACACACACAATCTGATTTAAGGGGGCGGGGCTGAAGTTAAGTGTGAGGGAGCACACCAACAATCTTAGCACTGGATGAGCATGAGGCAGGAAGACGAAGGCCCAGTCTGGGCCACAAAGCCGCACTTTAAAATGAGAGGGAAGAAAGAAACATAGAGATTTGTGCGCATAAAAGCCACAGAGTTGGGAATTCAAGTGGCAATAATGGACTCAAAATCATCTGAATAATTATTGGAGGGTCAAGAAATATGAAAATATACCCTTTTCAACGAGATCTTTCTTTTAAGATTTCTTTAAAAAGTATGTGTCTGTATGTGGGTTTGTGCTCATGTGAATGCAGTGCTCATAGAGGCCAGAAGAGGGCATCAGATCCCCTGGGGCTGGAGTTACAAACAGTTGTGAGCTGCCGGGCCTGGGTGACGGGAACTAGTATTCGGTCCTCTGCACGGGCAGTAGATGCTCTTAGCTGCTGAGCCATGTCTGCAGCCCTTAAAATTACTTTTTAACTGCACTGTCAGGCACCTGTGAAAGAACAGGCACACACACTTTTCAGGGTTGTTTTAAAACTTCAGTAACTTAAAATTTAAACTTAAATATGTTAAGTTGTATAAAGAAAAGGCAAAACCAATGCACAGTTGTTTCTAATTTCAAAGTGAGACCTGCAGGTAAATTGTAAGTGAATAGTGGGTAAGTACTTTTCATAAACCTGTGCTCTCAGGTTTTAGTGTGCCATTAGCAGCCACCCAATGAGAACGCGACTGTACCTCAGGATAGCACTGGTCGCCCATCTTTCTATTCTCAACATGGTACCAGTGAGGAAATCACCAGGTTGGTGTTTCTGTTCATTGCTTATTTATGGGAGAAGAAGGGGCGGAAGGAGAAAAGAAATCAGTAGTTGAGCCTACATCTCCGCTCCCTCTCCCCTCAGTGTGATGGGATGTCATAAGGCATTAATCACTACCGCCACAGAAACTCAAGCTCCTTTTATGGAGACAGGACATCTAGAGTCTCACAGCATCTGAAGGAAAAGGGAAGCCAGAGCTGCTTCTGTGCCAAGCTCTGTAAATTTAAGAGCTGTTCCTCTCCAGGAATCACACAGAGCACCCTGCCTTCAACACACCAGAAGCCTTCCCTGGTTTGCTCGTTTCAAGAAATGCACTCACTAGTTCCAATTCCCTTCATGCAGTCTTTGATCTGAAGCCCTGAGACCCTACTATGTGTGGACCACTGCTTTGTATCTTATGGGGAAAATCCAATCAAATTCTATAAAGACAGCTTAATCCCACTTGAGCCTGACTAAGGAACTGGGTTAATAGCTGGGTGGTATGCTAATCAAAGTAAGTCAGGATACAACAAAGTTAACGAAACATGCTAGGCAATATGAGTACTCTCAAGTCTGGAGGAAAGAGACCAAAGCTAAGGCAGAGTGGTCTGGAATGGGTTGGTGAAGTGGAAGAGAAGCCAGAGTCCTCAATCACAGGAAGCAGAGGGCCTTCCAGAGGAGAGGAATGTATCGCTTCCAATCAGCATCAGCAAGCATTTGTGGAAGGGGATTTTATATGCCAGCTGAAGTAAAGGTACAAGAGGAAATCATTGAGTGGGCACAAACAGTAAGGTGAGCGGTGCTGAGGCCACCAGGATAGGAACCTAAAGTGAAAATACATGGACAATTTACTCCCTTACCACCACCCTTTGAGACAAGGTCTCACTAAGGCATTGAACTCACAGAGATCAACTTCCCTCTACCTCCAAGTCCTGGGATTCAAGGCAGATGCCACCACAAGACTATCCATTGACCTTATTATCTAATGAAAAGACTCGTTTTAATTTCTATTTGCAAGGATACACACAGCTAGAAGATTACTTACTCCTGTATTAAGCAACTGGGATGGAGGTGGGGAAAACCTGTAAGGGGAAAATGAGCAATCAAAAGATGCCCCAAAGCATAACATAAAAGCCTGGTGTGCTGGCATGCTCTTGCAATCCCAGCACTCCAGAGGCTGAGTAAGTTAGGAGGAATTATGATGAGCTCAAGTACAGCCTGGGCTACATAGCAAGTTCCAGGCTAGCCAAGAACACATGGCAAAAACCCTGCAGGGAAAGAAAAGGCAAAAATAGGACTCTAAGGTTAAAAGTACTCAATGCTTTTAAAGAAGACCACAGTTCTGTTTTCAGCACCCTTACCCCTGGTTTACAATTGCCTATAACACTGTCCATGGGGACTTGACACCCTTGGCCTCTGTGGGCACCCACATGCACACGGCCCATACATACACACAGGCACAAATAAATCTTCAAAAAAGAAAAAAAAAAGGAAAAAAGGAGGAGGAGGAGGAGGAGGAGGAGGAGGAGGAGGAGGGAGAGGAGAAGGATGAAGGATGAAGGACTCAAGGATGAACTACATCTTCCACAGGGGCTGAGTCAACCAAGAAGTTTCCAAAATAGAAGTAGATGGGAACCAGAAAGGTGGATCAGCAGTTAAGTGTCTGCCGTAAAAAACATGAAGGTATGAGCTCAACACCCAGAACCCACATATAAAGCCAATATGATGGCACGAACTTCTATATACGAATGGGATGGGATAGGGTGAGAGACCCAGAAAGGCAAAACAGCCTGGAAACTCATAGGCCAGCTAGTCTGGAGGACATCACCAAAAGGCAGAAACAAGGGAACCTCTGCCCACAAGGTGGGAGGGGAGAAGCAACTCCTAAAAATTGTCCCATGGGGTGGGTGTGTGTGTGTGTGTGTGTGTGTGTGTGTGTGTGTGTGTGTGTGAGAGAGAGAGAGAGAGAGAGAGAGAGAGAGAGAGAGAGAGAGAGAGAGAGAGAGAGAGAGAGAGACACAGAGAGACACAGAGAGACAGAGAGAGACAGAGACACAGAGACAGAGACAGAGAGCAAGAGGAAGGAAAGTGAGCATACATGTGTGTGTGTTTGGAAATAAAGATCAAACTAACTGAAAGATATGTTCTAACCATCAGAAATATTTTATATTTAAAGACCCAGCACTGATCATGACCTGGGAAAGTGAGTGTGTTACTTTTGTAGTGGGGTAGACACTGGTAATAGGGCAAAATTGTCAAAGCTCTCAAAGCTCTTAAAGAAAATAATCCACCTTAACTACATTTTGGAAATGATACTAAGGAAATTACCAAGGTTATTACTCTAGGATATTCACATTAGCTATGTGTGGAAGGAAAAAAATCACTTTAATTGCAATCAAAAATAGGTAATTAACAAGTAAAGCACATTTGAATATATATATATGTATATATATATATGTATTTCCCTATGTACATTTCTTGATACATATAAACAATTTTAAAATAACTTCAGAGATTTTTTCAATGATATGTAGGTATATAAATTATAATCTCAAACCAGGTACAGCAGCACATGCCTTTAATTCCAGCACTTGGCAGGCAGAGAAAGGTAGATCTAAGTTCAAGGCCAGCCTTGAATTTAGCCCTGAATTCCACAGAGGGAATTCCAGGACAGCCAAGGAAACACAGAGAAATCCTGTCTAGAAAAGGTAAAAAGTTATAATCTCAATAGTCAATTTTACAAAAAGATACAGGCACAGAAAAAGATAAAGATATATATCAAAATATTAACTTTTAACTTAATTAGGCCATGGTCAATATCCCCAGTCCAGCTCCTTACACTTCGCTAAATAAACTATTCATGTAGCATAGTCAATGAATAAACAAATTAATATTCACTTGATTAATTTCCAGAATAAGAATTGAATTTATTTAATACTTTTCTATTTCTTCTAACGCTACAACTAAAAGGGAAAACAAGGCATGTACTTTAAAATTAGAATATCTGAACTATAATTTTCACTAAGAATCATTTGCATGGGAGATTAGGTCACTAACTCTGATTTTTACCATTTCAACATGCTCCTGGCAACATATCAACTTTCCTGTATCTCATTTAATCCTCACAGTAGCAACACAGCTGTTTCACAGAACTGCCCTGTGTTAAAGCTGATGACCCATTGGGGACTGAGTAGAGGTTCTGCAGACAAAAGCTAGTCTGTGCACACCCCGCCTCATATTCTAACACCAGGACTTCTAAGAGAGCAACACAGTGGGGTCTTGAGAGTCACTCCACAGTCATAGACAGCTTTTGAAAGACAACAGCAACGACAAGGACAGCAACAGGTGTTCAGACTGGCCTATTTGTATATCTAGCCCCAAACTTTCTTCAGAGTGCTAAACAGGACATAGTGGACTCCTACTTTCCTTTTCTTGTTGCTTTCGTGAGGCCTTAGACTCCACTCCACCCCACCCCCACCCAATGAAGGGTCAAGGCCAGATGCCTAAGAAATGCCCCAGAGGGCATTGGCACTATTATCTATCAGGCTGCAAAGGAAATCCCTCTTTAAAATACTTTCATCTTAGGTCATAGTGGGTCACCCATCAAGGGTTCTAATCAGGAAGGTGATCTCAAAGTATCCCCAAGCACCTGAAGAAGTGTCCTAAGACACACCTGAGGTCAGGCCTACAGCCTCACCTCCCATCCCCTAGCCTGAGTTTTAAGAAAGATGAATCCATAACTCCAATTCTAACTGTTCCCTTTGTGGAACTTGTTATTTCTAGACCTCAAGGGTTCCTCCTTAAGCTCTGTGGCTTCCTGTGGTTATTTACCTTTATCCTGGTAGCCACTGAGGGACCTAATAGAACTCATATCCCAAATATAGGAGGGCATTTGTTCAGAGGACTATCTTAACTTGGTCCCTAATCTCTGTCAAAAGGCTTTGGGGCTGATACCTAATTCCTGCCCTTCACTCATCCACCTGTCAACTGTAACTGGTGGCAGCCAGAAAAAGGCTGTTGCCCAGGTATCTGAATCATTGGAATCTTCTCAAAGGAGGCCCTGCCCACCTCTGAAACAAGGCCTTATCAAGTCTTTCAGAGACATCCCATTCCTGACAGAACCTCCCATCAGCCAGGGATCCCTCTTCCAAAGCCTGCAACCCACAAAACAAGAACTACACTGGGTCTGAGGATTTCAGGGCCAATGGCTGTGAGGCCTCTTTCACTGACAAAGGATCCTACCAACCTTTTTTCCTGCAACACAAAGGTTGTAAAGGAGGGAGGCTGAATGTCTGTCTGGCACTTCCTCGGTGCAAGACCCATCCCTGGCACATCCCGGCAGTGTCCTCATGCCCAGTCCCTAGGAGATCAGGACACTCAAAGGCTGCCCATGACAACGATGCTCCCTGCATGTGTAAGTCTGCATAGGAGTTTGTTTCTGGACAGATACAATGTATTCAGCAGATCTCTCTGCTGAACATCGAGAACTCCACCGTTGCTGTTCAAGAAAGCTCACAAGCTCACATTCTCACTGGTCATTCAAGGGGGAAGCCCCAGTTCCCCACCCACCCACACTATCTCCCGGCTTACTGACCTCAGCGATGACTGTGTCTTATCATGTAAGGAGGTGTCTCTGTGTCTGGAATACATAGTGGGTCCGGTGTTTCTGTATGCCTTTTGACAATTTACATTACTTAAGAGGGAAGGCCTGCTTAGACCCACTAGTGAAAAGTTTGGGTCAGTAAATGAGAAGTACACATGAGCTTCTCTTTGAGACATTCTCACACTGGAGAGAGAAAATGAATATACGTGACCCTTCACTAGATTCCCTTAGGCAAGAGTTAAGGAAATTACATGTATCTTCTCACCTCAACCTCACACAGGGGTGAGGGCACTATTGTCCTCTGCCCAAATTTAACCAGTCATTCAAGGGGCACAGAGATGAATACATGTGAACAATTTTCAAGCTGTGTGTTGAGGATGACTTGCCCAAAGAACTCAGATTGGTGGTAGAAGCAATGTCTAGGCGTTATGCCCAAGTACCATGGTAGAACAGAATGAAACCCCCATCTCTGGCCATGGGAGGTCCCCTGTGGGCAGGGAACAGGCACTGTAAGAGGCTTCAAGGCCCATCTCAGGCTCATGAACTGCCCCTGGAGAGTAAGGACCCCGTCTGCAGTGATGGTTATTCCCCCTGGCCAGAGACCCAGGGACAGAGCCCTGCAGAGGTAATGAGCTGAAACCTGTAGCACACACAGTCACTGCTGAGGCGGGAAGCTATCACCAGCAAGTGACAGATTTAAATAGCAGCTCAGGCCTAACACAAGCTTCAAAGCAGCTGGCGGCCACAGCCCCCAACTGGGGCCCTTCTGCTCCCTGAGCCCACTGGGCAAGACCTAGGATGTGAAGAGGTGCCTGTACACCAGCTGAGACCTGGATAGGCCCAACTCACAGTAATGCCCACAGCAGCCCAGCTGAGTCCAGTCACACCCCCAGTCAGGAGCAGACCTCAACATGCCCTGGGCTCTACATTTGTTGATAGTAATTATAAAGCTGGCTGGGCAGCTGCAGAGAGGGAGCAGGCAGGTGGGCACACTCACTGAACTTGGGGCTTCCATCTATTCTGTGTCTATAACTCTATGTCACCTGCTTGTTCCCCCTCAAGGCATTAGAAAGACTTTGGCTACAACCCAAACTTGAGTTGGAGTGCCCCTGGATACTCCATCAGCTGGTCTCAGTCAACAAATAATGGGACTAGAGAGATGGTCCAGTGCTAAGAGTATGTGGCTGTTCTTGAGGACCAAGGTTTTGATTCCTGGCACCCATATTGGGCCTCTCACAACTGACTGTAACTCCAACTCCAGGAGCTTTATGTTATTTCTGGACTCTGCAGGAATCTGCATTTGTGTGTGTGTGTGCATGCATACACACACACACACACACACACACACACACACACACACACACACAATTTTAAAGTAATAAAAATGATACAGCAGGGTGTGTGTGTGAATATATACACACATTTGAATGTGCAATAATTTCTTTGGTGTTTGGTTTGGTTTTGGTTTTGGTTTTCAAGACAGGGTTTCTCTGTGGCTTTGGAGGCTGTCCTGGAACTGTCTGGTCTCGAACTCACAGAGATCTGCCTGCCACTGTCTCCCGAGTGCTGGGATTTAATAGAAGAAAAGATGGGGTGGGTTGGCAGAAGAAAAGCAAAGAGGGAAATGATGTAGTATTTTAACTAAAAAAAGTAAATCTTTACTAACAAAAGCAATGCTGGTGAGGATGATGTTGGCAGCCACATAAAGCTGGGTGCCGTGGAAGGGGCCAGTACGAGTAACCTCATTCACCTGGCATAAGTAATCTTCCACATAGGTTTTATTACCCACACCTTTAAAATCACATAATACATTTATTTACTTAGTCAGTTAGTTAGTATTTGCTGGGGGTGGGGTATCACCACAACTTGTGTGTGCAGGTCAGAGACAGCTTGCAGGAACCACTTGACTGAGCCTCAGGGCTTGGCAACATGCACCTTTTACTCCACCGAGTCATCTTGCCAGCCCCATTATTCCCATTTTACAGAAATGGCTCTATGACTCAAAGAAATGACCATCAAAAGTGCAATGTAATAACGCTAGAGCTTTCTTCTCTAAAGTAAGCAGAGCTCACTCGTCACAGTGAGTAGCCGCAATTACATCTGAACACTGTGTTTTAATATATGACCTGCCTCGCTTAAAAAAAAAAAAAATCCCTGGCCTATAATAGGAAGCTATTGTTATCCAATTGCCCTTCTTGTTAATTAACTATGCACACCTGGACTTTAAGTTTACTCCAAGTTTTCCAAGCAGTCAGCCCTTCCATGCTACCTTGGGCTGTGCCTGAGGCACAAGACACACACTGGCTGGCAGTCTGCTCAGTTCTCACTCTGAATACCGACTGGGTCTTCAGACGACTTTCTAGCTGGTGAGGCACCAGTCTATTTTCCTATCTGAAATCTGTGCTCTGTAGACACGTTAACGTTTCTTCTGTTTGTACCTTCTCAAGCACATTTTGTGGGTATTCTGAAAACACTTGGTAAGTCCTCGGCAAGGCTCGCTTACCAGTCTGCCTCTAGTCAACAGGCTTGTCAACGGGTTTTGGAAAATATTTGCCTTTACTGTCAAATTCCCATCATCAAACTGGCTGACATTTAGAATAATTTTCACTACTTTAAAAGCTAAGCCTTTACAGACCCAGTATTTTTAACCCCAAAGAACATAGTTATTTTATGAAATCAAATGAGTATCTTTACCTCTGAATACATTCACTGTTTGTATGTCATTTAAATGTTTTCTTTTCACATTCATTTGTTTTTATGTACACAGGCATGCATGTCACAGTGCAGGTATGGGGGTCAAAGGACAACATAGGAGTCCATTATCTCCTTCCACTGTATGGGTTCAGGGGGTTGAACTTGAGTCATCAGGCTTGGCAGCAGGCTCCTTAACCTGCTGAGCCATCCATTATGTTGACCCCGTTTGATTAGCATTTGAGGTCAGGTCTAGATATGTAGCTCAGACTGGCCTTGAACACTCTCTTCTCGACTAAGCCCACGAGTGCTGAGGTTACAGGTGTGCAGGTCACTCCCAGCTTGCTTGGATCTTCAAAGCAGTCTTCTCTGGACAGGTCAAATAGGGAGTGCCTTACCTGCCTTTCTGATTGCAAGAGAAAGAGGAGGAGTCAGGCTCATTAGCTTTCTACCAATTCCCATTTAAGCCAATTGGTACACAGGCATGCATCAAAAAACGTCAGGGCTGAAGAGAGATGACTGGGTAGGTAAGAGTGCTTGCTGTGGAAGCATGGGATCTGTAACACTGTGACAGTGCAGGGTGGAGACAGGAGGATTATAACCCTGCCTCAAACAGTGATACAACAGAGCACCAATGGAGTCTCCATAAAGGCACTGCAAGGGATGAATGGACAGACAGACACAGATACACAGACACACACAAAAGTGTTATGTGGGCAGACAAAATACCACGTTCTGACTCTACATACACACATTGATGATATTTACATATACCTACATATACATATACATGAAAGTAAAAGAGAGGGGCTTGTTTGGGAGACAGGCAAGAGAAAGGGAGAGAGTACAGTGGGGAGATGGTCATCTTTGTTGTATGTTTTCTCTTGACTGGGTATCGAGTTAGCATATTCCATTTACCTGCCGCACATTCCACACACACTGGACTGTAATCTCCACCAATTCAGTAGTTCACACCTGGTTTTACTCACTGAGGCATCCCCAGTGCCTGGGACAGCATTTGCCATATGCTGTTCTTGACATTCAACAAACCGCCACTGAACCGAATAAAAGATCACTGTCATTGGCTCCTGAGCTTCTGCAGTGATTGGCCCACTTGTACCTCTGCAGTGATTGGCTCCCCCTTGACTTTGTAGCGATTGCTCTCCTTCCCACCCCTGTGCCTTCATAGTGATTGGCTCCCTATGCCTCTACAGTGATTGGCGCACCTGTACCTCTGTGCAGTGACTGGCTCCCTAAGCCTCTGCAGTGAGCAAAGCTGGATTGTTCCTATGAACTGGGGTTGCCATGCAAAACATAACCTTTACATATCACATGCTTGAATTAAAAAATGATTTTATCTGCAATTAAAATCTAACTGGACATGGCAGTCTTAGTACTAATTACAGGAGAAAATGGTCAGTCTCAGACTACCCAGGACCCCCAGGGGAGGCAGAACTCTAGGGTGCCATCTGAAGACCCATTGACCTTTTCTGTACTTTATTACTGAGGCCCTATGATGATCCGAGTTCTGCCAGACTTGAATGAGAAATGGCTTGGTGCTGGCTAAGACAGCCACAGGACAGGGCCCTGGCGCCCACCTCTTCTGCTGTCAAAGATCCTACTCTGCCAAGGGTTGAGAGACCCAGCTGCTCAGATGGAAACAATACAGGAGGGGCAAGGAACCAGCTCCCCTCTCCTTCCTGCCAGGAGCATGCAGCCTTGGGCTTTGCTCTACAACTACATGATACCTGAGTTTCTGGGGTTCAGCTAGTCACAGAACCCTGAAGGAGAATGAGGCTCTTGTGATCCATGTACTAGCAGCAGGCCATCCTGGCCATGGCAAGCCCAAGTGACTATTTAATCAAATAACAAGAAGCTACTCAATGTTAATATCTACCCCAAGTCCTGAAAATCAAATTACCCACACTGAGATGCTGTACCATCGAGCACGGGCTTTCAATGGAACAGGCAGACAATTCTGGGTTTTCCTCTCCTGGATCTCCAATGTGGAGGGCCCTGAAGTTTCTGCTCCACAAACAAAACCTCAAAGTACACACATCTAAAAGTCCGTGGTACCTCATGTCATGGGATGGGGGTTGGGGGGAAACGGCAGTATAACCCCGAAGGGGAGCTATGGGGGCAGGGGAAGGTCCCATTTCCTGCTGTGCCTGCCATGGCCCTGCTTGATTCTGGTTCTCCTGATGTCCCTTCAAACACTTAGGCTCCAAAGTGTTTCTGTTTGGATTTTAGATAGGATATCCATCCTAGGCTGGGGACACACTGGGAACAGCATCTGAACCCTGGCAGTGGGATATCAGAAGCGGATGGCCATGTGGGAGCAGCTGCAAACAAGGCAGCCAGTATGTCCCCAGAACTGGAACCAGGAAAGGGCCTCTCTGGAAGCAGCTTCTATGAAAGCTGAGGTGGCCGGCTGCCTCTCCAGATCCCTAGCCTTGAGTTCCAGGAGCAGCTGCTGTGAGCCTGCCCTCCCTTCCATGCCAGCCCACGGGAACACATGCAGGCCCACATGCAGGCCCACATGTCCTCAGAGATCCCAGGCCCCCAGGAAGCCCCAGCTGGGGCTCAAGCACATCTTCACATGAGGGTATCAAATGACTGGGAAGCCACCTTTGATCTGACACAGAAAGGACAGGCCCTGATCCACTGACAGGCCCCACCTACCAACCATCTCTGGGCTTTTCCTAAAGTCTGGGGCTGGCTCCAAAATACCAAGTTAATATGGGCTTAAAAGGAAGACCACCGACTGCTGAGTAACAGCCAATGGGGGTGGGGGGTGGGGGCTGCAATAGAAAACATTATAGGGAGCCAAACTCCCGGGGAGGCTGGAGTAAAGGAAGACACAGATTGGGCCCAGACAGCTTTGGTGTTTAAAAAGGTTAGGATCATGGAGATGACCAGTGAATATCCTGTGGGAAGCCCCAGAGTAGATCCAAGTAGAGCATGGCAGGGCATTAGGCTAGCAGGGAAACCACCATGCCTGCATCTCACCTGGCCAGGAGGCATGTCTGAATTCTGAACACATGTACAGTCAACATAGGACCCCAGACTCCTTCATCACATCTACACGGTTTCATGAGCCATCAGATGCTCACTAAGATGTCCACACAGTTTAACTAGACAGAGTTCTGACCATGGTGGCTCTTATTGCTTCTTTTGGGCCTCTCACTCTTCCTCTCCTGTGCATCACCAACCTCGTCCACTTTCAAGGTCCTAACCCCAAACTGCTGATGTCTTCCAAAGAATCCTGACCTACTGCTTGCCAGTGGAGAGCCCAGCCCCACTGCAAGGAAATTCCCCAATCCAAATGCACCACACCAAAGCTGCCCCCTAAAACCTGCTCCTCCATGCTGCCTACCATTCTCTACAAATGACATTGCTGGCCATGCAGATGAAAAACCTCCATCCTACCACCCCAGCACTGTAAGCTCAAATAGCAATCTCTTCTGTAAAGTCCTAAAGGCTCATTCCTATCCTATACCCTGTCCTTGTCACTCTCACAGCTTCTGGCAGGGCGGGTCCAACCCTCCTCATCTACCAAGAGTACTATGGGAACAGCCACTTATAAGAAAGAATAATTCTCTCAAGCAGTGGGTGAATATCCTAAAAGCACAAGGTTCCTAACCGGTACCTGTGTGTGGACAACAATCGGGAAAATGAACTCTTCTGTGGTGTTCCTCAGTCTTGGCTCTCCCCTCACTTCCTTACCACATATCTGGCTCTATCCTTCTAGATGCTCCACACTCCAGCTCTACTCTCACTCTTTACTGACAACTATGAGCTAGCTCACAAGCCCCTAAGTAAGCCAGTGGCTGGCCAGGGTCATAGCCTGGTAAGCTGAGCTCCCTAACAGCTTACACATACAATGTCATCTGAGAATAAGCGCTCTTCAAAACGACTTTCAAACAACATAAACTAAACCCAGAGAGGATCTGAGGAAAGCAACATGCAGGTAAATATCCATGTGTGTGTGCGCCCCACACCTGCCATTTTTAAGGACCTCAGGCACACAAATGCACAAATCCCACTGAGATTTCCTCTCACCAGAAGCAGGAGCCTGGGCTCCTGAGTTGTTTCTTATCTAAGAAATGAATAGCTGCCCTCATTATTTCATCAGAACGTTTTTAAATGTGATCTAAAAAAAAAGTGGTGAGACGTAATGAAGGGAATCCTCTCAGGATAAACGGTAGGCGTATTACTAACACCTTCCACAGAGCCAAGCATGCTTGAAAGTCTGCAGTGAAGCTGTTGCTCTGTTGAGGCAAGGGTACAGAGAGAGGTCGATTCACAGCATCTGTCCTTGGATAGTCCTTAGGGACTGAGGACACACAGACATACACACATAAACCCAAACTGAATTCAACAGTTCTTAGCATAATTTAAGAGTTTCGTCTGCCAAGCTCTTTGCCGGATGGTTAACAGTATGCTAGAACAGTAGCTAGAGATCCTCTCTGCCTACAAGACTGAGTAATGCTTCAGAAGCCAAGTGTCTTTTTTAAAAAGTTTTTTTTTCTATTTTAGAAAAATACTTGTGAGTGCCTGCATGTATTTGTATATGTATGTGTATGTGTATATGCACACCTGGTCCTGTTGATGCCAAGAGAGTCAGATCCCCCTAAAAACCAGAGCCACAGGCAGTTGTGAACCAACACATGGGATGCTGGGATCTGAACCCAGGCCCTCTGCACAAGCAGCTGTTGTTATTAACTGCTGGGCCATCTCCAGCCCTAGATGGGATATTTATTTCTACAAGGCCTTGAAAGTCCAGTAAAATTTTACCAAGCAGAGGGTGGGATCAAGGATGCCCAGAGATCAGGAAAATTCACTCTCCCTCTTCCACTGTTATCTGGAGCCAAAACTATCAGAGTAGGTAGCAGTGTGGAAACACCAGGCTCCTAGGACAGCAAAGAGATCAGAACTCTGGACCCAAACTGTGCCTTGTGGCTTGGCAGGAACAATAACCAGCTATACAATCCCAGGCAATTCACTAGGCTTTTCTGGCACACACTGACATTCAAGGCTGCAGCTACTTTAGATGAATGAATGTCCCTATCAGGACATTACCATGTTCTGGACCTCTTCTCAGAAAACATGGTCACAGTGGGCTCTCCTTAGAAATCATTTCTGTATGTACTACAGAAATAATGATAGCAGCCATTGTAAAAATCCAGAGGCTTAAATGAGTATCGGGCATTTAGAATAGTACTGGCACACTGCACACACAATGAGAATAATTAATGTATTTATTATTACTATTACTGTGATTCCCTGTTACAACGCCTGCCCCATTCAGTCCAGGCTTTAGGAATACACCTTTGTTTCTTTTTGTTTTGTTTTTTAGACAGGGTTTCTCTGTGTACCCTGGCAGTCCAGGAACTCGATCTGTAAACCAGGCTAACCTCAAACTCAGAGATCTTCCTGCCTCTGTCTCCCAAGTGTTCATGCCCAGCCACAGTAAAACACATTCCAAAAGGCTCTTGTCAGTATGCCAGCGTTTAAGCTACCTGAGAAGCCTCTGAAGCTAGAAATGCCCAAAGATGCTGTCACAGGACATATAGGCACTGAGAATGCTTGACCACACAACACAGTTTACAACCCTAGCAATCTAAGCAACCTGATAGCATCTCTCAGTCAACATCCCATCTCTACTGCAAGTTACATGTTGCTGCAAGACAGGAAACACAACCACACATCCTAGTGTGGAGTCTGCAAGCTGAAAAACAGGCAATCTGATACCTAATACCAGTCACTCTGCCTCCTCACACCCTTTTCACAATCAATTGTTTCAGGGTGCAGCTACTTTAGAGGTATGCATGTCCTTATCAGGACATCACAGTGCTGTCACGGAAGCAACTGTGCTTGGAATAGAATCATTCATGAGGAGGACAGCTGTCGGGGACACCTCAGTACTGCAGCAAAGCAACTCACGGGGACAGAGAAAGAGAACAGGCAAGAGCAGGTCATGGAAGAGAAAAATAAACTTATAGACATATACAGTAAGTGTTACCTGGCATTGGACTCATCGATTACATATCCTCCCAGAAAATTCTCTTTTTTAATTTGTCTAAAAATTTGTCTATACTATCAAACAGAACAATGCTCTACAGAACATTTTCAGGCAATGACTTACTCCATTTCCTTTAAAGGGGGGGGGGGGCCTCAGAGGTTAAGAGCACTAACTGCTCTTCCAGGGGTCCTGAGTTCAATTCCCATCCACCACATGGTGGCTCACACCCATCTGTAGTGAGATCTGGTGTCCTCTTCTGGCCTGCAGGCAGACATGCAGATAGAACACTGTATACATGATAAATAAATAAATCTTTGGAAGGGAGGGAGGGAGGGAGGGAGGGAGGGAGGGAGGGAGGAGGAGGGAGGGAGGACAGGCTGCAAGCTGGGCATGGTGGCGTATGCCTTTAGTCCCAGCACTCATGAAGCAGAGGAAGGTAGATCTCTGTGAATTCAAGGTCAGCCTGGTTTACAGAATGAGTTCCAGGACAGCAATGGCTGCCCACCCACCCCACCACACCCCTGCCGACCTGGGGTGGTGGTGGGGGGCAACAACAATGACAAAAAGCTACAAGGCTGTGGAGTGCCTGTGTTCTAGAAGGCCAAAGGGGAGAGAACGAATATTGATACAGGAAGAGAAGTTAGAGAAATAATATCCAGATGGGCTTCAAAGTACAAATTTGACTTTGTTATTTACCTGAAATGGAAGAAGCATTTAGGAAAGGGAAGGAGGGCAGATAGACTCTTAACAGCAGCATCAGGTCAATGAAACCCATCTGCAATGAACTATAATCTAATGAGTGATTAGAGTCAAGTGAGATTTTGCAATGCCATAAAGTCCCTGGAGCATTTTCAAATGCTAAACGCACCAACTGTGCCTAAAGGCAGGGCAAGTCGGAGATTACTGCTAGGAATCTGTTACAAAGAATAGCATGTCATCAGAAAAACTACTAGCATTAAAAAAAAAAGTCACCCCCCCAAACACCCCCAGAATCTCTACTCTCAAGTATAGGTTGAATGACAGAAAAGCCAGCTCGGCAGGGATCCAATTCCCATGATGGCACCCACCCTCTTGGCACCTAAAGAATACGCACACATGCACACATGCACACACGCACCAGCACTTTATAAAAAGGCATGATACAGGACAACGCTGACTGGCCTGGACAGCTGACTGACAGACCCAAGTGTCTGGGCATCTGTTTAACTCCTGCACTGGTGTCCTAAAACCCATGCTGACAACACTGTTCTGCTTCTCGGCCCCAGCACAGACCCTGTCACTCGCTGTGCCCCAAGCTCAGCATCCCAGCCACCCCAAGTGGTAGAAGACATGCTCTCTGAACCTCACCCTTCTACCCTGGGACTCTGCTGTGGCTTCCCAAAGCAGGACCCTGGGGACACCTTGCCACAGTGCACCCAGGCACCATGGCTCCCTTTCTACTATTTGCTGTTCTTCGCAATTGTCTTTAATGACTAGTTCTTACTTGGAGGAAAAAATAAACTTGGTATAATTATATCTTTCCCTCTAATTCCAAAAGTAACACATGTTCACTATTTTTAAAACTCAATTAATACCAAATTCTATAATAGAAAGGAGTACTGCAGTCCTGCTTCTCCTCAGTACCCACTGTGAATACATTGTAAATGACTCCCGATAATTCTCTGTGATCCCACCCACATAATGCATTTACAGTATTTTAAATTTACTAAATTGAAAGGTATCAAAGACAGAGCCTTTACTTAGTAATCAAAAAAGCATAGCAATAGTTATAAATGGTAATTTTAGACTTGTTGATAGATTTCAGTATCAACAGAATGGGATAAAAACAGATAAACTAGACCACACACTGTCTGGTGAAATGTAAGCCACCACTAAGCAAGGACCTAGGGCTCAAGAAGTAGAGGCTGGCAAGGAAAAGGGGGGCAGGGCTGTACGGCAGACAGCATTTGTCCTCTCCCTTCTCTCTGAAGCTGCAAACCTCCAGCCCTTATGAGGCTCCTCCCCTCTGCCCAACAACAGGCTCCTGCGGGTCCCTCCTACCACATGTAACCCAGGCCCATAAAAGTCCACTCTACACAAGCTCCACTCTTCCTTTGCAGAAACTCTGCAAAAAGGAGAACTCAGCCCAATCTTTCCTTAACAACACACTCCTTGAGCCAAGGCTTCAGAAAGGCCCTAGACCAATTCTGCTGGAAACATGTTCTCTCACAGAATTGCATTCTCTGCAGACACTGCTGAGGAGTAGGGAATACCCTGGCTTTCTTGTCTCCACTCTGCTGATGATAACCGGCCCAAGAAACCTCAAAAGTACATAAGGTGTGGGGCCAGAGGCATGTCTTCTAACACTCAAGTCCCTTTTCCTCAGGTTCGACCACCTGCTGTTTATTGGATTCATGCTATTCAAATCTATCAAGCTCTTTCTACCCATAGCCAGGGGGTCACCTAAAGTCCCCTAGTAAGGGTTGATTCAGGTAGCTTATTCACAAATACACACTGTACTTCTTTCAGATGGGAGCAGCTAGCAAAACCAACCCAATACAGATCACTGATGGCCCTAGATGCTCTTTGTCTTGTCTCCATGGCCACAGCCCACATCCACACATCCTGGCTATACCAGTGTCCATACCACAAAACCACGAAGTCTATTCAAGAGTCTGCAATCCTGTCCCGACTCTCATACCCAATAGGGCCTCCAACAGTCTCCATCTGTCATGACTGGGCCCCGTCCACGATCCCATGTTTGTCATCCCCACACAAACCAACTCTCACTCTGAGGTCAGGCTATGAAGAAACCCAAGATTTAATCATGCCAACAGCCTCCCTAGAAAGAAATAGCTCTTCCACCTTACACAGAATTGAAACTGTGGTATGAAACAGGACACCTTTAAAGTGACTCTTGGCTAGGCACCGAACATAACTCACAGAAGGGAAAGCTAACCTGAGACAGCATGGAAGTTTCTGCTTTTTGTTAAAATTACCCAGGAAAAGATAGTCAACTTCAGCAGTCACTAAGGAAATGGGAATTTGGAAAGAAAAGCTAGTGACATACACTTTTTACAATGCTAAGATAAACAGATGGCTATGATGAAGTAGTAGTAAGGATGCAGAGAATGTAGGTGAGAACAGGAAACGGTACAGCCAGCCTGGAAAATAGCCAGGGAGTTCAATGTCCCCTTCCTGAGGTATTTACCCCACAGACTCCACTAAAAACCCAAACAAATGTTCACAGCAGAGAGGAGATGGCAAAAAGCCAGTCAATCTAGATGCCCTCCAAAAGATGTTTAACCATTTGAACCTAAGATGGGGAGATGGCTCAGTGGCTAAGAATGCTTTCTGAATAAGCATAAGGACCTTCATTCAAATCCCAGCACCTCTGTAAAAACCAAGGCATCACACACACCTGTCGTCACTGTGCTGTAGGGGACAGAGACAGGAGGATCTTTAGGGCTTGATAGCTGTGAGCCTCGGATCCAGATAGATTCATTAAGGGGCACTGTCTCAAAGGAATAAAGCATAGAGTGATAGGAAAGGACACCTGGTGTTATCTGACTTTCAGATAGGTCCCCACACCCATACATACATGCATACACATCTACAAAAACACAAAGGTTAAATGATCCATGGCCTGCATACACTGTGGAATGCTTCTTCATGATAAAAAGGAATAAATTTATGATACACACATATAACTGGATCATCTCCAGGAAATGACTGAATGGGGCTAAGTGGGGCAGAAAATGTCACTGTCAAAAGACTATGCATACATCAGTGGTTGCCGGAAGACACAGATAGGTAAGGAAATTGCAGGACAGAATGTGGCATGGTCAATATCGAGCAGCCCAAAGTATCTTGTGGTGTTGGAACTATTCTGCATTCTGACTAATGTAACAGAGAAGACACTGCACACAACCCAATAAGCCTGACTATGCACACGCACACACAGACATGCACACATGCACACAAATATAACTGGGAAAATCTGAGTAAGCTCAATGGGTTGTGTTGATGTCAACATCCTGGCTCTGGTATCACAATTGTGCAAAACCTAACCACTGGGGGCAATGGGCAAATTGCACACAAAGAAACCCGTTGTGTATTATTTCTTACAATTGCATGTGAATCTATAATTATCTCAATAAAATTTTCAACAAAGAAAGAAAGTAACAGCCTCCAACTTCCCTTGGGCCTTTCGTGGTTCGGCCAGCAATTCTGTCTTCCTGTCTGTCTAGGTCCTCTTCTCCCACAACTGCACTAAGCCTACTCCACTCCTCCGCAACTATGGGCCAGCTCAGCCATGTGGCCTTAATCACTGTCAGCTCTCCACTCATCTCCTCTATTGTGCAGGAGAAGAGAAGCTCCTTCCTTTAAAGTCCCTTCTAGATTTTACCCCATGAAAACAAAACCTTCAATTCACAAACTGCTCTCCCTGGCTCACCATGTGGCCACACCTGTCCCCTGTCCTAAAAATCAGTCTTCTCTTAACTTGATAGCCATCCAAGGTATCGTGTCTTTTTCACATGTGGTCAAAAACTACCATCTCAGCCCACCCCAGAGCCTGGGTCACCATCATGGTACTAGTGGATAAAGGACAGACTGGATGAAGTCATTTACTCAGGTCACTGGGTGAGAAGGACATCAGAAGCCACTCCGCTGACGTGGTACTTTTGGCAACTTGAAAAACTTTACTACTGTAACCAAACCTAGATGACCACTTAATTCACCCAAGTACTCAATGCACACTGCCAGAGACTGTTTGAGTATTCCTTCCCTCTCTCCTCCCTCCCTTCTTCCTATCCTCTCTCAGCTCAAGTTTCTGCTGCTGATAATCAGGTTGAGGAACCATAGACCCATTCCTTGGTTTCAAAAGGAGGCAGCATCTTGGGATTGGTGTGTCACTGCCCAGAATGCAAAAGGCCTACATTCAACCCCTAGCATTGCACACACTGGGTATGGTGTCCCATTCATGCAATCCCAGTACCAGGAAGGCAAAGGCATGGGTAACAGAAGTTTAAGTTCATGTTCCTGGGCTATATAGCAAGTTTGGGCTATATAAGACCCTGTCAGAAAGAGAGGAGGAAAATGGGATGGGGATGGAGGGGGGGAAGCAATCTGTTTTCTCTCCCCACAACTCTAGACATTTCATTTAAAATCTAGGTCAGGGGGCTACAAGATAATTCAGCAGGTAAAGATGCTTGTCCACCTGCAAGCCTGATGACCTGAATTCAGTGACTGGAATCCACATGGTAGAAGCAAAGAACTGACTGCTGCAAGTTATCATCCTCTGAGTTCTATCCATGTGTGTGCACTGTACAATATACACACATAATAATGTTTCTTTTTATTACAGTTTTCAAATACTTTAATTATATTTTAATAACTCCTATTTTTCAGAAGATTGTTATACAAATTGCTCAAGAAGCTACCATAAAAACTTATTAAAATTGTCATTACAATATATAATCTATGTTCAGAACAAGTTATAACAGTAATGATTTTCCAAAAACATTTTTGACTGAGAGTAATACATATTTAGAAAAAAATGTAGAGACTCTAGAAATACATGGGAAAGCAATTTATGACATTCTGTCTCGGAAGATGAAATGTCACAACTCTTGGTATAGTCTAGCATGTATGACAATCATAATAATGTTTCTTAACCCGTGCCAGTTTGGTCCTTGCTAAACTGTTAAGCAGGAAACACAAGCAGCCAGCACCACTCCTGGGGTATGAGGGTGTACTTCTCCTCTGTGTCCATCTCCAACCTCATCTATAGATAGTAGAGGCCTGAGTTTCCAACATCCCACAGGGCAAGCCCCATTGACGGATACCTAGGACAAGTCTATGATGCAAAGCACCTCATTCCCATCCTCTCCCAAACCTGCCTCTCCTGTCTCCACTCCCCATCTTATTTCATAGTCCACCTACCTTGCTATCACCCAGGAGTAGAACCCCAACATAAACCTCCTATTCTTTTACAAATCACTTCCAGTCAGCCAGTTCTGTGGGTTCCACCTTGGAAACCTTCCCCATCTGTAAGGTCCACACTCCAGCATCAGCTCCAATACCAATGCAAGATCTAAGAGGCATCAAAAGCATCTTTGTCTGAAGAGTTGACTTCATAACACACAGAGTGAGTCATGTCAGTCATGTCACCCCTCCTGAAACACTGCAGAGGTTTCACTCCACTTGGAATGAGTGCCAGACATCTTGGTATGCTGCACATGCCCTCCTGATACAGTACCCAGCCGCACTGGCAGCTTCGATACCACCTGCCCAGAATCATGCTGCTCCATAGTAAGAAGCTCCCCCCCTTCTTTCCAGCTGCCATTCTCAATTCAGGCTCCATAAAAGTCACTTGAAGTTACCTGCCAAGGTCTATGGCTATACCACCCTGAACAAGACTGATTTTGTGTGAAGTCACCGGCTACAACCCTGCAACTACCCACAAATATGGCTTCACCATCTTTGGCCAGAAAGGGTCTATAATCCAAAGAAAACCACTAAGTAGTTCTTTACCAAAATTCAAAGTTAGAGCAGATAATTGTCTATCTCCCATTCTCACTTGCCCACTCATCTACTTTGAAATATACATATGGAAATTCCCAATCACTTTCTCTCCCTCCCTACCCACACCCCCTCTCTCCCAACACTAAACTGCACCTTAACAAAAAAAAATACACTTCCACAGTACATTTAGCTGTACTGACTGACCTGGCTCGAAATGTCCACTCCACAGATTCTTTGCTATGTGACCTTGAAAAAAAAACTTGACCTTGCTAATAACCTCAAGCTTTCTCAGCTACAAAATGGAGATTCCTAAAGTTCCTTTATCATTGGGTTGTTATTAGGAGGACCAAACAAACAACACATTATAAACAAATTCAAACAGGTTTTCATTACTCCCTATGCTGTCCCACTCACGGTCAGAACACACTGCAGGTTCTCAGTGAGTGACTTCTAATCTACCTTCTGATCCCAAAGACCTTAAGAAATAGAAGAATTTGAGAATGACTTAGCATTTTTTCCCCTTTTCCTCCCTCATGACCCATTACTAAGCCACACACCTTGGGAATAAACTTCTGCATGCCTACCTCCACCCCCACCCCATTATTTCCTAATCAAAATACTGATGACACCAGTTAGTCTCACAGGAACCAAGCTGGGTCAAAATCCCCTATTACTCATCTGCAATGTAGAGACCATAACTCACCCTGGCTCCCCTGTGCCCCTGTTTGGATCAGAATTCCTTCCTAATCCTTCAAGGAAGAATTGCCAACACAAGCCGCAAAAAATAAAAATAAAAATAAAAATAAATAAAAAAGGTCCTCTGCCTTCATCTATTCAACAAAATAAGCAAACACCTGTCTCTTCTCTCCCTCTTTCTACCATTTTTCCCCATAGCAGAGGGTCTGGGAACACAAGCATCTGACCCTACAAACAAAGCCTGCAGGAAGCACACAAAGTCCGTTTCCTGCCTGTTGCAGGGTAAAAGCTTTGTGTTTCATAGTCTAACCAATCATCTTGAAACAACAGGTCAGAAAGAAAGAAAAAGTTAAAGATATCATAGGATGCTCAGATGGAGAACTAGCAAGAATATGTTCAACTTAGGCCCCAAGATACACTCCCTAAGAACCAGTGACTGTAGTCATTGGAGTCCATAATTCTTTACATACCAGGGCCTCTGGGAGCTTCACAGACTCAACCACTGTCCTTAACCCCAAAAATGAACCATGAAAGCAGTTTTCCTGTGGAAGCATAGACAGTCCTGCCTCTCTTTAAATGCTTCAAAGGGCTGGGTAGAACAGCAGCATTGGTTCCTCCAACTGTTTGACTGGCACACAGTTGTGTTCACCCACCTGCACTCATTCTGATGCCCCTGTGTAGATGCCCTGACTCACTGAGCAAGCCCCTTCCTCTTGATAAACAAGACAGCAGACAATCCCAAATTTTGTTCATACCTGGCAAGACCTGGGTCAGAAGTGGGAGAGGGGCACACATATACCTTCCCTGTCCTACTGAATTAGCTAGCTCTCCAGGACAGACCAGGAGGCTAAAATCCCAGCAAGAAAAGACACACACACACACCCCCCCCCCCGACACAAATACAGCTGGAGACATGAATCACTTGACAGAATCCATGTCTTACATGCATGAGATCCAGGGTTCAATCCCCAGCACCACTTAAGCCTCCCACCCAGTTGTTCCCCAAAAGAAGGTTAGAGATATCTGCTCACAGGAGGAGAAAGTCATTGCCTAGCAGTAGCTGTGCCCAGTCAGCCTGCAGTGTCCTAGGACATTAGAACCTTCCAGACATCTTTCTGGCTAGCATCAGGGCCAGCCTTGTGATCTGGACCCTCCCTGCTGTGTTTTCTTCCTGCCAGCAGCAGGCCAGGTGTCCTGGACTTTGGTAGCCAAGAACAAGCTTCAAAAGGCTAAGTGGAAGGTGACCATCTTCAAAGCGTCCTCAGACTTCCCAGAAATCTCTGGCACCCTGCCCTGACCTCAGGTCAGTTGCCGGCAAATGAACTTGTGACAGCTCCATGAGGGCAGGGACTCTGATTTTGTCTGTCTGGTTCCCTGCTGTCATCCTGGCAACCCCAAGCATGAGACTGGCATACAGTTAGTACTCAACACTGATCTGCTGGACTGATGTGCAAAGGCTTCTTACCAGGAAAGGATGGGAAGCACAGCCCAGGCTTTCAAGCTAGACACACCTGGACCTGAAACCTTCTAGACACATTTATGCCTTCACTATCCCTCCCTGTCCAGCCCCCTCATCATAGCACCTCAGAGAGCTCTTAGGGATGTTAGCTGGATATAACATATAAAGTCTTTAGTATAACCCAAGGCAGAAACCTCTGCCATGTTTCCAGTTCACAAACACTTATTTAGCACTTGTATGCAAGATGTTTTTCAATCGCAGTGTGCAATATCAGATCACAATCACTTCAGTTAATTTTTGTAACAGTCCTCTGAAGCTGGATCTATTAGCACTCCCCTTTGCAGCTTCAACCTTTGAGACACAAAGAATGAAGGCAACCTGCCCAAAGCCTGAGACCTCAAAGTGCAGGGCCACGGTTCGTATTAATTACACAGTCTAAACTGCTAAAATGCTGCACCTGTCTGCCTCTAGGGCTGACATTCACTGCAACTGGTTTCTGTCCCAACCCTTGTAGAATTCCAAGGACATCTGACCATACTGCCAGACTGGTGTCTTCGGTTACAGAGGAAAGAGTCGCAGGTACTCGCTCCCATGGAGCAGTGCTTGTTTGGTCGTTTTCACTATGGTGTGTACTCCCCTGATACCCAATATCAGATCAGACAGGTGAGTTCACTAAAAAATTCCCTCCCATCCCATCCTCCCTCACTACCTACCAGAAAAAGAAACACATAACTATGCAAAAATAAGATAAGAAATGAAGGGCAGAACTAAAGAGATAAAAGGCTTGTAAACCTTTAGAACAAATACAGAGGTGGTACCTGAGAATAAGCACCATACATCAGGGAGCAAGCACAGAAGACAGACGGCCAGGCATACCACCTCAGCTGCCCAGAAGTCCAAGGTAACAGAAAATTAAGCCATCTCCTCCAAAGGACAAAAGCTTATCATAAAGAACTTTCCATTTACTCTCTGCCAACTGTGATGGAAATATCATTACCAAAATAAATCAATGGCCTTGCTTCTTCCAATGTTTCAGGAAGAGTGGCATCAGAAAGAACACCACAAATGCTCAGAAATGAAGGGATAACATCCTCAAGGACCCAACCCCATCCCCACCCCCCTGTTTAACATGGACACAGCTTTGACTGACACATGGAACACCACATACTTTCAGAGCATTCATCTTCTTTTTTTTTTTTTTTCTGGTTTTTCGAGACAGGGTTTCTCTGTGGCTTTGGAGACTGTCCTGGACTAGCTCTTGTAGACCAGGCTGGTCTCGAACTCACAGAGATCCGCCTGCCTCTGCCTCCCGAGTGCTGGGATTAAAGGCATGCGCCACTCAGAGCATTCATCTTCAAAGCTCTTAGGGACTGCCATCTCCTGGGCCACCTAAGTTCTGATTCATGTATGTGATGGCAAAAGCTTGATCACAAAAGCTGGCTCTGGCCTTACATTAGCTCACATGACTCTGTCTCCAGGTGGCTGAGGTATCACTGTGGAAAGTCAACTTTCTCTACTCTCAAAGTCCCTGGCAGGGAAGAGGCAGCTCCCCTGAAGTGGGGGTCCAGTCTCTACCCACCTAATCCAGGAATTACCACATTTTGCTCCAACATAGCAAGAGGCATTTTATCACATGGCACAAAGACAAGGGAGAACTGGGGGATTGTTTCCTCCCTGGAGAGACCGGAATATTACAAGTTCAGTGAAGAAAGTCCACCTCTTCCTTCCCAGTCAGGAAACAAAATCCTAGAGGTTATGTACTCTCTGCCCTGTGAAAACCCACATCCAGTCCTAGTCTCTTCCTCCCTGGTGAGTTGTGATTCCTGAGGCTGCTCCCCCAAAAGGGTTGCCTCATTTTAAATCTGGCTGGCTACCAACACAGACAATAATAGAACAGTGTTGACTTAAGAAAAAGAAACCCATCTGGAAAACAGGAACGACTGGGAAGTACCCTAGTGATGCAGATGTGTCCCACAGCCAATACCATGCTTACCAATATCCAGTCACCCTGGTATGTTCAAGTCCTAAAGCCACAATGTCCAATGTGACGAATGCCCAAGGACTTGTGGTCATCATTTATTTGACCATGATTCCCAGGAGCTCAAAACTACACATCAAGGACAAAGGTGATAAGGTTGTTGATAGAGCAACTCAAATCTGAAGCTTCGGCAGTTCAGTTCCCAGCAAGAGATCTTAAAATTCATTTTCACGTAACAAGTTTACAATTGAGTTATAGACAAAGTGGTCAACTATTCACAAAGGGAAAATCTCAATGAAGAAAAATAAGCCACTTTTCTGGGGCATGGTCTCACTAGATAGCCTAGGCTGGCCCAAAATCCCCACTTATCCTCCTGTCTTAGCTTCCTGAGTGCAGGGATTACAGGTGTACACTACCATTACTCTTACACCATTAATTTCAATTAAAACAATTTCTGAGCAAACAAGTGGGAACTGCACACACAAGGTCCCAAAGCTATACTTCACCACACGTAACAAAGCCATCTTCAAACGAAAGCCAATGAAGGGTAAGCAAGGGACTCAGGATACCTAAGGCCCTGAAAACCGTCCACCCACAGCAGCTGAGCAGATTTGGCCCAACTTTGCTACCCTAGATACAAAGAGGATTCTTTGGCTACAGCAGAACTCACAAGGGCCTAAAACAAATGCCACAAGTTTGGGTTCTCACTCCCGGGTGCATGACAGGCTGAGAGGCTCAGTGCCACAGAAAGCAAAAGTGTCTTTGTTTCCATTACATCATCCGTGGTGAAGGGGGAGGGCAGGCGGGACACAGCTGGTGGCAGCTGTGCCACCATCTGCTTTCTCCTCAGCAGCCTTTGCTGGTCTGGGCCTCCTTGGGCCCCTGACAGAGAAGTGCAGGGTTAAAGATACAACATCCTATTACAGAAATAGTCAGAATTACTAAGAAATAAATCACTCCTCTGTTGAGTTAACGGCCTTGGGTAGTTGATGAGCTGGTGCTGTTGGAATTTACGCTGTTTGCATCTCTTTGGACTTGGTGACAACACAAACTCTGTCAACTCAATTAGACAAGCACTATGTACAAGCAACCACCTGCCATCTGCTTCCGTAAAGGTAGGCAGCCAGAACTTGCAGGTCTGCAGCTGGAAGCATACTGGAAAAGAAGAGAGAACACTCTGACACTGTGGGGGCAAGCAAGCATCACACTAGTAGCCAGGGCATGAACACATGCTGCCGCTGTTGGCATTTGGAAAGCTAGGCTTGCCTTCCTCACCTTCATGCAGCTTCCTTCAGAACCTATCTACAGCACCCCACCCAGGGAAGACAAAGCTGATGGTTAGGGGGAAACTAGTGGAGACCAAGACAACAGAATCTCAGCTGGCCATTCAACTGCAAGCTGGAAGCAGAGTCAAAAAGGCCTATCAAGCCTACACATATGTTTTATCTGGATAGTTCAGGTTGTTCCTGGGGTGTATGAGTTGAATGTGTTTTGCAGAAAGGCATAGTGTTGAGATAGGATCTCATGCAATCCAGGCTGCCCAAAACTTTCTGTGTAGCTGAGAATGACCCAGAACTCCTGTTCCTTCTGCCTCTACTTCCTGAGTGCTGGGATTATAGGGCGTGCAGAACCATGCCTAGTATCCCAAGTGCTGTGGATTATACCTTGGGCTTTGTGCTGCTAGGCAAGCACTGGACCAACTGAGCCACATCCCCAGCCAATAAAATTTCATAGACAAATCTAAACCACAGGCTCTTCCTGAAAGAAAGGGAAGGATGCAAGAGACTCAGTCCTGTTCCTGACACCAGCTACGTGGAGCTAAATGGCAATGCTCCCTTGAGATGGAGGTTGTGTGCTGAAGAACTCGTTCCCTCCTGCATGAATGCCACTGTGGCACCTGGACCTTCAAAGCATCTGTCAGAAGGCCTGTCAAGCACGAAGAAAGAAAAAACCCCAAGGGATGATATCCCAGTATCCCTCCTTATCGACACTCCTCTGTAATGTAGCCCTGGTCCCCAGGATATCCAATTGTCATTCTACAAAGAGCATCTGAGCTGGATTCAGAGAACATCCCCTCCCACCACAGCAGGTTGCAGTCTCTGAAAGGAATGTTCCAGGCCACTTACCATACATTTTGCCTTCGTCTGATAAGATGATTTTCCTCCTCCCACATGGTGGATAGATAGCCAGGGCCTCCTGAAAGCTCTGCTCGATGTCAGGACTCCAGACCCCCTCTGCATCATTGTCAATCGGCTTATCTGCCGAGTCGCTCATCCTTTCCATGTTTTCGGCAGGGCTCTCGCTGCCGCTCCAGCTGCTGGGCTCAATTTTGGCGGTTGGATTTTCCAAGCCGAAGCCTGGAGCCTTTTCAAGAAAACAAACCTGAAAGAGAAATCATAAAATAGTATAAAGACAGGGTCACCATCAACACAATGCTCCTATGAGCTGCACTGTAGGTTCTTGGTCGCCAGTGTTGCATGGACATTAACTCCAGGTGAAGAATACAGAATCCTGGAATCCCAGATGATTTTATTTTGTTCCCTGTGTGTTGTGTTAAACACCCTACAAAAACATTAATGGCTGGCTGGAGCCGGGTAATCTTTCCAGATGAGAGGAAGTCTCACCAGTGAAGGCAATCACTCAAAGCTACATCTGCAAGGTTCATATGAGAACCCTTTTACGAAGTGCCCATACCCTACAAGTGGCACCATACTCAAGGGTAGTCAAATCTCCAGAGCAGAACAAGTTTATTAGAAAGTAAAGTAAAACAAAAGATGCCAGTTTCACTATAGACACTGACATCAGTGAAATGTCAAACCATCTCAATACAAGACCATGCAAGAGTGGGAGACAGGAGAAACGAGGTTACTTTAGTGCCACAGTTACTCATCCTACTGAGCCAGTGATGCCAGTTGGCCTAGACCTCCCATATTGATCTCCTACCCTGTGGAGTCAGGTCACTTGCACCTAAACTCTAACCCTGAATGAAGCAGAATCCAGTCCAGTTCCCTCCCACAGCTGCCACCCTTGTGGGATTGTTCCCATCCCCATGGGGCAGCAGCTGGTCCTGCAGCATGCCCTCCTGTTCACATGGAAACTGTGGGGCAATCTTTCCCTCATTTCTCTGGGCAGTGAAGATAACAGAACCACAAGAAATCTTCCTCCAAAATGTAAACGCAGTTCCTTTCAATTATACATGCCCCCTATAGTCACAAGGGGATAAGCTTTCTAAACAAATGTCACACTGGCTTGACACCAAGGTGAAAATGATCTAATCCAGTACTCCCTGCTGGCTGCACACTAACATATCAATATTGCTTTGTGAAAACCACATCAGATCATTAATGCAAAGGACTCCCCAAAAGAAGGAGGAAGAAGAACTGCTCCTGGGGAATGATGGGAAAGGGCTCACAGTGTGCCTGAGCAGGGAGAGGCTGATGTGATCACTGCTGCTCCCCTTACATCCCTACAATATTTCAACACAAGAAGCAAGAGGAAATCACGTCCATGTTCCAGAGTGCTGCCAGCTGAGCACAAACAACTGGGTTTCTCTTCCCTTGCCTCTCCCAACTGTGTCCTGTCTCTCACCAGCCTGTGGGTCTCAGCAGAACCCAGGTAAGAAAACTCAGAATGGTGTGCAATCTGTGGTCTAACTGAAAGGTGGCTTTGGACTCTTTGCCTTGAATTTCTTCAATTTTGCAGCATTTGTATTTAAAAAAAAAAAAGTTGTAAGCTTGGTCTTAACAGTAGTCACTAAGCCATCATTCAGGGAACATGTCAGCAAAATATTGATAGCCCCTTACCAACACACATGCACTTACAAGGATTTCAAAACTTGCCAACATCAGGGTATAAATTATGAAACAAGAAAGGATTTTGTGACTAGCCCCAAGATGAACTCTGGGTGCCTGTCTGCCTCGTGGGCCTTTTGAATTTTCAAGTGATTACATTCTGGGTTGGGATCTGAGAGTACCATAAAATTGGAGCTAAGCTGTAACCACCCTAGTGATTGCTTACTGGAGAAATTACGAGAATAGGAGGGAACGCTTTGATAGTGGCTAGCCTCTCTCCCAACAAACAAAACAATGCACACACATATAAGACCATAGGCCAAGCCAGGACATATCACAGCAGAATGAATTCTCTCAAGGAAGCTGCACTTAAAGATACATATTAGACGTGTGGGTACTCAACCACTATAGCCAACAGATAGAATTCAGCAGAGTTAGGACTGAGGACCCTGAGCCTTTGTAGGCCTAGGAAGAAGGTTCTTAAACAACTAAAAGTACAGTTTCCAGAAGAAAACATACCAACAACCCCCACCAAAAGTCTTAAGAGCATCTATCTCATCAGCTGGTCACACAGGCTATGCTGGAACTCCCTAGTGGGAGGACACTCATTGGCTCCTCAGCACCTCCTACCTTCTCACTGGTATGGTGAAATTACTCAACCAATTAGGTCAACACCCATTTCCTCACTTGACTTTACCCTATCATCCCTGAGGGGTCTATCCATCCTTCAGGCCAGCCTCTCCTCCAAGATCCATTTCCTACAACCTGACCAACCCTTGGACCTTCCTAACTCCCCCGACCCCTCACCAATGCATCTGCAATTACAAGGGAGGAGAGGGCCCCACTCTGTGAGGCTTGGAAAAAGACTCCAGTAGGGAAAGCCTGTCCGAGAGCCAAACTATCCACCAAGGATGGCTTCCCTCAGAAGACCAGTAGCAAAGGCCTGCAGATAACATTCGAGTTGCTACAAGTCACACACATTAATTGATCCATCTACCCAGGAAGCACAAACACAGCTCTAAACACTCCCACAATTTGATTCATTTGCAGCAAAGGGAAGAACTTCGTGATTAAGCTCTTGTAATTTAGTCTACTAGAGCTCAGTGGGATGGAGTTACCTCCTCTGGACCTGAGGCAGCACACAGCCCCAGAAAACAACAGATACAAAATCTACAGAGATACTCAGGTTCTTGGTTTTACAACCCAACTGTAAGACGAGCCTCTGTATGGGCAGAGAGTTTCCGATCACAAGGCTGATGGGGCTGGCTGAGAAAGCTCCCCACACTAGATACCAAAATAACCATCCTGGCATTCCACTCCTCAGCTCCAAAGCCACCTCATCCTGGAAACTGTCCTTGTCACTCTAATGACTGTGAGTATCAATCACACTTTACGAGCATCCTACATATGTAGAGCTGGTTTCTGCTCAATCTACCTTGATTTGAATGTACACCAAAAGGCACCTGCTTATTACCAACATTAAGAGCTAATCAAGTCTGGTACAGTGGCACACGCCTGTCATCTCAGACCTCTGGAGGTGGGAATGGGAGGATCCTGAAATGAAGGCCAACCAGGGATACATAGAGAGATCACCATCACTACCAGTACAGAATATAATGGATTATTCACAGACCATTGGAAGAGCTGATATCTTCCCCCTCCCACACTCAATGTGGAAGTCCAGTTTCCCTCAATTCAAAAATGAAAAAGTGTTCGGCGGGCGGCGGTGGGGTGGAAGGTGGGGGGTGGGAAGTGTTACATTCAAACTGAGATCTGGATTCAAAACTTGACTCACTCACATGGCTCAAACACAATTGGTTAATCTTTTTAAAGCTCAAGTTTTCACTTACACAATGGAGATATTAGATTCTATCCTAATGTAGAAAAACAATGGGGGGGGGATGGAGGCAGCTGAAACCTGATCCCATGAGATTAAGTGAGATAAAAGGAAGAGTTCTGTCCTCTGAAAAACCATGTGCCCTCACTTACTGATTATCCAGTCCATCCTCTCTAGACAACAGCATGCCATAACGCCAAAATATCTACAAAAAAAAAAAAAAAAAAAAAAAAGGACAGTGGAGGAATAAAGGTGCCTCCCCAGAAAGTTCACTTAAAAAGGAAATCAATTTAGAAAGGATTTGCCATCTTGAGTCTTCAGAAGACCAAACAGAAATTTCAGACTGTTGACAAGTAATTTCCTAATATCCACCTTAACTCAAACTTCCACAAATTATAGTTTTCATATTCTTTTGGAGAAGGTGATTCAAGTGTCTCCAAGGAAAGAGTGTTGAAACCAACAAAAATATGTGTATGTACTATGTAGTCGAAAGGAGCTTGGTTTTCATCAGGAACACCATTCTGCAGGCCTCTTGTATCCTGAAATTTCCTAGCCCTGCAATACTCAAAACACAGCTGTTAACAATAAGCCAAGCAGCCTACTAATTGGCCAGACAGCCACACTCCCACCATGGACATTCCTTTCTCAGAACCCACCGACACTTCAAGAAGAATCACAAGAGCATGGGGGGACGTGTCACAAGTGCACTTGACACATACAGGGAGGGCAGAGCAAATGCAGGCGCTTCTGACACCAACAGTATATAGGGTGACATGTGACAAGAGAAGGTGCTATTCCCTTCACAGATTCCCTGAGGCCCTCACCATATAAACATCTTACCCCATCACTAAAAGTAGTCCTTATGGTTAATGAAACACCATTGAGCATGAGGGTCAAGAAAAATCCATGAACCTTGTTTTAGCCCATGTTTTAATTGTCTATGAAAACAAAGAAAAGGAGCTAGACTATGAGTTGGACTTGGATGTCTGCTAAGTACCTAAGACCACATCCCATCTGCTTCAGTGTCCACTGTTAGCCATGAAGGAGGCCAATTCATCCATCCACCTAACATCTTGTATTCCTGTGTTATGTGCCCTTTAACTGCACCCCAGTGCACTCTCGGCAAGGGACCACTATGCTCACCATAACATCTTCACCCCAGTGATGACAACAGTACCTGATTCAGAAACAGCTAAGAAACAAACAAACATTACCCAGATGACCTGAGCATGTTCTGATTACATGCAGCTCATCCCCCAAACTCATGCTAAGTCTCCATGGAACAGTAAATACTACAAGAAACCACTCCAGCACAGGGTTGGAACTCAGGGATGGAGTGCTTGAATGGCATATTTGAGGTCCTGGGGTCACCCACGGTGCCACAAGAAAATGACAGTTGGGGAATCACCACATTAGAAACATGTCAAAGGACACACAAGCCAGACAGTGTGTGTATGGTCTCACTTCTTATTTACCAGCCATTATTACTGACAACCAGTACTTATGTGCAAGAGACAATAAGGTCTGAATCATAAAAGGTGGGTTGCTTTCATCATAAACCTTTCTTTTTCTTTTTTCTTTTTTTGGTTTTTTGAGACAGGGTTTCTCTGTGACTTTGGAGGCTGTCCTGAAACTAGCTCTTGTAGACTAAGCTGGTCTCAAACTCCCAGAGATTCCCCCTGCCTCTGCCTCCCGAGTGCTGGGACTAAAGGTGTGCGCCACCACTGCCCGGCTCATAAACCTTTCTTAAAAGAACCGATGACACTCTCTTTTTCCCTGTTCTTTGGATTGCTGGAAAAGAAAGAGAACTAGAAGATGAAGCTGTAAGAAAAGCAGGGGAGGGGTAAAGTGAAATAAAGACCAGAGAGGCCCCTCTTCAAAGGGAGAGGAACTTGTAAGGCCAATGGGAGTAAGTGGGGTATCAGGGGTGGGTGGAAAGAGAGCTAATAAGCCAAGATCTTTACTAGCTCAAGAGGTACCAGAAGCAGGAGCCATTGGAGGAGGGGAGTTGTGAGAAAAGGAATCACAGAGGGATATTTATAGCGTTCAGTTTGACCATGAACTAGATGGCTTCAAGGTCACAGTGATCTTCACAAAAAGCCCAGATGTTTTGTATAAGGAAAAAAATCTACACTCAAAAAAAAAAAAAAAAAAAAAACCTGAGGAGACAAGAAACTTTCCTTCCAATGTAATCTCAGATGGCACATCTAAATACAATTCCACAGCTTCCCAGGGATCCCAGGAAAAGAACAGTGACAGAGATTTTGTCTACAGGCCCTTCATCAGTGCTCTACCCTTGGGTTATCCCCACCTTAGGAGTTCCAGAGATGAAAGTTGCAAAAGTCATGAGCCTCACAGAATCTGAGTCTCCTGTGAGATGGAGTAAATTCCATAGGCATATCATACTCACTCGGCAGCCTCAGTAGGCAGGAGGAAGGCGGTGCTCAATGCCGGGCTCTGTCCACAGCTGACATCACCAAGCACAGTCTAATTAATTCCTAATGAATAGTGATGACACTGACTCACCTCCCTGGGCAGTTGGAAGGAATTTGGGGCACTAATGACAGTTAATTGCTTTTGCATATGTAAAGTGGGGCATGTAATTATTTTCCTATCATCTCAAACACTCACAAACCTTGCTAACAAGTAGCCTAATCATGTGAGGCTCAGCAGCCAGAGGGGTGGAACTGAAGAATATGTGTAATTGTCAGAGATGGCAGAACTCTCTAGAATACAGACTCTGAAGCAATGTGTGTCACACAGCAGACAGCAAACAGTGAGCCTTATTTGGTGTCATGGGCTCCAATTGTCAACAGGTTCCCTCTACATTTGGTAGGAATGGGCTAATCATAATTATTCCCTGAGTGTTTCAAAAGTCACCTTCCTATCAACAGAATCCCATCCACAGGCCAGTATCTCTTCACCCAGTCCACCATTTCTGCGCACCCCAGTGGTGGGCTTGCCATCACCATCCTGAGATAATCTATTTTCCAGCTCTATCAGACCTGAGAATATGCCCAGGTGATAGCTCAGAAAAAGCTTTGATTGACTTCATGTGATACAGCCCCTACCACGCTGTGACCAATCACTAAAAGAACTACCTCATGAACCCACCTCCACCTCCATCCGAAGTGACCACAGCTCTCCTTCATTTGTGAATTCCGAAAAAGATGCAGCCACCTACCCAGTACCAGGCAGTCTATCCCACCCAGCCGCTACAATACAAAACCCTGGTTAAAAGATTCATCAGTGGACACTGATGCAGTCAGCAGATCGTACAGAACCTCCGGTGTTACAGTTAATATTAACGTATCAACTTGACAGGATCTAGAATCACACAAAGAGAGATGACATGTCTGTGACAGATTACCTAGAATGGGTCAACTGAGAGACTTACACTAAATGTGGTGGCACCATCCATGGAGCTGTGATTCTGAACTGAGTGAAAGGGAGAAAGTTGAACACACATTAGTTATTCTCGGTTTCTTGACTGCAGACTTCATGTGAGTAGCCGTCTCAAATTCCTTTCACCGTGCCTTCCTGACCATGTGAGCTATGATTAACCCTTCCTTCCATAATGTGCTTCTGCCAGCTATCTTGAACATGCCCAGCTAAACAACTATCCTGGAGAAGCAGACTTCAACCCAGATACAGATGTTCTTTCCAGTACCAAGAGAAGACCACCATAAGAGTTTACCCCTCAAGCAGCCATCAGTGTCTCTAGAGGAAAACCAACAACCTTGCCCAGAGGTTAACTGACATAACCCAAAGAATACCTCCTGAATTCCAACTGGTCAGAAGAACAAATGCATGTTCCAGGTTAGACAAGTCAACCATAACATATGCGGAAAAAAATAAACACCAGTAAGATTAACACTTCTCAGACAGTAACCTAAACAAAACCATAATCCTCCTTGCTCAGAAAGTCTGGTTCACCCTCAGGGTATCTTAGCATTTAGCAGAGCAGTAGAGTTCAGCTCCCAGCACCCATGCCAGGCAGGGTACCACCACCTGTAACGCCAGCTCTGGGAAATCCTATACCTTCTTCTAGAGTCTGGGGCACCTATACTCACGCATACACATTCCCACATAGAGATACTCATGGTTTTTAAAGATCTCAAAGTAGACAATTCTGGTTTTTAGTCCTTTTTATTTTTATTGTATTTTTATAAATATGGGTGTTTTGTCTGCATATAGGTGTGTGCATTACATGCATGCCTAATGCCCACAGAGACCAGAAGAGGGTGTCAGATCCCCTAAAAGTGCAATTATCAACAATTGTAAGCCAACATGTAAGAATTGGACCCAGGTCTACTGGAAGATCAGCCAGTGCTCATAGCTGATTAACCATCTATCTAGGCCGACAGTTCATACGTTAAGACACATCAGATAAATATGTACATTGTGTTTGGCTAAACCCTTAAGGAGCCAGCATTTCCACAGGGTCCATCCTCAACCACATGTCTGAAGTGGTGCCCTAAGTGAGTACCATGCCAAAGGATACTGGCTCCCTGGGTGGCAGATCTATAAGTAAATGCCTCAGGAGCCACCTCTGATTAAAAAAGAGACTCATCTAGTGCCACTGCTTGCTACCAGCCAACTTAACGATATGTTAGCTCAAGACTCACACCAGAGCCCAGTAGCTGACCTGCCCTGATGTGTGCCCCCACTCCCACCACCCCTTTGGTGATTCAGAATGCCCACTACCCTTGCATCAGAAATATTGCTCCCACTATATGTGGGAGAACCATCCCTGCCTTCCTCACCAGCTTCTAGGAATTACATTACTTCTCATTTTCTCTGGGTCTCCACTAGAACCAGATGGCTTTGATGGACATGCTGGGGAAGGGAAATCCACAGCTCTCTCTCTCATGGGGTCATAAGTCAGACAACTAGGAAATCTTGAACCAAGGTGGCATTTGACCCGTCAAATTAAGGAGCCCAACCAGTGTTCTAGTTTACCTACAGCAAACACTTGCATAGAATCTTCTCTAAAGACGCAGAGTATCCTTACAGATCTCCCCAGTACTTGCATAAGATCCAAAGTCTAGGCCCCAGCACAACCAAAGGGGAAGGCAACCCTAATTCCCCCAGCAAGCTAAGGTAATGAAGAAACAATCTGTCACAGCACACTCTTCTAGAAACAAGGTTGGAAATCAGGCCACCACTCCTTGAGGATCCATTTCTAAAGAACTCCAGAAGACATCCTAAATTATACTTGCGTTTCAGTTTTGAAGTTAAACACCTTGGTCCCAGAAACTGATATTGTGTGATTTCTAGGACCCAGGACAGTGACCATTAGGACACTAACAAGTATCAGATAAAGCAGTGGGTAAGACTCACACAATTCTGAAGCCCATAGCTGAGTGGCTTACAAAGGCCTATATTAAAATCCGCACGTCAGGCATTGTGGCACAGCCTGTGACCCCAGCATCCAGGAGGCTGAGGCCAGAGTATCCCGTGTTAGAGGTCAGTCTGGGTCACAAAGCAAGTTTGTGGCCAGCTTGGGTTACACAGTACATGTCACCAAGGTATACAAAACAGAACAGTATCTCAAGAGTCCAGAAACAAACTCTACGCGTGCTTGTGCACTTGGTTTGTGGCAAGGGCAGCACACTGCAATGCCTTTGGTAAAGCACAGTTTTGTCAGGAAATAAATAAGGATAACCAGTATCTATCTGAGCAAAATAAATGACCCCTACCCCACACTGTACTCTACAGTCAACCTGAAAGAGGCTGGAGATCTGAATTTCAAAAGCAAAACAATAAAGACTTTAGAAGAAGACCCAGGAGATTAATGTATCAAATTATTACTGTGTAAGGACAAAATGGGGCTGGTGAGTTAGACCAGCAGGTAAAGGTGCTTGCAACCAGGGCCAATTAAGCTAAATTCAACTCCAGGGCCCACCACTAAGGATGGAGCAAACCCACTCCCTCAAGTTGTCCTATGACCTACACACCTGCTCAGTGGCATGCATACATGTGTGTATATACACAATACATAAATAAATCTAGAATTTTTTGTGAGCAGGGCTGGAGAGATGGCTCTTTGGTTAAAAGCACATACTGTTCTTGCAGAGGACCCAATACCTGCTCACCACTACCTGTGACTCCAGCTCCAGGGATCCAATGTCCTCTGGTCTCCTTCAGGTGCACAAAAGTAAAGCTAAAAATAACAACAACAATAATAATGATAATGACAAAATGTGGGCAGAAATAGCAAATACTTGGTCACAGTTACTTAAGAGGGTAAAATAGGAAGATGGCTTGAACCAGGAATTCAAGGCCAGTCTATGGAGAACTAAGCCTCAAAAAAGCAATGGAGGGAGGGGATTGAGGGACTTAGTTACAAGTGAAAATTTCCTTGTACAAGAAGCATAAAGAAAATAAAACTCAGGGAGGGGTGTACATGCAAGTGGACTTCTGTAATGGAAGACAGCAAGTTCCAGGATAGCCAGGGCTACACAGTAAGAACATGACTCAGATTTTAAAACAAAACCACAAAGAGCAGATGTTTGCAAAGTCACTAAACAATCACTCACCTCCTTGATTCACAATAAATTCCTACAAAGAAATCAGACAGCAAAAAAGAAAAAATATTTTTAAAACTAATGTATATTTTTAAAAAAAGAGGTGATGAGGTGTTCAACATACCTAATTCAACATGTCCAAGTCTGAGGAAAACTATAGTCAGATCGCTCCCTCCAACATCTTTATACCTAGTCCCCCATGTCAACCCTGAAACTATGGGACCTATGTGGAGGTCTGAGGAAAACTACAATCAGATCTCTCCTTCCAACACCTTTGAAGTCTTTCTTGCAGTTTCTGTTGCTGCACTGTATATATTCCAGGCTTGCTGACCAAGGAGCTTCTAGATAATTCCAATCTCTACTTCCATCTTACTACAGAAGAGCTAGGATTCTGGAAGTTTCAAACACATCATCAGGCCCCATAGCAATCACTTCTACCTGCTGAGCCATCTTCTCAGGCCCTAAAATAAAAGGCTAATGCTGACAAGTGTTGTCAAGGAGTTTGAGTACCCAGCACCCTCACAGACAGCTTATGAGAGTATAAAGTAGTCCAAGCATTCTAGAAAAGTCTTTGGCAGTCACTTGCACCACTAGAACTGATTAAATGCACACTTGCTGACTTGGCAATTCCAAATCCTTACATGGTCCATGAAGAGAGGTTGGGCAGCCAGATATGCTTAATTTCTTATTACTACAGGATACATAGCCTATATCATATGTATAAAATGGAATGTTAGAAAAGACCCACAGTCCAACATGGTAACCATTAATAACGGTGCATTTAAATGTCAGTCACTGGGACTAAATCAACAACATTTCATAAGCTCAGGAGCCACCTTGTGCCTACTGGTTTCAATGTAATACAGAACAGTGGTTTTGCCACCATGAAAGTTGCATGAGATGTTACTACTATACAGTCAACTGTGATGTTTAATGGTGTTAACCAGATTCAAAGGAAAATCTACTCTAGGCATCCATTCACAAGTTCAAATACTAACAAAGACTAATCTATAAGCCAGGTGTAGTGGCACCTGCCTGTAATTCCAGCACTGGAGTTAAGAAAAAGACTTCAAGTTCAGCCTGGGCACCATAGTGAGACCCTGTCTTTTAAAATAATTAATTAAATTAAAAGAAAAGCCTAATCAATGTTACTAGAGATGAGGATAGTAGTCTTCCTTTGGAGGTTGAGACTGATTGTACATGCCTATAAGAGGAGCCTAAGTTCAATTTTATACCTGGTTACAGAGTAAGTTTGAGGCCAGTCTGGGCTATAAGAGACCCTGACTCCAAAACAAAACAAAAAAAGGCCTGAATGCATAAGTGTTCACAATGGAAAAATACAGGGACTCCATACTGATGACAAATGCACTTTTTTCTAAACATGTTAGTTACACTTCAATAAAAATCCTGGTTGGGGGGGGGGGCAGGCAATGACCCAGCCAAGTATGGTGGCACATGCCTGTAAGCCCAATACCAAAGGTCACAAACTTGAAGCCAGTCCGGACTACACAGAGAAGAGACCTTATCTTCAAAAAAGGGTGGTGGGGGGAAGAGATACAACAGTGAAAACCACCTCTGGATTTCAGGATTCTGTGTTACTCAGAGTCTATTACAGTAGTTGTGAACACAACAGCTCTTAGATGTGTTGCCATGAGCACCGGAGGATAGCAGAAGAACCATCCAATGAGAACAGGCGCTGGATCCTCCCCATTGAGGGTGAGATGTCACTCATAACATCTCACACACATACTGCTTTTTACAAAGATCCCTAAAGACAGTTGGAGGGGGGGGGAGGGATAAGAGGGAGGAGGGAGGAGGGAGGGAGGGAGGGAGGAGGGGAGGGGGGAGGGGGGGAGGGAGGGAGGGCACTAATCATATAGTCAGCAAAGGTTTTACCCTCCATTCCAGCTATTGAAATGCACTGAACCACACTGAAGGGCCCTCAGGCAAACTGGAAGGCCATATGGCTCTCCAAATTTGGGTTATTTCCTAAAGTCTACTTCAGTGCCCAACCCCAACCCATAATTTCTTTCTGTACTTTTAATTTTGTTATTGAGCAGTCTTTCAAACTCTCTTAAATTCATTCTGAAGATGGAGGTGTTAATAAAACAAACCTTTCTATTTTGTTATTCTAATTTAATGTAATAAAGTGTTTATTGGATGAGGTTCATACTCTGTGTCTCCTTATCCATATCCAGGCATAATAGATGGAACATCAATAAATACGTGGGCTAGCTAGTTTGTATGTCAACATGACACAGACTAGGTCTTCTGGGAAGAAATCCCTTCTTAGGATTGGCCTGTAGACAGGCCTGGGTGTATTTCTTTGATTGATGATTGTTGTGGGAGGGCTCAGAATCCCTGGACTGGGATTCTGGGTTCTAAAAAAAAAAAAAAAACACTCCTTTAATCCCAGCACTCAGGAGACAGAAGCAGGAGGATCTCTGTGAGTTCGAGACCACCCTGGTCTACAAGAGCAAGTTCCAGGACAGCCTCCAAGGCCACAGAGAAACCCTGTCTTGAAAAACCAAAAAAAAAAGAAAAGAAAAGAAAAGAAAAGACTGAGCAAGTCATGGGGACCAAGCCAGTACGAAGCACTGGTCCATGGCCTCTGCTTCAGGTCCTGCCTCCAGTTACTGCCCTCATTTCTCGATGTGTAGCTTCACAAGTTGTAAAACCACATGTAAAACCTTTTCCTCCTAAAGTTACTTTTGGCCATGGTGTTTATCATTGCAACAGAAATTCTAACTAATATATCCTACTTCAGTGATGATCCTATATGCAGAAGACTTAAAGCACATTAATCATGCTTCAAGATCCCCCTCCTCCCCTAGAAGCTTGGCCTGACCCTCCTGCTTGCTCTGTGTTCCCACAGGTTGCACTTTATATGGTCAATATATGAACCGGGCACAGTCTGCCTGCCTGTCACTCTTGACAGTCTGTGAGCCTCCAGGGATCTTTCTGTCCTTGATATTCAATAAAATGCTTGGCATATTTTAACTGCCACGCCCCCAATATTAGATGAATGAATAACTAATGTGCTGAGCTGATGGGTGAAAACATGAACAATTGACTAGATGATGCAGGACTACTGGATGCACCCAAGAGCACAGAAATGGGAGTCTACTCTGTGACTCAAGCCAATCAAAGCAGGAAGTTCTCAAAGAGTCTAACAGTGCTAATGTGTTAAAGTCACAGCCAAGAAGGAAAGAAAAAAAGGCTGGAGCCAAGAGAGGGTGATGGAGCTCCAGACTCCAGGCCTATAGCACATGGTCTTCAAAGACCAGGAGCAGGGCTCGAACTGTTCACAAAGCAGGCCAGGAAACACTGTGCATGAAATTCCAGAAGAGGCGTGAGTGTGTGCGTGCAAGCGTGCGTGTGTGTACACACTCGCTTGCTTGTGCTTTGTGTATACTGTGTGTTCTATGCATGTGTTTGTGTACATATGTGCCTTTCCACATGTACATGCACAAATGTGTATGTCTGTTCAGAGGAGAAAGGGTAAGGATATGATTATTTTATTGGTGCTGGGGAGATGGTTCAGTGGTTAAGAGCACTGGCTGCCTTTCCAAAGGACCGGGATTCAATTCTGAGCACCCATATGGCAGTTCACACCTGTCTGTAACTACAAGTCCAGGGCTTCTGAAACCCTCACACAGGCACATATGCAGGAAAAACACCAATGAACATAAAATAAAAATAAATTATTCAAAGAAAGATTATTTTATCAGAGTGAAATCAGAGTTTTTAAATTAAAAGCAATTTTTGTGTGGGCTGAGGCTAGAAAAACTCTCTAGATCATTTCAGGAATTACAATGTGGGGCATATTTCTTAAGCATTCCAAATTTACAAACGTGTGACAGTGACAACTCAGAGACAATTCAGGGAGATACTTTACACAGGTGGCTTGTTTGAACAGCCCAAAACCATGGATTAATTCTTCTGGGGGGGAGAGAGTGGTCACTCAGCTGCAATAAATACTCACCCAACTTCAGTCTTCAGTCTTCCAGCACATTTCCCTGATCCCTAAAAAAAGGCTGTGAGTGACAGTGTGATAATTCAAGCCTCACCCGTCTAGGTTGATGTGCTAAGGCCAGCAAAGTCAACACAAGTTAACACAGGAACTAACCAAAAAACACACAGCAGTGCATGTGTGTGAATTTCCGTGGCTACCAGATGAGCTGTCCCTACCCTCCAAGTGAGAAACACAATCTGCACTGGTGGAAAGCCCAGAGATGAAGCATCTGTAAGACAGGTCTCACATTATAAAAGGTGAAAACTCAAGGACCATTTAAAACTCCACCCCCAAGTCAACCTGACCTCTAACCAGATCAAACTCATCAGGAGAAATAATCTTGGCACTCTGGTTGGAAATTGGCTGAGGAAAGATAAGGGAATCACTATTGTCTCTCACTCTCTGGGGCACTGATTTACTCTTGTTACGTGAACATGGTAGTCCATGTGAATTTTTAATTCTGCACTTAATAACTGTGCCCCAAATTCTTTTTATCTAAAATTAGAACATTATTGTCATGGTAAAACATCCTTAATAGATAATATGTCTCTGCCATCAACAGATTTTATAGTGCTTTAGCTGAATATACAGATTAGTGTGAATACCCTTTTTCTTTTTAGAGACTCATGTTATAGCCCTGGCTGACCTGGAACAGGCTCTGCAGACCAGCCTGGCCTCAAACTCGGAGAGATCTGCCTGCCTCTGCCTCCTAAACTCTAGGATTAAAGGTGTATGACACCAAGCCCATGTGTACAAGCATCTTAGCTTTGCTGGCATGCTACAGGTTCTCAAGCAACTGCTGAATAAATATATGTAACAATATTTAATAATTACATCTTAAATGTGTGCCCACTCTGTATAACCAATTTTCAAAGGCAAAAACTCTTTTCCATTCAGTTCTGCACCCCTCCTGACACCTAACATAGTACAATAAACAACCACTCAATTTATTTAAACATCGAATCTTATGCTTTTTTAAATGACTTTTAAGAAATCAAGCCAGGCTTCTTTGTTACATGCCTATAACCCCAGAATTCAAGAGGTAGAGGCAGGAGGATTGCCATTTCAAGACCAGCTTGGGTTGCATACTGAGACCCTGGAGGAGGAAGGGGCACAAAAATCCCTCCCCATCTAAACAACTTCAAGAATCAATTCAGGCATACCCTAGACTAGACTCACAGAGCAAAAGCAACAACTCATTGTCTTGAAAATATTCCTTCTACTTCCCCAAACCCCAGCTAGATTCAATAGCAACCCTCTCTTGACTCCACGGCTGAGCCCCCACCTCCCAAAGGGCCTGCCACCAGCAGAGTTGTGATGAAGTCCTCACTAGTGATCTTCCCAACGCAGCTGCTTGGCTTGGGGGACTGTGACAGCATGGGCCTAAGCTGCCTTTTCTACTTGCAGCCAGTTCACCTCCTGAGGCCTGGGGGCTGCTCTAAGTATCAGGTGACTACAAAAATAACAGCAGGCCTGTCTACACCCCTGCCAAGTCCAAGAGGGAAGTGTCCAGGAGGTGAGAAAGAGGGGCCTAGGGAAGAAAAGAGGCAGGCATTTGAATAGGTGTAGGAGAGAATCGCCACTTTAAGAAATGAACTTTGGAATTTCTAGCTGCCTTTTTAACATTTTCACTGCAGATCCTACATTTCTCATTCCCTCAGAAGCCAGAGGAACTCTGTCTCTATGATACTTGACCATTTCCAAGGTGCTTTTAAAAACTGTTTTGGAGCAAGCTGGAGAGAGGGTTCTCTTTCAATGGCACACATGAAAGTCATATTTGAGTCAAAAGGTTTATACAAGGATTCCCAACTCTACGAATCCCTGATGTTGCTCAGCTTTAATGTTCTCAAAACGAAAGTCCAGCACCACAGAGCTAATTAGGTCTACAGTAGGATAGGCGGGCCTTCAAGAAAGAAAATGCTAGTAAAAAAGCATTTGCCCAGTGTTCTGTTCCTTTCTAAAATGGAATCAAAGTTCACTCCCATGCCACTGCCCTCTTGCACACAGGTGCACTGCTGGCTTGATGTGGTCTGGTCGGCCTGGCCATTTCAAATAAAGTGAACTTCAATCACCCTATAGAGTTAGCAAGTTATTGATTCTATGTCCATCATTCTTTCATCTTAGTTTGCTCCACACACAGCCTCTTTAATTGGCTCCTGGACACTGTTTTATAAGTGGGTGGGTGTGGACCCAGCACCAAGGCTCTCCTTTGGACATGACAAGTAACCTTCAGGATCAGGCCATCAATTGGGCGGGCAGATTACATCGCCCACTTACAATCCCACAGGTGTGAAAGAAACTGGGAATGCCTTGAAATACCAGAAAGGCCAAGCTACTTCTAATAATAAGCACGGGAGATCCCCAAATGGGGTTTGAAGGCTAACAAGTCTCTCATTGGCATGTATAAAAAAGCAAATCCCCTAAGTTTTGGGATTTTGTTTTCAGGTTTAGCTTTCCTCAGATTCCTGGGGATCTCAGGCAGCTCAGGAGAGCCTCCAACTTGCTATGTAGTCAAGACTGGCCTTGAACTCCTGATCTGAAGCCTCTATACCTTCTGAAGCCTCCACTCTGCCTGGCTCTAAATTTTCTTTTAACTCAATTTTGACCTGGGATGGGGGATGTCCCAAAAGTCACACTGCTTTGTAGTTGGCTTATGTTTTATGTTAAAACAAAGGAATGACAAGTATTCTGAGACACCACAATATTCTAAACAAGGAACTAGTGCAAATGCTCAAAACAAGGAAAATTTTATAAAGAATATTTTAGTGGAAGCCACAACAGCAGTAGACATGCAGACAGGCAGTAATGGTGGGATTTGGGCTGTTTGTTTGTTTGTTTGTTTTAACTTGTAAGAAACAGCCCCTCTCCCAATTGAATCAGTGAGGAACTTCAGAGGACCCATTATCAAGCAATCCTATCTTCACAAGCCATGCCTGGTTACCAGAACACAGGACCCCATCTACCTGCCCCAATGGTCATTATGAAGACACTCCATGCAGAGCTCAGCACACCATGCATACATATATCAACCATCTCAAAATGCTATAAGAATCCTGGTGTTTACCATAAAAGCTCTCATTATTATCCCAGCTCTCTTTGCTTGGTCAGTGTGCCTGGCCACTTACAGGAGGATGAGAAAAATACACGGGCTCAACTCATCTTTCCCGGCCTCGTCTCCCGGGGAGCCGCTGATGTCTCTGCAGCACAATGCCACCGCACTGGCTGGCTTGGTTTAAAATTAGCTGAGCCCTGGAGGGCCGAGGGTAACCTTCTGACAAGGTTAGCCAGAGAGCTGAGCACTGCTCAGAGAGGGACATTAATAAGAAGCCAAGTGGGGCCTTTCAACAAGCCCATTAGGGCCTCTCAGAAGCCTGCTCGTCTGGAAGAGCCAGGTGGCAGCATGGGGAGGCTGACCTAGGCTCTTATTTTTATCCCACCGAGTCAGCGGCTTCCTTTACAGGCCATCAACACAACCTCCAATGTGCCTCTAATAGTATAAATGTAACACACCCACCTACAAACTGGACACTTTGTGCTTGAAACATTTAATTGGATTTTTTTTTCAAATCTAGTGTTTGAGGAATAACTCTCACCATAAATACCCATCATTGGACATGAAGAAATATACCGGGAAATATTATCTATCTCATACCACCAAGATACTCAGTGTGAACCATATATTCAGGGGTTCTTGCATTAATAACTTGTTGTAATTCTGCCTTGCTGCTTGGGGGGCGGGGGGCTCCGCTGTCTACCTAACATGTCATGTTCAGCATTTTTCTGAGCCTGAAACCCCACCACCACCAGTTTCAAAAGATGTGTGATGTTCAAGACCATGGTCATTTCAATGTTTTATTTTATGTCACATTAGGTTTTTGTCCAAAGTTTTCTTGTGATGCCAACATCCTTGCAAGCGTTTCCCAAGGACTGTCCCTAGAGGCAAGAGGCAGGAACAGTTGGAAGACGCCTGATGCAGACTGGATATAGACAGGCAGGCAGGCAGGCAGGTAGGTACACACACATGGGGGGAGGGGCACGGACCAGGGATCTCTCACAGTACTGACACTAAGTGCTTTCTGCATAAATAAGAATGTCTCAATTGACCCAGACAGCCTTTAATTCTATGGTGATACTTTCCAACCACCTGCTTGAAGAGCAGGCCCAGCACACTGTCCCTCAGGAGTGAGCTAAGAGACCTCCAGCCTGAATGCTGTTCCAGACAATACCAGGTTCCCACACTCACCCCATCAGCATACTTTACTGGCACAGCAATGCTGGTTGTCTAAAACATAGAAACACTTCCAGAATTGGTAAAGAGCCTGTGCCCTGAGCCTCCCAAGGATCCTGCTCGCCCCCCTCTCTCTCCCAGTGCCCAGCTCCCACACTGCCCTTTTAGCCAGTAAAAAGGTGAAGAAAAGCACAGCATACTAGGATCTCTGTGGATCTTGTTACTTGGATACCCTTCCAGACTGACGGGTAATATATTAAATATCCCTGATCACAGGCACATTTTACTTAAGAATTGTTTTTAAAAGTTAACGTACAAACCATTTTTCAATTTCAAAAGGTGTAGGGGGTGATGGCCTCCATCTCTAGCCCAGGTTAGCCTAGACCTCACCATGTAGCCTTGGCTGGCCTCAAATTCACAATGATTCCCTTGTCTCAGTCTCCCAAGTGTTTAAAATCTTAAAACACCATCACTCTGCCAGTTTTTCATTTTCTTTTTAGAAACAAGTTAACAATCATCAGGACTATACTTAGCAGCACGCCTAACAGGCAACTGTTTCTACTCAGTGCACAACAGTCCTGTTAGCCATAACAGTAGTAAATCTCAGTGGCATGGAGCACTCAAGGGTCTGCTTGAAAGAGAGGACTGGGGAGCGCTCACATCTCCAACTAGCTTCTGAGCAAACAAAAAAGGGAAGGAAATGCTGAGACTTGGAGCTGAGTGGAAGAGGCAGGTAGAGCTCAGCCTCCTGCCAGAACCATTCCTCCCGTCTGGGTTTTCCCACAGCAGCGCTAGAAGAAGCAAAGCTCACCGTGTACAGCCACGGCCACGGGTTGGGCTGTGCATCTGGAAACCCAACTCTTCCTTTACTGTCGGCAAAACCCTGTGCTTTCTGTGGAAGGGAACAGATAATAGCATGTGGACTGAGTTTCATTTCCTTGCAGTGTTTTCATCTGTCCTCTAGTGTGGATGCCAAGGCAGGAAAATCAGCCAAGAAAGGGAAGAGGTACAAACAAGGGGCCTGCAGAATCAGACTCTGAAAGTGGAGAAGGTGCAACCCTGGATGCAGTTCAGCCCTGCCCAGTCCAGCCGGCAGGTCACAGCCCCAGCTGAAATAAACTCAAAAAGGGTACCCACCCCATCTACACTGCGGAGGAATAAACTCCACATTCAGAACCACTGTGGGAATGAGAAGCAAAGCTACAGCTTCTACACCAGGCTAGCTAGATGCTAAGCATCTTAGCTTGGTTCCTACTGCTTCAATAAAAATCCATAACCAAAAGCAACTTGGGAAGAAAATGGTTTAATCTTGGCTTACTTACCCCAAGTCATAGCACCAAGTAAAGCCAAGGCAGGAATCTGGAGGTAGGTACTGAAGCAGGGACTTTTGTGGAACACTGCTTGCTATGTTAATCCTCAGAGCTTGCTCAGCCTGCTTTCTTATTCAAGCCAGGACCACCTGCCCAGAAACGGCATCACACACACACATGCATCCCACCGAAGGTTGAGCCATCCCATTTCAATCATTATCCAAGAAAATTCCCCACAGACATCACCTACAGACCAATCTAATGGAGGAGACATTTTCTCAACTGAGTTTTCCTCTTTCCAGGTGAACATTCACAATTACATTTCCACAGTTCCATACAGGAGGCATAAGGATGAGGACTTGACTTCTTGAAAGTTAATTTTCTAGTAATAATGGGATCACTATAGACCTTTGGGTACCTGTATACACTACGTAATGATCTCATCATGTTGATTAATGCACTTATCACCTCAAATATGTATCATCTCTTTTTAAAACTCCAGTTTTGTCATTTAAATATACAATCTCTTTTTTTAAAGATTTTATTTATTTATTATGCATACAGTATTCTGCTTCCATATATATCTGCACACCAGAAGAGGGCACCAGATCTCATAACGGATGGTTGTGAGCCACCATGTGGTTGCTGGGAATTGAACTCAGGACCTCTGGAAGAGCAGGCAGTGCTCTTAATCTCGGAGCCATCTCTCCAGCCCCTACAATCTCTTTTTTAGAAAATTTTACATCTATTGTGTGTGGACATGCACACCAGGGCACACCTGTGGAGATTGGGAGCAGCTTTTAGGGACTCTGTTCTCTTCTTTCCATCTTCATGTGAGTTCCAGGGAAAGGAACTTAAGTTGTCAGGTTTGGTGGCAAGCATCTACACCTGGAGATTTACCTCTCTGGCCTCTAAACATGCATTATTTTTTGCTACTGTCATTGTGCTGTCAAATAGATGACCAGAGTGCTTTCGTCATCCCTAACTGAAATTCTGACCCTCTAACCACTATCTCATTCTCCAGTTTTCCTATGCCCGATGCACAGGTTATGGACAACCGCATCCTGCCTTCTGCTTCTGTAAGTTCAGTTTTCCACATTTTTGGATCATAGTTTTATTCATTTTTTTACCCCCGCTGTAACTATGAAGTAAAAATGTAATCTTACTTTCCAGTATTTGGAACAACAGATAAAGCTTTAAAAACATTGAGATACACACCTGAAGTCATACCACTGATGGAGATAAACCTGAAACTAAAACCCAAGTCCTGTCATCTTAAACCTGTACTATGAGGTACTAACCCTCATATCATTAGAGATGATCAATAAACAGCCACAGGCTGTCTTAATGGGGATATAGCAGGAAGGCTGGGAAGGGGAAGGAATAGACCTGTCAAGGAAGGTCTATTCCATCTTCTGATCTACATGGCAGAAAAAAAGCTGCCCAAGGTATGCCAGGTCTGCACGTGGCGTTTACCAGATATAAAGAGCTAATGAAACTATTAATGATGTGAACACACCTTACACTGAGATCATGGGACACAGTCACTCTCTGCTCTCAAAATAAAAAGGGGGCGGGGAGGTAGCCAAGCACTGCAGAGATGATCCAGTTAGCACAGTGTTTGTCACACAATTATAAAGACCTGATCCCAGAACCTATTAAAATAATAAGAGAGGGGGGATTAAAAAAAAAAAAAAAAAAAGACTGGGTACTCTAAGACACACCTGTAATCACAGTGCTGGACCGGACCCTAGAGCTCACTGGCAACCCAGGCTACTTGTCAAGATAATTGAGGGACCCTGACTCAAAGAAAGTGGGTGGGAGCAATACCCCAGGTTGATCTCTAGTCTACACACACATATGCCCTCACAGGTACACGCACGCACGCACGCACATCTTTTTTATTAAAGGCAACTAAAGACAAACATCAGAAAAGGCAGCAGAAAAGCAAAGCTGCTCCAGAGCCAAGCTAGCCACTGGGACCCAGTGGAGCTGATACCCAGGCAAAACACAGTGCTTTTCTGCTACTCCACATCCTCAGTGGCCAGGAAAGCCTGACACTGTCTGGCCAGGGAAGAGTCCCTGCCCTGGATTTTCCTCCCATACTACACCAACCTTTGTGGTGATGAAACAATTAAAATTTACACTGGAAAATATACACAGAGCTCAACTAGAAACAGATGGAGAACCCACAGCAGGCAGCAAGCACATATACATCTTTACCAAGAGACAGGGAAATGAGCTACATATCAAGCAAACTTAAGGCATTATTCTAAAACTTCTAATCAGCACACCCATAGCATGATGGTGAGTAAATCACACTAGTATACTGGGATGACTGTGGAAACCCTACTAGCTACATTGAAGGACAGCCTCAAGAGCTTCAAATTCCGTAAGCCCCTAGAAATTTCCACAGGAGACTAGAATAAGCATAAAAATATGCAGCACTACAAACTATTTCTGTAGTGCTGTAGAAAGTAGGAGAGAAGTGACACCTGAAAACTGTCATAAGACTTCCACACATGAGCACTGTGCCTCACATGTACCCCCAATCAAGCACACCATATACATGCGCAACATAAATCAATTTTAAATGATTTTTTAAAAATTATTCTGGGCTGGGTGGTGGTGGCACGTCTTTAATCCCAGCATTCAGGAGGTAGAGGCATGTGGATCTCTGTGAGTTCAAGGCCAGCCTGGTCTACAGAGCTAGTTCTAGGATGGCCAGGGAAACACCTGTCTCAAAAAAACAAAATAAATAAATAAAGATAAAAGTTTTTGGTGAAGATTTGAGTAAACATCAGACTGAAGTTGAGACAGCTGAGTATCTGAATAGAAGAAGATCAGAGTTCAGAGGTTAAATGCTTGAATCCTTGTCTCCAGCATCCAATAGTTCAATCCCTCTCTTCACAAAGCTAAACATGTGTGAAGGGCTGCTCACCTGCTTTTGGTAGCTAAATAGACAGATGAACATATGGATGACTTCTCGGTGACAGAGTTAGATACAGAGTGTATTGTGCAGGAATACTTCATACACTCTAGGAGTAAAAATGAGACTTTGCATATTCGTATTTGAGAAACAAGGTAATTTTGACAAATGCTACAAGATGCCACAAAGTGAAATAAGCCAGGACCTAAAGGCCTCTAGTACTGTAATGACCTCACTCATATGAGGTGCTGGAGTTAAATTCATAGACAGAATGTAAGAAGAATGATGCTTGCCAATGATGGGGAGTTACTGAATGAGCAGAGTTCCATTGTCTTTTCCCCCTTTCTTAATGAGTATAGGTATTTGTCCATATGTGCACCAAGAATACACAGTGCCCATGAAGATAAAAAATAGTGTCAGATTCCCTGGAACTGGATTACTGATGGTTGTGAACCATCTCTCCGGCTCCCGGAGTTTCACTTTTGTAGAAGAGCTCTGAAGATCCTGTTGAAAGTAGCAAAACTATGCCAGGTGCTGAATGTCACTCAACTACACACTTAAAAATAAGTAAGATGGAATTCTGGGTTTGTGTATTATTCCACAGTTATCCTTAAAGAAAGTAGAGCATATCAAATGTCTATCATGGGTTCAAAAAGTGAACTCAGACACCTTGCCATGATGAGTCTACCTATACATCAACAGACTTAGATTTCTCTTGAAGCCTTCCTGGGCACCCATATCCATCTGGACAGCCCTGCTGCAATCCCACCAGCACTGATGCACCTAAAAACCCACCTGTAAAGACCACCATCCTACTTAAGAGTCTCTAATTGCTATGATCAACACCATCACCAAAATCAAGTTGGAAAGGAAAGGGTATATTTGCCACATTATAGTCTATCACTGAAGGATGTCAGGACAGGAACTCAAGCAGGGCTGGAACCTGAAGGCAGGAGCTGATGCAGAGGCCATGGAGGAGGGCTGCTTACTGACTTGTTCATCATGGCTTACATAGACCGCTTTCTTTGAGAAACCAGGACCACCAGCCACAATGGACTGGTCCTCCCCCCATCAATGCCCTGGGCTAGAGACAGCTCAGCCAATAAAGGCTAGACCCATAACCAAAAATATAAGAAAATACCTTACAGCGGATCTTATGTACGCATTTTCTCAACTGAGATTCCTTCCTTTCAGATGACTCTAGCTTGTGTCACACTGACATAAAAGTAGCTAGTTCAACCACCTTCCCAATACTAAGCTCAGTGAAGGCAGCATCCTACTTTCCTGTTGTCTTCCCTTGGGACTCAGCTGTGAACCTGTCGCTTTTAAGCAATACTGAATCCACAGAGGAAGTGTTGAAGGCCATGGTCAGGGGTGGGGTAGCGGTGATCCAGAGCTCACACACAAGGCCTTTAACACGGTGGTCAGCAAGGCCAGTAAAGAGCCAGGAAACAACAGCAGCTTCTCATATGAGACTGAAGAAAAGTATCCTGCTACAGAGGAGGCATGCACAGGAGGCATGCAGAGCCTCCTCCACCTCCTGCTAGAGAAAGAGGGAGTTATTTGTGAGCAAGGTGATTTCCAGAATGTTCACATCCACAGAAGTCAGCCCCCTGCCATCTAATAGCCTGGGACTAAGACTCAAGTGCCAGGGACAGTAAAGGGTACTGACACAGTCACCTTTCCAATTCTCTAGGAAGCAAAAGTATTGTCCTCTTTGCAAAAACAAAAGTTTCAGTTGAAGCTTGATCCATTTTCAGATACCTATTCTTTGGACTAAAATTAGAAAATATTTGTCACAGCTGCTAAAGCACTATGGCTACTTAGTGGTACTGGGTGGTAATTACTTTTCTTCCCAAGTTCAAGTCCTTTCCATTCCTTAAGGCTGGCACACATTTAGTAATTCACCTTCCATGGCTCCTGCCGCATAACTTTCTATATGCACACCCAAGCTATTCCAGGACCCACTCCTCCAAGCTTATTTTTAATTTATGTTTCAAGTAAGAGAAACAAAATGTTTGGATCTGCCATTGAGCAAAATATGTCCCTTGTTTCCCTCCAACCACTAACCAAATAGTTAAGATGGACACTAAAAGGGCCCATGTAAAGCTGAGTCCTCCTCCTCCAGACTCTAGTCCAGGATGCTCTGAGGAGCACAAACACCTGCCAGCATGTCTCTAAAAAGGACATCTGACAGCAAATGGTGGAGAGGATGTGGAAAGAGTGTAAACCTTATTCATTGTTAGTGAGGGTACAAATTAATACACCATGGAAATCAATTTGGAGGTTTCTCCAAAAAGTTAAAAACAGAACTAGCACACGACCCTGCTGTTTTTCTCCTTGGTACACACCCAGAGAACTCCATACCTTACAGTGGAGATATTTACACCCTACATTTATCACTGCTTTATTCACGATAGCAAAGAACTAGAATCAGCCTAGCTGTCCATCGACAGATGAATGAATAATGAAAAATCTGGTATACATAAAAATAAAATACTATTATTTTAAAATCTGCAGGGAAAAGGATGAAATTTAGAATGTATAATTTTAAATGGGATCACACAATGTCAAAAAATAGTATGTTCTCATATGCAAAATCTAGCCAATAGTATTTGTACAAATGGAAACAAATGTATATGTGAGTGAGTATAGTGTAACATGAAGAAAAGAGAAGAAAAAGGGCTAAATACCAAGGAATGAGGAAGGGCTGAGAGTAGGTAATGGAAACGAGTTACAAAAAAAGATAAAGATAATTAATTGTTCTAGTTTTAATTCTGCATGGATTTTGGGCTTTGGTCATTGGTAAGTACATAAACATATTGACAGTAAAAGTGTAAAGTCCAAAGTGAAGATCGCAGGCCTCAGAATCTCTATTTCAATTGAGATGTACAGACTTTGGGTCTGGCTAAATGTGGTCTGATTTTGGTGGTGGGAGGGGGGGATGCGAAAGCTTTTTTAAATAATAAGGTTTATACAATTACATTTCACACATAGGTTGTCCTTGTGTATGACTAAATCATAATTGGCCCTAGGCAGGCATATGGTGAGATTCAGGTCAAAGCTCTGTGCTGTGGATAATAACAGACCTCACAATGAAGTACCCCAGAGATACAGCAACAGGGAGTATAAAGACACCTTAGTAACACACTGATGATGGAGAGAGAGGACAAGTGTGGAGAAAGGACCAAGAGGCCGAGGTGCGAGTGGGGTGCATGCATGTCAGCATAGGTCACACAGGCATCTATCTGCCTCGGTCACACTTGTAACCCCAGAAGGCAGGATAAAGAAAAAGAAAAACCCAAGAGGGATTGGGGGGGGAGAGTGGGGAAGAGTAGCAACATAGATGCAGAGTGTGGAACACGACCCAGACCTAGAGATCTGGGTCTGAACCAGCCACACTTTGCAGCTGGGCTCCAGGGCATTGCATTTGCCCCCTGAAAGCCTGCTGTCCTGTGTGGTCTTGGGGGGTCTATGATGTGAGGAGACCACAGAATGCTGGCCAAAGCAAAGGCATCCACTCCAGTCCCTGCTCCTGGGAATGCTCCACAACTCTTGTGCTACCTTCTGCCCAGAGCTGGGACCAAGAATGACCAAGAACCATCACACCACATAGGGGGATAGAGGGGCTGTTTTGTCTTTTTATTTTCCTTTCCATCTGCCATACTCCTTTCCTAGGGTGGACTCAAAGTCTCGGGAAAAGAGCCTAGAGGAAGAGAGAGGGGGCAGGGAATTCCTGGCTAACCGTGGGGCATGGAAAAGATGTCGTGTATTGTAAGATGGAAGCCTTCACATTCTTAAACTGTAAAGAAAAAGCAGTCGTCAGACATCTGAAACATTCCAGCTCCTGCTCCTCTGGTCTGCCTCTGAGTCTGAACATTTACTCTGACTTCTTTTCCCCACATCTCTGATTTTAACTTCCTTTACTAAAGGACTTTTTACTTAAGAATAACTGCAGAGCCAGGTGTTGGTGGCGCATGCCTTTAATCCCAGCACTCAGAAGGCAGAGGCAGGAGGATCTCTGTGAGTTTGAGGCCAGCCTGGTCTCCAGAGCGAGTGCCAGGATAGGCTCCAAAGCTACACAGAGAAACCCTATCTCAAAAAAAAAAAAAAAAACAAAAACAAAAACAAAAAAATAATAACTGCAGAATATATATACTTAAGTATAACTGCAGAATATACTTGATCAGTGCAAAAGCTCTAACTAACCTAATTCTAAACCTAAGTTCTTTTAAGAAATCATTATCTGGGTTCTGGGATGTTTCTGTAACAGAGTTCTGTCTCCAAACTCAGGTATTTGTGTATGGATATACACTCCCATGTAGGCACTGTTGGGTAAATCAAGTCAGCAGTACACATTTGCCCATAGGTAAAGGAAAACTTGCCTGGTCACGGCTGAGGGAAGTGGGCCAGGCACCACAGAGAGCCGGCAAAGGTCAACTGCATCTGCCTCAGACACTTGCATGCTTGCACTGCACACAGAGCAAGGGTCTACCCAGAGACAAGGCCACTGTTTTTTCCTGAAGACCACTGGACAAGGCTTCTAGGCTAAGATTCCTACAGGCAGAGTTGGGCCCCTATGGAACCCCTCAAGAGAAGTCTCCCCTTCAGCTAAGGTACTGACAATGTTTGAGGACAAGGAAGGAGTCCTAGATTCAGATACTGCCTAAGAAAGAAGATGGCCAGATGAAGAGAACTACAACACTTAGCCCATCCCTTATCTTCCAGAGTTGGAAAGCACTGTTAAGGTCAGTGACTTAGCTGCACACCCCCAGAAAGTAAGCAAGGAAGTACCACTCTTTTTACAGGTGAGGAACCTAATGGGCCCAGAAGTGAGCTCAGAGCAAAGCTACCATGCTGCCTTCACACCATGACAGCAACTCAGGGAAAAGTGAGAAGCTTCTGGATTCTGGTTTCATTTCAACCCCTAACTGAAAAGACATCAATCATCAGATCTGAGGTGTGGCTTGGCTTGGCTGACAGTTTGCTTCACATGCACAAAGCCCTGGGTTGGCCCCAACATTGGTTATCTAAACTCCAGCTACTCACACTTTTTTTATCAACTAAACCACTTTCCAGCACCTACTTGATGTTTTGCCAGTGACAAGTGAGTCCCATTTGGCTCGATGGGATGAACCTGCACTAATAAAATGGGACAGGCACCCCCACACTGTGGTCAAATATGTTGGACTCAGTTTCCTCAGACAACACAAAGTTAACAGATTGACTTCCTATAAGACATAACAGAGCCTTCAATGTGCAGAACTGTCAATCCACAGCAGAGGATTTGACAGGCCATATCAACCAAAACCCAGGCATAGTCCCAGCTCTGGGCATCTCTAGGACAAAAGGAGCCAGGGACTAGAGACACAGTGTGTTCTCTACATCTCTACAATGATGTCAGATGACCAAAATCAGTCAGCAGCTTAGTGGCCCCACTGTGCCAGACACATTTCATCACAAGATCCTATGTAATGCTCAAGGGCCACATACATAAAACCCATCCACCCCTCCAGTCTTCCTCTGAACACCTACCCTCCTAGACAGTAGTGTAATGGATAATTTCTCTCCAGTTTACAAGGATGAATTGTGATTTTTTTCCACCTTTCTCCACAATCCTAAGTGCACACCAGACACTTAGTCAAGACATAATAACTTATCCAAACTCTAAAAGAACCAGGCCATTTAAAGTGTAGCCAGTGGACAGACATTGTTGAGATGGCCTGGGAGCTTCTGGAAAATCCGGATTCCTAGATCCTGTTCTAGACCCATAGTCCAAATCTGCATTTGAACAAATGCCCCTTGGATTCACACACACTAAAACAAGGTGGGGCTTGGGAACTCTACTCCACTACAACCTGAGAGTTTGTGTCATTCATTCAGTCAGTTCTTCACCAACTCAGCTCCTCCATCTTACCAGGTTATCTCTCTAGGCACCAAGCTTTATTCTAACCAGGTGCCACTGAATGGAAGACTCCCTTAGTGTTAGAATCAGGCTGTCTGCCTTCAGAGATTGTCAGAGACTATGGATTCCAGGCCCTCAAATGCCTTGCAGGTTTCAGGCTGGGACACGCCCAAACAATAGCCAAGCCCCACAGTTTGGGCAGAGCTCCTTCTATTTCTGCAGGTGGCACATTCCAAAGATTTTTCTTCTAACAAAGCATGGCAAGAATTCTACACTGGGGAAGAAAAGAGGTTAACTAAGGGCCTCCTTTTCCCCTGGGGACAGGAGAAACTCAAACCTCTCCTGAAGAGGTTTACATTTTAAAAAATATATTTATTTTATCAACCACAAGCTTGCAAGTCAAACATCTCCTCCAAGATGTTTTGCAGATAGAGATATTCTGGGAACACACTAGAGGCAAGCTTATTTATCCACTGCCATTATAGGACTAGCCTGGAGGGATGAGTATCAGATGCTAGCCACTCAAATGACTGACTGCCTGCCTGCTGACTGCACCAGGTCACAGCTACCTAGTGCCCCTGCTTGGCTGTCAGGATGTGTCCTCTGGTCCTCTGACAGATAGCCTTCCAGCTAGCCTGTGTCACTGTTCCTCCAGAAGGGCTGTTTACCCCATCTCTAAAGCAGGTAGACTGGAGATGGGAAGCAACAGACAAGGTGGAACATTAATGCTTAGTGTTGCTGTGATACTGGAAGCAAGATCAGTGGCTTCAGTGTTCACAGGGGAAAATGCAGGAAACAGGATTCCAAGCAGCAACAAATGGGTCAAGACTACAGCCCCGTCCTTCCAGGTTTTCAGTCAGGTCACCTTATCAGTCACAGGACTTAACATGAGAGATGCCTTCCACAATACTCCTCCTAGTCACCTCTTCTTTGACCTGTATTACTAGCAGAGAATACCTTGGGTGCAGGGGATATGGCCAACTCATTACCACATTCCTTTAAACCAGCAGATCCCTCACCCATCCCAGGTCTCCAGGAAATAGCGGCCAAATGCAAATACATTTATCAAGCATTCAACAAGTTTCAAAAAGTCAAAACTGAGAACTTGAAGAAAAAAAAAAATGGGTACTGAGACTAAAAAAGGGACAAGAACTATGAAAGCCTGGTAAGGGAATTCCTGCCACCAAGTAGCCAAGTGCAACTCAAAAGGAATTTTCTTATCCGCAGCACCTCACAGATTCACCCCCCAGTCTGCAATTATAGTACATGGAAGACATTTTCTACACACTAGACTTCTACTCTCCAATTGACCATGCTTCTTTTCTAACTTTGAAAACATCAATACAGTGTATATAATGTGTTTATCTTACATTGTCTCACTAGAGAGAACCAATCTCAGTGGGATGAGCTCTTCAATTACAATTCGGAGACAGGGACACTAGTTTAGGCAGGCCTCAAAACACAGCAATCCACCTAATGTCTTTAATCCCAACACCAAGGAGGCAGAGGCAGGTGATCTCTGTTAATTCAAGGTCAGTTCCAGGACAGCCAGAGCTACACAGGGAAACCCTGTCTTGAAGAACAAACAAAAATAAAAACAGCAATACTCCTGCCTCAGCATCATGAGTACCACCATGCCCAGCTTAGATATTTTAAAAATGTTCTTCATAGACAGTTCAGCTTTACTTCAATTGGGCTGCAAAGTAGAGGCTGGCTAACAAGGCCATGTTAGAGAGGCAGGGAGGCTGAGGTGCAAAATGCCTCTGAGTTATGCCTCAGTCCTGATTCTGAACTGTATACACCAAAACCTAGCTCCAGAACCATCAACCCCACTTCCTCTCCCAAGTCACTCCCGACCCAAATTCACCACCCACAAAACCTCACCGAAGGTATAAAAAACTGGACAAAATTAGTTTCTATTAACTTCCATTAGCCCATGTTAAAAATATATCAACCTTGTCTTGCAGGTAGCATAAACAACATTTTTAGTTAAGTTATTTTTACATTTGCCCCTCTGTATGAAATCTTCAAAGGCTGTGATCACTCTTACCACATGGTGAATATCTCAGGGCAGACTGGCCACCCACCCAGCACCCAGAGCTGGTGGCTCCCACACTGCATGGTGCAGGCTTAGAGGGCGTCTCACACATGCTTTGTTCTCACAGTCTTACGTCAGCTGCTCCTATGCACATAAAGCCTTTTCAGAGATACTGATATTAGATCACAAATTGGGCCCCCAGATGGCAGTACTAATGGCAATATTTTATTTAGGGTGACAGCTCAGGTTCTACCTGGGTCAGGTTTGACTAAAATGTTTCTCAGAAGCCCTTAACGGCTGGTTGAACATTCCTAATCACAACCATCAGCACCTCATTTATTCAAAGTGTGTCCACACTAATCTCATTGCTGTTTCAACTTCTGACCACCTCCCCCTGTTGTATACCCTTTTAAAATCCAACAAACTTTTGCAACTGGACACCGTCCTCCACTACCAAGGCCGTACAGTAAATTGCTTTTCTCCAGGAATCGGCTTTATTCAGTGATTTCTTGCTGCACCTACTTGCACTCAGGGAGGAAGGCCTGGGTCCTCCTTGGAGACCTACCTACCTGATCCCTCCCTTAACAAAACAAAACTGCACGCACGCGCACACACACACTACAGTTCATTTGCCTCTGTTGGCCTCTGCCATCCATCACATTCAACTCCTGACCCTGAGTCCACCTCTGTCACCTGCACACCTCCTCTCCTTGACTCACCTTGACCAGGTAAGTGCCTCTCTCTCTCTCTCTCTCTCTCTCTCTCTCTCTCTCTCTCTCTCTCTCTCTCTCTCTCTCTCTTTTGGGGGGAGGGGATATGGGGTTTCTCTGTGGCTTTGGAGGCTGCCCTGGAACTAGCTCTTGTAGACCAGGCTGGCCTCGAACTCACAGAGATCTGCCTGCCTCTGCCTCCCGAGTGTGGGATTAAAGGTATGCGCCACCACCGCCCGAGTGCCCTTCTCTCAGAACTGCCTGCTCAACTTTTCTTGCCATAGGTCTCCAGGGCCCTTCTAAGCACCTATCACTGAGTCTGGGATTCCCATCCCTTGTGATCTAGCCATTCTCTCCACAAATATTAATATACCTAAGGCCACCCTCTGGAGTTTCTGTGCAACAGCACCAGGTATATTCAAGGAATTTAGGTACCTCACCTGGCATATAACCTTACCTGGCATGATCTCTCTGTGTCCTTCTTTCCTCCACCTACACCTCAGAAGAGACGGAATGAGTCTGGACATCTGCTCAGGCTCATGCATATTATGTCCTTAGTACTGATGGTGACTTTTCCCCATGAAGGTGATTGTTGTCCCTCATACTGATCCCACTGGAACTACCAAACCAATGTGGAAAAAAAAATCAGTCTCCCAGCAGGGTAGCTGGGACAAGACTGCCTGCCTCCTGACAGATATTCAAAGGCCTCAGTTAAGTGGTCAGTTTGGACAAGAGAGGTTCCACGGAGGCCAGATGACAACCTTGTGCAGCTCAATGTCTCTTCTTTGCTTTATTAATCTCAACAACCCAAACTGAGGAGGGTATGCTTGTCCTCAATACCCACGCTCCTTCAGTCATCCCCCAACGTCAGAAGAAAACTAAAGAGGCTGGATGACAGCCCTCAAAGCCCTCAGAGACATGCTGAATACAGCATTTAAGTTGTTTAGTGAAAGAGGGAAGGGCAAGAAAGGGCCAAAAAGGCTTCCTGGGATAGGCAAAAATATCTCTTCTAGCAGCAGGCTCGGCACCAAAGAACTCCACCCAGGCACAGCTTTAAATGAAGCAGCATTGGCCACTGAGCAAAGAACTGCCCCTCACCTCATTCACCACCAGACACTGCCCAACTGGGAAAGACAGGACACTGGAGAATAGACTGCCCCTTTTTGCTTAGCCAAGTTAGCTTATCCCCCCCCACCTCACCCCCCCACCTCCATCCCCCAAGCTCCTCCTCCACAGGAAAATCTTTTGGATCTTCTGTACCTGGTACCTGAAGATTTGCTGCTGCCCTGGGAACTCTGCCCCCCTCAGAACTATCAAGATAATCTGTGGCACCTATCTAGATGGAAGGTAAGTCTGTCATTTTTGATTGATTTATAAGCCATCTGGTCTATACTTGCTTCTCATTCCAGTACAACTTACCCCTCTGGAGTCTCTGTCATGGGTCTTGATGACCACCCCACCAGCCTAGGTTCCTGGCCTACTTGTCTGCTCCCTCTGAGACCACCTGATAACACATCCCTTCCTCAGTACACCCAGCTGCTCTACCCCACTGCTGAGCAGAGACATCATTGTTGTGGAATATTAGTTCAATGTGTTATATTTGCTTATGCTGTGGAATATTTGTTTAATGGTGGGAAGACTTTTGTCACATTCTTTTATGTTGCATTTGTTTTACTCTGTGAAGCTGTGTTACTTTGCCTGCCTAAAACACCTGATTGGTCTAGTAAAGAGCTAAACAGCCAATAGTTACACAGGAGAGGAATAGGCAGGGCTGCTTGGCAGAGAGAATAAATAGGAAGAGAGAGATCTAGGCTCTAAAGAAGAGAGAGGATTGAGAAAAGGTAAAGGAGAGGAGGATGCCAGGGGACAGCCACCCAGCCAGCCAGGGAATAAGAAGGAAAGATATACAGAATCAAGAAAGGTAAAAAGCCCAGAGGCAAAATGTAGCTAAAGAGAAATGAGATACATTAAGTTTGAAAAGCTGACTAGAAATAAGCCAATCTAAAGCCAGGCATTCCTAAGTAAGAATAAGCCTCCGCTGGGCGGTGGTAGTACAGGCCTTTAATCCCAGAACTCAGGAGACAGGGGCAGGAGGATATCTGTGAGTTCGAGGCCAGCCTAGTCTACATAGCAAACTCCAGGACAAAAAACTACACACACTTCTCCTTCTCAACTTTCTCAGGGCTTTTTCCTCCTCCTCCTTAGCCCATGAGGAGCCTCTTTTCATACTGACTAAAACGAGGTCTCAGGGGCTGGAGAGATGGCTCAGTGGTTAAGAGCACTGGCTGTTCTTCCAGAGGACCAGAATTCAATTCCCAGCAACCACATGGTAGCTCACAACTGTCTGTAACTCCAGTTCCAAAAGAACTGATGTCTTCACACCAATGCAGAAAAATAAAATTAAATAAACTATTTAAAAAAAAAAAAAAACTGAGGCCTCACCCTACCCTCCTTCCCGGCTCCCTTGTCAACCCCAAAGTGTGCCATGCTTCCTCTCCTTTGGTGACTTTCCATCTTTTCCCTAGTAAGGTGACTCCAAACCCTATTTCCTGCCCTTGTCACCTTCAATACCATACACTGCCTTAAAACACAGACAAAGTCTGAAACATATCATATAACGCCTTCACAGAATACATAAGTTTTCTCAAGCCCAACTCACTCACCCTTCAACTCCCCTATCCTGCCAGTAAAACCTGACAGCTCCTACAGCCTGGTCCAGGACCTTGGGATTCTTAACATGGCAGTCCTCCCTAGCCACCCAGCGGTGCCCAATCCCTACATTCTGCTTTCTTGACTCCCCCCCCCCCATTTTCTCACTTTACCATCTTACATCTTTTTTGCTGTTTGTTTTTAGAGACAGTTTCTCTTTGTAACAACCCCAGCATACCGCCTTCTTTTTTTTTTTTTAAACTATTCCTTTATACCCAGACTCACATAACATCTCTGCCTTCACCAAGGAGGTCCCAGACACCAAAGCAGCATTTCAGCTTTTTGAACCATCCTCCCTCGGGACCCAAGATAGCCTCCCTCCCCTCCTTTCTCCTGAACCATCTCCTATAGCTGTTGGATGTGTAGATAATGTCTTACTCTATAGTCCCTTTTGTTCTCACCACAACCACAGACACTCAACTCAACTTTTAGGAAACAAGAGAAACAGAGTCTCTCCTTACAAGGTACAATTCTCTGTCCCTCAGGTCAAGGACTCAGACTTTGCCTTGGCTCTCTCAAGCTCACTCTCCATCGCAGACAGGTCTTGGGTTCCTTTCTCCTTACACCACTAAGGATGGATTCTTTCCTTCCTGTGCTTCATGGGATATCTCAGAGCCTGGATCCTGACTTTGCTCTCCTCACTTACCCCCTCTATCAAGCAGTTTAGGACTGCACAGAGAACCTAGACCCTACTATTACTGTAACACCTGCCTTCTCTGCTCCCTGAAATGCTGTCCTACAAGTTCCAGCTCTGGCTCTCCCAGATCTCATTAACCCTTATCTCTACTGCTGACAAATGGGGAATGGCCTGAGGGGTCCTGGGACAGACAAAGGGCCTACCTTTGGCCCTATTTCTTATCTTTCCACACAACTGGATACAACCTTGCCTAAAGGTGCTAGCGACAGCCTCCCTATTAGTCCAGGAGGTCTGTAAACTCACCTTTGATCACGGTTTGTCCTCTCCCCTCAGAGACTTAAAGACCTAAGTCCACACCTAAGCCTTTCTGCTCCATTTCCCTCCAACCTCCACCTCTTCCACATCACCTTTTAAGAACACTCCCAGTATTTCTCTTGACTCCTGCCCAGCCCCCTTAACCCAGCGACACTCCTCCCTAGGCTACTGCCCTGACCCACTCCTGCCTGGAAGCACTTGCCCCCACACAAGAATCCAAAACTCTACTTCACCTCTGCTACACACTAACTATAGATGGATGGTCTTCTCTCAGCTCCTCCAGCTTCCACAGGAAGACTAGGCTGAATTCTCTCTTAACCAGGTTACAGAATCTGTTCTTTACCATCAGGCACTACTCAGAAATCAGAGCCCCTAGCCTTCACAAGACCCTCACTTTAGCCCAAGACAAGCTCATCAACATATACACACATTCTAAATATGCACAGCACATGCTACGCTACCATGCTTCTTCTGTGTGGCAGGAGAGGAGCTTCCCCATTACGAAGGATAGTCTATTACCAATGGGTTACCAGTCCTAACAGGTGCTGGAAGCCTCTTATCTTCCCAAGCAGGCAGCAGTTACTCATTGTTGAGGTCACCAGCCCACCACTGACAGAGCTTTGGGAAATGCTTTCGCTGGCAAGATTGCAACGGGGGTCAAGACAACACCCCTTCCCACCTTCACCTTCTTCCATGCTCTTCCTGGCCCCTCCAAACTTAACCCCAACATACTGTGAGTCCCAGAGAGACAAGGAGATGCTTCTGAAGACATTTCCTCGGGTCTCCTAGCACTGGTAGCCAGCTTGAGCCCCTGATGTGAACCAATATTCCAGAATCCTTTTCCAACTTCCCCTTCAGCTGGACAAACCACCTTCTCCCCCTTATCAACAAAAGGCTGGAATGCTGAGTCATAAAACGAGCCCCAAAATGGCAGTGCTAATAGCAATATTTTAGGGTGATGTCGAGTCCTAACTGAGACAGGTTTTGTTAGGAAACAGGATCCTAAAACATTTCTCAGAAGCCCTCAGCAGCTGGCTGAACCAGAGTGCCCACACTAACTACCTGGCTGTTCCAGCTCCCAAGCTACCTCCCATCATACATCCACATAAAACCCAACAAGCTTTTGCTGCTGGGTCCTGTCCTCCACTATCCGAGGCAGCTCAGCAGCTTTGCTCTTAACAAACTGCTTTTCTCTTCACAGAGGACCTTTGTTCAGTGATTTCTTGCTGTGCCTACTTACAACCGACTTTAGTTGACTTTGAGAATTGTAAGGCACAAAATTTTTTCATCTAAAAACTTCAATTTTTACTTTCTGCAAAACCCTTAAGTCTCCTGATAGGTGCCACTTATTCAAGGTGCCTCTTCCTCATTGTCTCTCTACCCTATTGGGAACACCCTGGTACCCTGACTTCACTCATCACCAACCCTCTGCCATGACTGTGCTGTTCAGCTGTGTTCTACTCCATGGGTTGCATGTTCCTTGGAGACAGGCTTGTATGTTCCATTCACAGCCCATGTCTTGTCCCCTAGCCCCGCAGGAACTCAGTTGTTTAAATGAGTTGGATAAATGAATTATATCCTCCTAAGAGTTGCCCATCTGTAGGATCTCATAGTCCCTTCAGGCGCAGAGTGAGGAAACACGTGCACGTGTAAGTATTGCTGTCACGGAAGACAGGTCCAACTGGACACTGACACTTGGCCCTCGGTACAACCAGCTCTACCAGGTGACTGATACAGCAAAGAGACTTTACCTAGACTATACTTTACACTGCATTTCTCTGACCCAGTATGGACTTTCAGCTTGTTTTTTGAAAGGTGTGGGGCATTTGTGTGTGTGTAGGGGGGGTGTCACATTCTGTAGCCCAGACCCAGGCTCAACTCCAAGATGTGACAATCTACCTGTCTCAGACAAAGTGCTTGACCTGTGGGTAGTAGACCTTTTAAGTACCTTGTGGCTTCCAGCTAGCCTGCGGAACATAAGATATACAGCATTTCATCTAATTTTTAGTTTCAATGGCCAGCCATTTTTAAATGTTTCATTTCATCCTTAGTGAATCATTGTGCTAGAAAGATCTTAAGATCAAGTTTTGGACACGGGTTTAAGGCCAGTATCTTCTCATGTGATCATGGATATTATTTTAACCTCTACTCACTTCCATTTCCTCATCCCTAGAATGAAGACTACAACAAATACAACTCACAAAACTGTTTCAATGTCAGAATACCCTAACTGGAAAGCCAAGAGAACAGTCATTTTAGTCCATGAGCCTTTAACTTATAAAACACAGCTCTCCTAAATTAAGTTTCAGATTAGGTGACAAAAAGCCACTCACACTAAACTCACACTTCACCCCAGCCCCTGGCATCGATACCCAAAGAGTATAGATGGAGGTTATGGTGGAGGTTCCACCCAAGCCCCATCTCCCTCCAAACCCTGCTGCATCTCAGAAAGCTCCCCCAAATGATGGCCTTACCCCCAGAGACACTCAAGACCACTCCCACAGGGTATTTAAACTGCCCCCCCCCCCCAGAAACCAGATTTGTGGTTTTCCCTGGTCTCTCTTTCCCATCTCCTCTCTGGGGGGCTGGAAGGCCACCAGGGAACACTGTATCCATTAAATATGGGATTTTTTTCTAATTTGATTTGATTTGGTCTGATTTAGGTTGCTGCATCCGTGAAGAGGCTTATCGGGGTACAGGAAATTTTCAAGCACCAAAGCCCAGGCCTGGAGACCAGGCTGAGACCAAATGGACCCTAAATGCTGGGGAGAGGGGGTCTCCCAAGCAGGTCTCACCCGGTGAGCCAAGATGAGGCGTGGGAAGCCTCAGACCCCATGAGAAGTGACTATGAGCATGGCTGCCTACTGGAGCACAAAGGAGCCAACCTAGGGAGTGAGCAGCGAGGGAAGGCTGGGAGTTCCCCTTCCGGAAAGGACAAGAGGAGCCCTGCCCTAGTCAGGCCAGTCAGGCCCTGCTGCCCAGGGGGAGCTTCCCGCCTTTTTCTTCCTCTTTCTCCTGCATGAACTTTCCCAAACCAGCTCTTCCCGTTTTACACAGGAACCAGGCTTGTGTGTGCATACATTTTATTATTTCAGAAGAAAGCATCTGCAGTCGGCTAGTGAGTCATCAGCAAGCCTTGTCAATCTGCCAGCAGCCAGCCCCTCTTCATTACAAACGTAAAGATAAAAGCTCTCACTGTATTAGCTGGCATCCGCCTCCACAGACAGCACAAATAAATTAATTGTGCCTCATTGCAAACAGCCAAGAGGTGTGCAGGAGGGGAAAATGTGCTCCTTGTTTCATTAACAAATTAAACAGCAACAGAGCCACCACACACCCAGCTATACTGCCAACTTTAGATTCTCCCACTAGGCAACTGCCTGGCCAGCATCATCCAAGTACAGCAACCATCACTATGGGTGGAGGGACTGGGAGAGGGGGCTGGAGGAGAGGGCATCACTGTCAGACCAGACCTAGGCTTGGCATCCCCACTGTGAGCCTGGAGAACAGTCACCCGGTGCCTATCAGATGCTGGGTGCTTCTGCTACAAGGCGGGGGAGAGGTGTTTCCACAGTTTACCCCAGGCAAATAAACAAACCAGTTCTGGGGCCCTGGTATGCACAGCCCAGTGAGAGAGCTTGTCATCAAGGAGACGCTGTCACACTGAGCTGAGGATGGCAAACATTCCAGAAAGAACAGGGTGAGTCGAGACCAACTTGAAAAACACGTTGGACTCCCTCCCCTGCACCACCAGCTAGGATTACAACCTCACACACACCTTTCTAAGATTCCGTGCTTTAGTCACAGGCAATTTGTTACAATGCTATATGACTTTCTTCTCATTCCACACTACATAATTTAGGAAAGCTGTGTTTTATAAGTCGAAGGCGCATGACTAAAAACCAATCCTTTTATGTTTTTATCTCCAAAGACACAAATACATTAAATAGAAGGGGAGGAGGGGGACAGGAAATGGGGATGGGGGCTGAAGAGAAAGAACAAAGAAAAGTCTAAGAAGAGGACAAGACCCTCGAGACTCTCCAAATGTCACCCTATTAACTCATGACCTGTAAGGAAGTTAAGATTGCAAACAGCTAATCCAACCATAAAATATGCCCAAAGTATTTATTATACAGATAGGCACTGGGTTCAGTTGTTAGTTTAGTTGGTTTGTATTTTATCTGTAAAATCCACGAATCTAAAAAATTCTACACATAAAATTTCACCTGAGCTAGCTAGGGCCTGCCTATAAAAAGCAAAGGAAATAAAAGCTTAAGAGGAATAATAAATAAAGCCATATGCAACCTTTCCACCACCCAGGAAAGACCAAGTGAAACACCGGTGCACCCCTGAGCCAAGCCTCTGTAAGAAGTGCAGTGTCAACAGTGGGCCATGATGTTGAAACTGGGACCTTCATCCTCTCTTGCATTACTGTAGAGTTCCAGCGCTCCCTCTGGAAAATAATTTAGCAATGTTCATTGTGAACCAAAAATTTATTTGTCTGTTAGCCGCCTCCCCCAAATCCTGCTTCTAGAAACTAAGAAAATAATCTACAATCATGATGAAGCTGTATCTCAAAGTGTTATTTATAACAACATTAAACTGTGGGGAAAACATCTAAATGCCCAATAATGGATGAGAGGCTAAGTAAATTCAGCCTGTGGGATGGTAGAGTAAGATCATTAAAAGTCATCCTGAAGACAATGATAGAGCTATGTGGAAAGCATTTACTTAAGGTTTACTGAGACGAGCAGAGGGCAGATTGACCCTCCATGGGACAGCAAGTCTATGCAACACCGCTCCCCACACACACTACGGTCAAGGGCTACTGTTTATTTTGAAGCAGGGAGCCCCGTGGGGGAACTTTTTTTCCTCTGTCCTTTTGTTTTCCTTCCTTTATTGTGGTTAGAGGATTTTTGTTGTTGTTTGGGAGTTTTTGTGAAATAAAGAAAAACCACAGGGTGTACAGACAACTGCTTGGCTCATATTCAAAGGAGAACAAATGCCTATAGGGGAGGGGTGGGTGGCATACACCATACTTATCCCTAAAGCCTAGCTTTGCTTGGGGCTCTCCAAACTTGTGGCTCCCAGCAAGAAGCTTGAAGAGGAAAGGGAGACTGAGATGTGGGTTAGTTCTAAGTCTGCCTGCAGGAGGCTGGAATGTTGCCAATACATGGACAGCCCCAGAGCCCTGGCTCTAAAGCCTGGTCCACACTATCCACTGCAGCTTCAAATGCCAAAGCTTCTCTCCTTTTGAAAAATAGCTTCTTCCACAATAAAAGGAAGGGGTTCCCGCAGTGTCTCAAGGTCAGTTCTCTGACCACTTACATCCAGATTGCTGTCAGAGCAGGCTTAAGACCAGAGGACTAGCCCCAGCCCAGAGTCAGCAAATGAGAGCATCCTAGTGAGGCACTACAGCCTCTCTCACACACAGTGAGAGGCACAGGTCTAATAATCACACCTACAGCTTCCAAGTCCCAACAGCCAAACCCCTATGCCCACCCGCCTCACTCCACATACACAAAAATGTACATGGGATGGGGCAGAGGCTTACTGAGCAGGCTGGTGCTTCCTCCACTCAATACTTAACCACAAAGGAGTTATTATGGTGCTGAAAACACAAGGACACAAGAGAGTGATCATTTTTCCAGCATCCTCTTTTCCAGTGAAATCATTCCTGGCCTCACAAGGTATTAGTTGGTTCCACATGCCCCATGCTTAGCACATTGCTAGCAATGGAACAGGTGTTCAAAACTGCTGTGCAAAGGAGAGACACAAGAAGGTGGGAATGAATGAGTTGGCAGACACCTGCATGTGACCGCACACACACATAGGCATTCGCGCTCTCTCTCTGTCTGTCTCTTGTCTGTCTGTCTGTCTGTCTGTCTGTCTGTCTCTCTCTCTCTCAAGCCAACTCATGGGTCAGGAAAGATCTGGTACAAAGCCCACTGGGCACTTCCATAGACACCAAGATCTAGTGATTGTCCCCAAAGCAGAGAGTTGGTGGACCAGAAGCCAAACAGTAGGAGCAGGATGCTGTCCCAATGACCACCAAGATCTAACTGAAGGTCCCAGCATTAGCAGATTCAAACCCAGCAATCAAGGTTCCAGGGAGGAGTGGATCCAGAACCCTAACTGCCCACTGTTCCCAGCACTTTAGAAATAAGCAAGTCAGCACCCTCACCCTCCCCCGACATTATTGAGTTACCGTGGGAGCATTGTGTATTATTGTGGTGAGCACTACTCTGACATAACCTAATAAGAAGCCCGTCTCAGCATTCAGCAAGAGTGAATGCTACAGAGCACATGTGCAAACCTGATTCTCTGTCCAGGGGTGATTTCTGTGGAGGTGTAATTCCATTGTCTGCTGCACCCAGCACATCTTCTATCCATAAAGCACAAGGTCACCATCCATCACAGTTCTCCGGAATGAAAGGTCTTGCCTCCCATCCTGGGATGAAAGGTGCAGCTAGCCCCCATCTGGTGACAGGAAGTCAAAGCTAACCTGATCTTTCCATTTAGAAGACACAATGGTAAGCATGCACAAGCTGTGTGTACCAGGTGACATCTCTCCATAGGGACACATCATGTCCAGTGCTCAATTCTGCTGGTTATTTATTTATTAGCCCAAAATTACTTGGGATATTGTAGTTTGTGATCATTATAAACTGTATTCATTACAATACTGACTCTCTGACTAGACTTGAGCATGAATTGTTCATTCTCTAAGATTCACAGATCCATCTTGGCACTTCCTTTAAACAACCATAAGATGTGGGCTTGAACCTGCATCCATGGGCAGCTGAAAAGTTAAAACCAGTCCTTAATATCCTGGTCCAATCTGTCACCTGGGAGGTGCAGAAGCTGTGACCTGAGGGGGGGAAAAACCACTCAGCCTAAAAGTGGGGGCTGCCAGCTTGAGCTGATGACTCAGAAGAGGGTTGGCAAACTGAAGCTCACAGGGCAAATCTGGTCCACCATCTGTTTTCATACGGCCCGTGGCGGGAGAATGAGTTTGCCATTTTTAAATGGCTGAAAATTAACCCAAAGGGTATATTACTTGGCATTCACATTTCAATGTCCCTAATGAGTTCTTGTTGGGACATAGTCACAGCCACAGGTTTACACATTATCTGTGGGTAGTTGCAGGCTGACTCCTCAGAACTAGCTCAGACCATATGGCCTGTGTTGTCAAAAATATTTACTGTCTGGCTTTTAAAGTTTGCTGATTCCTAACATACAAGCCAGAGCCATAGCACTACTGGGAAAAGGCCTTGACCTAAGGGCAGAGTCTGGGATGAAAATACACAGTTACTTCTCAGCTGTGGACCCAGGTTCAGGGATTTGACAGCTTACATATACCTGCCTGCCTAAGGGCTTGGAGCATCTGAAAGGGACCAAGACATTTTACTTCTCCTGTGGCTCAAATACAAATGAAAGAGAGGACAAGCAGGATGGAAGAAAGTTTGTGCCAGAATTCTGCACCCATCCTTCTGGTCCAGCAGCCTGAAAGGGGCAGACAAAGAACCAAAGAAGGGCATGAAGCCCAGTCTAAGACATTAAGCCATGGCCTCTAGGAGGCTTTCAGCAGAAAAGACATGGCAGTCTGAGTTCAGGGGAGCCATACATGGGGTAACGCAGAATCTGAGTCCAATTTTTTCTCTTATTATTTTTTTGGGGGTTGGGGAGGGTGAGAAGGAACATGAAGGATTTGGAGTTATCAAGATAAAAATATGATCAAAATATATTGTATAAAAATAAGTTTTAAATCTCCAATTAAAAAAAACAAGTCCAACATTTTTGGCAAGTTTTTTTTTATTGAGTTAAAACAGACTCTGTCCCTTTCACCCCATCATCCATGCCTCCATTATTGTTGTTGTTGTTGTTGTTATAAATTCTAGAGTTGTGGATTTAATAAATAAAAATATATCACTTCAAGCTCAATTTGTTCCTTTTTAAAGGAAAACTTTGCTCCAAATACTGCTTCTCTGAAATGTAATCATGGATGTGCAGTAAAGTGCTGCTGTTACCTGATAGTCAAACTTATCTGGGCATCCTGTATCCTATGCAGCAGTCAAGCCAGAGCCAAGACTAAAAGGAGGTGATTTCTTGAACCCTAACATGCTGTCTGGACTTTGGTCCTGTCTCACTGCAGCTCCCCTGACTGCTACAGGATGAAGGCCACCACATGCAACTCCAATCTCACCAGTCACACAGCAACCAACTCCTGTACCCAGCTGATGGGAATGCAACTAGCCCTAGCCAAAAGAGATGATCTCTGCCTCTCCTATTCCTAATACACCCAACCCCTGGTCCCCACTGCATTCTCTCAGAAAGGATCCCTCCCTGGCTACAGCAGGCCACAGCAGGCCACAGGTACTGACAACCACAGTGTTGATCTGATGAGAAATATGGTGAAGTCATTTTATGTCAGCAGTTCCTAGACCAAGCCCAGAGGCAGTAACAGGAGCAGTAAGCATGCCATCCATGGTCAGATCCACAGGGCAGGATTTTTATCTACTATTATCACAGCTGTCTTCCTAGAGTCTAGTGCAATGCCTGACACCCACTCACATCCAATAGATACGTATGATAGTTAAGACCCTCCCTCCCACCAAAAAAGCGGGGGGCATTGAAACCCAAGCTACTAATGACTGAAGATATGACTATATTTTTGAGTTGGGCTCCTTAAATGTCCTTAGGTGATACTAAGCTGAAATGAGTTTCCTACTGACTGCTGTACTAGAAAGAGGAGATTTGGGGGCTGGAGAGAAAACTCAGAGCTTAAGAAAACTTGTTCTAGCAAGGTCATGGTGGTCCACATCTTTAAACCCAGCACTCAGGAGTCAGAGGCAGACAAATATTGGAATACAAGACTAGATGGGTCTAGAGAACAAGTTCCAGGACATCCAGAGCTACACAGAGAAAGCCTTTGTCGGGTGGGGGTGGGGGTGGGATAACCACAACAAAAAACTTGTTCCTCCAGAGGACCCAGGTTTGGTTCCCAACACCAACATGACTGCTCTAGTTCCAAGGGGTCTGCTGCTTTCTTCTGATACCCAAAGGCATCAGGCATGCATCTGGTACACACGTACAAAGGAAGGCATGCATGCACACAAACACTCATATAATAAATATAAAAAAATAAAAGTGGAGGTGAAGATCACAGAGGGGGGCATGTTACTCTTTCATACACATTTTCCACACATACTACTCTTACCGCATGTGTGCGTGCACACACACACACACACACACACACACACACACACACGCGCGTGCACACGCGCCCATGTAAAAACACAACAGAGGCTGTCTGCAAGCCAAGGACAAAGGCCTAAGGAGAAACGTCAATGTTCCGACATCTTGATCTTTGACTCTAGCCTCCCAAACTGTGAGAAAAGAAATGTCTGTTGTTTATCCACCCCATCTGTGGTGCTTTGTTATGGCAGCCCTGGGAACAACCACACAATAAATACAAACCATCCAAAGAAAGGAAGATGTGCTCACACCTGTCCCTTCTTGTCTTCTGCTGCATCTTCCAGGTCTATGCCAGTACATGGTGAGCACTCAGTAAAAAGGCCAAAAAGGAGGACCAAGGACTTAACTCAGAAGTAATGTGCTGGCCAAGCATTTATTAGATCCTGGGTTCTATCCCCAAGACTGTCAAAAGCTAAAGAAAGGGGTTACAACCTCTATCCCTACCCTATCATCACCTGGAGCAACAGGGGACAGCCACAGGCTATGAGGCTGTTATCCCACTGAATACCTGATTCCCTAGAAGTCTTTAATGGTCCAACAGCACCCCAGATTATTGCTTGTAGAGGTGTGGTTTTCCTATCCTAAATCCTACTCTGACTCTGAAGGCAGAGTCCTAATCCCAGGGTGTGTTTATCCTCCAGTAGGACCCCTGAGTGTGGTCATTTCATTCACTGGATCCTTGGTTTCATCTAGGAATAAGTATTTCAGCTAGACTTTACTGTCCAAATGAGGCACAAAAGGAAGTCTGACAGACTCCCGACAGTAGGAAAAGATGCCTACTTAGAAAAGGGAACAACTGGGGCTGGAGAGATGGCTCAGAGTTTAAGAGTACTGGCTGCTCTTCCAGAGGTCCTGAGTTCAATTCCCAGCAACCATATGGTGGCTCACAACCATCTGTAATGAGATCTGGTGCCCTCTTCTGGCCTGCAGGCAGACATACAGGCAGAATCCTGTATACATAATAAATTTTTTAAAAAATCAGAAAAAAAGAAAGAAAGAAAGGAAGGAAGGAAGGAAGGAAGGAAGGAAGGAAGGAAGGAAGGAAGGAAGGAAGGAAGGAAGGAAAGAAGGACTACTCCTGGGCATTCCTGTGGCCATGTGATACCTGGAGCTTCTGCAGCCACTGTGGACCATGAAAGGTGGAAGCTAACATTTAAAGGATGGCAGAGTGAAAGATGGGAAGAACCAGGTGTTTGTTAAGGTTCCCAAATTGCCAATTTAAGGTTATCTACCTTTGGAATTCGTCCTGGAAAACCTCTGTTCTTATCAAGCCATATTCACCTGGGCTTCACCCTGCTGTCACACTACACACTAAAGAAGGCTGATAGAATCAGTTTTTGGGTTTCACTGGCCACAATCTACAGTTCTGAACTTGATCATTAATTTAGGAACCCCTTTTAACACCAGAATACTCTAGAGCCCATCCATCCAATATGGTCCTACTTTTAATATGCAATGATAAAAAACCAATCACCTAACAACAGACCTTTCAGTAATGTTTCCCATTGAATTTGCATTGTAGGCATATGGACACATCTGCAAACACTAGTGTGTCACCAGTAACAAGGCACCCTCCACCAAATGGAGCTGTAGACAATACTTGGCATGCACAAGAGGTTAAAAACTGCCACACTTACTGCACAGACCTCAAAGCATACCCAAGAAACCTTTTAAACTCCAGCTGTTAGCTAGAGAAATGGCTCAGCAGTTACAGTGCTTCCCATCCAAGCTTGAGGACAAAGGTTCAGAACCTCAGAAACTGAGTAGGCTCACCTGTAATGATAAGTCTTTACTCCATCCGCCTGAGCCCCAAGGCCATGTGGGAGTCCAGAATAACACACAGAGTCTTATATTAGTTTACAGTGCTGCTGGCCAATTGACTAGGATAGTCCATCACCCACCAGCAATTTCAGCCTCAGAAGATGGAGACAAGGGACACCCAGGGCCAAATGGCTAGTGAAAGAAACCATTTATTGCTGAGCTATGAGTTTCAATTCACCTCAGTAAATAAGGCAAGAGGTGATTCCAGACATCAGCCCATACATACACACCCCCAAAAGATGGAAAAAGAAAAAAGAATCTTGCGACTAAACAGAAAGCCAAAGATCTATTTCCTAAGGATAGCAGCACTAATGGTTACGATGGCTGGTGTTGGTGGTAAATATCGGTTTAGCTTAATCTGACCAAGCCAGTGGACAAGTGCTATGCATGAATTATTCAGCTTCATTCTCAGAGCAAGCTAAGAAAAGCAGAGAGAGCCCACATACCAATGGATAATGTGTCAACAAGTTGAAGGGGCTCACCCAAAGCTATGCAGCAAGAGCCAGGAGGGCAGTCCCAGCCCAAAGACACCAAGGTGAAGCTGAGCAGATTAAACAAAAGAACAGGAAGAGGCTACACCAACAACAGTTCCAAAAACCTTGTGGGGGGAGAGGGGGCAAACCCGAGTCCCAGACACTCAGATTTTTATATCCTGAGTACTAAGAACAGTGTGGCATGGTCCCAAAAGGAGCTCAAATTATAGAAGGATACACAGACAGGCTGGTGGCGGGCAAGTAGGTAGACAGTAGGAGATTTTTTTAAAAAGATAGGTGATCCCATGAAATACCTTAAGAAGACTTCCCTTACTTAAGGGCTAGGGGCTATTTCAGAATGCCCCACAATATAAGCAAATTATCCAGGTGAGCAGTGGACACTCGGGAAGAGCTGCAGTGGAGGAAGAAGTGCAATAGAGTTGGAGAAGGGAATGCAAGAGAGAGGAAAGCTGGCACATTTGAGGGGTGATGGGAGTAAAAGATGAGATTAAAAAAAAAAAAAAAGCCTAGTGTGCCTCCTGGGGTGGGGGTGAGAGGTCAGAGACCAGATTATCAGGGATAACAGCTCCTGGGGAGGACCCCTGTACTGAACTGGGACTGTCAATCTGTAACCTCATTGCCATGGCTACCTTTGTTACTGTTTTCTTCATCTCTTACCAGCTTCCTGTGGCTCTTAGGAAACCTTGGAGGGTAAAGGGCGTGTTTGCTGGGGAAGGGGACATAAGGACTGAAGTGATGTGGGGAGCAGTTAAGAAAGGACCTGAGGACCAGGTGTGGTGGTGCATGCCTTTAATCCAGCAGGTGGGTTTCTGTAAATCCCAGGCCACCCTGATCTGCCCAGTGAGTTCCAGAGAGACCCTGTAATGGATGGGTGGGTGAGCATGACAGACCAGAAGGACTGATGGGCTTGGTCCAACTTTGAGGCCTCAGTTATTACTCCCACCCAGGACCCTCAGGGAAAGACCCCCAGGAAAAGGGACTGGTATTTGCTGGGGGTGGGGAGATGGAATGAAATATTCCTTTGGGGGGGTTGGTTTGGGGTGGGGTTTTTTTTGTTTTGTTTTTCAAGACAGGATTTGTCTGTGTAACAGCTCTGGCTGTCCTAGAACTTACTTTGTAGACCAGGCTGGCCTCAAACTCACTGAGATCTGCCTGCCTCTGCCTTCCAAGTGCTGGGATTAAAGGTATGCACCACGTCTGGCTTCAAACATTCCTTAAAGACAGGGAGTTAAACTGGAAAAGGCCAAGGTTTGGCTTAGAAGTCTCCGGTGAATTCTGCAAGGACGTCACACAAACATGGATTAAAATACACAGAATGAAATTGGCTATCATGGTATCTTCCAACTGCCGATCTGGTCAGGATTTCTCCTGCCTAGTACTGTGTGCTTTTTGCCTTCACCTCACCTTCTGTGCCATAACCTGATCACCTCACCCTGAGCTACTGCAGTGGTCTCTACAGGGTCAGCTCCAATCCTGGCTTCTTTCCCTTTCAATCCAGCATTGACATCGGAGGACATGTCCTAACCCACCATTCAGACACACCTCTTCCCAGTATGAAGCAGAGTAGGCCAGCTGGTCACTAAGGTTATTTAGATGCCTAAATAAAGAGCAGAGCCTAGAGACTCCAGCCCAGCCTTGTGATAGGTACCTCAAGAACAACCAGGCTTCCCATATACAGCCACCGCACCTTGGCACCAGCTACACCTCTGCCTGAGGCATCTCCAGCTCTTCCACATCCTTCCTCAACATTAGCTTTTGTCCTCTCATAGACTCCCTCTTCCCAAGGACTACTATACACGGTGGATGTCAGATGATAACACATCACACTATTTTCATGAAAGATACCAAAGATTTCAGTTTTGAAACACAGGCACACTTTACTCTGCTCGTTGATGATTACTCTCTACCTTATTCGTAGAGGCAAGGTCTCACATTTGAAGCCAAAGCTCACCAATATGGCTAGCCTGGCAAGGGAGCTTACTATGATTCCCCATCTCTACCTTCAGAGCACTGGGATTATGGGTAGGCAGCCAGAACTACACTAGTGCCAGGATCTGTTCCTCACACTTACAAGCCAAGTACTTTAACCACTGAGCTATCTTCCTAGTCCTGAAGATACTTCTTCAAAATTAAAATCACTGCTATTGGCCAGGACAGCATGGAACTTCATACTTTATGCTGGCAGGATCACTGTGGGAAAACTGCCCTTTTTGTGTGACTTGCTTTCAGTATGAATTCTAATCAACACTGAGATGAGCAGAACTTTCCATTTGAGTATTTCTAAAATCCATCTTTCTCAACACATGATGTTTACTAAAGATCAGAGTGTCCTACAGGGACCTGGCAGCACTGACCTTCTGTCAGAAGCACAAGGCTGGGAGGCTCACTAAGTGCATGTCTGAGCCACCCCCAACCCTCCCTAGCAAACACCTTCTCTGCTTGTAGACACTAAGGTTAGGAAATGTTGAACTGAGAAGGAGCCACAAAATTGGTTTCCTCAGCCAGTTTAGCTTCGTCTCTGGGGGAAATACGTTAAAGCACACCCTGAACAAAATGGAAAGCTCAATGAAACCGGCTCTCACTACCCCCCAACACTTGGTCCTGGCTCCAACAGATATTTACACAAAACTTTTAATATGAGTCACATTTGTAGTCTTTCCCCTAGACAGTTCAAGCTAAGTCTCAATTTCACCACTGGTTCTGCCAGCCTTCCTTTCCTAATAAAGCAAGGTACTCATGCAGTCTGGATTGGCTAATGGATTGCATTCAACTAATTTAACAATTCCACAAGACACACAAGCAACAACAACTGTTAAATTTGAGAGGTTTAGCACATTGGAAGTTCTTTGAAGCAATGGTTTAAAAAAAAAAAAAAAGGAAAGAAAAATATCATTTATCATCTCAGTTAAAATATCTGCACTTCCAGACTTTCCTTGAGTGGACAACAAACTGGTTTGCAAAAGTCAGCTAAAAATGGTTATACTTATTACCATAAGTAGCCCAAAAGAATACAAAAAAAAAAACATATTAGCATGACAAACACTCCATGTACTTGTATATGGTGCTAGCTATTTAATCAGCAGAACCTGCATATGTGACACCCAACTGTGGGTCCTAGCTGGTACACATACCATCATGCCTGAAAGATTTCTAGCCATTGTCCTCAGGATATCAGAGCAAGCTTTCTTGAGTATTTGAAATTATAGGTTTTACTTGTGTTTGCTAACTGAGAGCATGGGGCTTTCACCCATAAGGAGCATCCAGGGTTCTTTTCTGTGACGTATCACTATGCAATGGTACCAACTACACACACAGCAGCTTCAGAAGTGAGAACTCGGGCACTTCAGATCATCTTTCAAGTCTGAAAGTGTATGGCAGATCTAGGACTCTGATGAACAAGGTAAAAAAACTTGTGGTCATAGAAAATATGAAAATGAAAGGAAGGCACTGTGCTTCCAAGCCAGAAACAGGGGGAACAAAATGGAACTCCCAGAGCTCCTGTCAGCTTAGCTCCTGCTTCAGTATCCTTCTGGCCAAGCATGCTTCAGCTTTGAAAGCTAAAGGAGAGGCCTGGAGAGATGGCTGAGTGTTAAGTGTTTGCTGTTCTTCCAGACCACACCAGGCAGTTCCCAACTTCCTGTAATTCCAACTCCAGGAGGTATCTGACACAACTGGTAGTCACAGGTATCCCCACACTCATGCATATACACATACACACAATTATTTTTAGTATCTTTAAAAGGAAAGCTAGCAGCTGGGCATTGGCGGCGCATGCCTTTAATCCCAGCACTCGGGAGGTAGAAGCAGGCAGATCTCTGTAAGTTCGAGCCCAGCCTGATTCAAAGCTACACAGAGAAACCCTGTCTCGAAAAACAAAACACACACACACACACAAAAAGGAAAGGAAAGCTGGCGAAGGAGAGGAAATGGCTCAGGGGGTAAGAACATTTGCTCTGCAAGCATTAAGGACATGAGCTCAAATCCATAGCATTTATGTATAAATGGGGAGGGGAAGGATGAAGACAGATTCCAAAAGCCCAAAAATGTGACTTTTTGGTTCACTGAAGAGACTCTGTCTCAAAGTAATAAGGAGAGAGTGACTGAAAATGGCCCCTGACATCCTGCTCTGGCATCTACATACATGCACATGGCTGCAAGCACCCACACTCTCAGCATACACCACCACTAACACACACACACACACACACACACACACACACACACACACACACACACACACACGAAATGTAATATAATTTCTTAGAAGCACCTGAAAAGGACCAAGGGGGCCAAGGTGTAGCAGAATTAAAGGGTTTGTCTAGATGCATACAGCAGCCCTGGGTTTGGTTCCCAGCACTGCATAAACCCGTGTGGTGCTCTGCAATCCCAGCATTGGAGAGGTGGGATCAGGCAGACCTGCCATTCTCACAGATACAGGAAGCTGGAGGCCAGCTTGTGAATCCTTGTCTCAAAAAAAGAAAAAACAGAAAAGAGGGAAGGAAGGAAGGAAATGAAGAAGGAAGAAGGGAGTCAGTCTGTCCACCCAGCGACATTGCAGTTTGTCCTCACCCATGCAGGCTCACTTCTCCCAGTCCTTCCAAGTCTAAAATGTACCCAGCAAGCTCTACATCCTCTCTGCAGAGCTGGGAGGCTCGAGCTGGCCACCACAGACTTACTATAAATGAAAGCCATGAAGCAAAGCAGGGAGCAATGAAAGTGGACTAATCTGGAAAATGAAACAGAGAAAACCTCACTGAACTCTGCCTGTTCCCAGACAGAGACACCCAGGTTCTATGTCCCACAACTCAGCACACAACCTCAAGCTGGAACCAGCTTATGACCACAGGTTATCTGAAGTGGCCACAGGAAGAAAGAGGGGGAAACATAACAGAAAAGTCTGGTCTACAGGGCAGTCCCCAAGCCCTGAAAGAGACTTCAGAGTGTCAAAGAATTGCATGGATCAAGGAAGTGAGCAGAAAAAAATAACTGCCCTTGTTCATTCGCCTCCAGATAACTAGTCATAAAGCCATAAAATATGTGGGCAGGCCAGAAAAGATTCTGGAGCTGGCCAGAAGGAGCTAGGGGGCTAAGGAGCAGTCTGCCCTGGTCAAGCAGAGACCCTTAGCACTGCCTCCATTTGTAAGTCAACATGTTTACAGTTCCTGCATTACCATGGCACTCACTGGATAGGATTTCATATGGAAATCTGTACATTTTATGCATGTAGTTTCTGTACCCACTATCTCCTATCCACACAGGGTAAGACTTTCTTTGAGCTATACAGGAAGAATTCAGGAGCCCCAGCCCGAAGGCTTTCTTGACAACCCCTCAATCATGGCTCAATATGGCAGCCTGGAATGATGCTCTTTTACAACTGTTCTTTCCTGCTGCTCCCTGTACTTGCTTGAGGTTCCTTGAGCCACTAGTATATAGTCTGTGGAATTCTCTTTATTCTCTGAATCTCTACCACACAGCTCATATTCTGGTGGGGGATGAACTGAAATTTCACACCACCTTCTGGGACCGCAAGACAGTGAGTGAGCTAGAATCTGAGACGTGACCCCCTTCAGAGACTCAGCTTTTCTGACCACTCAGGACAGGCCTGATTAGTTACCCTAATGAGCTTCCCCTAACTTCCACTTTCAGCCTCAGATGAAAAGTGTACCTTGGGCTTGACATCTTAAAGTTTTTGTTTTCACTGCTACAGTTTCTGGCCAAGTCAAACCCTTATTATCCTCGAAATATAGTTACTAAAATTAAAAACACTCCAGAGAATATTGCCTTCTCCTTTGACCAACTTTTTCTGGCTAGTTTTCAACAGTTTTAAAGCTGATGAACCAGAGGAAACCTTTATTTAAAGAAAGGAAAAAAAATCTAAGTCAACAGTTCCCCTGGCTATCTAAGCATTTGGACACAGTGTATCCACATAAAGATAAATGCAGTTTTATTAAAGAAAACACAATGGCTCTACACTTTCCAAATACTGTACACTGTACACATAAGGAACCCAAAAGGGTGGGTGAGGCAAGAGGTTCCCTGGGGAGGGACCACTGTGGCCTGCTAGAAAGCTGGGCCCAGGCACCTGCTTTGTCTTGTCCAAAGTAAAGCTGCTTGGGGAATGGCAGACAGAGCAACAAGAAGACAAAATCCCCAAGAGGGGCCATGGTAATTGAGCTCAAAATAGTTTTTATCAGGCTTTGGAGATGGCTTGGTGGCTAAGGTGCACAAGACTTGAGTTCAGATCCCAGCATCCTAGAGTACCTCCCTAGCATGTGCGCAATACCCACACAGACACACAGACACACACACAGACACACAGACACACATACACACAGTTAACTAAATTAGATATAATCTCAATTTGCCTGGAACTTCAAATGCATTGTGATTCATCTATACTTTGGTTGCTCTTGCTATTTAAGCATATTTTAATACCCATATGTTAGCAGTTACAAAACCGAAGAGATTCCACCCCTGGCAATAGAGAGCTTATAAGTTGGCTAGCTGTACCTCAAATAAAATGGCTTAATTAGGTAATGCAAATTTCACTAAGGAATCCCTACTTACAAAATAAAGAACCAAAGTTCTTGGCAAAAATGTCTTATTTTTGCAGCTGGTAAAGATGTATGTCACAAAGCTTGTTGACCTGACCTCAATCCCTGTGATGAACATGTAGGAGAAAACTGACTCTAACAAGTTGTTGCCTGACCTCGACATGTCCTAAAACTCACTCTGTAGACCAGGCTGGTCTTGAACTCACAGAGATCCACCTACCTCTACCTTCCAAGTGCTGGAAGCACCAAAAGGTGCTCCGCCACCACCCAGTTTTGTTTATTTTGAGACAGGGTTTTTGTAATCCTGGCTGTCCGGGAACTTACTCTGTACACCAGACTAGCCCTGAAGAGATCAACCTGCCTCTACCTCTCCAGTGCTGGGATTAAAGTCTGGCACCACCACCAGCTAGTTTCCCAAGACAATCTAAAGGTAAGATGATTCTAAATGCAAAGTGACAGAATTACTTCCCCAATGGCCCTGACTATGCTGAACTTTCATTTCAGCTCTACACAATGAATTCATGCCCTTTTGTCAAATGTCATACTTAAAATACTCTCACCATTACTGTTTAGGGGTCAGTATCCCCATAAAAGGCTTTCTGGCTGGTGGGTGCAGTCACTGAAAGGAGACTAGATCTGAGGGCTCCAACCTACTCACTCTATTAACCCACTGATGGTCCACTGGCCTTTCAGAGATGAAACAAAGTGTCAGGGGTGGGGCCTAGGTAGAGGAAGAGGACGGCTGTGTCTTGTCCTGACCCTCTCTGCTTCCTGGCCAGCAGGAGGTAAGCAACTTTTCTTTCAACTTCCACCATGAAGCTCGGCTTCACCAGAGTCCACTGAAACCCTGAACCAGAACAAATCCTTCCTCTTTGAGGCTTCTCAGGAATTTCATCAGAGCACTGAGACAATGGCTACCACATCTAGCCTTGATTTAATGGCAGGAAGCTTAAGCGTCTATAAGAAGACCACAGAACAGCCAGGCGTTGGTGGCACACGCCTTTAATCCCAGCACTCAGGAGGCAGAGGCAGGTGGATCTCTGTGAGTTCAAGGTCAGTCTGGTCTCCAGAGCGAATACCAGGATAGGCTCCAAAAGCTACAGAGAAACCCTGTCTCGAAAAGCAAAAAAAAAAAAAAAGATCACAGAACAATCTCAAGATGTGTGTGTGAAGAATTCAACTGGGATCCATGACAGACAATTCCACACATCACTGACCACCTATTACATGGCTAGAGCCTTTGGAAAACAAGGTGTGTGGTGCATCCACATGCCAGAATTTCCTAGACCAGAATTTATAAACTGTGGGTCAAAATCTAGCATGAGGACAATCCAGCAACTGAATGGAGGGGTCACCAAAAAATTGGAAAAACTAAAGTTTCTAAAAGCACAACTATCAAAAAAAAAAAAAAAACCAAAACCAAGTATATTATGATCCCATGGTGCCATGGTGCTTCTGGCTATACTCAACCATGATGGATCATTGGACCTGCTACAACCTTGGTTCCAAATACACCACACCTGCACTCTGTACTGTGCATGGTGTCACCGATGTAACCCCAAAAATACTATTTGAAACACCTCAGTTCAGATTCAAGGCTGTTGTATGCTGTGAACTGCAAGAGTTTTGTTTGTTTGTTTGTTTTTTTGTCTTGGGGGGTTTTGTTTTGTTTCTTTACTGTACTCAACTCTTGTAGAATTACCATGGTTTACAGAAAACAAATCCAACAATTCTGTACTGTAGTTTGTCAACATGTGAGTACCAAATTATACCTTGGAATGTAGTTTTGAGTTTTAAAATTGCTGTAGAGTGCTTGGCTAGCAACCATGAAGCCCTGGGTTCGAACCTCAAACCACATACACCTAGAAATCATGGCCCACCACTGTAATCCCAGTACTGGAAATTGAAGGCAGGGAGAGTGGGGTCAGGAGGATCAGAAGCTCAAGGCCATCCTTGGCTACATTAGGAGTTCAACAAAAGACCCCATCTCAAAAATGTATTCATTAAATAAAATTTGCTGACTGAGATGAAATAGCCCAAAACATATTTCTGCCATTTAAAAAAATGAATTACATGTAAGCCTATATAAGAGTTTATGTGTACCATATATATACAGGTGCCCAGAGAAGACAGAGGGTGTCAGATCCCCTGGAACTGTGAGCCATCATGTGTAAGTGCTAGGAACCAAGCCCAGGTCCTCTTCCAGAATAGTAAGTGCTACTTAACTGCTAAGCCATTGTTCTAGTCCCACCTCTATCATCTGGTACTATATATTCATACAAAGCAATATTCTCAGCATTTATCAGCAAATGTTTGGTTAACACACCCATTTTATAGTCCTGGAGCATGAAAGAATTTCTTGGGTGAAAAGGGGTCACGATTAGACTAAGTTTGAGAGGTGCCAGATTGTTGCGGAATATTATTTTAACTGGACAAAGATGTGTTACATTTGGCATTTGTTTAATTATGTACTTGCATTTGTTCCACCTTGCCTGCCTAAGGCACCTGATTGGTTTAATAAAAAGCTGAACAGCCAATAACTAGGCAGGAGTGGGATGGGGGGCTGGAGGACAAAGAATAAATGAGAGAAAGAGAGGGACATGTCCAGGCCCAGAAGCCAGACAGCCACCAGGGAGACACAAGAAGCAGTGAAAGCACAGAAAGGGAGGGAGGGAGGAAGGGGGGAGGGAGAGGGGAAAGGAGGGAGGGAGGGGGAGGAGGAGAGATGGGGAGGGAGGGAGGCCCCAAAGCAAAATGTAGGTAAAGAGAAATATTAAAATAAAAGCTAAGACTGAGCATTCATACACAATATTAAACCTCCATGTCATGATTTAGGAGCTGGTTGGTAGCCTAAAAGAAAGCCTGTTATACCAGATACTGAGCAATCACACACTAGTAAACACAACACACGCAGGACTGTCTCTTGAGAGGCTGTAATCTAGTGGGCAAGTTAGGTGATGAGTTCCTGTTACTGAAAAGAATAAGTGGGACAAAACTTTCAAATATGTGTTGCAAGGGCTTGTTACTAAAAAAGTGAAATACTAACACACAGGATTTAGAAACAACAATTGTTTCTTTAAAAGGTGGGGGAAGTGGCTAACCAAAACTAATAAAAGACCTACTGTAATCTTCTACCCAAATAAGCTATTTCTAAAATTCAGTAAGTAAATATAAACTTGATGAGGAAAGACAGGAAAAATATCAAAAAAAAAAAAGGAAGGAAGGAAGGAGGGAGGGAGGGAGGGAGGGAGGGAGGGAGATGAGTAACTGTTAGATACTAAAATACCTGACAGCACCAGCCAACCAGATGGCTCAGCATCCAAGCCTGACAGCCTGAGTTCAATCCTGGAGACTTACAGAGGAAGGAAGGAGATTTCCACAAGTCTAACCTACACAAGGAGGCAAGTGCACACACACACAAACACCATGGCAAGCACTGGCCCACACATACACTAAATAAACATATTACAGAGCTACAGTAATTAACTAACAACAATAATACAATATACTGAATTTGGCATAGAGCCGCATAAGGAAAGTCAATGGGAAGAAGATGTCACCTCTGTGTGGGAGGCCAACCATTAGGTCTAGATCCCAACTTCACTCATAGCATCCAAAAACATACTATACCTATCCAACTATGTACAGCACATTATGGTTTTGTATTTTATGTAGAGGATATCTGTCCAGGTCAAATAGGAAAGTCTAAGTCTACACAGAGACCCAAGAAGAAATAATTTGAATCATAGTTGGTGCATGGATAAATTATCAAAGAAACAACACATTTGGAAAGAGCTATGCATTATCCCTCTGTTCTCCATCTACAGCATCCCTAAGGTACTTGTAAGACAGTGTAGCTCTTAAATTTTAACTCACACAGCCCAATCATCTGGAATGTCAGGAAGAAGCAATCACACATCCAACAGACCTGAACTTGACACAGTCAGGTAGTGTCTGATTGTACGTTTATCTCTAACCAAGGCAACAAGTCAAGCAGCTAAGCTCTATGCCAGGAACCCAGATAATGAGATACACAGGGCCAGAATTAAGAGGGCCACACAATAACCTGGCCCCAGACCACTGAAACTTCCAAGCTTCACCCTAGAGATTCTGACTTAGAAAATCAGGTATCAACAGCCGAACAACACCCTGTCCCCAAGCCCACTCCTGAGTGAGCCTGCTGTGAAAAACAGCAGTAACCATCTGAGCCTGGCCAGCTCTTTCTTATGCTTTTGAGTACTGCACAGGACTTACCTGTGCCTTGACCTTCATCAGACCTTCTCACTCCATATTCCCACAACAGAAGCTGGCAAATGAAGAAGGCACAGCAAAGGTGGCTGGCACAGGTCTTCCTTGTCTTCTGGCTGTGTGACTCTTACCTTGCTCACTTTCTTGCTTACAAACATCAAGCCAGGGGAAATAGGAAACAGCACAGTGGGCAAAGTGCTTACCTCACCAGCATGAAGTCTTGAATGTGAATCCTAACACCTACATAAAACAGCCAGGTGCAGCTGGGGCTTCTGGGCAAGCCAGACTAGCCAAACCCAACTTCCAGGTTTAGTGAGAGGCCCTGCCCAACCCCCAAAATGAGACGTAGGGTGATTGAGGAAGATGCCCAAAGTTAACTTCTGGAGTCTATGTGTGGTACTTTTACACACACACACACAGAGAGAGAGAGAGAGAGAGAGAGAGAGAGAGAGAGAGAGAGAGAGAGAGAGAGAGAGAGAGAGAGAGAGGACAACCTGTTGTGATGAACAAATTAATTAACATTCCAAAAAAAAAAATCAGGGGATAAAAAAAGTTACGCATGCCACAAAGCACTGCATAAGCCTCAGCTGTGCTTGTACTAAATGGGTAGTAGCTAGAAACACAGCAGCCTGAGCCTCACACCCCTGCCCCAATAACTCCCCACAGCTTCCCCCATCTCCACACCCCTGCTGCCCCAGTAACTACCTACAGCCTCCCATCTCCACACACCCCTGCCCCAGTAACTTCCTACAGCTCCCATCTCCACACACCCCTGGCCCTCAGTAACTCCCTACAGCCTCCCATCTCTACACTCTTGATTCAAAACATTTCATATTTCCATTTTTAAATGTAAAACTAAACTTCATGGGTAGAACAGGTAAAGCACAATGACAAGTCACACCTAAACAGTTTCAAATTGGTAAGACACCAGCAAAGGGGTGTAGGGGTAGGGGTGTGTGTGTGTGTGTAGGAGAGAGAGAGAGAGAGAGAGAGAGAGAGAGAGAGAGAGAGAGAGAGAGAGAGAGGTCTACTAACTACATATTCCTAGTGCTGGTATTAAAGGCGTGCACCACCACTGCCAAGCCATATTAGAGTTGATTTTTTTTTTTAGGGATAAGTGTGTGTGTGTGTGTGTGTGTGTGTGTGTGTGTGTGTGTGTGTGTGTGTGTGTACTCTTGTGTGTGCATGTGTCCATGTCAGGGAAGAAGAAAACACATCTGGCATGAGCAAGGCCCCGAGTTTAATCTCCACCACAAGAAGAAAATGAATGGATGAACAAGTGAAGGAATAAATGATTTTTACTCCATTATGTCAAAAGTTGAAGTCTCCCACTACGTAGCCATGGCTGGCCTGGAACTTACTATACTATGTAAACCAGGCTGTCCTAGAACTCAGTGGTCCACCTGCCTCTGCCTCCAGAGTGAAGGTCTATGGTGACTATGAGTCCTTCTCCCTGCCTATTTCCACTTTCTTCTCTTGCTCATCTAGATCTTACGGGTCTCCTTGAAAGCAGACTTTACTATGGAAGCCTCATCTAGGAAAACTCACTGAATTTCTAAGACTCTCTGACACAGAAGCCTCGGCATGTGCACTGCATATTTATACAATTGATCACAGGCAAGCACTTGCCAAAGGCTTCTAGAACATTTCTTCCTTATTGCTCAGAGATGGAGTGAAACAGGGGGAGGGGCCACCAGGCAGAACACTCAGGTCTAATGACACACCTGGCTTGCCTCTTTGCCAGTTGCTCAGCTAACCAGAACTCTATGGTGCCCTGAGGCCAGCTGGGAAAATTCCTCACCTGCCACACACTCTGGAACCACACTCTGCACAGCGTCAACCCACAGGGTGGACAAGCAGAAGAAAGGGAAGGTAAGAGGCTGGTAATGGACATCACTGCAGGTTCGAATCCCCTTTTGTTGTTATGGAAATGATTGGGGGCCTTCAACGATGCTACTTAGATGAAGTAAAGAACAAGGCAAGACAGAGCTGCTTTGGGGAACAACTGTCTAACGAAGCTGCTTTTCTAAAGCACTCCACAGGACATATTTCCTCACCTAAAGGATAGGGAAAGGATACAGGATACAGGATCACTGTAAGGCAACAGGTCTACCAGACCCCCTGGAATCTCTCCTGAAAGACAGCAGCGGGAAGTAGAAAAAAGCCAGGAAATGCCAGCCTTCCCAAGGTCTTTCTGGTCCTCTGCACAAGAACTGTGTTTGCCCCTCAGCCACACAGCTTCACCCATGCTTCTCTGAACACACACACCAGACACCTACTCCCTAGGTAGCATCTGCCTGAAGAGTGTCTGCCTGAGCTACTGTGTGAGCATCAAAGACTGGAACACTACCTTAAACCTCAGGAGCAGAGTTAGCCGAGCCTGGGTCAGGTGACCTCTTTGATCCTAACATCAGAGGAAAGGTGGAAGAGTTGGTCTTCTATTGAAAGCATTTACCTGTCAGGTGTGATTGCAAAAAACAGCAGCATGAATGACAGCAGCTAAAGGAACCCCCGACCCTGCTGTAAGCCCATGTTTTACAAGGGCATCAATCCCTGTCATTTTATCATCTGTCTAAGGAGCAAAATTTTACCAACAGATCCTCAAAAGACTGGTAGACACCTTTTTAGCTTGCATGTTGGTGAGGGACCATTTCTTATCAAATGGGAAATCCATTTCTGGTTCCTCTTTGTCTCTTTAGATGAAGGTTTTCAAAAGGAATCTTGCCTGGAGAGAAGCAGATCAAGGCTAATACATCCAAAGGTCCTAGAAGCCTTTGCACAGACACACACACACACACACACACACACACAGTGCAAAACAAACATGACACACAAAACATCACATATGAATGCATGACAGACACACAGCACACATGTGCTAAACTAACAGACAACACACACATAATACACCAGAAAATATATGATAGACACCAAAAAAAAAAAAAAAAACCCACAACATATACAAGACACACAAAGCTGGAACACTCCCAAAAAATATCAGGAATAATTTACTGCAATAGAAGATGTTTACTGAAGAGGTTATAGGCTGGGGCCCTGTCCTGACAAACACCACTGGACTGTTCATAGAGTCCATCTTCTGAGACTATTGCACCTAAAGAAACAAACACATTCCTCACAGATCACGGGCTCTCTGTGAGGTGGCTAATAAGATAATCTGTTACAGGAGGCTTACAAATCCATTTAAATTGATTTTAATTAATGAATCAATTCCTAGCCCACTGAAAATCTAGGTCCACAGACAGTAAGCAATACAAAGATTTGGTCTCTAACACCAGCCTTCAATCTACATTAAAAAGGTCATTTTCTGCTCAGTGCAAGACAATAATAACAACAACAGGCTTGCATCTCAGATCATGTAAGCTCAGGGAAAAGCCCCTCTACTGTTAGCTAGATTTTCATAATGGTTTCCACATTGTGGGCGGGGGAATATGTCACATGCCAGACTGGTATCTGGAACCTCTACAATCAAATTAGCCCACCTTTCTCAAAGCCCATCAGAGTCCTTCAATCTGGACAAAAAATTACCTATATACCCCAAACACAAGTGACAGACAAACAAAGTGGCCCTCTGCCAGGCTATGTGCTAAAATGGAAGTCCTGGGTTCTGGTCCCCAGCAGCAAAAATAAAATAAAATGCAAACTTTTGCATTTGCTCCGATTTTTTTCTTTCTAGGGACTGAAAGAGCATCTGGCCTTTCAGAGAAGCTCATGGGGATGAGCTGGAAACAGTCCCCACTTAAAGACAGTCCAGAGCCGCTCACTCGGACTCTCGGGCTTTTTTCCTTTCTCGGTGGCTTTTATTGGCCTGCTGACCTGCTCTAATTTTAGAATCCAATCAGAATTTCCAAGGACAGACTACTCCATAAAAACCTTTAGAGAAAGACAGCGGTCTCCTTCAGCCCCCTCCCCCCCCCTTTTTTTTAATCAAAATCTGCAACTAACACCAATTATCAGAGGAGAAAGATAAAAAGGCAAGCTCACCATTCAAACATTTTCCAAAGTTTGACAAAGTCCTTACACACTAAAGTCCTAGCACACTAACACACAAAGCAACAGTGAGTCCCTGCCTGGCACCGACACTGGCTCTGACTGTGCAGAGAGAAAGCTGCAGAGAAAGGGGGGAAAAAAAATGCAAGTCGTAGTAGCAGAGCCAAGGTGCCCAGAGACAACCGCTTCATATTTCTCCCTAACTCCTTCAAGATAGTTCACAAAACAGTTTGGTTTAGCAAGAAACAAATGTGAGACTGGCTGGAACACTGCAAAAGGAAAACACACAAAGAACTCTGCATTAGGAAGTCGACTGCAGAAAAAAGAAGCAGGATACAGGCCAGAGCCCTCCCCCCTCCCCCACTTTGCCCCGAGTGAGCTCTCGCTCCTGTGGTGGTGGGGGTGGTGTGTGTGTGTGTGTGTGTGTGTGTGTGTGTGTGTGTGTGTGTGTGTGTGTGTGTGTGTGTGTGTGTGTGTGTGTGTGTCTTCATGTGCACACGCATGTGTGTAAGGAGAGTGTTTATCTGCCTCTCTCCCTCTCCTCTGTCCTGTGTCTGTGTGTTTCTCTGTGTCCATCAGTCAGTTTCTCTCTCCTCCACAAAGGGAATAAACAAAAGAACTCTGCTCCCAAACTCTCAGGTCTGAGGACTCCCTGACACCATGTGCCTTGAGTGTGCAGCAGCGATTCTGGGGACTCAGCCTGTGCCTTTTGGACTGGACTGTGCACAACTCTACAGCAAATCAAGGAGTGCCAATACAGCCTGAGATTCAGAGCAAGACCACAAATTATAAACAGTTTCAGCAAATTGACTTGAGAGCCTTTGTTCCTCAGACACCCATGCAGGCAGCGGAACCTCCCCACCGCTACCGCCGGGACTGGGACTGGGAAAGGAAGTCATTGAAGCCTGGATTTCCTGCTTTTACTTGTAGCCAAGAACTATGAGGCTTGTAGTGGTTTCAGGAACTGACTCATCCCATGATTCACGGATAAGATACTGCCTTTAATATGTTTCTGACCCTAAGACTGGGGAACTTCAAAACCAACCTGAAGGCACACTCCATTCTTACAGTGCAAATGACTATTCAGGGCAGAATAAACAGGACGCCAGATTATTTGTCGTTCCTTAAGCAGAGACAGGGAAAGTGAAGGACATCACATGGCAAACAGTGATCAGAGTTTAATCCACAGGGTGTGCCTTGACAAGAGCCCAACTTCCCCAAAGTGCCTAACAGGTGGGATAGGGCTATTTTCAGATATCATTCCCCTAGGTGTAAAAATAGATTTAGCACAGCAATATTTTAATTCAGGCCCATGTGGGGTTGAGACTCCATATAGCCAAGATGTGCAAAAGCACATGGCTGGGGGAGAGAGTGAGAAAGAGACCTGGAGAGTAGCTGGCCAATGGTAATAGAGTCCACTGTGCATGCAGAAAGACTACAGTTTTATTCCCACTCATGCTGACCAGACTTCGCTTTCCCTTCTGCACACACAGACACAGGCACAATGTGCCCACAGGTAGGTACACATATGTACATTCAAGCACATATACATATACACAAGCAAACATACATTCCAGAATTTATGAGCAACATTCTGCAAAAGAACAGCACCCCTTGGGGGCTGGAGAGATGGCTCAGAGGTTAAGAGCACTGACTGCTCTTCCAGAGGTCCTGAGTTCAATTCCCAGCAACCACATGGTGGCTCACAACCATCCGTTATGAGATCTGGTGCCCTCTTCTGGTGTGCAGATATACATGGAAGCAGAATGTTGTATACATAATAAATAAATAAATAAATAAATAAATAAATAAAATCTTAAAAAAAAAATAAGAACAGCCCCAGCTCCTAAACTCATGCAAGTTATCCTAATTAAACTCAGTGAGTCAAAAAAAAAAAAAAAAAGACACCAAAGAAGGAAGGGACTTGTTGGGAAGAAGGGATTCCATGGATATGAAGGGTGTTAAGAGGGTTTCATGGAGGGTGCATATGATCAAAATAATTATTGATGTACCAAACTGTCAAAGAATAAATTATATAGTTGTTAGTTACAGTTACTGGGACCTTGTGCTTCTGGATGCTCCGTAAAAGTTCTCCATAAGTTTATTCATCACAGAGAAGTCAGTCCATTAAGGGAAAATTCTCAGCTCCATGCCCAATAATCCATAGATCCTGGAATCCCCTCCCCAACACCAACACAATACAAGAGGCATGGGGCAAGTTTCAAGAATGGTTTTCATAGATGAGTACAGATTTAAATACAAGTTAGGTGACACAGAGGCAAAGAGGGACAGGGAGGAAAAGAAAACGAGAGCACAGGCTGGGAGGGGGAATGTGGAAAACAGGTAGACTAGGGGAGGCCACAGTGCAGGCGCAAGCCTGCCAGCAGGGCTTCTCCATCAGATTTACTGTGACGTCAGTGGCTCCCACCCAGAGTTCTCTCTGACCGCTTTTAGCACTGCCTCCTGAAGCTTCCAATGTGCTGGGGAGCCACAGGACAGTGAGGAAAATTCCCTTTGTGAAGCCCAGTTTGCCTCCAGAGGCTTGCCTTGTTAGTTACAAGATTCTGCACCCTTTTCTGGGTACACATGAAGCAAAGAGTGGAGACAAACCAACCCTACAATACTGCACTCCCAGCACAGAGGGGCTGGGTGGGGAACAATAAATGTGTATCATGATTTCCCAGGCCAGGAGGTCAGCTCAGGAGAGTCAGGACAACAATCATTTGGAATTCCTCACTCACGCTGTTTCTAGGCTGTGCTGCACTGCACATGGCTTTGTTTTGCCAACAAAACAAGAAAAGTATCCGCTAAAGCTGAAAGCCCAAACGCCAACTGAACTTCTAAAGAGAGTAAGTATGACTGTTATTTAAAAAAATAGAGCCTTCTCCTCACCACCACCTCTTTTTTCTGCCTAAGTGATGTACCAACATGGGCATGAATTTCCAAGAGGCAGAGGCAGGAATAACTAAAAATAAATTTTGTAGCAGGCTTGTTAGATGAAAAATACTCATTTTTGACGTATAGGGCATGCATTCTCACAATGGCAAAGCAATAGCTGTACACCACAGAGATCTGCCAGGAACTACAAAACCAACTTTTTATTAACCTATAAAAATAAGTGATAAATTCCTTAAATGATGAAAACATTAAGTATACCCTATTTCAAATACTATTTTAAATACAAAGGACTTACATCACTTAATCTAGTATTTACTGAAAACATGCATGCAAATGGCCCCAGCAGCAACTTCAAATAAAGCCTGCAGCATGCAGGATGCAGTCACCATAGAGTGAGGCATGCCCCCTGTGCTTGGTTAGGTAGACAGGAGGTGATACACACACCTAACAGGGACATATGGGGAAGGCAACATGAGCTTTTGTCTTTGAAGTCAAACCACGAACTACAGTCAAAGCACGGGTTAGTCTTCAATTTGGGGAGTGTTTTGGTGGGGTTGGGGGGGGGTCTTATTATATACTCAGGCAGGTCTCGTGGCCATCCTCCTGCCTCAGTCTTCCAAGTGTTGGGATTATACTCACATGCCAGTGCACTTGACTGTGTTTTTCTTAAGGAAAAACACAAGGTAGAAGTGGCAAATGAGACAGACCCTAAGGGGCCAGGCCAGGCAATGTGCATGGAAGATTCTTAAGATGAATCAAGGAATAGATACTGTAGGTGGGGTCCACTTCCAAATTGGAGCACAGTGTATCAGAGACCTAGCTGAAACAAAATGTGCCATCAAAATACTTCCCACAGAAGGAACATAAACTGCAGAGACACTTGTAGTAAGCCTGAGACTGCACAAGAGACTAAGCATGGAGGAAGCATAGGGTCCCAGCAAAAAAACACAGGAGGCAATGAAAGCCACCACTGTTGACCAGCAATGAGCATGAATGAGGAACTAGAATGGATTCAAACACATCTGAAAACCTAAAATCTTTGACTATAAAACTCACAAAACAACAACAAAAAAATGGCAGGGTATAGCAGACACTTGCCTAGGGAATGCAAGAGGTTTGGTTATGACACTGCCCTCCTTTTAACAAACTGGAAGACAAAGTTAAACAAACAACTGATGAAAGTGTGTTTGTAACAGTATTCTAACAAAGGAAAAGTAACTGAAATATGGGATATGGAGTATCCATTTGCAAAGTTCTCATCAAATACCAGAGAGAGGCAGCAAGCATAAACTAATTGTGTTCTCATTGACAGACAGAGCAGACATTCTGTGTAGGCCAAAAAAAAAAAAAAAAAAAAAAGTAACTGGGGGCTGGAAAGATGCCTCACAATGGGCATCTCACAACCACCTGTAACTCCAGCTCCAAAAGACCCAATGCCTCCGGCCCCCTCTGGCACTGGCACTCATATTCACATACCCACACATGAGCATACACACATACACATTTAAAAGATTAAACCAGCAGGAAACAGATCAAACTCGAGGTCTAAGAGCATCTAGATCCAAGCTCTCAGTTGCTGAAATACAGCAGGGAGCAGAGAGCGTGATAAACTGCATGTACTATGTGTAAGTGCAGGCACACACGTGTCATGGAGGGGGGCTCAAGGGTCAGAAGATCCTTACCTTCTCCCTTATTTGAGGCAGGGGCCTTGCTCACTGGTGTGTGTTCCAGGCTAGCTATCTCACCTCTCACATCACTGTGGGAAAACTGGGTTTATAGACACTTATCCTGCCTCCTCCAGATGTTATGTAGCTTCTAAAGAGCAGAACTCAAGTCCTGGTGCTTGTGTGGCAAGCACTTTACCCACCCAGTCATCTCCCCAACCTATAGAGTTTTAAGAAACAGCAACCAAGCCTAACCTGTCGGTCTTGCTTGGACCCTGATTTGAACAACTGAACTAGGAAAATATTTATGAGGCAATCAAGGAGCTCTGAATAGCGATGCTAAGCAATTATTAAGGTGCCACAGGATTGTGATATGATTGGTGGTGTTTAAGGTGTCTTTTAAATGTTAAGGTGTGTGTACATGTGTGCAGGTGCATGTGCAAGTAAGTGTGTGTTGTCTGTGTCTGTTATGGGAGAGGTATAGACAGTAACTGAGTGCAAGTGCCTGCAGAGGCCAGAAGAGGGCTTAGGATCCCCTAAAACTGGAATTACAGGGGTACTGGGAACAGGACGCCAGTCCTCTGCTAAGAGCACAAGCAAACACTCTTAACCTCACAGTCATCTCTCCATCCCCACCCACTCCACAGCCAGTGTTCTTTAAAAGCAATCACTGTATGAACACACATTGAGACTTCAGAGATGAACCAGTGTGGTATTCAGAAGTGTTTCGGGACAGGGTTGGAGGAGAGGGACCAAGAGAAGGCTGCTGCTGGGTGGAAATGGCTCGTTGGGGGTTCCTGTCCTCTACAAGGCTGCACTTTCTCATGACATAAATTCTGAAAACCTGAAACAGAATAGAAACAGGAAAGTCTGACAGCAGAGGGGATGGTCAGAACGCAGCTCCAGGGTGACAGTGACCACAGTCCTAATTACAATCACATTGTTTAAGAGGCACTATGCCAATCCTTGAAATAACCCAGAAGCCCATGACTACATCCATGCCACAGGTAAGGAACAGCATTCCTCAGATCAATGAAGTTGCCAGGGTCAAACATCAGTCAGATGAGAGAAGCCAATCACTCCAGTACAGTGGCTGAAGAAAATCAAGATGAGTTAGTTGCTTTTGCAAAAACACTTTTGAGTGCTGTGATCTATAAGCCAAGAACTCCAGTAGAATAGGAAGAGGGAAGAGATGTTTTCTCCATGACCATTTTTGGTGAGAAGAAAGAATGTGTGGTGTATGTGTCTGTCTCATGGGTGTGTCTCCGTGAGTGTGAGTGTGAGTGTGTGTGTGTGTGTCTCTGCCTCTCCCCCCTCCCATGTGTGTCTGCTGGCTCTCTTCCTATGTGGGGTGTGTGTGTGTGTGTGTGTGTGTGTGTGTGTGTGTGTGTCTGCCTCTCCCCCCTCCCATGTGTGTCTGCTGGCTCTCTTCCTAGGTGTGTGTGTGTGTGTGTGTGTGTGTGTGTGTGTGTGTGCGCGCGTGTGCGCGCGCGCACGCGCATGTGTGTACATGCATGTATGCAGACGAGAAACCACTGAAGTGGAAGAAAGTTAGACCTGGAAATCTGCAATCCCAGAGCTCAGGAGACAGAGGCAGAAGGATGCAAGCGTGAGGCTAGCCTAGGCTAACAGAAACATAATTGTCTAAAAAGGGGGAAAGAAAAGGAAGAAGAAAGGGTGAAGGGGGTGGAGCAACAGCAGAAAGTCCAGCAAAAAGGAGAGCTGGGAAGCCTGAAAGTCACTCCTCCCCCAAAGGAAGGCAAACGGGAAAGGTTCCTTCTAGCTGGACTGAGACCTGGGGTGGAGAGAAGGAAGCTTCTTCAAGGTTGGAGAAACACAGAGGAAAGCTTCCTGAGGGCTGGCTGCTTTCTCATGGGCCTCACACCCACAGGCACTATTTCCTTTGCCCCTTTTCAGGAGATAAAACTGTGTCTGGCTGGGGTCATAAGTCACTAGCAGAAAGGGCCTGGAATTGCAAAGCATCAAGAACAATAGTGAACAAGGCTGATTGAGGGAAATGGAGGGAAAGACTTTTAGAAACCTACACTACAACTTGCCAGCAGAGACCCCAACCATCATCTAGGGAGAGAAGAGGAAAACAGTTGCAAACCTTTCTCTCTCTCAAAGGAACCAAGACATCAAAGGTAAATACCATCCTATTCCCAACCCCATCTCAAACTTGAGCCTCTGAGAAGCAAGGGATGACCTCGTGGGGAAAATGGGTGGTGGAATCCACCAAGGAATGAAATCAAGTAGGGGGAGGCAATCCTAGGAAGATCAATTTGCATAAAGAAGCCTTCAGAGGACTGAGGAGGCTAACTTATTCTGACTGCCAGACGGTCCAGAGAGAGCTGCAGGGCAGCTTCTCAGCCATACTTGCTCCTCCTCCCACCACCACCACCCCCCAAACCAGAGGCAGTAGACAGACCCCAAGCTCTCACTTCTAATGGCCAGTCTCAGGTCCTCACAGTCCTAAAGCTAGAGATGACCTTTGCTCCTTCCCTACCAGATAAAAGGAAAGCTCCTCAACCACACCCAACTGCTTTAAGATCTCAGCGACGTTTATACTCAAGATAAAGTACTATTCAGCACCCCAGTTCCAAGGCAAAATCATTAACAGAGAAGTCTCTTTGTTTCCACATCACCCTATCTTAACTCATTCAAAATCCACAATAAAACCTGACAGGTGAGATAATCCTAAATCCTTTGTTAGCCTGCATAGCTAAGAACTGGCTATGTGACCTTGGGAAGCTCACTGAACCTCTCTGAGCCTCAATTACAAATGGAGCTTTTACATTTAAATGACTGGTATTTAAGAACTGGCTGCTTAAAAAAGAACCTACCTCCCCTACCTACCCAAATTCCTGCTGGGAAGCCCAGGAATTGTCACAACTAAAAAGGTCAAGGGGGTGAACTGGCTTTAGATGGGGCAGCGTGGACTTGGCGGGCTCCCAGATTCATCTCACACACCCAAGCAACTCCAGGGCAGGCGCCCCAACATCACCTTAGATCTAAAACCCTGTGGTTGGCTGAAAGCATGACTCCATGGCACATGTGGGGCCTTGAGTCCCATCCCCAGCACATGGCAAGGCCACAGAAGAAACAGTAGGAGAGGCTTCCCAGCCAACATCCAACAGGAGCAGAGACCAAGCCCCAACTGGAGTAACTTCAATGCCCCTCTCTGTCAATGGCCTCAATGAAGACACGTTCCTGGGGCTCAAAGACCAAATCCAGAGGCTCCAGTGCTGTAATTCAGGCAAACTTTGCCCCACCTCTCACCCACCTGCACATGGCAGGTATATGTACCCTCACTCTTTAAAAGAAAGACCCCGGCCCACTTCGCTTTTTCTCCCATTGTTCCTCAGGAGAGCAGGCAGGACCTTTGCTGTATACCCATCCCTTCTCTTCTGTCTGGTCTCTGTGTCTCTTTACCTCTTTTCTCCCCCCTCCCCACACCCCTTTCTAATAAAACTTCTCACTTAAGCTCTGTCTGCCTGGCATGTTTGTCCCTCGACCACCATGGAATCTGCCAAGGTCCTCCATGCGCTTTATTCCTAACATACTGTCTACCTGGAACCGCAAAGACACTGAACTGAAGAGTGGAAACAGCACAGCTGGATAAACCCTGCCAAAGCCACTTGTGGTGGGGCACTCGGAAAGCAGGGGCAGGGGCAATCTCTGTGAGTTCAGAGGCCAGCCTGGTCCAAGTGAAGAAGTCTGGGCCACCCAAACTACACAGTGAGACCCTATCTATAAAACAAACAAAAAAGACCCACTAGAACTGAGTGGTTCATACTAACTTTTGGTTTGGGACAAAGATTTCTACCAAATGTTTCTAAGACCCCAATTCATTTTCCCCACCCATATGTGTGGGACACCAGCAGTCTCCCCAAGAAGAGGGAGGTAGTGGAAGCTTAACGACCCCTGCTCCCTTCTCCACAGACCACAAAGGTCACACAGGCCTCCTGTCCAGACACTATCCTTTCTGACTAATAATAGAGAGTGTGCTGATCTATTAGAAATGCCACATACCACATGCTATGAACTCGGGCACTCTAAGAGTAAAACAGGGTGCACTGAGGCAAGTCACACTGAGCAGCCGTGTCATAACTGTCAACAGTGGCCACAGTGCTGAGGAAGACAATCAGGGTGTGACTGGAGGACATGGGGAACAGGAAAGGTCCCAAGCAGAAGCTGAGCAGTGGTGGCCCATGACTTTAATTCCAGTACTTGGGAGGCAGAGGCAGGTGGATCTCCATGAGTTCAAAGCCAGCCTGTTATACAGAATGAGTGCCAGGAAATGCTCCAAAGCTACACAGAGAAACTGTCTCAAAAAACAAACGGGGGGAGGGGGGTAGAGCAGAGGCTGAAAACCGGGCTGTCAATTAAAATGACTTAGGCTCCTCCCTCCCCACCCTACATCAATTTACATACTGGGTATGATGGGCAAGCAGTCCCATGTGCCTTCCAGAGGTGACTTCATCTACTTGATCCTTCATGATTTCATTTCATTAGATGCTTTCAAGTTAAGAGCAGCTGGTAGAGTGCTTGCCTAGCAGGCACAATTCCCTGGGTGAAATCTCAGCACAGGAGGTGGAAGCAGGAGGGTCAGAAGCTCAAGGTTACCCTTAGCTATACAGTGAGTAACTTTGATACTAACCTGGGCTACATAAGACCCTGCCTCAAATGAATAAATGTGTAAACAAATTTAATCAGTAACTACATAGAGCATTTCAAATCAGGAGCCAGTAACGTTACTAGCACTTACTAGGTGAAAGATTTTCCATACTTTGTAGACGAAGTCTCATTATATAGTTCTGGCTGGCCTTGAACTCACAGACAGCTGCCTGCTTCTGACTCATAGAGCAAATTATGCTAGGATGAACCCAGGTCCTTGGTACATGCTGGCCCAGGGCTCTACCACTGGGCTATACTCAACCCAATAGGCTCCATTTCAAATACCTCTGTGTGTCCCTTTAAAGGACCTCTCTGGTTCTTCCTGTCCCCTTACTAGACCCAGCAAACTGATATAAGCACCTTTCATTAGGTGTGAATATTAAACACTTGAACCACCACAAAATTCAGGAGACATGGCAGGAGGTACAACAGACGCCAGTCAGTGCAGTGACCAGATCCTGGGTCCATTACTTTGAAAACACAGCTCACACATTGTAAAACTTAACCTCTGAAAGTATAGAACACACTAGCTTTCTGGAAAGCCACTGGGGCTGGGGCTGTGTCAAGTTTTAAAATCTTGCTGGCTGTCAGTCTGCCCGCCTCCAAAAGCTTCCTTCCAGCACTACCACTCTCCTCCCTGCAACATTCTTAGTTTTAACTTTTTCAGGCTGGGAAACCTGACTGAGTAGCACACCCTTCCACGCATGGCTTCCTAGAAGATAAGGAAAGGGAGCTGATAAAATGCAGGTGGTCCCTGGCTCAGCTCCCACAGAGCAAGCTCTAACTGCTCAGACTGTTCAGCCAGAGTGGCCTAAAAACTCAGGGTCAATGACACACCCTGATCTGTACTGAGAATCTGAGTAGAACAGGACCAGTTAGAAGCAGCTGACTTCAAAAAACGATCCACATGAAATTGTGAAAGATTTCAAAAGAGAAAAAAAAAAAAAAAAAACTCAACAGGCAATTTGGCTTCCAAGGAGTCAAGTCGGCTCACTTATCCAGGATACCTGGGATTAGTCATTCATCACTTAGGCTAACATTTGCCCTGTCCTCTTAAATATGCAAATAACAAATAGAGGGGAAAAAAGCTGCACTCCACCCCCACAGGCACCTGAATTATCTTGTGAAATGTATCTGATGCCCAGAAAAGGAAAGCTTACTGGAACAGGGACCAACAGGACAGTCTGTGGTCTTTGGGAGCACAGAGCTAGGAAGCTAAGAGCAGCCACTCAGAAGGGTGGAACCATCATTCCAATGCCTCAGCCCATTTTCCAGTTGAGGAAACTGAAAGCAGCCTGTCTTAAGCAATCTCAAGAGGGACAGGTATGGGGAGGCAGTTTGTGACTTTGAGGCTAGCCTGGTCTACATAGTGAGTTCCAGGTCAGCTACGTTAGTGAAACCCTGTTTGAAAAACTAAAATTACGAGGACAACGAAATTAGGCATGAGATGTGTTGCTCTCTGCCTCCCAAGGTCAGGTGTTCTCAGGACCCCATAGGGTTCTAGAAAGGTCCGAGCCCTTAACACAGTCTCCCTAGGAAAAGGCCCCTTCCTACAATCAGAAGATAAGAATCAGGGTAGAAGCCTCCAAAGGCTTTTCTTTTAGACAGATACAAATTGCCTACGTTCTGAAGAATTTTCATTAAGTATTCTGAAGAATACAATAATTCTGTATTACTACTTAGCAAAGGGAACTTCAACTTTTATGTATTTATTGATGGATTCCTCCGCTCACTGCACAGCGGAGTGTGGTTACAAGCGATGAAGGTAGAGACTGCAGGGCTGCTTCAGCCTTGCCTGGATGAGACAGATCCTGGTCTTCTGAGATACCACCTCAGCCTTGGCTATGCACCAAAGCTACCCTGCAGGCTGACGCCCAGGCAGTCCCTAACAAATCTGGCCCATCAGGCCAACACTATGTAGAGTGGGCCTTCTCTCCAGATTTACAGCCAGGTAGGCAGACAGACATGGTGGTATTGGTTTGTAACCCTAAGCATTCCAGAGGCAAAAACGATCACAAATTCCAGGCTAAACTGGGCTATATAAAAAGACTCTGTCATGCCCAGTGTCAGTGGTAGTAGTGGCAGCAGTGATGCACACCTTTAATCCCAGTATTTGGGAGGTGGAGGCAGGTGGACCTATGTGAGGCCAGCCTGGTCTACAGAGAGAGTGCCAGGTCAGGCTCCAAAGCTATAAAGAGAAAACAAAACAAACAAACAAACAAACAACAACAAAAAGGGAGGAGGATAAGAGAGGGGAGGGAACTTCTAAATGAAGATACCAAAGCCCAAGGACACAAAAATAATATGTTTAAGGTCATAGTAACCAAGACAGCCCAGAATGACCAAGTCCACACTTTTCCACACAATCTCACCCCTAGTGATGTGCCATTCTTAGGTGTGCTTATTACTGATTTTGTGACTTATTTCACACCAACTGCACACAGTCTACAGGTTCTGAAGAGTATCTGCAGTCACATGGAAGATCAGGACCATCCCATGGCCTGCCACGATTCTCCCATTCCTACACACCCCAGCACTAAAACACTCAAGCCAGCTGGAGATGTAAGGTTCCGTTGCTGAAGGGCCTGCCTGACTATAGGAAGCCCAGGGTTCCATTGCCAGCACCACATAAACCAGGCATGGTGACACATGCCCATTAATCGAGCACTCAAGAAATGGAAACAGGACAGTCAGTTCAAAATCATCCTCGGGTTACATAGTGAGTTCCAGGCCAGCCTGAGATACATGAAATAAAAATAAGAACATCTCTCGGGTTGGGGATGTAACTTAGTAGAAATATGTGAGAGAGAGGAGAGAACGTGTGTGTGTGTGTGTGTGTGTGTGTGTGTGTGTGTGTGTGTGTGTGTGTGAGAGAGAGAGAGAGAGAGAGAGAGAGAGAGAGACAGAGACAGAGACAGAGACAGAGAGAGAGGGGTGTGTGTGTGTAATGCTTAGCACCACAAAAGTGAAAAGAAAAAAATAAAAGATTTGCCCATTAGAACTCAGGAAATTCGATACACATACATTCCCCACTGGCTTGTCACTACCTCTCTGTGCATGTCTGTCATTGATGGGCCTGAAGACTGCGTACTGGCTGCCTTTTCCTGATCACCAAGTCACTGTCACTGTCTAAAGGCACAGCTGCAAGCAGCAGCTCTATAAAGATCAGGAGCATGCCCAAGAGCTCTAGAGGAACTGGGAGGAGGCATGAGGACAGGAAGAGCTGAGCACCATGATTCAGAGCTGCTGCTGGGCTCTCACCCTCCTGACCCCTCAATGATCCAACACACAGAGGGGCTCTAGAGCCTTCCCTGCTCAAACAGCAGTACCTCAGCAGCCCGAGCAGAAATCTGCATATCTGCAAACAACTTAGAGGACTCTCCAGAGAATTGGTGATACCGGACACAGAGAGCATGATCTAGACCATTTTATTGGTTCTTTTGTACAAAAAGGTGGGCCAGTAAGATGGCACGCACACAATCAATAATAATAAATAACTTTTAAAAAGTAGGACTTTGTGCACATTGTTTTTTAATTCCACCAAGATTCCTCTAAACTTGCAGGCACACACAACATAACAGATAGCTGAGAAACCACTTACCCCATCAGAGGATTAAAAGAGAAACAAATAGAACACAGTCCCTCCCATGAGCAGCTGTCTTTAGAGGCCTTTTAGAATTATAGAGCACTAAGGAGCCCAGCCCTTCGTTCTTTATGGCTGGTGTTCATGGTATAGGCAGGAGTAGAGGCTGACCTGGGTATGAAGCAGAAGGAAACACTATGAATCAGCCACTAAATGGGTCTTCACACGCCCTCAGTTACAAATCCAAATGTCAAAATGTGGTGCACGCCTTTGATCCCAGCACTTGGGAGACAGAGGCAGGCAGATCTCTGTGAGTTCGAGGCCAGCCTGCTCTACGGAGCGAGTTCCAGGACAGCCTCCAAAGCCACAGAAAAACCCTGTCTCGAAAAACCAAGAAAAGAAAATGGGTGAGGGGCCTGAAGGGTAGGTGTGCACATATATGTGGGAGGTGATGGGGAAAGGGTCTCACCCTGGCTTCCCAGGCATGTGTAACTGAGGGGCTGATAAACCAGTGGTCATGTGCATGGCCAAGCTTCCTAAAGCATCTACCGTGTGCACAGAGTCCTGCAGCTCCAGCCACTCACCAATGGGGAAGATTCTGGCTTGGATTCAGCTTTTGCTAGACACCTGAGTGATATTCTAGAAGTATTTCTTAACAATTCCTGGGTATGAGAAGCGGCCACTTCCTGTCTCCAAATCACTGGTGGCCCGGCCCTTCAAGACATACAAGTCAATCATTTTTGCACTTTTGTGATGAAGGTGAAAAAAAATTAAGGAGGTTTTCTGGATATATAACAGAAACCTCTTATCAGACTAGAAACAGCAGCAATGTTATCTCCTTGGTACTTAAAACAAAAGCCAACTCTAAATTACAGGAACTCTTGGCTCCACCAATATGAAATGAGCACTGACAGCCTGTTCTCTTCTGGTTGGTCCATGGCAACACCTGAGGACCAGCGTCCCTTCAGCTGATGGAAAGTGACTTTAACTCCCATTGTCTCCAAGAGGCTCTGAGATGAGGAAGCAGCCAGAGGGAAAGGACTGAAAGAGATCCTTCCAAAGGAAACATGGGCTCACAATGGTCTGGGAGTCAGGTCCCAGCACACCCCAGGCCGGGTGATGGGCGATCTGAAAATGAGGCATATCAAAGTGCTATTGATAAGCTGACTCACTAGACAGCTTATCTGAGGCCCTCATGGGCCATATGGTGCCCCAACTTCTGCTGCCTGTTGCTGCCACAACAATAGGCTCGCCTGCCCAGAAAGCACCGTTGTGGGACAGAAGCCCAGCAGCAGAGGCATGTCGGCGGCTGTGGTGTTTACATTTTATTTTGTGCTATTAGCTTTTTGTTTCCCCTAGTGGGGACTTGAAACACACACCACACACACTTCATGTCAGATGCCAGGGCTACCTGCAGAATGCACATGTGTGTGCTGCATATGTACTTGTCAGTGGGGACAGATCAGGTGAACAAGAAAAGCAGATGTCAACTTCAGAACTGGAACATGGCTGGTGTGGGAGGGTGAGCAGGCAGGCTCCCAGCTAGTGCAGGAGCAGACAATGCGCTTTTCTCAAAAAACACTTGGGCCAGGCGGGCATTGGGGAGTGGCTATTTAAAACGCTTGGCTCCTTTTATTCCACCACCATGGAAGTGAATTCAGTTCTTCGGAGCCAGAGCAAATGAAGTCATTCAGTTTTTTCAGGTTCTCTATGCACTTCGGCAGTAGCAATCAGGCCATCATCTAAGCTGTCCTTTCTTCATTAAATTCGTTTTCCTTGAAAAAGACAGTAAGGTCACAGAAAAATTGTAGGATATAGGGCACTGGGATGGAAGCTGTCAAAACAATCAGGAAGTCGTGGTGTGAAGGTAAACAGGTGTCACCTTCCAAAGGCTGGGTTGGCAAGAAAGACTGATGGGGTCTTTTGTCAAATGAATTCACAAGTCTTCCTATTTTCCTAGAGATTTTCTTGTCTTTGCAAATGATCATAAAATGTTCATTTATCTAACTGACTACCTATTAGAGAAGAGACACTGGTTTGCAGTAAGAGCCCTGCAGTTGTAGCATCAGGTGACATTAAAAACTGCCTAAGATTCAGGTCCCCAAGGTAATTCAAAGTAAAAATGGGGGCAGAAGGTTCTCCCTCAATACCCACAGCAGAAGTACCACAAAATTTGGTTTTGGGTACTGGTTTAATCTGCCTGCCACCATCCTCACACCTAAGAGGACAACATTCTTGGATGAACTTCTCAAATTTTCTTAAACATTCTTAGATTTAAAAAAAAAAATTCCTTTCAAGTTAAATTGAGATTACACTTGAACTCCATCCAAGAGCAAAGCTGAACTGAATTATGATAATTAGAAAGCTGTGCGTGTATGTGTGTGTATGTATATATATATATATATATATATATATATATATTTATTTTAAAGGCAGTAGGGTTGAAGTATTTTTTTTAAAGAGTTGATGCTGAGAATATAAGTTCAGTGTGTTCTCACATAACTAACACTTCCCGCCATTAGCAGCAGTTCTTTAGTTTATTTATCAGTACTGTTGTGTATTCCCAGACCTCACTGCTACAGTCATCTTTTGCTTGTACATCTAAGCCTGACAGGTCCTAGAAGTCCTCAGACTGTCCACCTGCAGAGGCGGATGCTTAGCCTCTTCGCCAGTAAATTAGTCCACATTTAAGTCTAAGCTCATTTTCCAACACCCTGTCTTTCCCAAGTAGAAAAGTTAATGCAGGATTGACAGTGTTGCTCAGCTGTTACAGGGGCTGCCTATCATGCATTCGGCCCAGGGTTTGATCCCAAGCAAGGTTATAAACCAGCCTGTAATCCAGCATTTGAGTGGCAGAAGCAGGAGCATCATGCGTTCAGAATCATTCTTGGCTACACAGTAAGCCGAAAGTCGGCTACATGGGAGCTGCTTCAGGAGGGAAGAAAAAAAAGGGAATGAAATCACAGGACAGAGCCCTGAAAACTCGAGTGAGTGTGGAAAGGGAGTAGAAAGCACCAGGATAACTAATATCAGCTTGAAATGGGGGTGGGTGGGTGCACAGCCCTCCCCCTTGGGTTGCCACAAAACTGAAAAGACAGCTTCTCTGGAGAACCACTCCCAGGATCCAATCAGAAGAGAGACCAGTATGTGTGTCCTTTATCCCCAACCCCAGACTGAGCAAACCACCCTGAGACACCCAGCTGTATAAGTGGACAAAACGGGGAACTTGGGACCTGAGAGTAACTCATCCTGTAGGAAACAGTGACCCAATCCCTGTCCTGAAAAACCAAGACTTACCATTCACTTGGACCAAATAAAAAAAAAAAAAATACACACTTTAAAATGCATCTACTCTGACCCACTGCAAACAACGAACATTTCACATTTCAGACTCAAGTTCAAACATGGAACAGCAATGAGGAAGCCCATAAAAGAGAACCTTGAAGGACTGGCAACTAGGTTCACAACTTTGAAACTAAACAAAAATCCTCCAAAAACGGAGACCCAAATATTCCAGCATTACACACTACGCCCTGAAAGCCAGAAGGGTGGAGCACCCTGTTCAGATATGCACGGTAGCTGCCACACAACAGGGTCTAAATTAGTGTCTATCAAAAGCCCAACCCTGAAACAGAGCTAAGGACAGACCTGATTGCTTCATCTTACACCTTGATTAATATGAAAAAAAAAGTGTATCAATACCACATGACCCGAGTTCCAACTTAAAAATAAGATTAGCTAAAGCCTCTACAACTAAGAAAAGGCAACCTGAAGCTACAAAACATAGTGGCAGCCAAGCACAGCCTATGTTGATCAATGAGGGTGAGCAACAATGTATTTTTCTTGCTGAGTTCAGAAGTAGGACATAAGCAGCAGTCTGTAATTCCAGTCACTGAACTCTGAAGAAGCTGGGCCTGCCTTGATTAACAAAAACTGGGTTTTTTTTTGCAGTTTGGGGGAGAAAGCTGGGTGAGTACTTACTTTAGCCAGTATTTCTTAAACCTCAAAAAAAAAAAAAAAAAAAAAAAACCAACCCACCAGACCCTACTCAAAGTGTTATCACTCAACAGATTCGACACAGCTCTTACTCAGAAAAACACACATACACTTTTTTTCTGTGTTCATACTCCCTTGACTGGAGAACAGAATCAAACACCAAAAATAGAAGCTTCAAAGCGAGGGCCCTAATTTCTCTGTGTGGCTATGGTCATTATTTTTAAGCCCACCAGATCATACAGTTATCTGTACAGACCTCTGGAGTGGTAAGACACCATCACAATTTCCATTTGCAAGCGATATAATTATGCCATACAATTAACCCATAGCACATGAGATTAAAGAGGAAAACAATCCTACAGATGTTCAGGCTCTTCTTGTACAACGGCCATAGATTGGGGGCGGAGGGGATCTATCCATTTCCAAAGCAGGCAACTCCCTAATGCTACTAATGGCCTGTCTCACGCTTGGGGTCTCCATTCTCTCAAATGCTCCTGTTATATACTTGTCCACAGACAACATGCAGTCTAGACACCAGTGATGTGATTACATGGATATTTCTCCCCAGATAGTCCCATGAAGATATGCCTTCTTACATTTGCTGCTGTGCATATCAGAACCAACTAAAATCAAAACTGGTTATGCATTACTGAACTAAATTTTTTTTCGTTTTCTGCCTTCTTCCCTAATCAGAAGATGCCAGCACCCAAAGTGAGTATGTGAACATATAATTCCAGTTGTATACAGCAAATGGGGGGAGAAAAAGCAGGAGGGGCAAGAAGCTGACTCCCCCTCACCATTTCACAGTGCTGTATAGGAAGCACACCCTGTACCAGTTACTGCAGCCTGGGACAGACTGCTAGGATGTCTGCCTGCTTCAGACTAAAGGTCACTAACTATATACATAAGTCCTGGCCTTTGCTTGTACAAAATCTCCAATAATCCCAGAGTGCTCTCTAGAGTTTACAAAGAACCGTAGGAAGGAGGAACTCACACAAAGATTCCCCCCACCTTTTTTTTTTTTTTTTTAACTATTTGTAAAGGCAAAGTGTCTCTCTGGCTTTGTTTCAAAGTTGTTTTAAAAAAAGTATTCTAATATTTCCCTAAGTCTTCAGTTTAAACAATACTTGCCATTAAACTGAAAACAAAATGGTTTACTGAGGACATCAGCAAGATCCAGTAAGGGAGACAGCTTATCAGTTCATTTTTTTATACCAACAAAAGAATTGTAAACTGTTGAAAACCTGAAACCTGAGAGTCCCACACAGTCACACATTCAAAGAAATACTACACAAAAATATCTTGTGACCATTTATGGAAATAGGGAGATTAGAAAAATACGCCTTTCCCACTTTTAAAATCATCAACAATTTAAAACCCTGCTGTTGACAAAGGTTCAAATAAACGCATTTGTCTTTCCGGAGCCGCGCTGTAACTGGCTCTACTGTTTCCTTCTTAAGAGGAAAGATTCTTACCAAAGTTGGGTCTAAGTCTGACCCTTACAAGCATTCAGATGTGCCTGGGCCCAAAGATCCTGCTATTCACAGAAAATCGCAGACTAGGCTGAAAGGCGGAAGCCCCTGGCACACTCTGTGCAGCCTGAGGACTCTTCCAACCCCAGTCTCGAGGCAGATTAGCCCCCACCCAAGAGCTCAGGCTTGCACAGACAAGCCACCCCTTGGCTCCCGGTAGATCGCGTCTCCCTAACGGGAAGGATCTGTCCACCCGGGGAGCCACCTGCAGATACTTAGCACTCTCTAAGCCACCAGACCACCTAAACTTCCAGAACGAATCCAGGCCACAAGGCGGGAAGGAGATTGAATTCTGTTACTTTGCAGTATCTGTAGGAATTGAAATACTTTCCTTTCACTATTTTGAAATCTGATCATATTTACAGACCTTTTTGCCCCAAGGACCTCGGATCCTTTCAAATGCGCTATTTTAAAACCCGGCCTTTCTACACTCTCGATTCCTGGAATATCTGTAAGTTTCCAGCGCTGACTGAGATCAATTTGCATTTCTGTAAATCACAGACAGCTTCTAAGAACTTAACAAGTCTCCTGAGAAACGCTGGTGGCTGGCATTTCATTGTTTCATAAATATTTTTATACAGGTGACACCATTCAACTTTAAATAAATCTTTTTAAAAAAAAGACGATTAAAAAAGGAGGAAAACTGTGGTTTGCGTTTTATTTTCGTGGCAAGAAGGTTAAGTGTGAGCCTCTCATTGTTTCCGACTTCTTAGAATGTAGCTTTAATTTAAGAAAAATACATTAAAAAAGAAACTCCTAGAAGTTGAACTTTCTTTCAAACCGGCCTCTGGACTTTGAAAACAAGTGGTGCTGCCTCGAACAAAGGCTAAAAGTGTCCCCAGATTTTTCTGCCCTCCTGGGGATCGTTCTCCTCCAATAAACAAACAAATCCCCCAGTATTTCCTACCGAGGGGAAGTTTTCCAGGGAGAGTCGGCTCCCGGGTTTGGTGGTAACTGCGACTCAGTGTTTTTTGGACACAATGTTTCTGCTGACTCCTAAAAATTTTCCACTTGAATGTGCACTGGAGCGGCGGCGGCGGCGGCGGCGGCAGCAGCGCTGGAGAGGCGGCAAGAGCGAGAGAGCCCTCTTTCATCTCCGGGGAGGAGGAGCCCGGGTCGGCGCGGACCCCGAAGGGGCCGGGCGCCGGGGGAGTCGCCGAGCTGCAGGCTCCAGGCTGCGCGCCGGACGCTCTCCCGACCCGCGATCGCGCAGAACTCGGCGCTTCCTGGACAAGGAGCTAGGAGCGCGGGAGAGAGGGGCGCGCAGAAGAGCGGAGCGGGGCCGCCTGTTGCCGCGCGGGGCTGCGGCCCAACTTGCAGGGCGGCGCGGCCGCTCCCCTCTGAGAGCCCCGGGAGCCGCACACAAAGCGCGGATCGCGGTGACGCCTAGGCAGCCCGCGCCCCCGCGTCCGCCCCGCGCGCAACTTACCTCGACCGCCCGAGCGGGCGCGGCAAACTTCGGGGCGCTGGGCCGTCGCCCCTGCGATGCTCCAGCCGGTACTCCCCGCGGTTGCTCCCGCGCCGGGCCGCCCCAGGCCGGCCTCGCCGGCTCCCGGGACGGGCAGGGCGCGCCGGGGCAGCTGCCCGCGCTCGGGCGACGCTGCGCGCTGGGGGGTCAGCGCATGGCCTGCGCCCCGCCGCGGCCGCCCCGGGCCCGGGCCCCGGCGCGCGGACTCCCCGCGGGCTGGAAGCGAGTGTGCGAAGTACTGGGGGGGCGCCCGCGGCGGGCGGCGGGGCCGCGGAGGGCTCGGCTCGGGCGGCGCGGCGCGGCGCGAGCGATGCGAAGAATGTGCGGAATGAGGACAGGAATGAAATGAACGCCAGGACCGAACTCGCTCCGGAGGGGTGGGGCCTCGGTGACGTCATGCCGCCGGGGCTGGGTGGGGCGGGGCCTGCCGCCGCGGTGACGTCATGGGTGCGGGGCGGGGAGTGCGGGGCGGGGCTTGGCGCCCACGGGGGAGCGGGCCGCGCGCGATGGCGCGCTCTCGAGCTTTGTACGGTGTGAGGCGGGGTGGCCCGGCGCTAAGAAGGGCGGTGTGCGCGACTCCGCTTGCTGTGCCTCAGTTTACTCCCTCCTGGTGCGCACGAGCACGGGCGCTCCCGGGCTGGACCGGAGGTTGCTTTTCTGGAAACTGAGGCCCGGGCGAACGGCTTCTCCAGCCCGCCACTGATCCTTTAGCCCTTTCGCTTTACCCAAGTTCATGGTGCTTGCGCAAATCCTAGGCTTTGCGGACTACGCTTGGATCATCCCAGAGTTCTCGCTTGCCTCCTGCCCTGTCTTTCTGGAAGTGAAGTTCACTCGTGCTGCGAGTTGCACTCTACAGAAGTCCTGCACCCTGTTAAATAAAATAAGAAATAATAAAAATCTTGCCGGGCTGCAAAAGGCAGCTTCGTGAGGTCCCTTTATGGAGAAAGTGAGGGTCAATCATAAACGGTTTGAACTGTTTTTGGAGTGGGCGACGCTGCAGTACTTCAGAAACTCGGGTAAAGTTAACGGTGGCCCGGACAGACATGCTGGCAGCTAGGGCTAGTTGCAGTCCGTAGTTTCCCAGAAAAGAGAGAGCCCTTCCCAGACCGGGACTTCCTTCTTTCAGCTCTGGCTTCAGAACAAACTAATGGCGCCTGTTTTGTGCTGGAGGATTCCCGGAGTGTGCCTAACTCAGGAAAGCTAGTGGGACTCACTGCGGCGCGTTTGCTTAGAAACAACGTTTACTAATGCGTTTTTAAGACAAAAATGGTGCATTTTTAAAAGTTTATATCAAGAGAATTGAAGATCCCCAAGCCGTTGTAAAAAGTAATACAGAGACATTCTTTGTTCACTTTGCCCAGCTCTTCCTCATGCCATGTCAGCCAAAAACTATATCACAATCGGACTATTAATTTTCGTGCAGATTTTTCAGATCTACTTGTACACATCTGTGTGTATCTGTTTAATTCTATACAGTTTTCTCACCTGTATATATGTTCACCACAGTCAGGTACAGATGCATATTATTTCTGATTCAGTAATGTGACAGGCTGACAATAAGACCCTCAACTGCCTAGACAGATTATTAGAAAATACACGACTGTTTTCACTTTTAAAACCGTGGCAGGTGTACTTCTTTCCAGAAAATATGCTATAACTGCACCCCCCCCCAAAAAAAAGGGGGGGATCGCAGAAGCTAGAGAGATGGTTCGGTAGTTGAAAGCACTCGCTGCTCTAGCAAAGGACCAGGCTACTGTTTGGTTATCAGCACCTACATGGTGGCTGCCAAAAGTCTGTAAGCCCAGTTCTGGGGGCACAGGGGCACAAACATGGTGTACACACATGCAGGCAAAACATTCTTACATGTAAATAAATAAATAAATAAATAAATAAATAAAGAGGTTTTTTTTTTTTAAAGACAATAGCAGAGCCAGCCTACCTAGTAGATATATTTCTAACCCACTATTTATCTTGCCCATGACAGGCTAGTTAACCTTAAGACTCCAGTTGTTCCTGGTAATTTGGTGTTCTTTCATTCTTATTAACATTCAAAGCTATTCATGGTGTGCTATAATTCCTTGACCAGTACTTTCTACAACTTCTTCCATCAACACACACATTCTGTGATATGTATACTAAAAATCTTTTCTTCAAGAAAGTCTCTTCAGCCGGAACCAGGCATAGTTGTACCTGCCTATAATCCCAGCAATCAGGAGGCTGAGGCAGGAGGATTGGCACAAGTTTAAGGGAATCCTGAGCTAAAGAATTAGATCTTGTCTGGAGGAGGAGAAGAGAGAGAAAAAGGAAAGGGGGCAGGGAAAAATGGCAGGGAGGAGACTGGTTAACTAAATATCTCCTTCTCAGGATCTTGAAACCACTTGGTCTACTATGTCTCATGTATTTGTTCTATCAGTTCACAGTATGTGTGTGTTACTGCTCATAGGCATCTATATGAGACAGTGGCTAGGTCTCATTCAGCTAAATAGGTCTAGAACCTACTCACAAATAGGAAGTCACTCATCTCTCTACCCATCTGTGCCATACATTGTACTCTCCTCATCCCACTGATGAATAAATAGGACCTATAAATTTGGGACTACAAATGGTTGAATCCATCTAAGGGCAGCTACTAGGTGCCTCCTGCTAAAATGATAGCAGTTTTCATGGACCATTGTTATTCTTAGCCTTTGGTATTTTATATTTGACATCTCAATTAATCCCTGCTGCACCTGTATAAAGTAGAAATTCTTAACCCAGTTTATACAGAAGAGAAACTGAGATGCAGAGAATAATAAAGCCTAAATCCAAATTCCTTCTGATTCATATTCATGGCCTGAGTTTCTAATTCCAGAAACAAATAGCACAGTACACCAAGAACTGTTCTAAGTACCACCTTTATATTACCTCACCTGACCCCCATGAAGTAGGCACTATTCTATAAGATTTTATTTTAAATTTTCTATATATATAATTTATATATGTACACACACATATATAATATATATATATATATATATATATATTATATATATATGGGAGGGGATGTTAATGAGAGTGCATTGCCTACAAAGGCCAGAAGAAGGGGTGATATCCCTTGGAGCTGGAGTTATAACAGTTGTAAGCAGCCCCATTTGGGTACTGGGAACAGAAAACAGTAAGCACGCTTAACTGCTGAACCATCTCTGCAGCCCTGAAATAAGTACTATTATTATTCTTGATTTACAGACAGGCAAGTTGAGGACTAGAGAAATACGATAACTTGGCCTGGGGTGTATACTTAGTAAATTTGGAGCAAGGATGCAAACCCAGGCAGCTCCTCTTAAGACTTGGTGTTCTTACCCATGCTCTTAGCATCCCAATGCAGCACTCCATAGAACCTAAAAGATCACTGTCCTGCAGGGGCCACTGACCCCGACATGTAGCAACCTTATATGCTAGGTAATGATACAAAAAGTCCATTTCCCTCAAGCCTTCCCCAAAAAGAAGCTAAGTGCTAACTTGTAACACGTAAGAGACCTTACCAGCTCTGGCAGAGCCCCAATCCCACCCTGGTTCCTGTGACACACCTCCCTGAGAAAGAGGTAAGTCCTCTGAGCTGGCAGAATCCTGAGAAAGGGCATGGCCAAGAAAGTTACATCTTTCCAAGCTAAAATCCATTTGTAACAATAATTTGTTTTTACCACTCAAGTTTTTTTTTCTCTCCTTCTTTCTTTCTTCCTTTCCTTCCTCTTTTTTTTTTTTTTTTTTTTCTCTCGAGACAGGGTTTGTCTGTGGCTTTGGAGGCTGTGCTGGAACTAGCTCTTGTAGACCAGGCTGATCTCGAACTCAAAGAGATCCGTCTGCCTCTGCCTCCTGCGCCACCAACGCCCGGCCTTCCTTCCTCTTTTTAAGACAGGGCTCACTATATAGCCGTGGCTGGCCTGGAATTCACTATGTAGACCAGGCTTTGCTCAAGCCAACAAAGATGCACCTGCTGCCTCCCACCACCACCCCACCATCCCATGACCCCACCACCCTAGTGCTGGGATTAAAGAATGTACCACCACTTGTATCATATCCAGGTTTTTTGGTTGGTTGTTTTAGTTTGGTTTTGATTGTTGTTGTTGTTGTTTTGGGAGTCTTATAAAACCTGGGGTGGCCTCAAACTCACTACGACCTTGAATTCTCCATCCTCCTGCTTCTGCTTCCCAAGTGCTAGGATTATAAAATGTACAACCACTATGTTTCTATGAAACTAGAAATCTATGTATGTAGAATGAAATCTCTGCACTCTATAACACACAATAGACTCCAGTCTGAGCTGAGGTCATTCAGTCAACGAACCTTGGTGTCTTGGAACACTAACAGGTGCAGCACAAAGTGTACATGTTGTATGCTCAGAATCAAGGCTGCAATGAAAAAAAAAAAAACAGCACAGGTAAGCACTGCCAGGAAAAAAAAAAAAGCTGTTGGGAGTCTTAGGATTGATTTTGAAATGATTTTTGATCACTGCACACTAAGAGACCTTTCACTGTTATCAGTCTTCATAACCCTCCACTTTAAGTTATGTGACCACAGGTTAAGAAGCCCTGGTTCACAGAGGTGTGTGTTTCAGACTCAAACTAAAAAGAAGAAAAGAGCTAAAGACAAACAGGATATGATTGGCCATACACCTAGGTTGTCTGGTACACTGTAATGAGGACAGGAACTTGGGTGGGATTGGGGGCTCTGTGGGGCTAGCAATATGCTCTTTTTGCCTGGTTACTAGATATCCACTACAACAATTTATTACCCTTTCTATTGTCATTGTTGTCATCCTTTTGAGACAGGGTCTAACTGTGTAGCCCTAGCTGGTCTGGAAATTCTTATGTAGAACCAGGTTGGCTATGAATTCTACTCCCACTGCCTCTGCCTCTCAAGTATCTATTGTATGTTTACAATTTTGTTGTTTTGAGACAGAGACTCACATAGGCTAGGTTGACCACAAACTCACTACAGAGCTGAAGATAACCTTGAACCTCATATCTTCCAAAGTCAGCCTCCCTAAATGTTGGAGTAACAGGTATATACCTCCTCATTTAGATCTATAATCTTTCATTTTATTTTGTATGTATGATGTTTTGCCTGTATGTATGGCTATGTACCGCTTCAGTGTCTGGTACTTAAAGAAACCAGAAGAGGGCATCCAATCCCCCAGAACTTGAATTACAAATGGTTGTGAGCCACCATGTATGTGCTAGGAATTGAACCCAGGTCCTCTGGAACAGTAACAAATTATCTTAACTACTGAGCCATCTCTCCAGCACTGGATTTACAATTTTTAAGAACTTTAAGATGCATTCTAGAGGAGAGTAAGAAAAGAGATACCATAATAGAGGGAGGTATTATTGGTTTAAAGAGAAACTTGGCACTAGGAAATTGTCCAAAGATCTACAAGGTTGACCCCAACTAACAATCTAATCAATAGTTGAGAGGCTACATTAAGAGCCCTTCTCTGATAATGAGATTGATGACTACCTTATATGCCATCCTAGAGCCTTCATCCAGTAGCTGATGGAAGCAGAAGCAGACACCCACCGCTAAACACTGAGCTGAACTCTGGAATCCAGTTGCAGAGAAGGAGGAGTGATGAGCAAAGGGGTCAAGACCAGGCTGGAGAAACCCACAGAAACAGCTGACCTGAACAAGGAGTTGCTCATGGACCCCAGACTGATAGCTGGGAAACCAGCATAGGACTGTTCCAGACCCCCTGAGTGAGGATGTCAGTTTGGAGGTCTGGTTAATCTATGGGGCCTCTGGTAGTGGATCAGTATTTAACCCTAGTACATGACTGGACTTTGGGAACCCATTCCACATAGAGGGATATGCTCTTAGCCTAGATACACAGGCGAGGGTCTAGGCCCTGCTTCAAATGATGTGACAGACTTTGAAGATCCCCCATGGAAGGCCTCGCCCTCCCTAGGGAGCAGAAAGGGGATGGGATGGGGGTTAGTGGGTGGCAGGGGAGAAGGGGAGGGGGGGACTGGGATTGACATGTAAATGAAGCTTGTTTCTAATTTAAATTAAAAAAAAGGATGTATACCACTATTCTTCTTCTTCCCAGGGACCAGCAGCTTAACTGGGTTCTAAATCACAGCCCTTCTAATTGCAAAATCATTTCTGCAACCACTATACCCTCTCTCCCTTCCAGATCTTCAACTTCAGATGGGATTTTTCCCTTTGGCACTTAACTGGGCACAAGTCTTTGCCCCGTTCTCAAGGAAAGAATGACAAAAAGGCCTTCTATCAGTCTAGCTCCTCCCCCATCTCTGTCCCTGTCTTCCCTTTCACTGTCACCCTTTCTGAAAGCAACTGTTAGACCCCACTGCCCTTTATCTTCATTTCCTACCCATGGATTCTGATTGTCCAGTCTGTCTAGCTGGGCTTCTCTGCTCATCCACTCCAACCATTTGTGGCCTTACTTCACATCAGGACTACTAGTCAGTTGTGATTGCCACCTCCCTGTGACCACTTTCTCCTTTTCTTCTGGTTCCCAGTGCTTTTCTTCTGCTCACTTTCCTCTGAGGATTCATTCTCTTGTAGTTAACTTTGGAGTCTGTGGTTGTGTGTTGTGGACTCCCTGCTGGCTTTGTTTTATATCCTTTATATATTCACTTCCATGGTCTCCATTATTATTTGTTTATGGCTGTCATTCCACCATACAGGTGTAATCCATCTCTCTCTGGAGCGCCAAATGTATATATAAAATCCTTTGCTTGACACTGCCATCTGAATATCTCACAAGTTTCTCAAACAACCTGTGCAGAACCATGACCTCCCATGTAGACTCAGTCTTCCGTAGGCATTTGTCATCTGGAAAAGTCACACAAAGCTTGATGCTGTGTTGGATACACCCCTTCCTAACTAAAGCTCTTCAAGAGTACATGGCAATGTGTAGAATAAAAAGTTCTTCTAAGGCCGTGAATGAGCTGACCTCCCCAACATACATTTTCAGGCATCTTACAGTTCTTCCTTCTATATGTTTGTCCCATACGGGGTCACTTGTAATTCCTTTAAGTTATCATTTGCCCACAGGGAGTTTAGTATAGCTCTTTAAAATATCTTTCCCTCTTTTACCGAAGGATTCTTCTCCTGATATTAATGAAAAATGTTAGTCTTTCCTGGGCCTCTTTTTTTGTCTCTTGATGACCTATTGTATTATTTCAGGTTGTCTGACAAAATCCCTCTAAACCTTGCTGTTTTGAAACAATAATAATCACTCAATATCACTTCCCGATTGTGGGCTAGGTATTTGGAAATGGCTCAGATATGTGGTTTTCTGGTTGGTGGTCACATTAGAGTGCCGGCTGAAGTCAGGTAGAAAATTGTAGTTCTTGGGAGGTGTGTGTGTGTGTGTGTGTGTGTGTGTGTGTGTGTGTGTGTGTGTGTGTGTAATATGTATCTGTTAATGTAGGTGTATAGACACTCTCATAGGCATGTGTGTTCCAGTGAAGAATGGAGGTATCTTCCATGATTATTCTCTACCTTTAGTTTTTGAAAGTCTCTCACTGAACCTGAAACTCATCAATTTGGCTACTCGTTCTGGCCAATGAGCTTCAGGTATCTACCTGTCTCTGCCCATTGTACACCAAACTCCAAAGGGCTGGGGTTACAGCCCCAGGTCCCTGTGCCTGGCCATTTTCAGAGGTTCTAGGGATCCAAACTTAGGTCCTCATGCTTTCCTGGCAGACATTTTACTGATTGAGCCATCTCCGCAGCCTGGAACTGGAGTTTCTATAGCTAGGTTGTTCACTATGTGGCGGGCACCTCTTGGCCATTATGAAGGACCCCAGTTTCTCTCTAAATTGGTCTCTGCACACTTCCTGAGCTTCTCCACATGTTGACTTGACTTCAAAGTCAAGCAATGGGCAAGTGGGGCAAGGATAGATGAAGGGAGGAAGGGACGGAAGGAGGGAGAGAGGGAGGGAGGGAGGGAGGGTGGAGCAGAAAAGGACTGTGTCCTTTTAGATGAACTAACCCCAGAAGTTTCAGGACTTTATTTCTGCAGGGTTCTGTTCACTAGAAAGAAGTGAGTCACTTAGACTCCCCTCACATCCAGTGAGAGACAATTCCATCCTCCTCTTAGAGGGAGAGCGTGGGGCTTAGGTAGGCAGACCCCTCCTGTCATGAACAAGTCTCTGGGTTCCATGCCCCATGCACATGAATACACACACACACACATACACACACACACACAAATATATTTTTTGAAATATTTTTTAAAGAATTCAATTCAAAGACTTCTATCTGCTTTACTTACCATGATCTTCTTTCCTAGTTCCTAGTTCCTAACACAACACTTGGCACTCCCGTATACAATAAATATAAATGTTATTAGCTATATGCAACACCTGAAACAGCCACTATTGACTGAAGTAGGAGGATCACTCAAGAGTTCAAGGCCAGCTTGGGTTAAGTAGAGAACACAGATTTACTACTGAAGGACTATGTTCTCTCCCCATCAGTCCTCTGAGCTATTGGTCTCACATTAAATAACCCCATCTATAAACCCAGCACTGGGGAGGCCTCCCCAGAGCAAGCTGGCTAGCTAGATTAGCTGTATAGTGAGACCTATCATAAAGTAAGAGACACTGCCTCAAAGAATGTGATGGCAAGCCATCCCGACACTGACCCTGAGTCTCTGTACACACTTAATTCATTCAATGCTGAAAATCTAGGAAAGCCAATGCCCTGCTTAGCAAAGAGATAACTGTATGCCCACATTTACCATAGCACCGTCTGTAGTAGCTAAGAGTCAACCTCATCTTTGTCAATGGATGAATGGATACGAAAGGCGTGGTATGTAAACACGATGTACTATCAGGCAGACATATAAAGGATGAAATCCTGTCATTTGCAGTAAGATAGACAGAAGCTGGGCATTTTGTCACTCACCTTTAATCCCAGCACTCAAGTAGGCAGGTGGATCTTTGTGAGTTTTGAGGTCAGCTTGGTCTACATTGCAAGTTCCAGGCCAACCTGAGCTATACAGTGAGAGTACACAGTTAAAAACAAACAAACAAACAAACAGAACATGCCTTTAGTCCCAGCACTCAGGGAGGCAAGTGCGTCTCTGTGAATTTTGAGGCCAGACTGGTCTACCGAGGAGTTCCAGGACAGCCAGGGCTACACAGAGAAAATTTGTCTCAAAAAAAAAAAAAAAAAAAAAAAAAGAGGGCAGGTGTTTACATAAAGGGCTGATCAGGGTACACTCATGCACATGTTAAAATATCTTAGCAAATCTCATTAGTGAGAACAGTTTATACACAGTAATAAAAAACCCGCTGTCAAGGGATGGGGAGATGGCTCAGTGGTTTAGAGCACTTGCTGCTTTTCCAGAGGACTCGGGTTTAGTTCCTGATGGGGGATGTCCTTCTGTATATGTTTCTCTTATTGTTTGATGAATAAAGCACTATTCAGTCAGTAGGCAGCAAGATAGGCGGGTCTACGACATGAGGAGAAATCTGGGAAATGCAGTCAGAGTTAGACACCTTGTGAGACCAAAAAGAGGTTCAGACCCTTCTCTGGTAAGGGTCCGGTAAGATAAGACCATGTGGAAATACGTAGATTAATAGAAAAATGGGTTAATAATTAGGACAGAGCTAGCCAATAAGAATCCCTAGTCATCGACCAACAGATTCATAATTAATGCAGTGTCTGTGTGTTTGTTTGGGGTGAAACGGCTGCAGGAACCTTACCTAACAAGTTCCCAGCACCCATGTAGGTTCATGGTTCACCACCTGAAGCTCCAGCTCCAGCGGACCCAACATCCCCTTCTGGCCTCCACCAGCTCCTGCACCTGCACATACCCAAACACAGACATACACATAACTAAAAATAAAAATTAATAATTTTAACTTGAATTAATAATAATAAAACGAGAGAAAAAATTAATAATTTTTAAAAAGTCAATGCCTAAAGATCTCAAATCAATCAGCTCTCAAATATCACATTTTACTGGGCAAAGCAAGTCACAGTCACAGGCTGGCTGCAGCTCACAATAACCTATCATGCATTTTATAAAAGCCTGGATGGAATAAGCTCAAGTCACTAAACATAAAGAAACAATAAGGAGATGGAAATATTCACTCTGAGCTGACCAGGATTGTATACATAGGCTGAAACAATACACGGGATCTTGCAAATACAGACATGTATTAATGTATGCATTATGTATTATCAAAATGTGATTAATTAACTTTTTGAGGCAAGTTCTCTTGTAACTCATGTCACTTGGCACTGTTGTAACAAGATCTTTCTCACCTTCTCCTGTAATTCTTATATCCTCAACCCACCCCCCATCCCACCGCATTTGGAACCTGCAGAGGCCTGTGAATGACTGACAAGTCCTGTTTGGTCAGTTTTTCTTTAAATATTTGAATGCTTACACAGGTTCACACAAGTACCAGCTGTTCAAAATCTTCATTTCAACATGGTTCTTTCTCCTTTTTTGTGTGTGAAGGTTTTCTTCTACCTCTTATTTCAAGAAAAGGAAATGTTAAATATTTTTAAAATTTATATAACTGAGAAAAGTATGCTGAGGAAAATAAAAACCATCCATTGCTCATCATAAACTGAGCACTCAGTAGTAGAAAAAAAGTTAGACTCTTCCTACCATACAACACATAGATTACTATAACCAAGATGGGATTTACCACTCAGATCTGCATGTTGCTAATATCTTGTCATACTTACTCCTAGACAATTGCTTATGTTTTCTTTTTTACATTAGAAGTATTTATTTATTTAAAAGATTATTTTATTTAAGTGTATGAAATTTTTACATGCATACACATATGTGCACCACATGCATGCCTGGGGTCATGGATGGTTATGAGTCACCATGTGGGTGATGGGAATCAAACCCGGGTCCTCTGTAAGAGCAATATGTGCTCCTAACTGTTGGGCATCTCTCCAGCACCTTGTGCTCATATTTTTCAAGACCACACTATAGAACACAAAGGAAGGATGACATATTATGTGGCTAACTTTACAATATTAAGATCAGTGCTATCTATATGAATTTTAGACATAGAGCAAAGGATTACCAGCCTAGAATCCTCTTCACCAAAGCAACTAGGAAACAAGAAGGACTCTAAGAGAAAAATTCATGGACCCTGGAGAATGGAAAGGGGCAGGATCTCTTGAGCTAATTGGGAGCATGAGGGTAGGGGAGAGGGAGCTGTCAGAATGAGAGGAAGAGAAGAGGAGGGGAGAGGAGGAAATGGAGGAGCAGAAAGGTTGAGTTGGGGGAAGAATAGAGGAGAGCAGGATGAGAGATACCATAACAGAGGGAGCCATTATAGGTCCGAGGAGAGATCTGGCACTAGGGAGATTTCCAGAGATCTACAAGGATGATACCAACTGACAATCTAGGCAATGGTGGAGAGGTTACCCTAAATGCCCTTTCCCTCTAATGAGACTGATGACTACTTTATATGTCATCCTAGAGCCCTCATCCAGTAGCTGATGGAAGCAGAGGCAGACCCCACAGCTATACACTGAACTGAACTCTGGAACCCAGTTGCAGAGAAGGAGGAATGAAGATCAAAGGGTTTGGGACGAATCCCACAGAAACAGCTGGCTTGAACCCAGGGGAGCACATGGACCCCAGGCAGCACTGCTGTCTGGGAGGCCAGCATGGGACTGATCCAGACCCCTGAACGTAGATGTCAACGAGGAGGCTTAGGCACTCTATGGGGCTCCTGGTAGCGGATCAGTATTTTTCCCTGGCATAAGAAGAGACTTTGAGAGCCCATCCCACATGAAGGGATGCTCTCTCGGCCTGCACAAATGGGGGAGGGCCTAGGCCCGGGCCAGGATGATGTGGTAGACTTTGAGGAGCCCCCATGGGGGGCCCTACCCTCCCTGGGGAGCAGAAGGGGGAGGGGTGGGGAGCTGGTGGGAGGTTGGAGGGGGGTGGAGAGGGAGAAGGGATTAACATGTGAAGCAAGCTTGCTCCTAATTTGAACAACAACAACAACAAACTGCAAAAAAAGATCAGTGCTGTTTTTCAATATTGACAAATACACAGTCATGACAAAAAACTCCAGTCAATATTTGTAATATAATTTTGTATTGAATCTTTGGGGATTTCACATTATGCATCCCAATCCCACTCATTTTCCAGTCCCTCCACTCTTGTAGCCTTCCCAAGCAATGAAAATAAATAATAAAAATAAAAATTAGAAAAGAAAAGAAGAAAAAAGTACCAAACAAACAAAGTAGGAAAAACCATCTCACTGACACCTCTGGACAACAACCTGCTCCTCTATCAACCACAGCCTGCTATGCATGTACCATTCCCTTTTCTGTCTTTCCTGCATCTCCATCACCTACTTGTTTATCTTAGTGGCTTTGGAAGTTACAGTATGTCACAAAGTATATACCCTTTGGCCCAAAGAGCTTTACTTGTGAATGTTCATTGCAATGAGTCACTAGTCAGTTCAAGGCCTCTGGCTTCTGCTACATCACCGATACTGGACTCTCACGGACACCCCTCTCAGATATCCTGCTGTTGCCCTGAGTTGTGGAGATCCTGTGGCTATGGGTCTGAAGGACTGACCACTTCATGTGCTCCCACAGCTCATAGATGGGGAAGGTGTTAGGCTGGGACAACTCAAAGCCCCAGATACTGGCCTGGGTGATAGCTGAGTTGGTCAGCCTGCCAGCTCTCCAATGCCCACATCACCAGGGCCAGCTTTCCCACTGGTCAGGCAAGAGGCAGAACCAACTCTTCAGCACTCAGACCATTAGGACCCACTGAATTCTCGCTACCATAGGGGTGGGGCCAGCTCTCCTGAGTCCACATCACTGCTGGCACCACTATATAGAAGCTTGAGAGTGACAGAACCCTGGGAAATCAAAATGACTTCAGGCTGCAGTACCAACCACATTGCCCTTGGTGGCCACAGACATGAACACAGACCCTGGCTGCAGTAGGACCACAGACCCAGACATGGCCCTCAGCAGCAGCACAGCAGACATCACCATGGTCTCAGGAGGCAATGCAGGCTAGTCACGTCAGGCTATTCCTCACCTCCATCCCATCTCCCATTCCACCTCTCTTCATAGCACACAAACCACTCTGTTTCTCTTTGTCTCCGTCTCTACACCACATGCTTGCTCACTATGGCAAGGCCCTGGTCTCAGATCAATGTTTTTTCAGATGTGGTCTCATGTAACTCAGCTGGCCTCAAACTCATGTGTTGGCAAAGATGACCTTGGACTTCTTATCCTCCTGCCTCTACCTCCCAAGTGCTAGGATGACAGGGGTGTATCATGTCTGGTTCATGTTCTTCTGGGGATTGATCTCAGGGTCTTGGGGCTACTAAGCAAGCTCTCTACCAACGAAACTATATCCCCAACCCCCAAGAGAGATTGTTTTAAAACATTTTCCTTATACTTATTTATTTGGGCTGGGTAAGGATGTACATGTGACAGGACACATGTGTATGGTGGTCAGAGAACAACTTTCTGGGGTCCTCTGTCTCTTCCACCATGTGAGTCCCAGGTCATCAGACTTGCATCACAGGTGCCTTTGCCCACTGAGTCATCTATCACCCCTAAGGAAATGAATTTTAAGACTAAAATTTACTAAATAGCAACAGTGATGAATTTGAACTCATATATTTATGGGAATTTACTAATGGCTTTGTGATAGATGAGTAAAATACTAACAGACATGTAATTTATGAGTAACTGTATTTTCCATGAAAGATTATTTTCCTTACCTTAATTTCAGTAAAAATCACTGATAATGTTGAAGTGGAATTGGTGGTATTGTTCAAGACAGACAGAATAGCATTCTGTGGTCCCCCATGGCAATCCTCTTGCCTCTGCTTCCCAAGTATTAGAGTTACAATTTGAGCTACCATTTCTGGATTAATATTAGTGTTGAAATCAAGCTTTTGCATGGACTAAATTCTTTACCCCAAATCATCAGTGTTGCTTTATGCTGCACAGGGTTAAGTCTGAGGCCCTAGGATGACACCCTTTAGGGGTGGTGGAACGAAGCAGGAAGGGTGAATAAGAAGTCCAGAGGCCACTGTGGCATGACTTTGATGTAGTAGTGGGTCCCAGGTTCCTTATTTTTCCTTTCTTTCATTTCTCTACCATAAAGAGCCCAGTTTGGACTCAGACATACTCCTTGCATTCCTGCTGGGAAATACGGCCATGGGCCTAAAAGCAACAGATTCAATAGAATAGGGACTAGAAACTGAAAAAGTGAGCCATCCCCTTATAAAGGTGATTGAATGTCTTAGACATTTGTACAGAGGACATTTACTAAGACCCTTAGGACTCAGAAAGCCAAGTTTCTCCTCCTCAATTCTGCAGTCATGGTAATTTTAGATAATTTTCAGATTTCTGTTTGCTTGCTTTATTTATTTATTTGTTTGTTATTTATTATGTAGAGAATATGAATGGTGCTGGGGATTGAACCCAGGACCTTGGGCATGGTAGGTAAGCACTCTATCACTGAGCTACATCTTCAGTTGTTTTGTTGGTGTCATTTTGGAGCAGAGGCTCTTATTAGCCCAGAGTAGCCTGCATGTATGACAAAGATGACCTTGAACTCCTGATGCTCCTGCCTCTACCTCCCAAGTGCTGGAATTGCAGGAGTGTACCACTATGGTTGGTGCTGGGGACTGAACCTAGGGCTTTATGCATGTTAGGCTAGTACTCTGCCAACTTACATCTCTAGCCCAGCAAAAATATTTTTATTACAATATAAACTTTTATTCTTCTATCTGATGACCATTTAAGCCATTTGAATTTTGAGCGAACATATACTTCTATACAAGTCCTAAATTTTATTTCTGTGGGGTAATACCTAGAAGGCAGACTCTTAGTTCATAGATTCAGTCTATGTTTAACTTTATACAAACCTTTAAAACCGTTTATGTAGAAAAAGTGCTGTTTTCTATTACCATAAGCACTATATGAGCACCAAATGCCCTATATTTCCTCAGTGTTGTCTTTCTACATTGTAGGTTGGCTTTGTTGGTTTTCTATAGCTTTTTTTTTATTGTTGTTGTTTGTTCTAAATGTGGGGAGAGTAATGATCTTTTCTTCCCATTCAAGAAGTTCCTGTTTAGTCTTAAACGGTAGGAAGCTGTTTTCTCAAATGGCTTTTCTACATCTATTCAGATCTTGTACAATTCTAAATTTTCTTTTTTTTAAAGCTTTTATTTATTTATTTATTTATTTATTTATTAATTATGTATATAACATTCTGCTTCCATGTATATCTGCACACCAGAAGAGGGCATCAGATCTCATAATGAGTGGTGGTGAGCCACCATGTGGTTGCTGGGAATTGAACTCAGGACCTCTGGAAGAGCAGCCAGTGCTCTTAACCTCTGAGCCATTTCTCCAGCCCATAAATTTCTTAACTGTACATGTAACACTTTATGTAGCCAGACATAATGGCTCATGTGTATAATCCCAGCACTCAGAAGACAGAGAGGCTGAAGACTTGTCATGATTGTAAGATCACTCTGGACCACATAGAGACCTTGTCTCAAAAACAAAATAATAATAATAATAAAAACACAAAACTGGCAAGGTGAAGGAGCCAGACATCTCAACACTTTAGAGGTAGAATCAGAAAGATTCAGAGTTCAAGGTCATCTTCAGCTAGGTAGTGAATTCCAGGCCAGCTTGAGCTACATGAGACCTTGTCTCTAAATAAATAAGTAAATGGAATTAACCTCAATAAATGAATTAACAAAGCAATCATGGGCTAGAGAGATGCTCAGCAGTTAAGAACACTTGCTGCTCTTGTAGAAGACCAGTTTCCAGCTCACAACAAATCTGTAATTTCAGTTCCAGGGGATCTGACACCCTCTTCTGACCCCCATGGGTATCAGGCACACATATGCACATACATGCAGGCAAAACACTCACACCATAAAATAGAATAAATGATTCTAAAAGAAAAAAAGCAATCAATAAAAATCAAAACATTAAGAAAATTTAGGGGGCTGAAGCAGAATGTTGTATACATAATAAAGAAATAAAATCTTAAAAAAAAAAAAAAAGAAAAAAAGAAATTTAATGGCCTGGGAGTGGGGGTGGGGGTGCATGCCAGCACTAGGGAGGCAGAGGCAGTAGGATCTCTGTGAGTTCCAGGCCAGCCTGGTCTACAGCATGAGTTCCAGGACAGGCTACAAAGTTACAGAGAAACAATCATATGCAAAGGAATGAAGCTAGAGAGGGCTGGAGAGATGGCTGAGCAGTTAAGAGCACTGAATATCAGAATTCAATTTCCAGACTCTGATGCTTAAAGTCTGCTGTTTTACTTTTAATGTGGTGTGTGTGTGTGTGTGTGTGTGTGTGTGTGTGTTTCAGGGTTTTACTCTGTGACCCTAGCCTTAAACTCACAGCAATCTTACCACCTCAGAGTGCTGAGATGACAGCTGTGAAGCAATATGTCCAGTTTGTAACACACACACACACACACACACACACACACACACACACACACACACACACACACTTTGTTTATTTTCTGTGTATGGAGCATTCTGCCTCCATGCACATATGTACACCACATGTATTCCTGGCACCTGAAGTCAGAAGAAGGTGTTGGATCCCCTGGAACTGAAGTTACAGATGGTTGTGAGCTGCCATGTGGGTAATGGGAATTGAACTAGGTCCTCCAGTGGAGCAACCACTGAGTCATCTCTTCAGGCCCTGCAATCTTTTCTTGATATCTGGCATTGTATATGAAGCCTAGAGTAGAAGGAACTGTCATCAATAGCTCTCTCAGAAGGTGGTGGCAAGTAGCTGGTTATGATGTAGCATTCTCTAGGCCTGTGGCTAGCTATCAGTCTCATAGTGAACCTGTGCTTTCAGGTTGTGAACATCACAAGTACTTCTCAGCAGCCCCATTGGTTTGGGCAAGAGATAGGAGTGGACTGGGTATTGTTCTTGTCCATGTGCAGTGTTAGAAGGAGCTGGAATTCAGTATTTCTCTTCTTCCCCGTGGAAGACTAGAGCCAGCTGGAGTTGAGTGCCTCCCCTTCCCCTGTCATTTCTGCTCTGCTAAACCTCCAGCTGGTTCGGCTCTAGTTAAATCATTTCTCCCCGGGGCAGAAGTTGCTAAGAAGATTGGAATGTGCTTGGTATTTCAACATGGCTTTTCTTCTCTCTTTGCCAGAAGCACTGGGGAGTGTTGGGGAGGGGGGGGGTTTTCTCTGACAATCACCATGAGAAGCTATCAGAGCTCCAGGATGCAAAATTCACAGGAGTCTGGGAGCCCCAAGAACCGAGTGTCCCTGGAGTTTTCATCTCCCAGGTTTGCCCACATAGAGCCTGCAGTATTTTATCAACGCAGTGCAGATGTGCTCAGTCCTGGCAGTGTGACTAGGGATGTTTCAGCTTGAGGGTTACAGACCTGGTAAGAAGCGACTCTGTGGTTGCTTGTAAGTATCTCCAATTTGGGGAGCAGAGATTTGCTATGTGAACTCACTTCTCTAATGGACCTTGGAAGGAGGAGTTGAATTTCCAGTTTATTTTAGCTTTTTGTCATTGTTAGGAGGGAAGTGTGGTATCTGGCTTTTTACATGCCAGACCAGAAACTTACCTTTTACTGTTGGATGCATATGTGGATTAGAGTCTGCTGTCATAGCTCAGGAAGTTTACATTGCCCCACAGTCAGCCAGGGCCTCAGAATTTGCAAGCTTCCTCTCTGAGGACTCCATAGAGGTTGCAGTCCTGTGTGTGCAGGCATAGTCTTCCAGATGTGAGTGCAACTTTTATTTTTAAGCTCAGCTCTCAGTAGCTGCCCCTCTGGGACAAGGGAATGTATTACTCGGTGAATATATACTCAGAGGCCGGCTTTAAGCAGCTTGTTCAAGCAAAACTTCTTGTATTGACGGCTTATATGAGACCTGGGAGAATCCTTTCAAGTTCACCCCACGTCCTATGTGTGGGGCAGCCTTGAACATACACACGACTTTTTGGATTCTCAGTGTTGACTCAACCATAGCAGGCTTCTTGCCTTGGTTCTATCAAACTTCTGTCTGTTCTGCTATTTTGCTCATGTTACTGAGCAAACAGCCTCCTCTTTATCATCCTCCACCTCATCTTCAAGGTCTTCAGGTTCATAGGTGAGGTTGTGGTTTGAATGACCATGGCTCCCATAGGCTCATAGATTTGCATGCTTAGTCACCAGTTGGTGGATGTTTTGGGAGAATTAGGAGGGGTGGCCTTGTTGGAGGAGGTGTGTCACTGGAGGCGGGCTTTGAGGTTTCAAAAAGCCCACTCCAGCTACTGCTCCATGCCATGCTTGTCTGTTACCTGCCATCATGATAATGGGTAAGAGCTGCCTGGGTCATGGTGTCTCTTCACAGCAACAGAACACTGACTAAGACAGGTGTAGTGGTTTCCATTCTCTGTTACAGACAGTTCCTCCCATATGGTCCCCATAGAGTTTCACTCTACTCGTGTATAACCTCTGCCCTATTGCACCAGAGCTGGGGGTGGAAACTGCCACTGTCAGTGGACCCTGCTTTGTGTGTGAAGAAGGGACAGGAGGGTAGTTAGTTGTCCATACTTTCCTGTTCTGACCCTTTCAACATGGAAAACTCACCCTAAGAGCACACGAAGTAGGGGTGGTGTGGGTTTGGGGTTGTGGCAGCTAATCTAGTGTTTGTAGCTTGCCATGTGTGAGACAATGCATAATATAAAGGCTGAGTGGGAAAGGAAAACCATGGTCCTCTTGGTCCCTTTGTTGTAGAATTAATGGAGCCTCTAGAACTAGGCTGATGACATTGGGTTGGAAGTGACAGGTGAATCCAGAACCTGAAGAGGAATCCCATTCCTTGTTTCTTTCTTTGGGGCATCTGTGAGACAAAGCAACTTAAGGGAGAAAAGACCGGTTTATGTCTCACAGTTTAAGGGATACAGTTCCCTACAGAGGGGAAGGTGTGGCCACAGAAGTGTGATGTCACATTGTATCCCAGGAAGCAAGCAGAAAGAGATGTTCAACTCTCTTTCATCCTTTTCTTTTTCCCTTTTATTCAGACCAGGGCCCTAGCCTATGGGATGGCGCTATCCATCTTCAGAATAGGCCTTTCTCCCCCTTAGTTAAACCTCTCTGGAAGCATCCTCCTCAAACCACCCAGAAGTGTGTCTCCTAGGTGATCTACATCCCACCAAGTTGACAGTGAAGATTATCCATACCTGGGGTCTCCATAAGTAGCCCCAACTGACTTGGAACTTCCTATGTAGACCAGGAGGGCCTCAAATTTTCTACTCCTCCTCTGCTACCCAAGTGCTAAGGAGTACAGGTGTGTATCACTACATCTCTACTTGATTGACAGCCATTTCCCCCTCTAGTAGAGTGGATACAAGAGAAAGTGCAGGCTGTTCTAGATTTACATTGTTTGGTTGGGCATGGCAGTTCACATCCTAGCATTCTGGAGACTAAGGCATTAAGAGCAGTCTGGCTAGCCTGGACTGTATGAGACTCTATCTCAAAAAAAAAAAAAAAAGAACAAATAGAAAACCAAAACCAAACCAAGTGGACAAAACTCTCAGAGATGCCCATGTTTAATTAGGTGTCCCACTTGGGTTTGTCTCTATAGTGCTGTCTATGCATGTGACGGTGTGATGACACTGCCTCTCAGCCACTGTTTTGGGAGAGTGGAGCCCTGGCTGAGAGTGCAGTCACTAACTGGTAGTGTGGGAAGCTGGAAGGTATTGGTCCTCCTAATGATAGTCCAGGATCGTGTGGGAGGACTCTGCTCCATAGTTTCAAGTGAGAAAGGCAAGCCGGGTAACTATCTGTCACACGCTGCAAGTGGGGCCAGCAAGGGAAGGGCTGGTAGGAGCCCGTGACAGTGTCCAGGGCAGGACTGGGAAGGAATGCTAGATAAGAAGGCAAGAGACCGGATGCCCAGCCACCCAGGAGGCTCCTGGAGGGAGGGGGGCCTGTGCTTGAATCCCAGCAATGGCTGCTGGCTGGGCGAGGATTTTAACAAGAGGTCTTTGGAGCACTGGAAAACCCAAACAAACAAACAAAACCAATGAAAAACAAAAGAAAAGGAAAACTAACAGGAAAGGAAATTCAGTTTTGTGGTCCTGGGATTCCCCTCCAGGAGCCCTTTGTCTCCGTAGAAGATAAAGCTGTGGTGTGTAGTCAGCTTCTCTTCAAGGCAGCTCTGCACTTCATGGGTTGGCTGATGTACACCAAGGAAATCCATGTGTAAAGAGATTTGCACCCACATCCTCCACACCCTGTCTGGGGACAGGAGCTCTGACAAGAACCTGAGTGCATCTGGTACGAAGACAGCAGAATTAGGGCTGCCCCAGAAACCCAACCTCCACAGTGGTCAGGGCTCTGCTCCAAGCAGCAAGACTTCTCAAGCCAGGCTGGTGCTTTTTCCTATTTATTGTGCAAGCTAAAGCCATTTCAGGGGACAGACTGGTGACTGTGGGAGTCTATTAATGCTGGAGGCTGTAAGGATAATGATACCTTGGTGTGACCCCCAAGTTCATTCAGGGCTCATTGAAGATGTGTCCCATAGGCAGCTTTGGTAGTTGTTTATATTAGAAACAGCTCTTTAAAATGATAGTTGCTATTTTGGTGAAATGAAAGAAAAATAATGGCCACAGGCATAAATCATACTTTTATGAACCTTTCCCCTTTTTTCTACCTTCACTTTTTGTTTTGTTTTTATTTGTTTGGTCCTTTTTTTTTTTTTTAAATACTGGGGCTCATGCAGTCGAGGCTTGCCTCCAATTTACTATATATCTAAGGATGAACTTGATTCCCCTGCCTCCACCTTCTGAGCATTCTGAAAATTGGCATATACCTGGTTTATGTGGTGCTGGGGATGGAACCCAGAATTTTTTTTAAGATTTATTTTAAAGATGTGTGTGTGTGTGTGTGTGTGTGTGTGTGTGTGTGTGTGTGTGTGTGTGTGTGTGTTTTGCCTGCCTGCATGTGCAGTGCATGTTTGGTGTCCCTAAAATTCAGAAGAGGGCATCAGATCCCTTGTAACTGGAGTTATATGTAGTTGTGAGCAGTCAAGTGGGTGCTGGGAACTGAACCTGGGTCTTCTTCAAGAGCAACAAGTACTCTTAACTACTCCAGCCCTGGAATCCAGGGTTTCTTGTACACAGCCTCCCAAGCCTCTTAAATACATGAGGAAAAAACTAATCTGTTGTGGAATATTACTTTAACCGTGTAAAGGGTGTTACATTTGTTTATGCTGCCTTTGTCAACGATGTAAAGATGTGTTATATTTGTTTCACCTTGCCTGTCTAAGGTACCTGATTGGTTTAATAAAAATGGCCAATAGCTAGGCAGAAGAGGGGTAGGCATGGCTGGCGGGTAGAGAGAATAAATAGGAGGAGAAAAAGAAGCTTGAGAGAGAAGGAGAAGAAAACAAAGGAGAAAGAAACGGACACACACAGGACCAGAAGCCAGGCAGTCACCAGGCAGCCAAACATGAGAAACAGTGGAAGTAAGACATACAGAAAGAAAGGTGAAAAGCCCCAAGGCAAAATGGAGATAAAGAGAAACAGGTTAAGTTATAAGACCTAGTGGGACAAGCATAAGATAAGGCTGAGCATTCATAACTAATAAGTCTCTGTGTGATGATTTGGGAGCTGCCTGGTGGCCCCAAAGAAAAAGCCTGGTACACTAACCTTACTGAAAAGAAGAGAAATATAAATGAAAACAGTGAAGGACTACAGCTTAGAACTCTGAGATACTGCATTGTTGGTTGTGTGATAACTGACCCTTCAACTTAGTGATTAAAATCATGGACTGAAGGCACATGGTTCGGTTGATAGAATGCTTGCACAGAATGCATGAAGCCTGGCACTGATAATGGGGCATGGTGGCATGCAACTACAATCCCAACACTCAGGAGGTGGAGGCAGGAGGACCAGACCTTCGTTCTGTGTGAGACCCCATCTCAAAGAATGTAAAAGAAGCTGAGAAGGTGGACCAGTGAGGAAAAGTACTTGCAGCTCAAGTGTGAGGACTCAGGGTCCTATCCCTAGTATCTTCATAAAGAAAAGCTGGGCCTTACTGTGTATACTTGTAACCCCAGAACTGGGGGGTGAAGACAGGTGGATCCTGGGAGGCTCACCAGCCAAACAGTCCAGCTGAACGGGAAATCTCCAGCTTTAGTTAGAGACCCTGTCACATGGAACCAAGGCAGAACAGGATAGAGAAAATACCAATATACCTCTGGCTTCTATGCATGCTCATATACCTCTACCACATGTGCACATATATGTATATACCGCACACATATGCTTTAAAAAAGCAAGCATGTGCACAAACAATCCTCAATATGCATAGGAGTTCTGGGAACAGCCCAAAAGATAGAGCAAAGGGGGATGGCCAGTGCAGATTGTGTGTGAGGCTGCAGGCCTCAAGGATTGCTAGGAGCACATCCTATCCCAAACCTCAAATTAGACAACTCTTCCAGATGGCTGAAGTGTTTTTGTTTTGTATTTTTTCTTTCTTCCTTCCTTCCTTCCTTCCTTCCTTCCTTCCTTCCTTCCTTCCTTCCTTCCTCCCTCCCTCCCTCCCTCCCTCTCTCTTTCCCTCCCCCTCTCTCTCTTTTGTATCTCCTAGTGATGAACAGAGGATAGTACTGGAAAATATGTATCTCGGTTGGCTCTTCACCGGTGCTGGATGGGAGATGAACCTAGACCTTTCCTGAACCTCAGGTGTACAGCTAAGATGCTGCCTATGTGGGCCTCACATGTGGGGTTCTGGCTTGCCAAGTTCTGAGAACTACCTGGCAATGTGTGTGGATTTCAAAGCAATTATTGAGACCTAGAGGCTTCATTAAGCAGAAATTGCTACCTGACTCTGCAAGCCTTTCTGCCCCAGAGACTACCATGTTCAGTCCTGACTCATGGCCCCATGTGCTCTCTCCAAGCTTGAGATGGACCACATCTGACTGCTCCTGTTCTTGGCATTGGGCGTGTGTGCATGCATGCTTCTGTGTGTGTGTGTGTGTGTCCAAGTACATGCCTGTCTGTCTGTCTGTACATGCATGCACATTCATGCAAACTTACTCAAGTATATAAATAACATATACTATTTTCCCTCCAAAATTCCTAGTGAAGTGCTGATACAAGGCCTGAGGAGATGACTCAGTGTATAAAGTGCTTACTGTATAATAAGCATGCAAAACTCAAGTTTGGATCTCTGGAACCTATGTAAATGTTAGACACGAACATCTGTAACTCTGGTGCTCCTTTCGGGAGAAGGGAGATGGAGACAGAATCCCCAAAATCTCATGGGCAAGCTAGCCTGGCATGTACCGTACAAAAACAAAAGAGACCCTGTCCCAAACTGAACTGAAGCTACAGGTGGTTGTGAGCCACAATATGGATGCTGGAACTCAAACCTGGCTCCTATGGAATATTAGTCACTGCTCTTAACAGCTGAGCCATCTCTCTAGTGCTCTATAGTTATTTTTTATAAAAGATTTATTTATTATGTATACAGTATTCTGTCTGCATGTCTGCCTGCAGGCCAGAAGAGGGCACCAGATCTCATTACAGATGGTTGTGAGCCACCATGTGGTTGCTGGGAATTGAACTCAGGACCCCTTGAAGAGCAGTCAGTGCTCTTAACCGCTGAGCCATCTCTCCAGCCCCAGTAATTTTTTTTTTTTAACCAACCAAAGTTGTAGATTCAAAAAGAGCATACTTTGAATTGGGTTTCTGTTAGGTGACCACCGCTATCCTAAGGGGAATAACAATGATACTGGCAATAGTAGTTATGACCTATCGTGTCTTCTTTCCTACCAGCACCTGGCAAGGTGGAGCTGAGAGCTGCCCTTCTACAGATGAGGAAACAGGTTCAGAGATATAAAGACATGTTAAAAATACTCTTCAAAGGAAGCTAGATTCAAAGCCAGGCCTATGCAACATCATAGTCTTCCAATTACCCCATGCTGTTGCCTCGGGGGATGACAAAGCTTATCTCCAAACTTAAGTCTGGGAGCTTCACTGGCCCAGTCATTACTTTGAGTGTAATGTCAATCAATGGATGCTAATAGACTGAGCAGAGAGGAGAGTGGGATGGAAGTGGGAGTCTGGAGTCTGGAGGAGTGGGTGCACTTGGGGAGGAATGATGGTCTGATAGAAATTACCAGCAGATAAGAACTTGAAAATCTGTGTCAGCCCACTTGTTGATGACATGTCACAAGCTTGTACAAGCCTCTTAGCTACCAGGGTACCAGGCTGTTTGGCTTCATTTTCCCCGGAGTGAGATTGATAAGCACATTCCATTGGGACTAGATGCAGCCAGGAGAGGCCAGACGCCAAATAGAATGCAGACCTTGTGGGACAAGAACTCCACTGCTTCCTAATGTGTCTTGGGGTTTCTGGGGAAGGGTCAAGGGAGTGAGAAATGGAGGGAATAGTCCATGAAAATTGGGTTGAAGCTATATGCAGGTCCTTGTGAGGTTGCAAGTCCTGGATAATGAGGAGAGAGAAGCTGGTGTATGTATGTGCATGAAGTACATGTTCTTGCATGAGTTTCTGTATGTGTTTGTGCCATGAAGAAAATGATAGATGAGTTTTGGAACAAGTTGTTTGTAGGAGGATTTTTTGTCAGGACTGACAGCTCCCCAATAATGACAAGGAGACTTATTACTAATTATGGAAGCTCGGCTGATAACTTTGACTTGTTTCTAACTAGCTCTTATAACTTAACCCATTTCTATTAATTTACACACCGCATGAAGGTCATGTTTTGTTACCTTATCTCCTATATGTCATCATTCCTCTGGGTCTCTGAGAGACTCCACCCTTCTTCCCAGCATCCTCTGTGCCTAGAAATACTGTCTAGCTATTGGCTGTTCAACTCTTTTTTACACCAATCAGAGAGACATCGTCACAGTGTACAAAAGATTATTCCACAACAGTGGTTGTTAACTATTCACAATTTGTTCTCAGCCTTTATCCTTGCTGATTTATATCTTTAAAACAATGGTGACCTGAAAATATTTTTAAATTTTACATGCATGAGTATGTTGCCTGCATGCATATATGTGCACCGTGTGTGTGTAGCACCTGTGGGGGCCAGAAAAGGGTGTCAGATCCCCTGGAACTGTAGTTACAGACTGCTATAAGTTGTTTGGGTGCAGGGAACCAAATTCTGAACCACTGCAAGATTTTGCAACAAGTTCTCTTAACCACAGAGCCATTGCATCTCATCAGTCAGTGAATCAGTGATGCAGCCTGGTATGGATGTAGTGCATTTTCTTTATCCATTCTTCACGTGATGGAGTTTTGACTGTTTCTGCTTCAGGGATGTTATGAATAAAGATACCGGCATACATGTCTTAGTGTAGAGATATGTTTCCAGTTTTCTTGGATATCTACCTAGGAATACAATTGCTGATACCTGTGATAATTTTGTGGTGAACTTTCTGAGGAATTACCGAGTAGTTTGCAAAAATGGCCACTCCATATATGAAGGCCAGCCTGAATTCTGTAGCAAGATCTTAAACAATACATTTTAAAACTCTGCTTGAAGGCAAGGCCAAGACACTGGCTGGGAAGCTTCAGTGATGGTAAGAATGGCTTCAAATTGCCCTGTGTCTGAGGCAGACAGAAGCCCAGAGAAGGACACAGTATTTTTTGGTTTTGTTTTCTTGGTTTTTCAACATAGGGTTCTCTGTGTAACAACTATGGCTGTTCTGGAACTTACTCTGTAGACTATGTTGGCCTCAAACTCAGAGATCTGACTGCCTCTGTCTCCCAAGTGCTGGGATTAAAGGCATGCACCACCAACGCCTAGCAGGAGACTGTGCTTTTCTTCACCACTACCCTCTGCTCTCACTGGCATAAGCCTGGTCCAGGTCTTTTAGTATATATCTCTTCTTCCAGGTTTTACCTCTAACCAAACCCACAATCAAATAACCTTAAAAAACAACAACAACAAACAAACAAACGAAGGCTAATTATGTTTAACAAGTTAGTACCATGGACTACTTGTTGACTGGATAGTGCCTGTATTGACAGGATGTCTTCTAATCTTACAGACTAAAGTCTCTAACGTGGTAATTCTTACCGGACAATGCTGTGTCCCATTTATTTTGAAAATAATTATGCTTTGACATCAAACATTTCTTTTTGTAGTCAGTAGAGGTTGTTCCTTTTTCATTATAGCAGAAATAAATATTCATTTTAGGAGTCAGAACAGGAAGATAAGGCCCCGCAGAGCCGCTGTTTGCAGAGGAAGCTGATTTCAGCTCACAAGCTGTGCTGTTTGTTCAGTCACAACAGAGCTGGGCACGGAAGGCGGTGTAGAGATAAAGATGATGGCGTTAAATACACACTCACCTGTGAGAATTACTGAGTGGGCCAGGTGCTTCCTAGGTTTCAGCAGAATCAGCACCACTGCATCATCCTGTGGATCACACGGGAGACAGAAGCCTTTAAGGAAAACCAGCTTAAGGGGAGAGTTGCATTTCTCAGTGGTGCAGTTGCCCCTGCTCAAGTAAATAGCCCCAACTCATGTTCATAATGCAACCCTCATAAGTGCATTAGGCCATACACACACAAGCAAAAGAACATGTAAGTACAAGGAATAGCTTATTGGGAGGAAGAGTGTGTTCAGTGGGAGGGAGAAGGGGATAAGAGTGGTGGGATATGAGCATATGATCTCTCTCTCCCTCCCTCCTTTCCTTCCTCCCTCCCCCACACACACACTGAAAGAAAAAAAGAAAGGAAGAAATTTCACTCCTCCAGTATGCAATCATTAGTATCTGCCCATTTCTCCAAGTCACTTCCCAAATCATTTCCTCAAGTTACTAATGGATACACAGGGGAAGGTCTTAGTCATTTGATAAGGTAATATTTGTTATTTTAAAAAATTTACAAACATAACTGGGTTATTAAAGTCAAGTCAGCAAATATTTCCTAAGCATCCAATGTTTCCATTTATTATCAACAGCTCCCTCATTGTAACACTGGTATTCTCTGGACAGTGAGGAACAAGAGTAGGGAGTAATAATGGTTTGAGTGGCACTCCTAATCTGAATCTCCCTTTGCACTGACGTTTTCCAGCTCCAGTTTGGGAATGTAATTGCTCTATAGCTTTTTTGTTTGTTTTGGTTTGGTTTTTTTTATTTTTTTGTTTGTTTTTTGAGACAGGGTTTCTCTGTATTGTTTTGGAGCCTGTCCTGGAACTTGCTCTGTAGCTCAGGCTGGCCTTGAACTCACAGAGATCCACCTGTCTCTGCCTCCCGAGTGCTGGGATGCATGCACCACCACCGCCTGGCTAAGAAAATATTGTTCTTAAAAGGTTTTAAGCCTTTCATTCATGGATATGGTATGCCCCCCCATTTACTTAGCTTTTTTATTTTTCTTAGTAACATATTTTGTTTGTTTCTTTTTTTCATATTTTTTTCAGTGTAAAAATCTTACTTGTCTCATTGCTATTTGACATCTTTGTTTTGTTTTTGAGATTGAGTTTCTCTGTGTAGCCCTGGCTGTCCTGGAACTAACTCCACAGACCAGGCTGGCCTTGAATTCAGGGAACCTCTGTCTTTGCCTACTGAGTACTGGATTAAAGGTGTGTGCCACAATAACTAGCTATTAGTATTTTTTACATTACTTTTGGTAGGGTAAAAAAAAAAAAAAGGCTCCCAAGGGTTGGGTGTAGTGGTTCACACCTATAATACCAGTGCTTTGGAGGCAGAATCAGGCTCCAGGCATCAGTTAATACCTGGGTCTCTCTGTACCTGTAGATCATTGAGGTTTTCAGTCACATGACCCAATAAACACTTCTTTTGGCTTTAGGTATTCTGAGTTCTGTTTATTTAACTGCACTTGAATCTTACATGGATAATTAACAATGGTGAGAATGAAATACTACTCACTGAATCTGCCTCCTATGGCTACAGAGTTATGTTGTCTGAGTTTTAGTCATTATGAGTCATGTCATTCCTGGAGTTTGTGGGGAGGGTGGTGGAAGGGAGGAAGACGTTGGGTAAATGGATGGCCCAGGTTTTCTGAGACAAACACTGGCTTTCAAAAGAAGAATAAAACCAACAAGGGCAACTCTGAGCCTAGAGCTGAGTCAAGGGGAGGGGTTTGTTGCAGGGGTCTCTTTATTAAAAAACTGGGGACCCCATCTCAGAGCTTCTCAGTGGCCTGGAAGGACATGGGGCTGCTAGGTGGTCAGACTTGGTGGCAAGTGCCTTACCCACTGAGACATCTTGCTGGCCTCTATTTTTAATCTCATATAGTTATGATGTTTTTTGTTTTTTGTTTTTAAAAATTTTTGTTGTTGTTATTTAGGTGTGTGTGCCACATACATGTGTACTTGTGTCCCAAGAGGCCAGCAGAGGAATTAGATCCCCTGGAGCTGGTGACAAGCTGCTGTGAGCTGCCCCACATGGGTTCTGGGGACTAAACTTGGGTCCTCTGGAAAAGCAGCAAGCATTTAACCGGTCAGCCATCTCTCCGACTCTAATTTCAATGTGGTATTGTTTGGCTGAATGAAATGGAAAGGAGTCAGTAAATGATGACAGACATTGGTTTCCTGAGCCTTTATTGGTTAGCAACATCTAGGTTCTCATGGCTAGGGAAATCTGGAGTAACCTTAACGTTTTGACTATAGGACCCAGGTATGACGGAGAAGACCACTAGGGAAGGCCCAGCCAGAGCATGTGGAGATATGAGGCTGTTTGCTTCCGTGTTGGACTGTTTTTCGCCCCTCCACAACATTCTCCAAATGCTGATCTACTTAGTATAATCATGATTCTCTTAGGTGCCCACCCCAACACCATGTCAAGACTACCACAACTGAGGCCCCCAGTCCTCCATTTCCACCAGCTTCCCGGCAGACTCCCCCTAGTGGCTGCTCTGAACACATGTCCAGCGCCAAGTGGGTCAGGAAACCTAAGCTCAAACGGAGAAGAGTGGCCAAGAACACGAGGTAACAGCCATCCATATTTACTAAACCCGAGAACAAACACGTCACAGAACGTTCCCAGTCTATGATGCAATCCTTCCCCAGGGGGAGAACACTCCTCTCTGCTTGGGGGATCTAGGGCCAGAAGGAGAAACAGTGGGGGGTATGGGAGAACCCTGGGCCTCCAGAAGAAAGGGCTGATGGATGGGGTCATGGAGGCCAAAGTCATTCCTGACCCTACTCAATCTTAAGTAGTTTACCCACATCCCCCTGGGCAGCAGTTATGGAGCCACAGTGATCCTGACCAGCTTGGCTGAAGGAACATTCTGGAACAATCTGGACCTGTCCCCAGAGGGCTGGCTTTGAGCTAAGTGAGCCTGGGCCTCTTCTGGGTCAGACATTCACGCAAGTACTAGAGTTTCAGAACCGGTTCCCTAGGGCTTGCTAGGTTTGGGTAGGAGACTGTTCTGAGAACTAGCCATTACATCCTTTAAGCTGGTCTGTCCTGATCCTGGGCTTAAAGAAAAAGAGACAGGCATACACTGAGGTGGTATCTCCTGCCAAGGATGGAGCATGCACATGGAAGAGTTGGCATGGAGGATCTCTAGACCTCAGAAGTTAAAAGCCTTCCTTGCTCTGATCACAGGAATTATCTGTCACCTACAGACATCATCAATCACGGATTGTCTCATCCACAGCTTTACTGTTTCTTCTTCTCCGCCCCAGCCCATGTCCTTTGGGTCCTCCCTGACACCCGCCTGGTGGTTTTCTCAACAAGCCTTCCTTTTATCTAAGAACCACTGCCAAGCCACAGTTTCCTGTGTTTTGTCTGATTATCCAGGCAAGAAAGTACTGTCTGTGGGCCGTATCTGTCACTCAGGGCCATAATTACTCCTGAACTCTTTGGATCCAAAGGCTGCCTGAACAGCTCTCAGAAATACCACAGCTTTCCTGTTCTTTCTCCCCTTTGATGGAGCTATATAGAGACAAGTCACATTATTGGAGCCCTGTCAAGTACCATGTACTGAACCTATGCATGGATACCACTTAAATGTGCTCTGATCCAGGCAGAGTGTTAGTATACAGCTGGGAAAGTGAGGGTAGAGAGATCAAGCCATGGTCACATCCCTGAGAAACAAGACAGGATAGGAAATCAGTTTGTCTCATCACCAGTCTACCATCCATCTCCTATATTACACTTCCTTCTTGTTTAAAAAGACATTTTTGGGCCGGACAGTGGTGGCACAAACCTTTAATCCCAGCACTCGAGAAGTGGAGGCAGGTAGATCTCTGTGAGTTTGAGGATAGCCTGATCTACAGAGTGAGTTTCAGGATGGTCAGGGCTGTTACACAGGGAAACCCTGTTTCAAAAAGGGGGTGGAGGGAGGACTTTTTTGGGCTGGGTGTAGTGACACACATCATTAATACCAGCCCTTGAGAGGCAGAAGAAGGTGGATTTCTGTGAGTTTGAAGCTAGCCTGACCTCAAACTAAGCCAGCCAAGGCTACCCAGAGACCCTATTTAAAACAACAACAACAACAACTCACTATATTTACCATATGCATGTAGATCTACTTCTTGGCTGTCAATTTTGTTCTTTTGTTTTATTTTTCGAGACAGGGTTTCTCTGAGTAGCCCTAGCTGTCCTGGAACATAGGCCAGACTGGCTTCCAACTCAGAGATCCTACTGGCTCTGCCTCCTGATTGCTGGGATTAAAGGCGTTAGCCACCACCACCATTTTTGTTCTTTGATTTACAGCAGCATCCTGCCCCGGCTGTTGTAGCAGGGAAGGCATGGCTACTTGCTCACATCTTCATGGACCAGAAAAGCAGAGAGAGATAATTCTGGTGCTTATCAGGGTTTTTATTTTTCCCTCCCTTTACTCATTCTAGGCTCCAACCTCATGAAATGATGTCACCCATGATCACAGTGGGTCTTCTCTCCTCATTTAAAACACTCTGGAAACATCCTCCCAGACATACCAAGAGATGTATCCCCTAGGTGAATCTAAATTCAGCTACATTCACTGTATGAAGATGAACTATCATGATTATTGTGAACATATCTTGTGTTCTCCAGTGTAATCTCTATTTTTAAGTATCTATCTTATGTGTAAGTAGGTTTGTCTGAGTGTATGTATGTGCGCCACATGCATGAAAGAGCTTGTGGAGGTCAGAAGAGGGCATCAGACCCCCTGGAACTGGTGTTGCAGATGGCTGTAAGCTGCCATTTGGATATTCAGACCAAACCTAAGTCTTCTGTAAGAGCAGTAAGTGCTCTTAACTGCTGAGCCATCTCTCCAGCCCCAGTGTAATCTATTTTGATAACTTAAACAGGACTATTCTTTATATTTTCTTTGTGCTGTGTAAATATTAATATATTTTAGATTTTATGGGGGTTTAAGAAATTATTAAAATAACCAACAATATTTTGGAGTGCTTCAAGCACCATATGTGTGTGTGTGTATGTGTGTGTGTATTTGTGGATGTTTGTATGTATTTTGTGCTTGTGTGCATGTTTGTATGTATTCATGTGTATGTGTGTTTGTATGTATTTTATAAGTTTGTGTTTATTTGTATGTTTTCATTTACTTGTATGTTTGTATGTATTCACGTATGTGTTTGTGTGTGTGTGTGTGTGTGAGAGAGAGAGAGAGAGAGAGAGAAAGAGAGAGAGAGAGAGAGAGAGAGAGAGAGAGAGAGAGAGAGAGACCAAAGAACAGTCCACTCGAGAGAATTGAGTTTGCAGTCTCTAGTCATCAGAAGGCAGCTCAGCTAACACCTCCTCTTGGGAAGAGCCTCTGTAAGTCCAATCACTCCTCTCCACTTTCCGTCTGCTTCTCTATAGTCATGCACACCCACATTGTATCATAATACTAAAAAGCTGCCTAGAGCTCTGCTTGCCTATAGTAGTCTGTGTTTTTTGACAATAGGCCCTTGTCGTCTTCGGCGTCTTGCACAATGCCTGACATATAGAAATCATTGAATAAATTTTTGTTGGGCAAATGAGGGAACAAAGGCCCTTCTTGCCTCTGGAGTGCTGCAAAACATTCAGAACATATGTACTAATCTGTGTGCTCTGTTGAGCTCTGCTTCAGAGAATAAACGAGGGCCAATTCTGTTCTAAAATGCATTCAAAATGGACAATGTTCAGCATGTGTTGTAAGTTACTGGCTTTCCTCAGTAGGGACCAGAATCAATCAATATCTATGACCCAATAGCAAGTAGCTAAGGCCATCCCTCATCCTTCATTCTCTCATTTGTCCCAGAGGGAAGAGCTAGGCAAAGCCCAGTTCCTGCTAGTGCTAGATTTTGTCCTCCAAGGTGGGGACTGCCTACTAGAAGAGGGTCCTGTTTCAGAGGTATCCAAGTCAGACATTTTACCTAAGAGCAAATGTCTCAAAACCAGCCAGATCAATTTGTGCTCCCTCCCTGGGCTATTATCCCAGCGCCTTTGCCAAAGCTCTCAGCAAGTCTTCATAATCTCCAACACGCTTCGTTCTCTGTGGAGTTTTCCAAACACTTGCCTACCCATTATTCTTGCTAATGTCACACCAGCTGTTGTATATTCCAGAGGGCACCAGATGAGGGGAAGAGATCACACCACACTGATTCAACTCCTGCTCTGCCATTTACCAGAATGTAGTGGAAGGCAGACGAACCCCACCCCCAGCCTCCAATTTTTACCAAGATGACGATGCTCACCCAGAAGGCAGATTCAAGGTGGTACAACTTAGCACACTGGCAGGCATAGGGCAGGAGCTGGATACATGGAGGTCACGGCTGTTATTATTTTCATGTTCCAGTAATGTTGTGATTATTTTGTATTCCTGTGGCATGTCATGTGCTAAAATAGTCCGAATGGCGCTGAGGAGATGGCTCAGTGGGTAAAAGTGCTTGCTGCAAAACCTTATGTCATGAGTTCAGTTCCTAAGATGCACTGAAAACTGGATGCAGTAGTAAACATCTACAATCCCAACACTCCTGTGGTGAGACAGGAGGTGGAGACAAGAGAATTGCAGGAAGCTTGTGGAAGTCAAGAGTAAGAGGAACTAAAAAAACAAAAACAAAAATTATGGGGCTCAGTGGTTAAGAGTACTGGCTGCTCTTATAGAGGACCTGGGTTTCATCCCCAGCATCCACCTAGTGGCTCAAAACCATCTATAACTACATTTCCTGGTGGTCTGTGGGTGCCAGTCAGCACATGGTACACAAACACACATGCAGGCAAAACACTCATGCACACAAAAATAAGTAAATCTAAAACCAAAACAAAGACATAAACAACAACAACAAAAAACCACTGAAGAACTAAGACCCAGAAACAAATAGAACAAAGGCAGGCCCTATGCCTTAGGTGTTGCTGGAGATCAGCTCTGTCCATCCTTGATCAGTAGAGAAAGTGCACTTAGAGTGTTCTCTTTGCAGAACTGAGCTAATTTGTTCCTATGAATACATAATAACAATAACTGAACTGGGTACCTAAGCTATACTGGTTGCAAAGCATGGAGAAGTGAATGAATCAGTCGATAGTTAACAGGACAAAGGACTGTACACAGGGCACCAAGGGTGGAGCCACCCATTCTGAACAGAGCATTAGGAAAGAGTTTTTTAAGAAATATATTATGGGGCTGGAGAGATGGCTCAACAATTAAGAGCACTTATTACTCTTGCAGAAGACCTGGGCTTGGTTCCCAACACCCACATGGTGGCTCACAACTGTCTGTAACTCTAGTTCCAGGGGATCTGGCCCTCTCATGTTCTCCACGGGCACTGCACACAGGTGGTATGAATATACATATGAAGGTAAACCTATATACACCAATAATAAAAACAAATAAATCACTGGGTGTGGTGGCACACACCTTTAATCTCAGCACTCAGGGATCAGAGGCAAGCAGATCTCTGTGAGCTCAAGGTCAGCCTGGTCTCCAAAAGGAGTTTCAAGCCAGCTAGGGCTACACAGTGAGATCCTCCCTGTCTCAAAAACAACACACATACACACACACACACACACACACACACACACACACACACACACCCCTACATAAATAAATGCTGGGCTTCTTGATCCATCACTTTAACACTAAAAATACTTGGGAGGCCCCAGGAAGAAATGGGGGTTAGAGGGCTCCCCCATAAGTTAGACCTGCTCCTCTAAACTTTCCGTGAAACTCAGCAAGCAGGCCACAGTGTTTTCCTCTTCTAGGCAAACAGACCAAAGAACAGGGCAAGAAGTGGTTCATTAAAGCTGGTTTCCTCTTCCCAACTAATCAAAGGGATTTGATCTCCCTGAGGAAAATGAGAGGATGAGCCAGGGTCTGAGATTTCTGCCCTACTGTAGAGCCTCCATTTTACAAGGGAACACAGTGGCCTCCAATGCCTATAGACAAGATTCTTCATAGGGAGTAGACATGGGCTTGAGACAGTAAACATGTGACTCCAGGCAGAAGATCAACAGAGCCCTGGATATTACCTGATATTCTCCTATGAACACACCAGTGAAGATATGCAAAAATACAAACATTGGGTGCTAATGACAAGACCATATGCCTGTACTGAGATTGAAATATGTCTATATTGAAATTCCTTCCAAATGCTTCCTTCTTCCAATTAACAAAAGGGATGAGTGACTCTCCAGAAGGAAATAGCAGGGTTGCTAAGGATACCCATGCTGGGAATGTTCCTTAGAGAGCATAGAATGAGGACCAGGATGATGGCTCAGCAAGTAAGGTGCTTACCACTGAGCCTGACAAGCTGTTTCACACCCAGGACCCATATGGTGGAAAAGAGAACTAACTACTCACAAGTTGTCTTCTACTATCTACATGCATGTTATGGCGTGCACGTGCGTGCGCCTGCGCGCGCACGCACGCACGCACGAACGCACGCACACACACACACACACACACACACACACACACTCAAACACATAAACCAAACAAATGTAATAAAAACTTTAAAGGGAAAGAAAACCACGTAAAGTTAGTAAAGCATAAATAAATCAATTAAAAATATTCACTGATTTCAGAGGAAAACCATATCTTAAAAGTTGATATTGCTGGAGAGATGGAGAGACAACTTAATGGTTTAGAGCGCTTTGCTGCCTTTGTTGAGGACCAGGGTTGAATTCCCAGCACTTATACAACAGCTCACAACCATCTATAAATCCAGCTCCAGGGAATCCAACTCCCTCTTCTGGCCTGTATTTGCATTGCACACACGTGATCCACTTAGATATAGGCAAAAACAAAAGTAAAAATAAATAACTTTAAAAAATTCATATTGCAGAAGTCAGAATGTCATTTGGAAGTCATTTTCTTGTTAATTTTAATAAGATAAAAAAAAACTGTAAGCCACTAAGTGAGGCAGGAAATAATAGGGCAAACTGTGCTGACATACCTTCAAAGCAGTGTGTTCTTTTTGTTTCACTAAAATTTATTGAAGGGATAAAGACAGATAAAGTTACTGAGCCATCCTAACTCTTCTTTCAGGTCAGGGTTTCTTAAACTTTTCCTTCTTGTGACCCCTTTTTGAGATATTTTTTTTAAAAGACAGTGTTTCAATATGTACTCCTGGCTAGCCTATAATTCTATGCAGATCAGGCTAGCCTGGAACTCACAGAGATACTGTGAGTTCTTCTTCTGCCTCTGAGTTCTGGGATTAAAGGTATGTTCCATCATGTCCAGTGAGCCAGAGAAATTTTTATAAACTCCTCAGTATTTAGGATTACAAAACAGGTATACAGATCAAACATGACTATCAATGAGTTAAAAATAACTCTATCTTAAACAATTCTGTGTAGATTATATATAATCTTATGATTTATTAAAGATTAAAGCAAATTTTCATAATGATGAGACGCATACATTTATTCATGTAACCCAGTACAACCCACTGACTGGTATACTAACTTGTTGCTCACATGCTCAGCAATGACAGTCAGAAATATTCAGTCTTTCTTTCCTATCACTAAGCAGTTCTGTTTCTCTAGCAGCAGAAAACTTTATATAGCATGAAAATACTATAATTTGTAACATATAATAGTTTCTAAACTGATTGGTGTGAATTAGGCAGGTTGCCTGGCACTATGTACTGGGACAGCGTGCACAGTGCAGAGTGAGGATGCTGTGCATTCAGAACCATGGCTGTAGTGAGGTCTCAAAAGCAACAGGGGTGAGAGCTCACCCTTCTCCCTCCTGTCCTCCCCCTACCCTCCCCCCAACTAAAACCCTACCTATCACATACCGGAAAGGAAAGGTTTTTATTTGGCTTGTACATCATAGTCGATCATTGAAGGAAGTCAGGACAGGAGTTGAAACAGAGCCTGAACATGGAGGAAGGAGCTTGAGATAGAAGCCATGGAAGGGTACTGCTTACTGACTTGCTCCCAATGGCTTGCTCAGCCTGCTTTTTAATAGAACACAGAATCAACCAGCCTAGGGGCAGCCCCACCCACAATGGGCTATGCCTTCCCACATCAATAACTAATTAAGAAAATGCCTTACAGGCTTGCCTACAGCTGGATCTTAGGGAGGCATTTTCTCAATTGAGGCTCCCTCCTCTGATGACTCTACTTGTGTCAAGTTGACATAACTAGTTAGCACACAGGGCCTGGCTGGCCTCTAGCTTACTTTGGAGCTGAGGATGACCTTGAACTTCCGATCCTCCTTCCTTTACCATCCAAGTGTCAGGATTACAGGTGTGTTCTTATGCCTAGGTTTTCATGCCAAGGATCAAACCAGGGATCTTGTGCATGCTAGGCAAGCACTCTACCAACTGCGCCACACCTCCAGTTCCTTAAATGTCTCATATTGGCAGAAAGTTCCCTTCAAACCCTAGGTCAGGTAAGATGAACCTGAAATCATTCCTCATGCCATCTCCACCTTGCTATACCTAGCAATTGTCACAGTGTGAAATCATATGTTCATCTGACCATGTTCTGTGTCCCTGTCCCCAACCAGGTCATCAGTTCCATGAGGGTCCACATTGTATCTACTTTGTCAAATGCATTCCCCATGCATGCAAGACTGGATGAATTAAGTGGATGCACCCTTTCAGCTCATCAGTATGCGAAAGTCAGATGGATGTTTCAGAGGCTAAAAGAGATGTTTCCGACTTTACTATTTGAATGTGAATATCAGAATAATGTGGTTTGACTGTGGCTTGATGGAAGGCCCTTTGCTGGGTAATGAGCTGATGCATCAGGGCCTGCTATTACTCTAAACTCTTTTAAGCTGTATCCCATATGCAACCACATAAAAGTGGCCTCTCGAAGCAGATAATGACACCTACCATTCATTGGATACTTAGCCATGCCCAACGCAGCACTGTTTTATAGACATTATTTCATTTAATCTTCACAACCGCCTAGGAGGCTGCTGTTCTCATTTTATTAACCAGGAGCCTGGACCTCAGAGAGGCCGAAGGATGCTCTGCAGCTCATAAATGGTGCATTGAAGATGACGGCTGAGGATTTATGTTTAGCAGTCAGTGTCAATTCTACCACTGCTAAATAACCAGTTTCAAAAACATGTTTTTTGAGACAGGGTCTTTAACCCAGACTGGACTTGAACTCAACCTGTGGTCAAGGGTGATCTTGAACTTCTGATCCTCTTGTTTCGCTTCCTATGTGTAGGGATTATAGGAAGGTGCCATGAACCTGCCTTATGTGTTGCTGGGGGTCGAACCCACGGTCTTGTGCATGGTAGGTGAATGAGCAGTATAACAACTGAGCTATATTAGCATATATAGCCCCCCATTTTCTTTAGTTTTTTAAAAATTGTATTATGTATGTATGTAAGTGTGCATGTATGTGTCTGGGCACACAAGCCACATGTGCATGTGAAAATCAGAGAACAAATAATATGAGTTGGTTCTCTCCTTTCACCGTGTAGATTCCTGGGATTGAACTCAGGTCTTCACATTTGTTGTTGGCCAGGTTCTTTGCCCTCTGAGCCATCTTGCTAGCTCTTTCTCCTTTTTTCTAGCCTAAAGAAAAGAGAGAAAGGAAAGACTGAGGCTATGACTGACAGGAAGCTGTAGAGAGTGGGCAAAAGATTAGTAAAACACAGATCAGGGGTAGGGCTATCCTGAAGGGAGTGTTTGTGTCCCTGAGCTGCCAACAACCATAAGAAGTCTTTGTGGGAAGTGAAGCCCAAACTGGAAAGTCTGGCATGTTGAATCTGGTGGCGTGCTAGCTTACAAGAGCAGATTGCTAAATTTCTGGAATTTTGTGAGCTGGTTATTATACATAGTCATTATTAAAAGTTTAAGATTTGGGGGCCAGCAAGATGACTTAGTGAGTAAAAGCTATTGTGGTGCAAGCCTGCTAACCTAAGGAAGATTCCCAGAACCCATGATGGAAGGAGAGAACCAACCCCTGAAAGTTGTCCTCTGACCTCCACATATGCACCATGGTGTATGTACACCTGTACACACACATAACATACAGAATAAATAAATAAAACAGCATTTAAGTTTATTAAGCAAGAAATGGTGCCTCTTACCTATAACCCCATCACTTGGGAGTCTTAGGTGGGAAGAGTACTTTGGGCTCCAGGCCAGTCTAGTCTGCTCCCGAAGTGATTTCTAGAACAACCTGGGCTACAGAGTGAGACTTTGTCTCCAAACAAACAACCTCCCAAGCAAAATCTTATTAACTAATCTAATTAACTTATAATAAAAAATTACGTTGAACCAAGTGCAGGGAAGATGGCTCACTGGGTAAAGTATTGACTATACAGACTTGAGATTGGATCCCAGCATCATCATAAAAAGCCAAGTGTGGGCACAGACAGACATATCCCAGGAGCTTTTGACAAGACCGCCCATCAGAAATACTGTGTTCAGGTTTGGTGAGAAATCTTGTCTAAAAAAACAAGGTGGAGAGTAATAGAGGAAGATGCCAGATATGGACCTCTGGCCTCCACATATGCATGCACAGGTGAGCACCCTCCCACCTATATGCATACAACACACACACACACACACACACACACACACACACACACACACACACACACACACACACTATATTGAACACAAAGCACAAAGTAAGAAACCCCAAATTTATCCCTCCTAATTTTGTCATGCTTTACTCTTATCCATGTTCTTGAGTTGCTCACATTTGTTGAAACCATGTGGCAGACACACTATGCACTGTACATCTCTTCCCAACTTCATGTTTTGTAATGTCATTGGCAATTTAAAGCTGTCTAAGGAAGAAGGTTTACACCATTGAAATTGGTAACTGCTGCAAATACCTTGCACCTTCATGGAAGCTTTGTTTTTTTAAACAGGCAGATTCTTTATTTTATTCTATGTGCATTGGTATTTTGCCTGCATTTATGTCTGTGTAAGGGTGACAGATCTTGGAGTTACAGACAGTTGTGAGTGGTCATGTGGGTGCTGGGAATTGAATCCAGGTCCCTTAGAAGAGCAATCAGTGAACTTCACCACTGAGCCATCTCTCAAGCTCCTGAAGCTATTTTTTGTTTGTTTTGAGACAGGGTCTTACTCTGTAGTTCAGGCTAGCCTGGAATTTACTACGTAATCCAAGCTAACCTTGAAATTTTGGCAACCTTCCTGCTTCAGCTTCCTGAGTTCTGAGATTTACTGGCACAAGCCACTGTGTCCAGCTTTGCAAGCTGGGCATTCATGATTGGTCAGCATACCTTGTTTAATTCCTGGGAAAGGAGCAAAGTTCACAAAGGTGTGTTAAAAGTCAAAGGACAGTGCAGATTAAAATATCAGTGGTGGGCCGGTGAGATGGCTGTGTGCTGATAGAGAAATGAATAAGGCCTACAACCTCAGTTTGATCCCCAGAAATCATGTGGTAGGAGAGAACTGACTCCTGAAAGTTGTTCCCTGGCCAGCACACCTGCTTTGTCACATGTATACACACACACATACACACACACACACACACACACACACACACACACACACACACACACACATCCCTACACACATCCCTACACACAAAATTGATGAAGTTAAAAACAAATCAGTGGGGAAAACTGTGGCCTGTCATCCCAAAGCTCTGGAGGCAGATGTAGGTAAAACCAACATTTCAAGGCTAGTATAGGCTAGTATAGTATATATTAGCCAAATAGTGAGTTCTATCCCAGGCATCTGAGTTGTGAGGCACTGTCTGGAAAATGGAAATTAAAACAAAACAAAACAAACAAAAACCCCTGTGACCTGTGGTGATTCCAGTCTGACCCTTGGAAAAGCTATCTCTAGGGGGCTGGAGGTTGGGCTTTTGGTATTTTGTATACAGGAAACTTGATAGAGCTGTTCTATGGTTAAAAAAGGGGAAGAGACAGCTGAGTCAGCACAGTGCCTGCTATGAGGGCCTGAGTTCAAGCCCCCAAACCCATGTAAAAACAGGGCATGTCAGCCCACACCTGTAAGCTTCAGGTTGGGGTGGCAGAGACAGGATCTCTGGGGTTGGCTACCTCAAATTGCCAGGACTTTGATTAGGATTGCATTGATCTATAGATCAATGTGGGGGAGTTAAGTTATCATTATATTGATTCTCACCAACCATTAATGTGATCTGCTACTAAGTTTTAATCTTGGTCATCTCATAAATACTTTATAAGAGCCAGGTGGTGGTGGCACATGCCTTTAATCCCAGCACTCAGGAGGGAGAGGCAGGCAGATCTCTGTGAGTTCGAGACCAGTCTAGTCTACAAGAGCTAGTTCCAGGACAGCCTCTAAAAGCCACAGAGAAACCCTGTCTCTAAAACAAAACAAAAACCAACAAAAAGAAAAATACTTTATAAGATTTATGTTCCAAGTCAAACATCATGAAGAGCTAGTTGGGTGCTCAGCAAGTTTCTTTGTTTTTGTGTACTGGGGCAAAAAAAAAAAAAAATGGAATGCCCTGTTCTAGATTTCACAACCAACAGATGCTTGGGACAAAAATGAAGTGCTAATGTTTTAGGCTTTAGACAAAATCTCAGACCAGCAAGAATGAGTACAAAGCAAAGCAAGGTAGGAAAACACTGGAAAGAATGCTGGGGACAGCTTCACCACACTGGCCACTGTCTCTAGGCTGGCTACAGAGACATAGCCAGATGCTCAGCACATGGGTCATTCAGCCATACCTGATGCCTGCAGAGAGGCCACACAACCCTAGGTCAGTGGGTGGGAGGACAAGAGAGTTGGCATCTTTGTCTCCTGTCTCTTGCTAGCCAGTGCCTGCTCCTTTTGACTTTCTCCCACTTCTGGAAGGCTTTCTAGAAACTATGGGCAGCAATTGCTTTGTTCTGTGGAAGGACATTTCTGCTGGATGTGGAGATTGTGGGAGGGCTGGAGACTTCAAATAAGTGGCCGTGCCATGTCTCTTTGGAGTAGCAGTGTCTCTTTGGCTGAGGCAGTGAGTAAAGCCGACCAAATGATCACATACAGGAGAGGTGAGGCTGAGAGACCATGAGGAGGACATGATAGGTCAGTTGACCAGGCTACCAACAGCACCAACCTGATGGGGTTGTGTATTAAATCCTAGATTAAATAAGATGCTCAAAAGGTGGCCCCCGTGGGTGGAGCAAGCTCTCAAACACTGTTAGCTGGAAAGCAATTCAATTTTTAATCTCCTCCACCCCCACAGATGCTGGTCTTTGTGAAATGCTTAGAAAAGTCCTCCCCATTCAGTATTATAAAAATAGAATCCAGCTGGATCTTATTTTGCTGTAAGAAATGAGGTCAGAGGCACGCTTTATGTTTTCCCACATGACTTGAAACCTGGCCAAGCACCACGTATGCAATAGTTCATATTTCTCTGTTTGCTTTGAAGTTTGATTTATAACAGGGAAGGTTTGTGTCTTTATTTGCTAATTTATTAGCTTTTGTGTTCCACGGGCATATGTGTAAGTTCTACTGTACTGTGTCAGGAGCATAGCTTTATGATGGCCGAGTGTTGCTGGACATTTCCATCTTGTGGTCTTTCCTTTAGAGGAGTTCCCGGTTTAATTTTATATTACAAATAAAGTTAAGGTTTTTTTCTTCAAATCTCTTTGCCTAAAAACAAAAACAAAAACAAAAACAAAAACAAAAAAACCGAGGTGGTAATGGGGAAACAGTTCATGTGTTCTATCACACGGGGAATCCAGATTTTGAGGTAAAAAAAATCTAAATTAAATCAATATTTTATTTAGCTAGATGTAGTGGTGAATGCCTGTAATACCATCATTTGGGAGGCAGAAGCAGACAAGACCTCTGTGACTTGTAGGCCAGCCTGGTCTACAGAGCAAGTTCCAGGCCACCTGGGGCCACCTACATAGTAAGACTCAAAATATTTGTATTTAATATTCATTCACTGAGTCTATTTAGTGCTGTTTGTATGAGCTGATCTGGGACCATCTACTGGAGCATGGGTGGCCTCTTGGGGCCTGCACCTCTCCCAACAGCCATTGTTTTCCAATATCCCCTTAGATACAGGATTTCATCTGTGCTGGAAATTTGGCTGGCTTAATTTTGGGCAAGTCTTGTGCATGCAGTCAGAGCTACTGAGAGTTCGGGTATGAGATTGCACTGTCATATCTGGCAAATAGAGTTTTGCTACCGACATCTATCTACTCCTTTTGGCTCTTATAATTTTTCTGATCTCTGAGTCTTAGTGGGGGAAGGGGATGTCCCCTTCTGCTGAGCACTCTGAAGTCTCTTATTCTTTATATGTTGACTGTTTGTGGGTCTGTATAGTTGCATCTACTGCAAAAAGGCTTCTCTGATGAAGGTTGAGAGATGTATTCATCTATGGGTATCAAATTCGAATTTAGGGGGCACTTTATCACCATGCCCACATAGCAGAAAAGTAGTACTATGTTCTTCCTTGTAGCTTATAGTTTAGCCAGACATGGGGTTTTGACACCACACATGGGTTCCCTCTTGTAGAGTGGGCTTTAAATCTAGTTGAAGTGTTTTTTCTTGGGACTAGTGTACCAATGGGCACATCTTGCCAATCTAGTTGTCATTGTAGCTTGCTGGGTTCACGGTTGTGTAAGACTGTTGATGACTTTTCTACTTCAGTAGTGTACATAGAACCTTCTAGCACTAGGAGAGCTAGCCAGTAAGGATGATGCTTCCTGGTCAGATTAAGTAAAATCTATATTTACCAGATTAAGTGAAATCTATATTTAAATGTAAGCCTACATTTATGATACAAAAGCAGAAAGGGGGTGTATTTAGCGGAAGGAATACAAGGGAAGGCAAGGAGGTTATATGAGCGAAGTGCAATGATACATGTGTTTGAAAATGTCATAATGAAATTTATTATAAATAAAAAGTAATAACAGTATAAAATTTAAAATAATTTTTCTAAATATACTATTAGGATTTAATTTTAAACTATAACATCTGTGGCTTAAACTGGGGAAAAAGCTTAGGCTGGTGAAATGTGATTTTTAAAATTAGTTCTCTTGACCCTGTATCAACAAAGTGGAAGGTGAGAACAGACTCCTGAAAGTTGTCCTCTGACCTCCAAATGAGCACCATGGTACGTGTGTCCACACACAAACACACACAATTTAAAAAAACAAAACAAAACCAAGCTCTCTTCCTCTACTTATTCAAGGTTTAGTATTAGTAGCATATTTAAATTTCCTGTGAGTACCAGCCATTTCTTGTTATATCATTGTTAGATAATTTGTGATTTCTTGTAGTTATCTTGATTTTACTTGACTGTAATTAACACATCAGGAATCTATTACTTTGTTGTTGCTGTTTTTGAAACAGGGTCTTACTATATAGCCCTGGATGGTCTGGACCTCATTATACAGACCAAGCTGGCTTTGAACTCACAGAGATCTGCCTGCCTCTGTTTCCTCATTGCTGGCATTACAGGTGTGTGCCACCACTGCCTGGCTAGGAATCTATTACTTTTTAATTGTCTAATTTTACAGTTACATTTGATTGACTTGTACCCATTTCAAGGATTCAATTCAATGACTTTTAGCAGCATGAGTCAGTTGATGTAGCCATCACAGCAAATTGTTCTTAGGATATTTTCATGCTCTTTTAAGATCTTTCATGCCTATTACAGTTAGTCCCCATCCCTATTCTCATCCTGGGTCAATACCTGCCTTAAAAAGGTAGGCTTCAACTTCATGGGTAAAGAATACATCTCAGGTTCTTGCCAATTCTACTGTATTTTATACAGTGCATGTTAATTTTTCCTTGTGACAGATTGTTAGATGCTTAACACTTACTGTAATTGTTAATTCACCATCAGTTTTTTTTGCTCCTTTCTCTCTCTCATGCTGAAGATACACTACTCACAGTCATTTTGTTTTTTTCCATCTACAAGGTTACAGTAATTCCTCACCTACATGGGATCCCCACAGATAAAACTCCCTGAAGATGAGCTCATGGCATGCATGAAATAGCACTTCAGACTCCGGGCATCTGTGATGTCCCCAGATCATACATAGAGTTTGAACTTAGAGTCTAAGTCTGTAGAAGGTGCTGGTTCATATGTTCAATACATCAAGAGAAATCATTCTTTGGTTGTAGTCCAGAGCACATATTTGCCTGGACAGCTCCAAACTTCCAGAAGATAGCTTAGCTATAACTCCCAGCACTACAGTGTTTTCTGTCCTCATGGCTATAGAAATCCAGAAGCCTAGATTATCGAAATTTCTCATTTCCTCCTGTTCTCTATGAATTTCAAAGTTCAGATCTTTCTATTTTTCTAAGACAGGGTTTCTCTGTGTAGCCATGGCTGTTCTGGAACTTACTCTGTAGACTCAGAGATCTGTCTTTCTCTGCCTCCTGAATGCTGGAATTAAAGGCATGTGCCACCACTGCCTGGTTTAGAACTCCCGTTTATAAGATATGGCCATGTCTCACTATTTCCTATAGGATTGCCTACTTATTTAAAAATATATTTGTCTTAAATATGTGTATATGCATGCTTGTATCAATATTCATATATAAAGAAAAGATGAAGCTATCTGAAAATTTTATACAGTTATAAAAATCTACAAAATTATAGCATGAAAAGACAGTTTATCTACTTATTTATAATAGAAGTTCCCAAGCAGATAGAGAGACCAGATTGAATTGGCACCTTCTACCTTGGCTGTCTTTGTTGCCACCCTCGGGTATGTCAAACAAAGAATTTCTTTTATTTATTGTTTGTTTGGACAGGTTATCCTGTAGCTCAGGCAGGCCTGGGGACTCAGTGGATAGCTGATGACGGCCCTGAAATGTCCATCCTGCTGAAATTACAGGGCAATCTGCCATATCCCATCCATGGTAGGTATTTTTTTATAGATACTGACTTGATGTAAGAGTGTGACACAGTGTGTACATATCTGTGTGCATGAGCACACACACAGTCAAACAGGGATGTTAGTGGTGAGGACTCGGCTATGGTATCATCAGTGCTGACTGAGATGGGAATCGATTAGAGACCAGGGCCATTTTTTATTTATTTTACTGTTTTAAAGACTTTATTTCTGCTAAAAGGTAGACTCTCCCAGGGCTTTCAGAGTTTAAATTACATGACAATAAAAAGGGGGGGGGGCGGTGAGCCTGGGAGAATGTAAACTAGTGTGGTCATTATAGAAGTCAGTGTGCAGATTTCCCAAAAAGCTAAAAATAGAACTACCACATGTCCCAGCTATACCTCTCCTGAGGATAGATCTGAAGGACTCTAGGTCAGCAAGCCACAGAAATGCTTGCACATCTGTGTTGAACTGTTTATAATAGCCAAGAAATCAAATCCACCTAGATGTCCATCAGCAATGAGTGGCTAAAAAGAATGTGGCACAGGTTCTGGAGAGATGGATGGCTCGGTGGTTAAGAGCACTTGTGACTGCAGAGGATCCAGGTTCAGTTCCCAGCACCCACACCATGGCTCACAATCATTTATAACTTCAGTTCCAGGAGATCCAATGCCATCTCTGAACTCTCTGGGCATCAGGTATGCACATGGTATTTGTACACACATGCAGGCAAACACACACATAAAATAAATCTAAAGAAGAAAATGTGGTACATATACAAAATGGAATTTTATGTAGCCTAAAGAAAACAAAATAGTAACATTTGTAATAAAACAGGAACAACTGGAGATTATTATGTTAAATGAAATAAGCCTGACACTAGAAAGACAAATACCACGTTTTCTCTTATCTTTCTGATCCTGGAACTAGAATCATGCTGTATATATGTGTGTGTTGTATGTGTGTGCATGTATACGTGTGTGTGTGTTTGCATGTGTGTGTATCTGTGTATAAATTATGAAGAGGGACTCAGGAGAGGTGAGGAAGAGATTATAAAGGATGTGGGAAATATGATAATGGAATTCATATAATAAGAGGACAGAAAGGGGCCTATCTGGGGGAAGGAGGTAAACCAGCTGGTGGGGGAGGCAACTTGTGGGGAGAAATGTAATATAACGAGATGTAATGACACATCCATGTAAATATACTATAATGAAACTTGGTATGCTAACTTAAAAATTAATTTAAAAATAAAACCTTCCCCCTTTGCTCCTCTTAATTGGTCCTATATGTAAATTGCTTCTTAGCCCAGTATTCCCAGAGTGATGAAATAACGAGGGGAGTTCCAGAGTCAAAGTCCGCTCAGGGTGTGCAGTGGGTGGGCATGCTCTTTCCCAACCAGTGGACTGGAAATGCTCCAGGCCATGCTCCTATGGAACTTGACTCTTCTTCCAGATGAGTGTGTCTCTGTTTCTACTGAAAGCTTTTAGCCATGCTTTGAGGCTTGGCCCTAGGCAAACACAAGCAAGGCGCAGTGGTGCAAACAGACAGAATAGCTTGCAAAGGCGGCTGTTTCCGTTGCCAGCTCTGTTCCGGGTGCTTCATAAAGGATGGAAATCCCACAGAGTGAGAAAGATGTGAGGAATCAGACACTGTGCTTTAGAAATCTGGTCCCCTTATGTGATAATGAACTTCTTTAGAGGGTACATTTGGTTTCACTGCTAAATATAATAGGAGATTGACAGCAGTTGAAAAACGGCCCACATCAAGTGTGTTTCCAATATTGAGAAGCCATCCGAGAGGAATGATACTTGTGGTCACTGCAAATATGCATAAAGATAGGCATGCAGTTTCTCTTTCTCTTTCCCTCTTCCTCCCCCATCCCCCCCACCCCCACCCCCACCCCCATGCTCTTTGGAAGCAGGGTCTCGTGTAGCCTGGGTTGGTCTCAACTTACTATATAGCTGAGGATAACCAGGATAACCAGGGACTGGTTAGGATAACTCAGGGACTGCTGAGCCTCCTGCCTCCCACCCTCCCACCTTCCTTTGTCCTGCCTCCCTTCCTCCTTCATGATGGGATTTATATAGTGCTGGGGAATTGAACCCAGCACACACTATCAACTGAGCCATATCTCCAACCCTACAATTGTTGCTTGTTGTTAGTAACTTTCGTGGTCAGTATCTTTCTTGGGCAGTATCTAATTCTCTCACCCAGGGAAGAAAAGGGGTGACTCCTGCCTCCCACCACCAGATACAAAGAACTTCCATGGCTTGAACGGCAGCAAGTCTGGCTGGGCTTCTCTGTGCAGGATTCAGCAGTTTTTCTAGATAGTAAATATCTTGGGCTTTGCAATCCACATAGTCTCTGCTGTGTGGAAGTGACCCTAAGCAAATGTGGGGACATTGGTGTGGCAAGGTTCTTACCAGATTTTATTTGTGGAGCAGATTTGGCTTCAGTGTGTGAACACTGCTTTTGAACCTATTCTATAACGAAATGGTACAACCACACATATGGATCCACACTCAAAAGACATTCTTTGTACACATGCAACTCCAACATGCAGTTTGGATCTGTAGAGCAACTCCTTTGAAAAATGTTTATTTTATGTGTATGTGTGTTCCTGGGTAAATGGATGTGTGGCATGTATATGCAGGAGCTTACAGAGGTCAGGAGAGGCATCAGTTCTCCTGGGACTGGAGTTACAGAAAGTTATGAACCTCCATATGGGTGCTAGGAATTAAACCCAGGTTCTCTGCAAGAGTAGCCAATGTTTTTAACCACTGCACCATCTCCACAACCCTTAGAATTGCAGGACAGGAGGATGAGACGGAACCCATTACCACAGGCTAAGGCCAGTAGAAAGTGAACAGTGGTAATGGCCAGGGGCCTTCTCTTAAGATAGTAGCTTCAGCCCACTGACTTTCTATGTATCTTTGACTTCCTAAGAATCTGTTGAGGCTGGGAGAATAACCAAGATGAAGTTGAGGGTTTTTTGTTTCTTTTTGTTTGTTTGTTTGTTTGTTTTGTTTTTCAAGACAGGGTTTCTTGTGTAGCTTTTGGAGCCTGTCCTGGAACTTGCTCTGTAGACCAGACTGGCCTCGAATACACAGAGATCCTCCTGTCTCTGCCTCCTGAGTGCTGGGATTAAAGGCATGTGCCACCAGCACCACCAGGCTGATGTTGAGTTTTTAAACACTAACTTTTATTCTTTTTAATTGTGTGTGTGTGTGTGTGTGTGTGTGTGTGTGTATGTATGTTGGTTTATGTACATAAGTGCAGGTGCCTGTAGAGGCCAGAGGTTTCAGAACCTCTGGTGCTGGAGTAACAGGTAATTGTGAGTTACCCAGCTTGGGTGCTGGAAATAAAAAACTGGGTCCTCTAGAAGTACTCTTAACCAATAAGCCACCTCTCCCATCCTGGGGTTGAATTTTAAGTTATGTCAGATAGAAGAGTCTAGAAGTTTTTTAAAAATGGATGTTTGTTTAAACTTTAATAATTCAGTATTTTTTTTTTTTTTACAGAAAAGCAAGTTAGGTAGACCACCTAGTCAGTCTCTAGTGTGTTCCCTTTGGAATGTCATTGACTTCATTTCCTGAAGTTTGTGTAACAAGGCTGGGTTGAGTTTATATGGGACCACTGACCTGGATAACTCAAGAATCTGGGACTTGGAGAACATGGCCTTATTAATATCTTCCCCAGTGTCAAGATCAAGTGGATTCTCTTTGTGTGTAGTCTTCACTTACAGAACTCACAATGTCTTTTCTTCTCTGGGTACCAGCATGCACATGGTGCACTTATATACATGCAGGCAAAACACCCATACACATAAAATAAATAAAAAATTAAAGTTATGTCTGTTTCAGGGACAGATGAGATGGCTCAGCTGGAATAGTATTGGCCATGAAAACATGAGAACTTGAGTTTTCTTTGCAGAATTCACATTTTTAAAAAGTTGGGCATCACCTCCTGTGGTAGTTCAGTACTTATCCCTAGTATAGGTGTGGACTTTGGGAGCCCATTCCACATAGAGGGATACTCCCTGAGCCAAGACACACTGGGGTGGGCCTAGGCCCTATCCCAAAGGATACGATAGACTCTGATGACACCCTATGGAAGGCCTCACCATCCAGGGGGAGCAGAAAGGATATGTGATAGGTAGGGTTTTAGTTGGGGGGTGGTAGGGGAGGAGGGAGGGAGAGGGAACTGGGATTGTCATGTAAAACAATCTTGTTTCTAATTCAAATAACAAATCTGCAAAAAAAAAAAAAAAAAAGAAAGAAAAGTTGGGAATCACTAGAATTTAATGGTAAGACCCTGTTATTGAAAAACTACACACTTTGGTCACAGAACATGGAAAAATAAATCTGGCACTGACCTGGAAGCTTCTTCCTTGCTGACTAGTTTTCATAGCACCAGAAGGTGCTTTGCTTGGCGCTGGGTAAGAAAAGTCATCATCGTCTTATCTAGCTGTGAACCCTCTGAGCTACAGTAATGACCAATCTGCTGTATCGGTGCAATAGTGGCATGAATGTTACGGGGATGAGCAATGACTTTTGATGGAATTTAAGGCCTGCTGTAGAGATGAAAACTTGTACTTAGTACTATAAACCTGGCCAAGAATTCATGTTTGGGAGGCCTAATGCCTTGGAAGAGAACAAGCTACTGTAGCTGGTTGTTTTTTTTTTACTCTTTGGGGGTCCACCACCCAGCTCCCAAATAAATCAAACAGTCTTATTCTTTCTTTTGAATGCCTAGCCTTAGCTTGGCTTGTCTTTAACCAGATTTTCTTAAATTATCTTGTCTACCCTTTGTCTCTGGGCTTTTATCTTTCTCTATTTCTGAATATCCTTTCTTTCCTTCTTTTTCTGTGTTTGCCTGTGTGGCTGACCCCTGGAGTCCTTCTCCTTCTCTCGTTCCTAGATCTTTTTTTCCCAGATTTCTCCTATTTATTCTCTCTCCCTGTCAGTCCCACCTATCATTACTCTTGCTTTGCTATTGGATGTTCCGTTCTTTATTAGACCAATCAGGTGTTTTAGACAAGCAAAGTAACACAGCTTCACAGAGTTCAACAAATGCAACATAAAAGAATACAACACATCTTTGCATCATTAAACAAATGTTCCACAGCATAAACAAATTTAACACATCTTAAAATAATATTCCACAACAAACTGCAGTTATTTTCATAAATGGACATAGCACCAGACTGCCTTCTAAATCTTTACCCTCATACCTATAGATAAGTGTAGCTCTTATCCCTCTCATCAGAGTCTTCTTACTACAGTAGATGGTAGTAAGAGACTCACAAACATCTAGAGAATAAGTGACCATGGAGAGCTCCACCTCAAATGGGATATCTCTATCATCTCCTCCCTCCAAGGCTCAGAGAACATCACAGAGGAAGAGGCAAAAAGACTACAAGAGCCAGAGGTTCCAGAGGACTGCTGCAAAGATGTGTCTTCTGGGCACAGCAAGACCATTGTATTCATGAACTCATAGCAGCTGTGGTTGCCTGCATAAAGCCAAGCCAGTCAACATCCCAGTGTGGATGGTGGAAAGGCTCATGAGCCCCCAACCCTGGCTGAGAGCTATTGGCAGATAAAAGCTGCTGAGGTTTGGAGAGTCAGTTTTCTTCAGGGTGTGGTCTCTTCTAAGTTGCCCAAGCTCCAATGAATGGCCTGATACCCATATACATATGGACAGCTCTAATTGGGTTCCTTGGGTAGTAAAGGGGAAAAAAAGAAGATATGAAGAGCATTGTGGTAAGGTCTGATCTGGGAAAAGTTAGGGGTGGGAAGGGAAGTAGATATGATCAAAATGCCATATATATATATGTGCATATAATATATATGTAATTCTGAAAGGATAAATAATTTTTAAAAACCTGGTCATTTCAGCATGTACATGTAATCCTAGCACTGGAAGACAGAGACAGGCAGCTCCCTGATGCTCACTGGTCAGCCAACCTAGCCTACTTGGCAGTGAGACTCTAGCATTAAAAAAAAAAGTGGGGGTGACTAGCAGTTGAGGACGGTGAAAATGCCTGCGGTTGATTTGGGCTTCTGCATGCACATGCACACATGTACAAATGTGCATCCACATACATGAACACTCATACACACATATACTAAAAAATAGTCAATAAAATAGTCAAAATATTTGAATTCTGATATATATATATATACATATATTTTAAAAGATTTTTATTTATTATGTATACAGTGTTTGCCTGCATGTATGTCTGCAGGTCAGAAGAGGGCACCAGCTCTCATTATAGATGGTTGTGAGCTACCATGTGATTGCTGGGAATTGAACTCAGGACCTCTGGAAGAGCACCCAGTGCTCTTAACCTCTGAGCCATCTCTCCAGATCCCTGATATATATCTTTTTGAGATACAGTCTCACTATGTATCTCTGATTGACTTGGTGATTTGAAAGAAAATGGGCCCCAAAGGAAATTGCACTAGTAGGAGGTATGGCCTTGTTGGAGTAGGTATAACCTTATTGGAAGCAGTATATCACCATGGGGGTGGGCTTTGAGGTCTCCTGTGCTCAAGCTATGGGCAGTGACACGGTTCAGTTCCTGTTGACTGCAGATCAAAACGTAGAATGTTCAGCTACTTCTCCAGCACCATGTCTGCCTTCATGCTTCCATGCTTCCTGTCAAGATGATAATGGACTAAACCTTTGAACTGTAAGCCAGCCCCAGTTAAATATTTTCCTTTATAAGAGTTGCCGGCTAGGTGGTGGTGGCACATGCTTTTAATCCCAACACTTAGGAGGCAGAGGCAGGCAGATCTCTGTGAGTTTGAGACCAGCCTGGTATACAACAGATAGTTTCAGTACAGCCTCCAAAGCCACAGAGAAACTCTGCCTCGAACTGCCCCCCCCCCAAACACACACCAAAAAAGAGCTGCTGTGGTCATGGCATTTCTTCACAGCAATAGAAACCCTAACTAAGACAGCTATGGAGACCAGGCCACCCATGAACTCTGCTGCCTCTCCTCCTAAGTGTTAGAATTAAAAGCAGGCACCACCTAAAACATTGAAAAAAAAGATTTATTTGTGTGTGTGTGTGTGTGTGTGTGTGTGTGTGTGTGTGTGTGTGTGTCTGCAGGTACCCATAGAAACCAGAAAGAGTGTTGGATGTACTGGAGCTGGAGTTATAGGTGGTTGTGAGCCACTCACTGTGGGTGGGTATAGGAACCAAACTCTAGTCCTCTGGGACAACTGAGTCATCTTTCAGCCCATAAGACATTTATTTTCAAAGGACATTATCCCTTTGCTCTCAAAGGAGTTGGAAATAACTTCCTGATTCATCACTGTCTTCTGTTATTTTGACAACCTGATAAGTTAAATTTGACTTTAGCTACAATAGTTTCTTTCTGCCTCAAGTATTTATTTATTCATTTCACAGAAGTCAAATTTAACACTCTTTACTTGTGGCTTTTAGATCTTTTAAAATTATAAAAGTCTTCCTCATTTTAAGGTAATTAAGAAAATTCTCCATTTTTTCTCAGCTATTTTATTATTATTTTGTTTTACATTTCTAGGACTGATCTTCTAGAATCTATCTAAGATACAAAGTGAGGTATCACTTTAACTGTAATTTATCCTCTGTAGTCATATAGTCCATATTCACAAATTTACCTTTTTGTGTCTGTCCATGTGGTGTGTATGCATGCATGCATACATGTTTGCCTGTATGTGTGTATGAAAGTGTGAATATACGCATACATATTCATGTGTGTGTGTAGACCAAAGACTGACATTGAGAGTCTTCCTCAATCTTTAGCAGGGCAGTGGTGGTTGCACACCTTGAATCCCAGAACTCGGGAGGCAGAGGCAGGTGGATCTCAGAATTTGAGGCCAGCTTGTTGTACAGAGTGACTTCCCAGACAGCCAAGGGCACACAGAGAAGCCCTGTCTCAAAAAAACCAAAATAAATAAGAAAATAAGTAAAATTAAGAGAGTCTGTCTTAGTTAGGGTTTCTATTGCTGTGAAGAGACTACAAGACCACAGAAACACTGATAAAGGAAAACATTTAATTGGGGCTGGTTTACAGTTCAGAGTTTTAGTCCATTATCCTCATGGTGGGGCATGGCAGCATACCGGCAGACATGGTGCTGGAGAAGTAGCTGAGAGTTCTACATTTTGATCCACAGATAACAGGAAGTGAACTGTCTACCACACTGGGTGTAGCTTGAGCACATGATACCTCCAAACTCATCCTCACAGTGACATTCCTCCAAGGCCATACGTACTCCAACAAGGCCATACCTCATACTAGTGTCACTCCGTATGGGCCAAACATTCAAACACATGAGTCTATGGGGGCCATTCCTATTAAAACCACCATAGTCTTCCTCAACCACTCTCTACTTTGTTCACTGAGTTAAGGTCTCTCAACTGAACCCATGAATATAAGCTCATGAATATGAGTAGTCTGGTTAGCCAGGTTACTCAGAGGATCCTGTCTTTGCCTTACTGGGATTGCTGGAGGGCCTCCATACCTTCTATTTATGAGGGTGCTAGGGATCTGAACTTGGATCTGTACAAATACTTTACTTCCTGTGCCATGTCTCCAAGTCCTATTTGTTAAAATTTATTACCCTTGGTGCTACACTAATAGCACTTGTACAGTCAGTCCTTCTTGGATGTTTACTGAGTGGCTAAGACCCCATCTGCCTGATGCGTGCAAAAAGCTTGTGGGAGTTCAGGGCCCAGGGAGGACTGCTTCAAATAAGTGTCTTCTGGACAGATAAGGCAATAGCACTCATGAGGTCACCGCAGCTAGCTGTGCTGCCTTCACAGGATCAAGCCACTCGACACTCCAGCATAGAATGAGGCCAGTCTTTGTCCTCTGTTTTAGCTCCAGTACCATGAGGCAAGTGTTAGTACCACCACCTCATGCTGTTTGTTGGGGATCAGGCACAGTACTGAAGCACTGTAATCTTCCTCACCAAAAGATGAGTCTTACAGAAAAATAGGCTAGGTAGTTAGTTGTTTCAACACTGTAAACAAAAACAACTTTGGGAGGATAGAATCTATCTTAGCTTACAGATTATAGTCCATCACTGAGGGAAGCCAAGGTAGGAGCTTGAAGCAGAGATCACAGAGGATGCTGCTTACTGGCTTGCTCCAGGATCAAGAATACCTTTCTTATACAACCCAGGCTCACCTGTCTAGAGATGGTACCATCCCCAAGGGGATGGGCCCTTCTTTATTAATTAACAATCTAGAAATGCTCCACAGACATGCCCAAAGGCCAGTCTCATGGAGGCAATCTGAGATTCCCTTCTCCCAGGTGTGTCAAGTTGACAGCCATGATCAGCCATCACAGTAGCCTTTGTTCAGATGTGAATTACAGTACTGCTGGCCCTCAGTTTAATGTCAATCAACTCACAGTGTATGGTAACTAGGGCATCTTTCAGCTGAAACTAACAACAAAAAGCTTATGATAATGCTATGACCAGAGGCTCAAAGCAACCTAACTTTGCATCATTGTAGCAGCAGCACTCGGTATTTGAGAACCCTCACTAACATTTCCCCCCATAGTCTTGGAGGGAATTTCTGTGAGATCGTGTAGTAACTTGGGTTGGAAAGATGGTTCAGTAGTTAAGAGCACTTAATGTTCCTGCAGAGGATATAAGTAGGGTTTCTAGAACCCACAAGGCAGCTTATAACTGTTATTCTTTTGTTTAAAAAGAAGAAAAGAGAAATGCTGAGACAGACATAAGACTATAAGTTTATTATAAGGCCTGGCAGAATGGGGAGACTAAGAAGAGGAACAGGGTAATGGCTGACCGCCACGGCCGGTCGCCATAGAAAGACAGAGCGGGACAGAGGAACAGAGAGACAGAGAGAGGGAACAGAGAGCGTAAATGGGCAGGGGCCTATCTTTTAAAGGGGTCCTCTGCACCTGCGTGCAGACTTAGTTCCCATAGAAAGCTTTTTATAACAAAGAGCGTAAATGGGCATCTCAAGTAGACATTGCCAACCAAGAAGAAACAGTCAGAAATAGAACAATCAGAACAATGAGGGACATTCCCAGGTGAAAGTAATTTCCCACTGGGAGGCAGAATTCCACTCATTTACCTACTCGCTGCCAGTAACCGAAAGATCCCGTAAAAATGTATTTTCCGTGGGCAAGGCCAAAAAATGGCACAGATTGCCCTGTCTGAGAGCAACCGGCCCGAAACCGAAAAATGGACCCAGAGTGAACAGTGCTGGGTCTGCCCCATGGGAAGGGCTCTGGGTATCTTACCGGATTGTAGCGAATAGGCAGATCAGTGAGTTCATAAGAGATCCTTAGTTGGAAAAGTGGCAAGTTGAGTTCCGGCATCTCAGGCTGCTGCAGGCAGGAGGGAGTACCAGGAAAAGCAGAGATGGAAGTGGGTTGTAAGGGTATCCTTGCCTAACATGCGCCAGCCAGCGGGTCGCAGGAGAAGGTATAAGGGCAGAGCCTTTCCACGTCCGGGCGCCAAAATGTTATTGTTTTGTTTAAAAAGAAGAAAAGAGAAATGCTGAGACAGACATAAGACTATAAGTTTATTATAAGGCTCCAGTTCCAGATGTCTGACACCCTCTTCTGGCTTCCATAGGCACTGCCCCCACATGGTCCACACACATACATACACACATGCAGACAAATATACACATAAGTAAAAATAAATACATCTTTATGAAAAAGAAAAAGTAGTAATTACAGTAGTTACATTATCACAAAAGGAATTTGTAATGTTTACATACACAAAAAAAGGAAGGAAGGAAGAACCCTTTTAAACTTTCCTTGAAACAGATTTACTTGAGAGGAAAGAATCAAGTTTATGGATATGAAGATTCAACAGTATAAATAAGAGATGGCTGAATTTGATCCTTAAAAATAGCTACAAGTTGTACTGATACTAACACCACTTAGGTAGCCCCTCTTTTCTCACTGATCTGGGGTGTTCCTTTTATCAAACACTGAGGGTTCTATCTTATTCTGTTTCATGGGTAAATCAGGGAGTTCCTGCACCAGGATTACAACGCTTCATTCCTAAGGCTTTATGAAAAACTTCACCTGTTAAACTGGGCTGGGGATGTGACTCAATGGGTAGAGTGCTTGCATAGCATTTATGAAGCCCTGGGTTTGACCCCCCACCCTCAGCGTTGCATGAACCAGTGTGGGGGTACTCACCTGTAACCCCAGCATTCAGGAGGTCAGAAGTTCAAGATCATCCACAGCTACATAGCTAATTTACAGCCTTTTAAATTTATACTTATTGTCTTAGTTAGAGTTTCTATTGCTGTGAAAATACACCATGACCACAGCAACTCTTATAAAGGAAAACATTTAATTGTGGTGGCTCACTTACAGTTTCAGAGGTTCAGTCCATTATCATCATGGTGGGGAGCATGGTGGCATGCAGGCAGACATGGGAATGGCTACATCTTCATCAGAAGGCAACAGGAAGTGGACTATAGCACTAGGCATGGCTTGGGCATATATGAAACCTCACAGCCCACCCCCACAGTGACATACTTCCTCCAACAAGGCCACATCTACTTCGACAAGGCCACACCTCCCAATCATGTACTCCTATGAGCTTATGGGGGCCAATTATATTCAAAATACCACAGTTATATATCTTTTTTTTTTGAGACAGGATCTCTCTGCATAGGCCCAGGTGTCCTGGAACTCTCCATGAAGACCAGGCTGGCCTCAAACTCACAGAGATTCACCTGCCTCTGTCTCCTTAGTGCTGGGATTTAAAGGTGTGTGCTACTTTACACATGGGCTGATCATCTCATAGAAGTAATGCTCACTGAAGGAATTACTTTATCAAGAAAGGAGTTTCTAGGCTGGAGAGGTGGCTCAGTGGTAAAGAGCACTTGCTGCTGTTACAGATGATCCATATACACATACTCCCCATACAGACGCAGAATGGCCCAGAATGGCCATTAAAAAAAAAAAAATCTTCTGGCCAGGCGGTGGTGGCGCACGCCTTTAGTCCCAGCACTCGGGAGGCGGAGGCAGAGGCAGGCAGATCTTTGTGAGTTCGAGACCAGCCTGGTCTACAAGAGCTAGTTCCAGGACAGCCTCCAAAGCCACAGAGAAACTCTGTCTCGAAAAAAAAATCTTCTGTTTAGTTCCTTCAACATTTAAGTTTTCTTCAATATTTTTGTTTCTTTTTTATCCACATAAACTTCAGAATCACTCTGTCTAGCTCTGAAAAATGTACCTATATATTGTATGTATACATATATACTATACATATATAGGTATAGTTTATATATTAAACTAGGGAAGCATACCTATACACTATTGACTCCCCTCACCCATGAATGTGGTCTGTATTTTCTCTTAGGCAGATCTTCCATATTCTGCAGAAGTTACAAGTTTTCTTCATAGTATCCCTGAAAATTCTACTTTATTTTGTAAAATTCTTTTTAAATTATGTGTGCATGTGTGTGCCTGTGCCTGTGAATGCAGATGTCCACAGAGTCCAGAAGAGGGTGGATCTCTTGGGACTAGAGTTACAGGCAATTGTGATCCGCCTGACATGGATGCTGGGAACTGAACTCAGGCTTTGGGTCATCTGTAACAGCAGCAAGTGCTCTTTACCACTGAGCCACCTCTCCAGCCTGGAAACTCCTTTCTTGATAAAGTAATTCCTTCAGTGAGCATTACTTCTATGAGATGATCAGCCCATGGGAATCTGCAGAGCTGTGTGGAGAATGGGGAGCTGTTCTGAGATCATAGATTGTTCTCAGCCCGGTTGATTCACTGGAACAAGCCCATTTTTACATGGAGTAGATAGCACAGCACGAGGAGATTGGTGGAAATTCAGGAAAGGCATAACGGCTCAGTTGTTTCATTTGTCCCAGCAATCGCTTCCTCTCTGTTTGGTTTCAGAAAGTGTTAAGCAATTTGCACTCATTACTTCATCTTACCCTGTGACATACTTGTAAGATGGATGGATCATAAATCTCGTGTTACAAATGAGGAAACTGAGGCAGACCTGGGCTTACACAACTGGTTTGTTGTGGTTTTAGGGGAGGGTACCTGTATTCATATACACATACTCCCCATACAGATGCAGATGAATATATATAATTAAAAATAAAATGAATCCTAAGTAAATAGAAACTAACCAAAATAAGTTTTTTTTTTTATGAAGAAAAGATTAAAAAACAATAACAACAAACCAAACTAACCGAACAAACAGAAAACAAAGCCCTGACAATGTGGTTCTTCCCTTAGAAGAACTAAGGAGACTGGTCACTGTTCAGCCCAGCCTCCCCTTATTGAGTTTCTATTATCTTCCCAGCTGAAGGAAACACTGGGGCAGTGTCAGTTCCCATTCGAGCCTGGATTTGAGCGAGGACAGAGATGGGGCTGGTGCTCTGGGTCAAAGACTCGCCACACATTTTTTCAGGGCCTTGGGTCATTTGCAGTGAGCCCCATAACTCCCACACATTTGCTTTTTAATGTCCCAAGGCTCTTGCTGCTGCGAGGTTCCCATAGGAATGTGGCCGCATGCCAGCCGACCTCATGTGCATTCCATTCTTCTCCTTGGCCAGGAGGCAGGGGAGGCCAAGAGGAGGCCAAGAGGAGGCCAAGTGGGCTGGCTGCTTAACTGTGTGGGCCCTAGCTCTGTTTAGGACTTTCCCATAACTGAAGGTAAAACAGAGGAGTGAGGTTTAGGTATTCATAAAACCATCTGGAAAACAACTGTTTTTAAGTGTAGCCCAATGGAAACCACATTCCTTGGTTTGTTATGAAACTGTCCTCCACCCGAAAGGAATTTCAAGTCATGAGGCTTTGAGAGGTGTGACTAAAGTTGTGTGACTATATTTTTAAAAGATAAACACACCAAAATATAGCCATCTAAATGCTGATTGCTGTCAACCAACAGGTCTCACTGGGCTGTTGGCTCGGTTCAAGATGCTGGACCTGTCACATTCCTGTCAGGGAATTTGCTTGGCTCTCCTTGTATTGTTTTCTGTTTGTCACTTGTGCAGCATATATGAGGCACTTCCTGTGTACTGAGCGCTCTGATGGACTCTGGAGACAGAAGGATGAGGAATGGATAGTCCCAAGAGGGTTTGGTCACAGGATGCCCTTCCCTTGCCTTTATCATTCATGCAGCATCTATTAGACACCTTCTGTGAGACAACCACCCTGCTAGACACTGGAGACAGAACTGTTTTCAGTTGGATCTGGAAGGCACTTGTTGGAGTATCCAGGTTCTTGCGTCCCATAGTCCTATAGCTTTCTCTCTGGTCTGTGACAGAACACTCAAAACAAAGCCAATTTTGATGAGAAAAGGATTTATTTAGCTTACACATTCAGGTTCATCACTGAGGGACATCGGGGGCAGAAGCTCAAGCCAGGAACCATGGAGGATGCTGCTTGTGAGCTGGCTCACATGTAAGCCCAAAATGCTCAACTAGCTTTCTTATACAGCCCAGCCTAAGGAATGGTGTCACCCATAGAGGGCTGGCCCCTCCCACATCCAATTAACAATTAAGTTAATCCCTACAGGCCAATCTGATCTAGGCAATTCCTTAGTTGAGACTTCCTTCTCAGGTGACTCTAGGCTGTGTCAAGTTGACAGTTAATTAGAAGGCATGGCAAAGAGTTTTAAACTATGAACACATCATTAGAAGTAGAAATAGGGGGTAGTTTATTAAGAAAGGGAAAACACTCTCAACGGTTGTGGGCTAGTGAGCTGAGGTCAAAACGTCTAAAGCACTGGGCCGCAAATTGCATGACCCTTTTCAGGACACTAACATCTCCACACTTGGACAGCCCAGGCTTTTTGTGAGCATGCCCCATTTGTTGTGTGAAGCCCAGGTGGAAGGGGATTACAGTCTTTCTCTGCCACCAGCTTCTTTCATAATCTTGATGCCACTCTCCGGTTCCTACTCTGAAGGTCCAGTTCCATTGAGGGTCCTGGAAAGTTCATCTGGCCTGGGTGTGATCTCACTGTAGTGGGGGCTGGATTGTGTCAAGTGACTTTCCTAGACACTCTGAGTCAAAGGCTTGCTTGGAGGGAAATAAAATCAGACAAATATATAGGAGTAGCCTTAACCTAGAGGTCAATAGAGGGGACTGCTCAGCATGTGGGAATGCTCATGATTGCTTCAAATGTTAGACAATGCCACCATCTCTCCAGAATTTGCTGGACCAAATTCTGAATGGACTTCCTGAAAAACTCAGGAATTTATTGTGCATATGAATGATGTCCAGTACTGGATTGAAAGTGCTTAAAGATCAGATGATGAATATAAAATCTTCTTTCCCCCTTTCCTTCTGCTGCTAGTCCCCTCTTCAGAGACAGGCAATGTGGTCAGGATCTAGATTTCTTCAAGAAGAATGGCAAGTCAAAGAAATGCAATGGGCTCTTTAAAGCAGCATGGTCCGCATTTGGAAGGATAACTGCTGGATACAGAAGATGGTGACCTGGATAACCGCTGGGATGCAGGAGATGCTGACGTAAGTGGACACTTCTGGGTGTCTTCTCTAAATACTCCACTACTTCATCCCAGCACTGCTAATATCACCTCCAAATACTACCTGTTTGAAAAGTGCAAAGCTTATTATAGAAAAATATAAAAATGACATTTTAAAGCTAGAGAGATGGCTTTGTCAGTATAGCCAAAGTCCTATCCCTAGAACCATATTGAGAGAGAGAGAGAGAGAGAGAGAGAGAGAGAGAGAGAGAGAGAGAGAGAGACAGATGTGGGGCCTGGCTTGTTGAGTAAAGGCACTTGCTGCCAAGCGTGACAATCTGAGTTCAATCCCAGGAACCCAGAAGTAGAGAACTGATTCCTGCAAGTTGTCCTCTGACCTCTATTCCATCTCAGTGTCACTTATGCTCCTCTCCCACATACACACACTCACACACACACAAATAAATAAATAGATGGAAGAATAAATAAATAAGTGTAATTTTTGTAAAGTTAGGCTCCATAGCACATGCCTGTAATCACAGACTGGGGAGGTAGAGAGATGTGGGCCCTTGGGGCTCCCTGGCTAGCTAGTTTAGCCTATTTGCTGAGTTCCAGGCATAGTGGGCGACCCTGTCTCAAGAAAAAGGTAGTCGTGCCTAAGGAGTGACATCTGAGGTGGTTCTCAGATTTCCACACACATGCGTGTGTACACATGTACAGATACTCGCACACCTGTGTACCTGTACACAGGCACAAGTGTGAGCACACACAAATGCACAAATGGTAACATTTGAATCCAGGAATGGCTGTCTTGAAACCTCTCCAGGACATATAATTAACAGGCACATTTTTTCTGTGGCTGGCATGAAGAGTCGCAGATGCAGAGAAGATTCCAGACAGCCGCTCTAGAAGCAGCTGCTGAGATCTACACTCTAATTTGCTGCCACAGCTTGACACAGCGAGACGCACTAAAATGTGCCACATTGGTTAACATGGGTTCAAGTAGACAAAGACTGCCAATTTGGAAGGAGGGTAAATGGCCCTTGGTGGCTCTCTCCCCGATACCCAGACTGCATGCAGTGGGAAATTAGAGTGTGCTTATATGGGCGGTTCTGGCACAATCCAAGCACAAATGCAACCCGAGGATTAGCTTTCCTGGATGAATAATTATTCCTGAATCATGAGGCAGGCCCCGTGGAAATGACTATCTTTCTAAGAAGTCTCCAAATGCTGTCAGAGATGTGCATCCTCACACGCTCTCCCTGCAAATGAGAACCGGCCCTCAACGCCATCCGGAGCCAAGGAAAATTCTTGGTTAGGATTGAAAAAATGTTAGATAAATAATTTCTTCTTGCCTCTCAGAAGGCTGCAGCTATCACTGCAATCCAGAGCTGGCCTCTAAGCGGGTCTGGCGGGTTTTGCTTGGACCAGCTGCTATGATGAACTCACAGTAATTCCAGGTTTCCCTCTACTTCAGAGAAAGCCAAAAGCCATGTAAGCACCCGGCTTACTTCATAGCTCTCTCTCCAGTCCCTCCTGACTCGGCTGTTCAGCTTCTGACGTTTTCTTTCTTTACTAAAATGGGACCATAGAGGAAACTCCTTCAGGGCAGCCCAGGAGGCTGGCAAATGTTCACTTCAAGTTAATTAGGAAAACCGTGCTAAGCACCAAGGAAGCCTGTTGAGATCGATTAGGTGATGTGGCCACTGCGTCAAGGGTGGACTGGCCTTTTACCAGACTCCCTATACTATACTATGAATGAAATAAATAAAAAGGAAAGGAAAGAAACACGACTGCTTCTAGGTATGGCGGAGGGGAAAGTTTATTACAGATATGTGGGAGAGCATAGCCAGAGGTAGGGACATCTGAGAATCCAGAATGGACATGACCTTGAGCTATGTGAAGAGGAGGGGCAACGGAGGGAGAGGGGAACCAGGGGCAGCATCCAGGAGGCCCAAAAGAGAGCAGATAAAGAGGCCAGGTAACCAAAATGGTTGGATTATATAGGGAAGGGCATCTGGGGGATGTAGAATTCAGGGTAGGGGGCAGGGTATACCAGACAGGAGGGCCCTGTAACAAGTAGGGACCCGAGGGATGCTGGGAGAACCTGGCACCCAGGCCTGCTTTGATATGTTAAATAGGCATCTGTGTTGGTTTGGAAGAAAATGTCCCCTAAAGAAAGGAAGTGGCACTATTAGGAGGTATGGCTTTGATGGAGTAGGTGTGACCTTGTTAGAGGAAGTGTATGTCACTGTGGGGGTGGGCTTTGAGGTCTCATTTGCTCAAGCTACACTCAGTGTGGCACACAATTCACTTCCTGTTGCCTACAGATTAAGATGTAGAACTTTCAGCTCCTTTTTTCCAGTGCCATGTCTGCCTACACACTACCATGCCACCTATCACCACAATAATGGACTAAACTCTGAGCTGTAAGCCACCGCCTCAATAAAATGTTTTCCTTTATAAGAGTTGCTGTGGTCCTGGTGTCTCTTCACAGCAACAGAAACCCTAAGACAACACCTTAGCCATTTGTCTCAGGTTTGAAACCTAATATACCATTTAATTTATTTAATTCACCATTATCACCAAGAGGTAGGGAATACCAATAAGGGAGAAGTGAGCTTGGGAAGACCGACTCTTTTCCTTAGGATGAACAGCTGGTAAACAGAAATCTCAGGATTTGAACTTGACTGTAGTTGGCCCTCTGCTTATCTGCACCAACTATAAGCAAAGAAAGACTTCTAGAGAGCCAAAGAAGACAGCACCGGGGATGAGAGCACTAAGCTGAGTAAAGGAGAGGAAACAGACTAGGGATGTAGCTGTTAGTAGAATGTGTGTCTAGCATGTATGAAGCTCTGGGTTTGATTCTCAGTACTATATAAACTGGGCATGTGGTGCATGCCTGTGATTCCAGCACTCAGGAGGTGGAGGCAAAGGCACCAAGAGTTTAAGAGCACCCATGGCTCACAGTGAGTGAATTCTAGCCAGCCTAGGCTACATGAGATGCTGTCTCTGAAAAGAAGGGAGGGAGGAAGCAGAAACCAAGTGGGAGAACACAGAGGTAGGCCAACAGGATGTGTGGAAATGCAGCAGAAGCGGGATGTGTGCAGATCCTGGGCCCAGCTCCTGAAGATCTTAGGGATCCTGGAGCCTAGTGGGAGATGATTAGCCACATTTGCCAGAACTTTGAGCAATTGGGATAGGGTCACTCTTCTCCCTAAGACAAATATTCAATATGAATAAGCTCATGCGCTCCAGGGGTCTCAGGATCCTAGATATGCCCTGGGGCACTGAGACTTGCCGTGTAAAGTCTTTAAAATGGATTTCCTGTGAAGGATGGGTGACTCATTGCCTTGTCACTTCCTCTTGACGATGGGCTGACAAGAGGTGACAGAAGATATGTTTTAAGGGCAGGGAGGATTTTCAAACCAGAAGGGGAAATGGCCTCTGAGTAGAGTGTATCCCAGCACAACGAAGGCCTGGAAGGACAGTTCTGAGAGAAGCTGCCCAACAGTGTCATCCATTTTTGCCTGTGGTATTTTAGTCTCTCCTGCCAATCCTGAGACAACTACACAGGCCTGGAGGTACCAGGAGTTACTTTCTGGAGGTACCTAGATGATGCTTGTGACAAAGGCCTGATGTTCAAAGTAGCAGAAAGGCAGGATCCCAAAAATGACTCATCAGGGACCCTGACCTGAGGAAAATGCATTCTCAAAACACATTAAGGGAGAGCTACAGAGATGGCTCCGTTGGCTAAAGTGTTTGTCATGCAAGCATGGGCCCTGAGTCCAAGTCTCCAGAACTGTGTGACAAACTTTAGGGATGGTGGCACATGTTCATAATCTCAGGGCTAGGACACAGACAGGAACATCCCTGAGGCTCACCAGCCAGCCTAGCCTAATGGGTGAGCTCCAGGCCAACAAGAACCTCTGTCTCAAAAATAAGGTAGACAACACATAAAGAATGAAGCTGAAGGTTGACCTCTGACTTCCACAGGTGCACAGTGCATACACGTGTGCACACAAAGTTAAGAGAGAATGGTCCCACCCCCTTCTTGACTAGGGTCTCCTTGGAAGACAGCTCTAGTAAAGAGAAGGGAGACATATCCATATTTGGACTATTTGTTGGGATTTTTAACATGAAGCCAAGGACCAATGGAAGACAATCACCAACATTATGTCTCTTGGTAGGTGAAGGGCAGTCGCCACTGGGAGGAATGAAACAAAGAAATGGACAAAAACTTATCCTCGGATAATAACTTCTGAGACCTACATAGTCATGTACTGGCTTCATGGTGGATTTTTGTTTGTTTGTTTTTAGATACAAGGTTTCTCTGTGTAGCACTGGTTGTCCTGCAACTCATTCTGTAGACCAGACTGGCCTCCAGCTCACAAAAGATCCACCTGCCTCTGCCTCCTGAAGTTTGGGATTAAAGGTGACACCACCAATCATCTAGCCTTCATGGTGGGTCTTTTATTATAATGTGGAACATTTGGTGGCTCAAAAGACACAGAACACATGACTCACAGAAAGGTGGTGGGCTTCTTATTAGAGAGACCTCATACTTTGTTCTTGTTTGGGCACTGATAAGTTGGAGGCAAATTACCCCTCCCTGAGGCTCACTTTCCTGTCTGCCAAGCAAACAAAAACAAAACACAAACAAAACAAAACAAAAACCCCAACTCTCCTGAATCTTGACAGGGTTGCATACATTTTCAAAGTGCAAAATACATTATGTATGCTGAGTAAATGAGAGAGAATAGCCATGAGAGAAATATAGAATTGAATAAATAATATAAAAATACTAATAACCAGAGATGACAAGATGGCTCAGCAGGTAAGTGAGCTTGCCACCAAGCCTGATGACTTGAGTTTAATTCCCAGAACCCACAAGGTGAAAGGAAAGAACCAATTCCAGGAAGTTGTCCCCTGACTGTCACACATGTACCATGATACATGTGCACTCACAAACAAATAGAGGTAAAATTTAAAAATACTACTAACCAGGCTGGAGAGACAACTCAGCCATTAGGAGCACTAATCGTTCTTGCAAAGGAACCAGGTTTGATTCTCCCAATCACAGCTCACAAACATCTGCAACTCTAGTTCCATGGGATCCAATGTGTCTTATGATCTCTGAGGGCACTAGGCACATATGTGCTGTACACACATTTATCTGAGCAAAACACTCATATACCTAACGTAATAAATAAATCTAAAACAATTTAAAAAATAGTAACATCTGGAGATGTTACATGCAAGATGGACGACATATTCTTTTGCAATTAAGTCTCAAATTATGTAGTCCAAATTGGCCTTTGTGGTAGTTTGAATGTAATTGGTCCCTATAATCTCATAGGAAGTGGCACTATTAGGAGCTGTGGCTTTGTTGGAGGAAGTGTGTCACTGTGGGGGTGGGCTTTGAAGTTTCCTGTGCTCAGGATACTGCCTGCAAGGTGTAGAACTCTCAGCCACCTTGCTAGCACCATGTCTGTCTGTATACCACCATGCTTCCCACCATGATAGTGGACTGAACCTCTAAAATTGTAAGCCAGCCCCAATTAAATGTTTTCTTTATAAGAGTTGCCATGGTCATGGGGTCTCTTCACAGCAATAAAAACCCTAACTAAGATAGCTATGAACTCTCAATTGTCCTGCCTCAGGTACACCTCACATACCCTGTGTAAGCCCAAGATATAAACAGCATCTTGTTAATTTGTATGTCTTACAATGGCTTGGCACATATTGGCAACCCCTAAACATGTGAGCCTGGCTGGCTGGTGGTGGCCACACATGTGGATGAATGATTGTTTTCTCTATTTGGGGGGCTATAGAAATAAATGAGATTTTAGTAAGACTTCAACAGAGAAGCATTCAAAAAACTCCATAAGACTAAACAATGAACAGAGAAGGAAGGTCATTCCTTGTCTTGCTAGAAGGGACATACAATGTGAGGACATTTCTGAAAATGAACACACTTTGGAAAGCCGTGGTCTTCTTTAGGAGTGAGCTCATGCCCACTCTCTGGTCGGTCCCAGAAAACAGCACAACTCCTTTCTATGTGGCTCTGAAAGGCTGTGCACCAGAGGGGAAAGGCCACAGAGTCCCTTAGACAGTGACCTATTGACTTCAGCTATTAATAGCTGTCCAGTCCTTGGATGGAGCCCAAGCTCCTCTCACCCCAGAGATACCCTTATGCTCAGAATATGCCTGTTATAGCCTCAGAGCCTTGAAGATCCCTTGGGTTCCCAGTGAAGGATTTTTCCCCCTTTCCTGTCCTCCTCTTTGTCATCTTCCTCCTTTTTCTTCTTTAAAGTCACACAAAGGGCATTCAGCTTGCAGACCCCACCTGCTTGTGTCCAAGGTTAGTATACTAACATTTTTTTCCCACTCTGAAATCTAAGTAGCTGTTGAGTTTTCAGCAAGGTTACCAGGTTTCTTGATCATGCTGGAAAGAAAAGAGCATAGTGAGGGAAGCAAGCAAGGCATCCGTGACATACAGCTTGGCACTAGACTAGAAGGGTTGTTGCCCCAATCGGCACAGTAAAGTATTGCTTATCTCAGAGACTAGAGCCCTGAGAAGAAGCAACTGAAGAGAGGACAGGTTCGTTTTCGCTCAAAGGTTGAGGGCCCACAGTCCACCATGACAGGAAGGTATAGAGGCCGGGTTGTGAAGTAGCTGATGGAAATGCATGCAGTCAGGGAACAGAGATAAATTTTGGCACTTGCAACCCTTTCTGCTTGGCCCACTTTTATTCCATCTGAGTCCCCTATCCGTGGGATAGTGTCGCCTGCATTCAGAGTGGGTCCTCCATTCTGAGTGAAATGTCTAAGGAAACACTCTCACTGACTCACACAGACGTGTGTCTCTTAGGTGACTCCAAATCTAGTCAGGTTGACAATGAAGACGAACGATCCTAAGCATCTTGGAGGCTGTGAGCCAGTGGGACCTTCCCTCCCTGCATGGTCACACTTGATATCACCACTTGCAAGTCTGAAGAATCTTTGATAATTCTGACTCCTAAAGCCAGGGCAAAAACAGGTCCTATAGTTTAATGTCATCAGACGGAACTTCTGTCTTTCAAAATTTACCCTACATGTTATGTTACCACATAGATCTATCTACAGTCCCCAGGCAAGTCTCTCACAGGGCTAGACAGAGTGATTCTAGTTAGCCTCAGTTGTCCAGAGTTATCTAGAGTCTCATTTCAGAGACTGCCTTGATTAGACTAGCCTGTAGGCATGTCTCCAGGGTATTTTTCTTTCTTTTTTAAAAATTTTATTTATTTTTATTTTATGAGCATTGGTGTTTTGTCTGCATGTGTGTTTGTGTGAGGGTGTTGGATCCTCTGGAACTGGAGTTACAACAGGTGTGAGCTGCTATGTGGGTGCTGGGAATTGAAACCCAGGTCCTCAGGAAGGACAGCCATTGCCCTTAACCATTGAGCCATCTCTCCAGTCCGGGTGTTTTTCCTGATTGCTAATTGATACAGGAGGGTCCAGCCCACAGTGTCATCACTCACTAGGCAGGGGTCCTGGGCTATATGAGAAAGCTGGTCAGAGCAGAGGCTAGAGAGCAAGCCAGTAAGCAGCATTACTGATTCATGGTTTCTGCTTCAGGTCCCTGGTATCACTTCCCTCAATGATGAGCTATGAACTGGTAGTGTAAGCTGAATCAGCCCTTTTGGTCCTGCTTTTGTTCATGGTGTTTATCACAGCACTAGAAAACTAAGACAACATGTATCAGTTACTTTTCTGTTGCTGTGATACAACACTATGACTGAGGCAACTTATTGAAGAGTTTATTTGGGCTCATGGTTTCAGAGGGATAAGGGCCCATTATGGCAGGGAAACAGGCAAGGCAGCCAGAGGAGGAAGCTGAGAGCTCATATCCTCTACCACAAGCAGGAAGCAGAGAGAGTGAATTGGAAGTGATGGAGTTTTTTAATCTCAAAGCCCGCCTCCAGGGACACACTTCTTCCAGTGAGGGCATAACTCCTAAAATTCCTCGGACAGTGCCACCAGCTGGGGAACAAGTATTCAAACATGTAAACTGATGGGGGACATTCCTATTCAAAGCATTGTATCATATTTATGATATAGTATGCTTTGACACATGTCTATGTTTCATCATCAGATCAATTAGTTAATATTTCCATATCTTTAAATACTGTTTTAGATGTCTGAATAATAATGATGCACATCTGTGGGGTTCAGTGTGATATTCTAATGCACGTGGATGGCATGTCCTGCCAAATCTGGGACATTAGCATTCTTGCCTCCTCCTTAGTCCTGATGTTTGGAGCTGCCATACCTGTCTTTTCTAATTATTCATATCTAGATGACAGGTTGCTGTGGACTGTGTCATCCCCACTGTGCTTACATGCATGTCTTCTTCAGTATAATCATTCTGGAAGGTTCCTGCTACCTCCTCATCTAGCTATGTCTTAGGTTTCACCAATTCTGAGTCTAGTATATAAAAGGCAAATATGACATGTTTCTGACATTTCTGGGCACATCCTTAGGGACAGCTGAACATTTGGCTCGAATCCTGGCTTTCCATCCTCAGTGGACCAGGGTTACAGTGACTGCCTGAGAGGGCTGGCCTGAGAACAAATGGGAAACTGACCTGTAAGAAAAGTGGCTCACGGGGGATGTAGGGGTGCACGTGTGTGCCTCCTCCACAGAGGGCCTCACTGAGACCTGTGTTGGATTCATTCTGTCAAAGCCAAGTGGTGCTTCCCCAGGCCACTCAATTTCCCACCCACCCACCTCATAGAGGGGTTTGGCTGTTTTTAAGAAGTAAATGAGACCTGGAGCTGACCATTTGCTTAGCATATGAGGTTTTAGGTTTAAGACCCAGGGCAGTCAAAAAGAAGGAGGGAGGAAAAGAGAGGAAGAGGGGGAGGGAGAAGGGGAATGAGAGAGAAGAGAGGGAGAGAGAGGGAGAGGGGGAAGGGAAGAAAGATGGAGAGAGAGAGAGAGAGAGAGAGAGAGAGAGAGAGAGAGAGAGAGAGGATATAATGGGCTATGTCTTCCTCCCAGAGTGGCTATGAAGATTAGAGAGAATGCTTACAGACTAAGAAGCTGTCCAACAGGCCAGCGATTTTAATACTGTCCCCCAAATGGAGGCCAGCATAGCCAGCAACTCCTAATATCTGCCTCTTCATCCATTAGCTTTGCCACCTGAGGCTAGCTGTGTATGGGGGAAGGGCTGGAGTGGATTGTTGCTAGGGCTCTGAGCTCTGGTCCCTGAAACCTCCCCTCTGCTTTCCTAATGGCAAGGCTGGGTTCCAGGACAGCAGGCTGGGAGATGGAACTGTCAGCAAGAGTAACTGGGGACTGAGCCACTAATGGGGAACAGGACTAGTGTAATACAAAGCCATCTGTGGGGAGCACTATCACCAGTGGGGAGCATATGCCACAGAAACACTCATAGGAGCACAGTCAGTTGTGAGGAACATCATCACAGGAGCACCTGTGGGAATACAGCTACCTGTGGAGAGCAAAGGTCTCAGGAACATCTGTGGGGAGCACAGCCACCTGTGGTGAGCACATGTCACAGGAATATCTTTGGGGAATCATAGTTACCTGTCAGGAGCAGGCATCACAGGAATAATTGTGGGAGCACAGCTAACCTATGGAAACCATAGGTCCCAGGAACATCTGTGGGGAGCACACCATCTATGAGGAACACTCATCACAGGGACACTAATGTTTGGAGCTGCCATACCTGTCTTTTCTAATTATTCATATCTAGATGACAGGTTGCTGTGGACTGTGTCATCCCCACTGTGCTTACATGCATGTCTTCTTCAGTATAATCATTCTGGAAGGTTCCTGCTACCTCCTCATCTAGCTATGTCTTAGGTTTCACCAATTCTGAGTCTAGTATATAAAAGGCAAATATGACATGTTTCTGACATTTCTGGGCACATCCTTAGGGACAGCTGAACATTTGGCCACAGCTGAACACAGCCACCTGTGAGGAGCAGAGGTCATAGAAATACCTGTTGGGAGCACAAGTGCCCATAGGGAGCATAGCCATCATTTTGGGGTTCCTGGGGGAGGGCAGGTTGACTGGCATCTATCTTTGGAGGGGCAGCACTGGGGAGAAGAGGCTAGAGGAAGGATTAAAGCAGGATCCTTGGGGAGGCGCCACAGCATCTTTTGCACAGGCCTTTCCCAGAGCTCCAGTCTGCTGGTTTCTCCTGTTGTGCTTGGCCTTCCCCAGAGCAAGAAAAATTAATGTGTCCGAGAATCCTCAGCTACTGTCTGGGGCTGCCAGAGATTTTGAAGGCAAAAGCTGTGGAATTCTAAGCATTTATGACTTAGCAAAGAATTGTTCCCTAACTGCTGGCTTCTGGAGGAGCCTTCTGGATTTCATTGTGGTTGCTCCTCTGCTTCTAGAACCTGCCAAGAATTCCCAGGTCCCCGTCAGCACTGTGTGGGGCAGAGGTCAGAGGGCCTTTGAGTGGCTGGTGGCTCAGAGCACTGGTGTTGGGGCCAGCAGTCCAGACCTTCTCCAGGGGAAGTGGTAGAGGCTGTAACTTCAGGGCTCTGGCCCTCTGTGAAGGGTGAGCATGGCCATGACTCTCATCAACCTGGGTTTCTGGATTCTCTGAGGAAGGCTTGGTGTACCCTTCAGGGGAAGGGCCTTTCCATACTGGCTACTGTTGATTACTCTGGGCAGATAGGTCATCAACACCCTTCCTCTAGTGGATGTCTCCCTCAGTGTGTAGCTAGATGATGGCTACAGTGTTCTTATACCTCCTTCTCCATTCCTGGTGACATAGAGGAACTAGAGGGACCGTGACTCATTTTGGCTAGTCCCTTCACTGAGGTTGCCAGGGCAGGCGGCATTCTTTCTCTCTTTCTGTCTTTGTTTCTTGAGACAGGGTTTCTCTGTGTAGCTCTGTCCTGGAACTTGCTTTGTAGACCAGGCTGGCCTCAAACTCACAGAGATCCTCTTATTTCTGCTTCCCAAATGCTGAGATTAAAGGTGTGTACCAGCTAGCAGCCCTATCTCTTAAAGAAGTTCTCCCCCTTGCCCTTGAGCTACCTGCCCAATCCTCATCTTCCCCATTCTTACCCTGGGCAAATATTTATGTATTTATCGTGTGTGTGTGTGTGTGTGTGTGTGTGTGTGTGTGTGTGTGTGAGCTTCTATGAGTATGAATGGAGGCCAGAGGATGAACCTTACCCTATTATTGCTCTATCTTATTCCTTGAAACAGGTCTCTCACTGAGTTGGACTTACCTGTATTTTTGGCTAGGTTGGCAGTCAGCAAGCCCCAGTACCCTCCTAGCTCTTTCTTGCCCATCACGGTGCTGGGGTTGCAAAAGTGCATGGCTGCACCTGGCTGTTTATGTAAGTTCTGGGGGTTTGTACTTTGACCCACATGCTTGAGAATAAGCATTCCTTTGTGCTGAGCCATTTCCCCAGCTCACCTGTTTTGTTTGTTTGTTTGTTTATTTGAGACAGGTTCTCTCACTGGCCTGGAACTGGTCAGCTGGCTTGGCTAACTGCCTCTGCTTCCTTTGCTCTGGGATACAAGCACACATGACCTACTTGGCTTTTTTTTTTTTTTTTCTCCTTTTTAAAACTTGGGTTTTGGGGACTGAATTCAGGTCTTCATGCCTGTGACAGCATGCAGTTCCTAAGTAGGACAGTAGGGTGTCTTATTTTCTGTTCCTATTTCTGTGACAAAATATCTGACAAATGCAATTTAAGGGAGAAGGGGTTATGCTGGCTCACTGTTCGAGGTACAGTTCACCCATCATGGGAGGGAAGTCAAAGCAGCATGAACACGAAGCAGCTGGTCTTATGGCAGGAGTAGCCAGGAAGCAGAGAGCAATGAATGCATCACACCAGTGCTCAGCTAACTTTCTCCTTTTTATACAGTCTAAGATCCTCAGTGAAGGGACTAGCCAAAATGAGTCACGGTCCCTCTAGTTCCTCTATGTCACCAGGAATGGAGAAGGAGGTATAAGAACACTGTAGCCATCATCTAGCTACACACTGAGGGAGACATAGGGAATGGTGCCTCCCAGAGTGGGCTGGGTCTTCCCACATCAATAAACACAAGACAAACCCACAGCATGTCTACAGGCCAATATTGAGACCTTCCTCTTTTTTCAGGTGATTCTAGACTGTCAAGTTGACAATGAAAACTAACCATCAAGCTTCCATATACATTATATTGATCAGAGAGCTCAGCAAGAGAAACAGGAGTCTACACCCTCCCATATCTTAGCTGAGTGCATAATTATTGCTTGCCACCTCATGGCTCCTGGCTTTAATCCAAATGCCCTATTCAGTGAGAGCATCTACCCTCCAATATCACTACAAATAAGGGAAGATGTGGTATCCTCAGTGGTCTCAGCAAGGAAAGGCTTCCAGGAGCTGGTTTCAGAAATTCTGGCAAATATTTGCCAAGGGCAGGAACCCAGGGTGGGCAACAGGCTATTGTTGTGGTTTCCAGGAAGTCACAGAACAGCTGGGGAGTCATGTGTCCCCAGCCCGGCTCCCATACTGCGTAAATGTGCCACAGATTAAATATTTATCTATTGTCCTGTCCACCTCAATAAAACATCACACTCTTTCATGCTCTTGCCTTAATGATGTTTGTGTGCCTTGGAATGCCGCCCTGGGCCAGACAATCATATCTAAAGATGTGAAAACATAAAAATCGATATAAAGAAATGAAAAGTCTGTTTCACTGATAAAACATCATTTATCTTACTCACGGTACTTTTCAGATTCCTCTAAGTGCCCTTTCAGAGGGCAGCATCAAAGCCAGGACCTGTTTGCCTGCAGGCTTCTTAGGGCAGTGGGATGAGGCAAGAATATATGAGGGTGGAAATGGGGTGTCAAGGAAAAGGGTGCTTCTGGGGCCAGCACTACTGGACTAGCTGCCACCCTGGGTTCCATCCCCAGCACTGTATAATACCAGCTGTGGTGGAGCACAATTGTAATACCAGTCAAAGTCATCCTTGGCTACATATCCAGTTCCAGACCAGCCAGGGCTACTATGTCTAAAATAAATACTCCAAGGAAAGAACAGATTTTCACCGAGCATGGTGGTGCCCACCTTTAATTCCAGCACTTGGGAGGCAGAGGCAGGAGGATCTCTGTGAGTTTGAGGCCGCCTTGTCTGCATAGTGAGCTCTAATACAGCCAGGACTACACAGAGAAACCCTGTCTCAAAAAACCAACTGCCCCCTGAGCCAAACAAACACCCCAGATCTTCATGAAACTCTGATAGGGAAGTGCTTAGGGACCCTTTTATAGTTTTTTTTTTTTTTTTGAGACAGCGTTTCTCTGTGTACCTGGAACTTGCTCTGTAGATCATGCTGGCCTTGAACTCAGAGATCATGCACCACCACCACCACCTGGTTCAAATTATTCTTTAAATTACATTTATTTATTGTATGTGTGTGGGCATGTGTGTGTATGAACGTCAGAGGATAATCAGGGGGACTCAGTTCTCTCCTCTCACCACGTTGGTCTTGATGATAAAATGAGTCATGAGGCTTGATGGCTACTTTCTAAACCATCTTGCTAGCCTGAAAATGAAGTTATTTAGCCCACATCCAGGAGTTTAATAATAAATCAACTACCCACACCTGTAGGTTCTGCTTGCATTCATTCAAACAACAGCAGTTCAAAAATGTGCAGGAAGCGGGTTGGGGGATGGCTCAGTGGGTAAAGGCACTTGCTGCTAAGTTTGGCAACCTGAGTTCAATCCCCAGGACTCACCTGGTGGGAGGAGAGACCTGACTCTCACAGGTTGTCTTCTGACTACCACATGGATGCTGTGGCAGGTTCTTATGCACCTCCCCTATAAATAAACAATAAACAAATAAATATGATTTTTAAATGTGCAGGAAAAAACTTTGTCTCTGTGTTAAAGCACAGGAAGATCCTAGATAATACAGAAGGAGCCTCCCCACATAGCCTGTAGTGTTGTAAATAACAAGAGGACAACACACTGAAACTTGGTGTAAGATCATCTGTAAATAATGCACTGTTTTATTTGAAGCACCTGAGCATCTGCAGATTTTGAAATCTTGGGCTAGCCTGCAGTCCCCCTGCCCCCTCGCTGATGAATGCTAGCATTCCTTGAGCTATATGGGGAGGAAGCAGGTGTCCTCATGGAACACAAGCAGTTCCTTTCCTTTATTTACCTCCCCCCCCACCCCGGACTTCCCCAGGCTGTGGGTTCTCAAGCCCTTTTCTATGGACAGTAGAGAGATCAGGGTGGCCTGGGAGTGCCCCCTCTCCAAAGCCTCTGGGAGGTGACAATGGATTGAGGCCACTTTGGGGCTGCAGGTGGGGTGGGTGAACACCTCAGCTCTTCTCCCAGTTCTCTTTGATCTGTAGCCATGTTTGGAAGGGAGATGAGGGATGTATCAGTGTTCCCCACACAGCAGGGAGGTTTGAAACGTTAGTATTTCCCATTGTTGGTGTGGCAAGTGCTGCATTCCACCAAGTGACTAGCTGGCCCTTCTTTCTGCAAGCTCTCTGCACTGTGGCCTTTCTGGTCTTCAGCCAGTTCTTCTTAAAACTGAGCTTTCTCCTGCCTCAGGCTATGTGAATGGAGGGCCCCTCACTTCAGCAGCTGAGATGCAGGTGTGACATCAGAATGTCACAAGCCTCTTTGGACCCCCAAATGTAAATGTGACCTCTTCCATAGTTTCTAATATGGTTGTCCTTTTGTGTCATGGAGATTGGTTCCAGAGCCACCCCCAGCTATACAAATTGGTAGATACTCAAATATCATTAATGGAAGACTAAGCATTAGGGCACATGGACACACACACACACACACACACACACACACACACACACACACAATTCACTCACATGCACAGACCTGTGTACACCCTCCTGTATTTTCTCAGCTGAAGAGATTGCTGGGAGGTTAACAGCACTTGCTGTTCTTCCAGAGGACCTGAGTGTGTTTCGTAATACCCACATAGTAGCTCACAACCATCTGGAACTCCAGTTCTAGGGGATCTGATGCCGTCTTCGGACATCTGTAGAAGGTCTATGTGTATGTGGTGCATGTGTACACACATGGAGACAAAACACTCGCATACAAAACATAGGAAAAATTAAAAAATATTCTTAAATTTTTATATAGCCAGTGAGTGTGTCAATCGACCATGTGGTACCGTACCTCAGTGTGGTTCTCCTGTTCTCAGTGTTTGCATGACTGTCTTGTATTTTCTAGTAGTTACAAGTGAATATGATGGGAGTGATTTTATTCATTGTTGGGATTAGAGAAGGTGTGAGGATATATTCCTTTTGCAAGGGTAGGATGGAGCATCCATCTTAGATTCCTGAGGAGGGGCTGCATTAAAGGCAGTGAGTCTCAAATAGTTTGCTACTTAGGCAGCATGAAACTATCTGACTTATGGACTCCATCTAGTCTCATTTTCCAGTGGAAAAATAAATGAGCACTAATTGGGGGGGGTCAGAGAGTGGATGATGTATACATGTGCTCTTATACTAGAGAAGGGTGATTCATATGGGAACCGCAATGTATACATGTTGGGGAGTCTAGTTATTGGAAAATTACAACCCTGGAATTCTGTTGATGTAAATAAGCTCCAATATCCTCTGTAGGGTTAACCAAGCAACCCACAACAAAATGAGCTGATAATGACAATGCTGATGATCCATAATTAAAAAGTCCCTATGGCAGCAGCTGGAAATTGCAAACAACTCAAGACTGCTGGTGAGTGGCCGATAAGGAAGCTTTCTCCAAGACTTAGGGGTAGATGAAGTCTATCTGCATATGGGAGATGTGTCTTTTCTTGCAGCCTGGCAGACAGTTGGACTTCACAATATTGCAAGGGATGCAGTAGCCTTTAAAAGGCTTTCTTAGTCAATTGCCAATTAGTTGACCTAATTGTGTGCAAAAATGAAACCTTAATCAAATCATACACATTGGGTTTTGTGTGTGTTTGTGTGTGTTTGTGTGTGTGTGTGTGTGTGTGTGTGTGTGTGTGTGTGTGTGTGTGTCTGCAGTAGAGGATGTTTAATTTGTGTAAGACTCTGGGTCCCAATCCCAGATCACTAGCCATGAGAAAAAAAATACACACAATTTACCATTATGTTCCAAAGGAAGACTTAGAAAAATTTGGTTCCAGGAGCATGAGATGCTCTGATGAGATGTCTTCAGTCCTGTGCTGAGGATGCTGCTTTTTCAGCCTTTGGGCTGGGGTTTCCTTCCTACCTCAAGCAGACTAGAGCTATGCATTTGGATGAACACAGCACTCAGATTCTCATTTTGAAAAGTGTACAAATCATCCATGAGAAACAGTTTAGAAGATTTAAAACGGTTCATTTAATGTCTCATGGAAGATGGACCTCCAAGATTTAACACAATGAAAGACAACGCATAGGAGAGTATATATAATGGGATATCTATATTGGGAAAAAGCACAGCAAAGATTTTGTATGTACATTCAGGCTTTATTTGCACAGAGTATTTCTGGAATCATGCAGAAGAAATGGATCAAGGGAGTCATCTCCTTGGAAGGTGGAGACCGATAGGGAAAAGGAGAGATGGATATTTAGGATTTTTATCAGACATGGTTCCCAATTTCTGAATTCTGTGTTACTTATGCATTAACTATTAATTATGATGATTAGTTGAGATGGGAAGACTCACCCTGACTGTGGTGGCACCACTCCATAGGCTGGGGTCCCAGATTAAATAAAAAATCAGCAAGCTGAGCAGCAGCTTCCTGCTTGCATATGACAGCTGCCTCACACTCCTGCTGCCACGCCTCTCCACCCTCCCCCTCCCCCATGCCCTCAAACTGTGAGCCAGGATGATTCTTGTCTCAGTTTTTTCCTTCCTCTATTTTCTTAGGAGATGAAGGCTGTTTGATTACTTATAATGATGATGTCTCTTTCTTCTTCAAAACCATGCTCATGTCTGAAGTATGTGATCCTAGAATCTAAAGGAAAACACCCATCTCCATGAGATGACAGGGTTATATATCAGACACAAGCCCGGGACTCTGGAATGAGGCAAAGACCTTAGTCCCAATGCCCAGTTATTGGGTACACTGGCAAACTATTAAGAAACTTTCAGAGCTCTGGTATGGTTTCTCTACTGGTGATAACACAAAGACCTAAAGGAGTGCTCTTAGGAAGGTACTATGTACTAATGGCTTGAGCATCAGGGACAAGGCACAACCCAAGAGCAAAGTGTGTTCAAGTGGAGGCAGGCCTCTTATTTCACTCTGCTTCAGTAATGCTCACACAGGCCAAACAGCTACTAATCTCAATTGCCTGCCAGGAATTTAAAAGAGTGTGAGACCAACATTAATCCTAATGAAAAATAAGATATTTCATTAATTATGCAAAAAAGAATTCTGTTTGTACACATAGATCAACAAAAGGCAGAACATTGCCTTCACATCTTAGACGCTCACAGTGCTAAGTAACAATTCCTAGAACAAAACAGGGAGGTGCACAGCAGATCTAAACGTTCTGGGTTCTGAGCTGCCCTGGATGGCCAGTATAAAAAGAAACAAGAGCATGTGGAATGTTGTGGAAAGCCATCTTGGTGAATCTTCAAACTCCGAAGGCTTTACTAGATGTTTGAGTTTGAATGTGGAAAAAGTCCCCCACAGGTTCCTTTTGAACACTTGTGTTTCTCAGCTGGTGGCACTGTTTTGAAAATCTGTGAAACCTTTAGGAGGTGGAGTCTCACTGGGGGAGGGCCTTTGGGATTGATAGCCCAGCCCCACTCCCTCTCTGTTCTCTTGTTCTGACATACATGCCTTGTTCTGAGGTAAGGGAGCCTGACTGCATGCTCTTCCTACCATGGCATCTCCTGCTCCAATGCTTTGCCTTCCACAATAGGCTGTGTGCCTTTAGAAACAAGTCTTTCTTCCCTTAAATTGCTTTTGTCAGGTTATCTTGTTCCAATGAGGAATGTAACTAAGACAAGAGTGACAAGGTGGTCATCACACTTCTGGAGGCAACCCAAGCTGGCAACTCCCTGGCGTATGTATAAGAGTTTTGTGAGGACAGCAGTAGCATAAGTCATTATCTCAAGACCCTCTCAATTGAAGAGCACAAAGGCCAAGGACCATAGCAGCAGCTCTGTCTCTGAGGGTATCCCCCACATGTTAAACACATTAGTATTAAGCTCTCCTACCCCAATTCTTGTTCCCTTAAGTCTGACCCTCCCTCTACCCACCAGCCCCTTTGTTTTTTCTACAGGACCCAGATGCAGACTGGCACAGCAGAACTTTCCTTCCAAGTCAGGTTTGCTCCAGGAGATATGTAACCTGCAGCCCTCGAGTCACTCAAGTGAGGAATCTAGATGCTGAGCTTTGGTTTAAATGACTGACATTTTCCTCAACTGGAATTAGCCAGTAATTGCATGTGGGCAGACTTAGCCAGAATGCTCTAAATGACCAATTAGAAGGCAAAAAGGAGGTCCCTTTTTTTTAAAGTTCAAGGGTCTCCCATTGATGAGCCCTACTTCTCAGGCGATGCTCCAGTGGGTCTGTGCCCAGCTCTCTGCCATGTGCGAGTATACCCTACATTTGCCTAACGATAATGAATTGAGTACTTACTTTGCAGGAAAATATAGGGCACATCCATTACATGCAATCAAGCAAAAAGGCTGCGAAATGGGCACTCTATTAATTCCAAACAGAACCCTTCCCAAATGTCATCCTGCAACCGGAGCGTGGGCTTATTACAAATCTGAAGGAATTAAGGGTAATTTTCATTTGTACAAAGGATTTGAGGGACACGGCTCCTGCCACACACACACTATTAATTGAGTTAAATTCAATTTGGCAATTTTAGTGCGAATCACCCAGCTCTGACCTGGCCTGCCCTAGGGTGAGATCAGAGTGTCTTGTCTGCTAGAGGAAGCAGGTATATGCAGGTAAGGCGAGTCTGCTCGAGCATGCACACACTTTAGGATACATACAGAATGGAACACAGTTGACCAGTTATTAATCAGTAAGTTGCCCAAAGAGGAAAAATACATGCTAATGAGTAGTAAATCTCCAAATCTTTGAGCCTCAGTTTCCTCGTCTGTAAAAGGGGAGAATGACCTCTCCTTTAATGGCAGCATGAGGCTAGTGAACTTGAACACAACAGAGATTTCCCTTCATGTGGGGACTAACTCTGATCTTCATTTCTATGCTCTGTGGGACAGTCTCTAGGCTGTGCCGATTCCCACAGCACATGTAGGGACATCTGGGATCTGAATTTGAATGGGGACAATTTCCCAAGTCACTGCTAGGTCAGTCCCCAGGGCCTATGGATGTGGTTAGCCTTACTGATTTTAATGTCCACTATCTCTGGGTGGTCGCTGGGCTTATGGGAGAGCATAGAGCAAGAGATGGGAGCAAGCAGGATAAGGCAGATGGGAAGCTGGTCCAGACAGCCTGCAGTGAGAGAGACCAGGCAGGTAGACAGACTGGGTCCTCACTCCACGTTCCGGTACTTGGTGAAGAGGTTGTAGAGCACTCTCAGTGTGGACTTCAGGTCACAGTTGACAATGTCTGTGGAGAGACAAAACTCATCAGTGGCCTCTGTGGGTCATGCTCCAAAATTGGCAGTGATGGCCCCCTACCATCCAGCACTCATCCTCATCTTCTGAGTATGGTCTCAGTGGGACTCAGGGCCATCAGGAGCAGGTGTGTGTGTAAGGATGAGTAGATGTGCATCGAGACCTCAGAGCAGGCAAGCAATAAAGGAAGAAGAGGCCAGGTACTAGGGATTCAGTCCCACAGAAATACAGCTGTCACCCTAGAGTGTGACTTCACCATGGACATAGCAGCTGCAGGTAAGAAGGGTGTTTATCTTGGCTATGTCCAGTCTCCTCTGTCCCTAAGGCTCTTCTCCCTTGCCTCCACCTTCATCAGAGTGTTACCTGTGTTTGTGAAGAAGGGGACACTTGAGCCGGGTGTGGTGACACATGCCTTTAATCCCAGCACTTGGGAAGAAGAGGCAGACAAAGTTCTGAGCTTGAGGCAAAGAAAAAGAAGAGGAGGAGGAGGAGGAAGAGAAGAGGAAGAGAAGGAAAAGGAAGAAAGAAGAGGAAGAAGAGGAGGAGGAGGAAGGGGAGGAGGAGGAAGAAGAAGACAACGAAGACGACAGATGATGATGGCAACACTTAGGCTCTTCAGAGAAAGATGGGAGGAGGGCACAGGCCTGCACAGAGCAGAGGCTAGGAACTAATTTCTTCCTGCTTCCTTCTGCCCACTCATCCATCCACTTCCCAGGGTACCCCTCTACTCTCTGCAGTCTCCTCCACCTTCTTCTCCTCTGTCTTTCCTCAGTGAGCCAGTCTTTTAAGAACTAGAGTAAACAAAGGAAGAAAAAAAGGAATTCTGCTATCTAGGAAAGTACACGTAGGAAGTAAAATAAGGAACAGCAACTGCCCCCCCCCAACCCCAGCAACATAAGGGTGGCAGGTGCTGCTGATGAGTGAAGTCAAGACAGCAGGTGCCCTAAGAGAGGGAAGTTGGGCAGGGAGAGGACTGTGCTATGGAAAGGAGAACATAGGGCACATGGGAGAGTTGCATTCCTCCTGTACTGACCTAGGTTGGGTATTCAGCTCTACTCTTGTGTCATTTTAAATATGGAAATGGTATTTAAAGGTATGAGTGTGTAGCTCACATGAGGCAGATGACCTAAGTCAAAAGCTGACCTGGGCTCCAAGATGGGAGACTTAGCACAGAGCCCCTGGGGATGGGGAGAGGTGAGACCAAAGTTCCATCAAGACAGAGTGGGAAGTCAGAGCCCCTAGTGGGTTGAGTGGGGGTTCCCTTAGCCTTTAGGCTATAGTAGCTGTGGCTGCAGCTCCAATAGTCACATGTACTGATGCTAAGACTCCAAGCACTAACTGGCTTCAAGCTGAGGGTCCCGAGCTACAGACTGTCTTAAGAGTTCCCTCACGTCTGATTCTGGTATCCTGGTTGCAAACCAATCCTGCTCTTCTCCAGCTGTGTCCAGATGCACATCAAAATCCCTTGCTGATGGAGAACTGGCTACTGGGATATCTGGAGAGTCACAGAACCCAACATTTCTCCCTTCCCTCCACCCCTTTCAGTCTCCATTTGAGACCCTGGCTGGTGGCAGAGCCCTGTCATGGTACCCTGCACGTGATGTCCCAAGTCCCATCAGAATCACCTTTCCAGGTGCCATTATATGGCATCTGGGCTGATTCCCATTCTCTCCACCCACAAACAGCTCTGAGAAGTGCTCATAGCACAGTAGACAGGCAGAATCAGGAGGCTGTGGGCTGCACGCTGGGGTAGCTTCGCAAAGGCAGGTATACATGGAATCTGGGAGTTCATGTTTTCTCTTCCCCCTCTTCTTTGTAATGTGGATTTGCATGTGTACCTGATTGTTTGTATGCACACCACATGCGTGCAGGGACCTCTGGAGGCCAGAAGAGGGCATCAGAGCTCCTGGAGTTGAGTTATACATGCTTGTACTGCCCAATGTGGGTGCTGAAAACAAAACCTGGGACCTCTGGAAGAGCAGCAAGTGCTCTAAACCACTCAGCCCCTTCTATGCCTGTCAAAGCCAGGTGCGCTCTGAAGTTGACAGGGAAAGCTAATGTTCAGCATAGGAGGACATTTGCACTGGCCATTTGATTTATAACTTAATGTCCACTATGATTTGATGCCCATCTCCACTGCAAGACCCCAGTGGTCAACTTCTCTGACCATTTTCTTACTGGTAAAACTAGGCAACAAGTTTATGAAGAATGCCTAGAACACATTAAGGACACACGGTTTCCTTCTAGTTTTCTCACCTTTGCTCACTAACAGAGCTATTATTGCATACAGCTATGTCATGAGCATGCTACACAACAGCAGGGGTTGCCATTCACAGAGAAGACCTGCTTCTTGATTGTACTGAGTTGATTCTCCATCCCTGTCACCACAATCAGGTATATGTAGGGACAGAGGGGTAACTGCTTAGCGTATGATCTCACCAAAAAAAAAAAAAAAAAAAAGCTGACTACTGGCCATCCAGGCTGACCCAGGCAAATTAGCAGAGCACTGAGAGACTGAATTATCTTAGCAGGGGGAAGGCTGTGGGTTCCTGGGAATCAACAGAGAACCAGGTCAGAGTCAAAGAGCTCCAGAAGAAAACAGCCCTGGGCCTAGGGAAAGGATTCTTCATCTCCTCTTCCTTCTCTAGGAAACAGGGACTCCCATCTGTTCAAGAGCCATCCATGAGGATGGTACAGGTACACCATTATTATTATTATTATTATTTTATTACTTTATTAATCTATTTATATGTGTAGAATTGGAAGTCAGAAGGCAACTTTAGGAAGTAGGTTCTCTCCTTCTATCACATGGGTTCTGGGAAACTCAGTTTTCAGACTTGCAGCAAGAACCTTTGTCTGCTGAGCCATCTCACCAACCCCTTTTTTTAAATTAATGATTTATTTTATGTGCTTTTCCTGCATGGATGTCTGTCAGAGGATGCCAGATTTTCTGGAGTTACAGACAGTTGTGAGCTGCCATGTGAGTCTGGGAATTGAACCCAGGTCCTCTAGAAAAGTAGCCAGTGCTCTTGACCACTGAGACATCTCTCCAGCCCGTTTCCTTGTCCCCCTCCTCCTCCTCCTTTTGAGACAGGGTTTCTCTGTATAATAGCCTTGGCTGTCCTGGCACTCGCTCTGTAGACCAGGCTGGCCTTGAACTCACAGAGATCCTCCTGACTCTGCCTCCCAAGTGCTGGGATTAAAGGTGTGGGCCACCACTACCCAGTTTTTTTTTTTTTAAATAAAAATAATTATCCAGTAGCTGTAGACTTCCATGAAGTGTCTCTGTTTGTGTATCTTTTACATAATGGTTAAAATAATGTAATCAATATGGTTATTTAAAAAGATGTCTCATTGACCTGCTCCCCTTTATCCCAATCTTTTGGTGAGCATCACCCCACTTTTGATTTCTGTGAGATCACTACCTTTGGATTCTGCACATGACAAAGATGGCATGGTATTTGTCTTTAGTATCTGCCTTATTTCATTTATTTCCTCCAAGACTATGCATGTTGTCCCAAAAAATAACAATTCAACCTTTTTATGGCTGAATAGTAAGTATCCCATAGTTCCTATCTGTCCATCCACTAACAGACACAGGTTGATTCTATCTTCTGGGTGCCGTGACTCAAGCCACAGTGAACAGGTAGATGAAGGTATGTCTCTGACATACTCATCTCCTTGTGATATATACCCAGTAGTGGGGTTGCCACATTGCACAGAAGCTCCATTTATAATTTTCTGAGGACTACCCCTACCATTTTCCACAGTGCCAGTACTGATAGACAATGTCACCAATAACGTGTAAGGACTCTACCGTGTTTTATCTTGGAGTTCTCTCCTGGCCTGTGGCTGTGCATACCTGTGAATGGAGCTGTGGGGCCATTGGGTATGTTTACTTCCTGTTGTAACAACAAATAATCTCAGATCTGGTGGCCTACAACACAGATTTGTCACCTCCCTTCTAGGTGTCAAAAGTCCCCAGTCGGTCTCTTCAGGATGTGGTCAAGGTGCTGTCTTGGCTACTCCTATGGCTCAGTGCAGAACCCTTTGTGCTGGATTTTTTTCTGCCATGGAGTCTGCCCACACTCCCTGGCTTACAGCCCCTTCCTACCATCTAGTCTGCATCGGCCAGGCAAGCCTTTCTCATACCCCACCACACTGACATTCTTACAGCTTGTCAGGATGGCTGTGATGATGTGGGGGCTCCTGGAATGGTCTGGAAGAATCTTCTCATCCCATGATCACCAACTCAATGTCTGCCAAGTTCCTTTTGCCAAAGTAATGTGTATACTATAAAAAGAGTTGGATGGGGACTCTTGGCATGTGGGATATTTTGCTTGCCATGAAGGGTGTTGGAGATACCCAAAAACATAAGATAGAGACAGTTTTCCTGCACAGATGTGGCCATTAACCCCTGCCCCTGTGGTTTCTATGGCTCCATGCCTTTGTGATAACCAGAGTTTGAGGAAGCTGTTGCTGTCAGCTCTGCACGATATATCCAGGGCTATGGAGAATGGGGCTGGGGCAACTTTCACAGTTTTGGCCACAGACCAAGCCCACCCATGCTGAGCTGACCAGGGGAACTGCCCTGCCATCAGCTGATGCTCACTACATAGCCTGTCCCAGCCAGCAGACACCCCATGGTTTGCATATGCCACCCATCTGCTAGCTGTCCACAGTTTGATTCTGACTGCATTGGGCTTCTGAATCCCAGCCTGCCTGGCACTCTGGGATCTTGACCATTTTAATGATGAGTCCACTTGAATAGCGGGAACAGTAAAGCATGTTCATTTGAAGACACATACCCCTCAATAACAAGCCACCAACCAGCCTTACATCAATATTCCCTTTTCTCATTTCTCCGCCTCGATTTTCCTCCTCTCCCCTCCCTTTCTCTCCTCATTTCCCCTCACTTCTTCACTCACCATACTGGGTATTAAACTGACGTCCTATACAAGTGATCTACCACTGAGGCACATCCCCAGCCTTCATTTTACATGTTAGTTTGAGACAGTGTCTCACTAAATTGCCCAGAGTGACCATGAATTTGCTAGGTAACCTAGGCTGGCCTGGAATCATTCTCTAAATCTCAGACAGGCCTTGAGCCTACAATCCTCCTACTTCAGCCTCTCAGGTTACAGGGTTCCTCACCCGGTATTTTAGCCCCTCCACTGGCTGTGGATGTGAAGCTCACCCTCAGTTTAAGCCTGTCAGAGCACTGAGAGGCTCTGAAGCCCAGGTGGCAGAAGTCTGAGATGTAACATGAGGGTTATAGAGCTCTGTGGACCCCTGACCTCAGAATCTTGCCAGGGGAAAAGCCTCCATCATGGTATTTTGATCTGGAGACATCGTCAAAGAATTCTTTACAATGTTTGCCATGTCACATCTTCCAGGTAGAAGCACAGAAGCCAGAGGGAATGCTGGGATCTGCTGCTCACAGAGTCCAGCTCCACAGAGCACTACTTTAGCCCCCCTTTACGCACTGGAAATTTTCCGCATGGGCATGATGCCCAGGGTGACAACAAATAAGATACATGTGTTTTTCCACTGCCATTGCTCGGGAAGTCTCAGATTAAGTGGGTCAATAATCATATTCGAAACCTCTCTATACACCAAAACAGTCTTATAGATCGACACTGAGAAAATTCTCTCTGTCTAAAGGGAAACAAAGATCCAAACACCAACATATCAGGACAAGTCTCTCCGGCCTGCAGGTTGGAAGTTTCCATGAAGCAATTCAAGGAGCCAACCACAGAAAATGAAGCTGGGGCTAGAGAGATGGCTCAGCCATTAAAGGCTAGGCTCACAACCCAAAATATAAGAAAGCGAAGCTGGTGCTCTCCAAGTCAGGTGCTGGGGCTGCTGCAGGATGCTAGAGCTCATCCATAGGGACATTGGAATAGACAATCTTGTCTTACCAGGGAGAGTGCTCCTGAGAGCATCTTCACTCCAAAGATCCTCCCCTAGAGGTAATGATGGACATGAGACACAGTGGAAATGAAAGGGAATAAAACATTCAGCTTTGTGCACTGGAGCTGATAGTATTCAGGACTGCAGGTATCACAAACTAGGGTCCCTATCCCTGGTGGGGCCTGTGGCTCATTCCTTCATCCTGATGTTGGTCATGGTTCTTGCCAGTCTTTCTGCTGTATTCTGACTGTCCTTGGGTTCATCACACTGTTCCTTACTACACACAGATAGAAAAGGGACCAACCCTCCTGCATCTACACAGCCTCCTGCTGTACTCTATCTCAACCACTTTCATGCTATGTGTGCAGCTAGTGATGCTTTCCTTCCTTGATTGGTGGCAGGAGCCTTGAGTGAAGGGTGATCTTAACTTTAATGTGCATGATGATGCGCAGGGTTCCAGGCCGGCTAGACAAGTGCCAGCCTTGTGGGTGCAGGGTCTGGAAGGCAGATCTCGGATGGGAGGTAACAAAGCAACACGATGTAGGAGCCACAACCTTTGCTTGTCCCCATGCCATTTAGTGTCCAGGAAGGTGCAAGCACAAGGCTCTTCTAGGAGTTCCAACTTGACAAACATTATCTGCAGCCCAATGTCAACATGGTACTGTTGGTACTGATTACATGTGTGTAACACAAGAGTGTGAACCAGGACAATGACAACAGTGACATGCCTCCCACTCTCAATGCACACATACAGCCAAGCATAAGCACTCCAGGTGTGCCCAATCATTCTCTTCTGGTTTTGTTTTCTCCTGATCTCACACAGTCAACCTTCTGTATCCATGGGCTCCACGTGTATAAATTCATACAACAGTATGCAGAAAATATTGTTAGTAAGTTTTCGGGGCTGGAGAGATGGCTTAGTGGTTATGAGGACCTGAGTTCATATCCCCAGAAATCTGAGAGTGGGGGGATTGCTGTGGATTGCTGGCTGCCAGCCTAGCTGGTAAAAATAGAATAAAACAAATTCAAAGGCTCCCAGGTCAGGGAGAGAACCTGCCTCAAAGGAATAATGTGGAAAGTGATAGAGGAAGACCTTCAATGTCCTTCTCTGTCCTTTGTGTGTATATGGGTACACACACACACACACACACACACACACACACAGAGAGAGAGAGAGAGAGAGAGAGAGAGAGAGAGAGAGAGAGAGAGAGAAACAGACAGACAGACACTGCATTTATACTGAACAGGTCAAATTTCCCCTTTGTCATTATTTCCTCAACAAAGTCCCATAACAACTCTTTCCATAACACTTACATAGTAATAGATGTAATTAATTGCGTACAGGTGGCTGAATGCACATGGGGGAGTGCCTGGATTCTATGTACATACCAAGTCATCTTATATAAGGGACCCAAAGTGTCCTTGGTTTTAGAACCTATGTCACCCAGACAGACCCCATAAATGAAGGTCCCACCCCACTGTCACAGATCCAGGGAAGGGCAAAGTACCTTCTGGCCGGGGTTTAGGCTTTTCTAGCCCTCCATCTTGCATGAGCTCAAAGGCAAAGGAGACATTCAGGACCTGGCAAGACAGATGCAGTGGATATATCATTGCATACCTCCTGGTCCCTAGAACCCAAAGACCCCAGGATCCTAGGATTCCAGGACCCTAGGACCAGTCCCTGGGAAGCTTAGGTGCCTTGCATCATAGTTGTGGGACTGAGGCTGAGCCTATCTGTGGCTAGAGAAGTGGGCTGGTTATGCTGAGAGTGGCCTCTTATACTGATCTTAGTGACTGCCATAGGGGCTCTTTCTGGCCCATCCCATTCCCACACCAATTGACAAAGCCTTCAAACTCAAGGATAACAGTGCATACATTTGCTAGAGTCAGATGGCAAAGCATGTTCAAGGGGACCTCTGCCTTGGGCCAAATGCCTTTTGTTTAGTCAGGTAGGATAATGGCTGCCCTGGTACTGCAGAACCAGGATAGGCCAAACCCAAACCAAACCACCCAGTTGTTTACAAAAGGGCTGGAGACATACCTCAGCTCAATTTCTAGTAGTATGCAGGCACACATGTGTGCATGCATGCACTACTGTACTGCTGTAAGTTTGAGGCCAGTTTTCACTAAATGTAAGTTCCAGGCCAGTCTGGGCTACAGTACCTTTGTCTCAAATGCTCCCCTTTCCTCCACCAAAACAGAAAAGAATCAGAGGTTGGAAAGATGGCTCAGCAGTTAGAGGGCCCGAGTTTTGTTCTTAGCACCCATGTGGCTCACAAATGTCAGCTCCAGGAGGTCCAACGCCCTTTTCTGGGCTCCACAACACCTAAACACACATGTGTACACAGACACTGACACACACATACATATTATAAAAAAGAACCAGTCTGGCCATGGGCCTCAGGGCTAACTAGCCCTAGAGCTACCTTTGCTGTCACCTCTGATAGAGACAAAGCTGGTTGTGTATCCACAGGAGCACATGGCTAGGGAAGCAGGGACAGACAAAAGGCAAGGAACAGTGTTCAGCATGCCTGGAGCCCAACTGTTATTAAAGAGGCTCCATCTTCAAACAACAAAAGCCTGTCTCTTCCTAGACAGGCCCAGTAGAGAGAAGTAGGACTAAGGCTATGGGCTTCCCCAAGGCCACGAACCCTTACCTTCTGTTCAAAGCTGTCCGGGGTCAGGAAGAAGCTGTGCAGGGGTACAAAGTAGCCCTCTAGGAGCCCCATGAGCAGCACCAGGTAGACCCCATCTGCAAACTGCAGGGAGAGCCAGGTGTCAGCACGAGCCTCCTTCATCTCCCTGGAACCAATCTACCCAAGGCCACCTCAATAGGCAGGTTGTTGGCGAGGGCCAGAGGCTGGAGTGGGGAGCTCCACTGGAGAGGGCAGTGTGGCAGTTACCTTGTGTGTTACCTGGCTTACTCCTCAGTTAATCCTGTGGGATAGCCCACCAAACTGTTGTACTCCCACTTTATAGGTTAAGAAAATTGGAACACCACTGTATGGAGGTGTCAGGAGGAAAGATAGATGATGGGCAAGGACAGTGACATGAAGGTCCCCAGTCCTTTTGCTTTTGGAACAGAGAACATGGTGGCATCAACTGGGCCTGGCCTCTTGCTTGCATGTCCCTTCTTTGGGATTTCAGATGCAGACCAGTGCAGCTGTTAGAATCACAGATTCTGAGTCTAGTCCTACTTGCTAGCTGTGGGACCTGGACTGTCTCTGCACCTCATTTTTCTTACCTGCAAAATGGGGGTGCAGCTGTGTGGTGGCTGTTCCATTGGACTAGCATGAAAACTATATATAATGTGTATAAAGCCCCTGGGACCTGCTTGGTATGTAGGCAGCACTTATTAAGAATTATTTTGCTCTCTGGAAAATGACAAAGCGATTGGGATTCTTGCTGACCAAACAGAACTCTATTAAGGATCATGGAAAGGAGCTTGAGACCTGGTTCCTTCCAGGGAAGTAAAGCTACTGGGGTTGGGAAACTGGGTCAAAGCACCAGACTCTTGGGCTAAGTACAGGGTGGTTTGTTCTAGGGCGGTGAGCTGTGTATCCTGGGTGATCAGGAAAGTGGTGGTCTGGGGGTGAGTACATTTTAGGGACTCAGTGTTAAGGTGAACAGATAGGTCACAGTCAGATGCTGATCTGTTATCCTAGCACCTGCAGAGGATGATGGGCCACTACACATCTGTAGACCACAGATGCTAGGGTTTGCAGTCATCCTATTAGGAGAATGAAAAGGACTAGGTTGCTAGTGTCTGGGTCTGGAGCATCTTCATGAAGCTTCCTAGGGTGATGCAAATGACACACAGAGCCCAGGAAGAATTGGAGCTCCTCCATACTCTCCTGGGTCAGCTCATGCTGGTGAGGCCTGTGCATGGTATCCCATGCCACCTGTGTGGGTCCTGGAGAGCAGAGCTCAGGATCTGTGTGGAGACGAGAGCTCTCTACAGTGCAGTTAAAGCAATCAGGTCTGGGTCTGGCTGTGGTTGGAGTAGGCTGAGGTGGGAGGCAACCAATCTGTGAGCCAATAGGGTTAGGATGATTCTGCCCAGAGGGACAGCCAGGTGGTGGCTCCCTGTCTGCTGGGATTGTCCTGTTGGGTGGGACCTGTGGACAGATGTCAGAGTGCTAAGCAGCACCCTCTGGCATAGCAGCCCTGGCCCCAAGTCAAGGGGGAAGTTCCAGAGAGCATTCTAGCTGCTTTTCTAGAATGCTCCAGATTGTCCCAGAGTTCAGACACACAGCAAGAGAGCTCAGTGAAGACTGGAGTGGGCTCTATAGACGACAGGAATTGCTTACACTCACTGAACATCAGTCAGCAGCAGTTCACTCAAAATGAGAGGCCCAGAGTGCCAAATTACAGATTAGTTATTAAGTACTAAGGTAGAAAATGACATAGCAGGTTCTAGTCAGAGTCCAGTAGACACTACCCTGGTGACCTATTTTACCACCATAGTGGGACTAATAAGACAAATGCCAGAGAGTGTCTCCTAGGGAGTGCTGGGGTGGACAGTGAGCAGCCTGTAAGGCCTACAAACCATTTGCTTGGGTCTTTTTCAAAATCACCAATGCCAGCCTGAATGGAAGAGGGGCTCAGAATGCCCCAGAAGTAGCTGAGGAGCTATTGGAAGTTGATGGCTGCTGGTGGGAGAAGAGTCAGTTTTCTTCAGAGGTGTGATTCCTTGATAGACTACTTCTGATCCAGTGGATGGTCCTACACCCTTGTGCATATGGGCAGCTCTGATTGTACTCAGTAGGTTATTTTTTAAAAAAGAGGAGGACATAAAGTTAGAAGAAGGGTGGGAGTGTCTGGGAGGAGCTGGGAAGGGGGAGTAGGGTAGATATGACCTAAATATATTATATACACAAATGAAATTATCAAAGAATAAAACAATGACAAACTCTACTGATGTCATTCCAAGAAAGGATGAGTGTTAAAGGCTGTGTTAAAAAGGGACTGAGGGGATGGGACAGACAACACGGGGCAGGGGAAAGCAGGATGACTGTCCTTTTATCATGTGACAGGCCCATCTTATTGCTCCACACCATCACTTCATGATCCCCCTCTAAACAGATGAAAACAGAACACTAATGCTAAAACTGCCAGCATCTGCATCCAATCAGTGGACAGTGGTGATCTAATCACTGGACAGTGGTGACCCAGGCCAGTGCACTTGTTCTGAAGAGAAACGAGGGAGCCATTCAGAGGTAGAGAGAGAATGAGCTTGGCCACATGTTGTGTGTCATGTGTAAACTAGACAGAATTCTTTATTGCAACTTTTCTAAAAACAGCTGGGGAAAATATCCTATCTGGTTCACCTCTCTGAGCAGCTCACATCTCACATCCCATCCCTCTCCCTGGAAAGCTTTGGGTCCCTGGAACTGGCACTCACCTGTGTCTCCAGTTCTGTGACCTCCAAGTTTAGTTTATTCAGGTGCTTGTTCACGAATGTGATGAGAGTCTAAAAGAGAAACAAAAAGGCACTGAGATGGAGGCTTTCATGTGTCAAAGGGCCCTGGGGCCAGGGAAGAGGCTCTTGGTTAGGTAGCCCACAGGCTGTAAGGGACAGGGGACCCCTGAGAGACAGGAGGATAGGTGGATATCTGGTTGGGGGTCAGGGTGGGCAGCAGGGGAATTAAGAAGACAGCAAGAGACAAAATGACCCTCTGGGTCCCTCTTGTTGATTCCTGCTTTGGTACCATCTCCTGTGCCCAGGGAGTTGAAGAATTCTGAGTGAGGAGCAGAGAATGCTGGAGTCAGTGTGAATGGGAAGACAGGGTAAGCATCCTGCTGGGAGCAGAAGGGCCCTGGATGACTAACCAGCGACCAAGAGAGGGAAGAGATGCACAGGATATCCCTGGTACAAGCTGAGATTTCTTCATGCCCTGAGGGGTCCTAGCCCTTGCTGCCCCCAGATACCATAGGCCTACCTTCTTTACCACGTTGAGCTTGTCTGGAGCATGGTCAAACAGCGTGTCAAAGGCGTCACGTTCTGAAACAGGGAAACGCACACCATGCAGTGTAAAGTAGGGCTGCTGGGAGCCATGTGGTCAGCTACCATAGGGAATCTGTGCTCGATTCTTATCCCAATGTCACCGTCTGTGTGTGTCCGCCAGGTAACACATTTCTAAGCAGACTGACCCGGGCTTGGTCCTTTCTCTTCACTTCTATCCCACATATCCCAATGTAGTCACAGTTCTAAAGTGTTTCTGACATCCTCTGGTCATTTGTTACCCAACTAGCAAATTGTTCTGGCTAATTTTCAGAAAAATTATCCTGGTAGGGGCAGAGGTGAGGGCACAAGAGACCAGTACCTTCCAAGATAGAACAAGGGTCTCTTTCTGGGGCACTCCACATCTGCTAACCCCTCTGAGCCTCAGTTTCCCCTTCTATTAAACATCATCTGAAAGATAAGCCTTCCCTGGGGCTAGTTTTTAGTATAATCAAAACATTTCATGAGATCACCATGAATCAGGCTGATAGAACATAGCTAAGCCATGCTCCTGGCAGGGATACTTCTTGCTGTGGTGCCAGATTCTCAGAACCAGAGGTGACCTAGAAGTTTCCAGAAGCAAGCTGGGATGGGGAGGGTCTGTGACCCAAGGTCAGCCTTTTCCACTTGGCACTGATGGGCAAAGCTAAGACTGCTAGGAAGTGTGGTGTGTGTGTGTGTGTGTGTGTGTGTGTGTGTGTGTGTGTGTGTGTGTGTGTGTGTGATATATCTCCGACCCTTGAAGATTCTATAAACAAGACTGAAGTTCTGGGAGAGGGGAGTCATGATGGGGACTAAGAGTGAGTGAGGCCGGGGACTAGCTCCCAAGTGCATTCAAACATCTCTTCCTAAATTTCCATGCCAGGTACAGGGTAAGTCTTCCCCACTGGGGCCATATCTGTGTTGATGAATAAGTGTTCTTTATGTCACTAAGCTGTCCCTCCCAACCTGGCCAATGTGTCCCCAAGCTGGGGCAGATACATCAGATGATAGTACTATCTAGCTTCAATAAGGCCACCAGAGCTGGAGAAGCACACAACACTCACCATGTCTTCCAGAAAGGGCCCTGGAAGAAAAAGAGAAAACAAAAATCCATTATAGAGTTAGGTTTGAGTTTGGGGCTTGCTTGGGCTACATGAGGAGCAGAGGCTGAAGAAGATGGGGTTTCGATGTCTGGGTTCCCTGGCTGACTGCCAGGAAGTCGGCTTTGTCTTGCTCCTGTGTTGCCTCCAAGTGACACCTGTCATTGCTCCAGGACAGTGTCTCTGAGAGGGCAGGGACTGGAACCTCACTCACAGGCAGAGACAGTCATGTTCTAAGAGAATAAGCACCAGAGACAGGTGACAGGCCACACTGTCTTAGACTAAGTTTTAATGAGGTCCTTTCTTCCAATCTTTGTAGATGCTCTGTGACTCCAGGAAAGCTCTAGAACCTCTCTGGTCTCTGGATCTCTTAATTTCTAAAGTAAAAATAACAGGTACTCTAAGCATTCAGCATCTAGGAAGACTGTATTGGAGTTTCTAGTGCACAGTAAATGTCCAGAAAACTACAAAAAATTATCACACTGTGTGTGTGTGTGTGTGTGTGTGTGTGTGTGTGTGTGTGTGTGTGTGTGTAAGTCAGAGGACAACTTTCAGGAATTGGTTCTTTCCTTCTATCACGTGGGTCCCAAGGCTTGGGAGCAAGCACCTTTACCTGCTGAGCTATCTCACTGGCCCCCATTCTTTTCTCAGTACAATTCTGGTTCTTAAGAATTTTAGGATATGCTTCATTCATTTGCATACCTAATATTCAGTAAATGACCATCTACATGTGGTTTGTATACACAGAATGGTGAAGCTGGAATGCCAGCTAGATCCTGCAGTTCCCCTACATTGCCCAGGGGTGGGGGGCAGCCTCTGCTGTACCAGTATATAGAAAAGAGCTGCACGAACTGTACTGGGCTGTTGTTATGAGGGCTTCACCATGCTTATATTTTTGTGGCAGAGAAAGGGGCCATAGAAAGCATAGCACACAAATTAAAAGAATGTTTCAGAATCTTAAACCTCTCCTTCCCATCCCCACAGAGGCAGCAGTTTCTCCCAGGCCACTCTCCTCTCTGGTCTGTTCTCTTCCAGAAGATGAAACAGAGCAGCCCTCATGGGATGGGAGATCCAGGGAAGACAGTGAAGCTGGACCTGAGATGGTTTTCCTCTTAGTCCTCAAAACCATGCCAAAGTCATTTGGTATCCTACAAGTCACATAACTATTGGTGACTAGGATGGGCCCTGGGAATGATGGGGAGTTTTCATGATGGGGGTGGTCACTACAGGTCATATAGCAGGCATCCTGGGAAGGGTCACTCTCTACTTCTACCCACTCCCAGGCCTTTTTAAAATCACTTGCATTATGGTCATGATAGGCAGAGATTTGACTCCTGTCAATCATGGTTAAAGAGTCCATGAATGGAGACCAAAGCCAATATCCAGTGTATACCACTTTAGTTTTGAGACAGGGTCTGTCACTGAACCTGGAGCTGCTGATTTGGCTGGGCTGACAGGCCAGTGGGTCCTGGAGCCTCCTATCTCTACATCCCCAGTGCCAGGATAACAAGTACACCCAGCTATGCCTGGCTTTTTACACAGGCACTGGGGATCTGAACTGAGGTCCTCATACGTGATTGTATGGTCCTCACTTTGCCAACTGAACCTTCTCCCCGCTCTCATGGAAAACATTTTATACTTCCTCATCTTCAAA